>NW_028327173.1:49425430-50050430 GCF_987537825.1 Furipterus horrens
TTGTTATTTGTTGATTTATTAATAATGACCATTCTGACCAGTGTGAGGTGATATCTCACTGTGGTTTTATTTTGCATTTCTTTGATAATTAGTGACATTGAGCATCTTTTCATATGTCTATTGGCCCTCTGTATGTACTTTTTGGAGAAGTGTCTATTCAGGCCCTTTGCCCATTTTTAAATTGCGTTTTGTTTTGTTTTGGTGTTGAATTTTGTAAGTTCTTTATACATTTTGGATATTAAAACCTTATCAGTTATATCAGTGAATATGTTCTCCGATTCAGTAGGTTGTCTTTTTATTTTGTTGATGATTTCCTTTGCTGTACAAAAATTTTTCATTTGATGTAGTCCCATTTGTTTATTTTTTCTTTTGTTTCCCTTTCCTGGAGAGCTATATCGAATAAAATATTGCTACAACTAAAGTCCAAGAGTTTGCCGCCTATGTTTTCTTCTATAATTTTTATGGTTTTGGCTCTAACATTTAAGTCTTTAATCCATTTTGAATTTATTGTTGTGTGTGGTGAAAGAAGGTAGTCTGTTTAATTTTTCTGCATGTATCTGTCAAGTTTTCTCAACACCATTTTTTTGAATAAACTATCTTTAGCGCATTGTATGTGTTTGCTTTCTCTGTCAAATATTAATTGACTATTAAGGTGTGGGTTTATTCTGGACTCTATTCTGTTCCACTGATCTATATATATTTCACAGAACTAGAAAAAAAACTTCAAGCAGATGGTCTCAGGATGCGTAAGTGAGCAGATACGCGATCAGCAGCTCCTGGCATTTGCTTTATTTTTTCGAACATTTAAATTTATGTCACTTTATGGGACAGCACCTGACGGTCCTGCTCAATTTTCTTGACCACACGTAATATTTATGGTGCTTTTACATGTTTTCTATTCCTAGTTACCAAAGAATTGAAAAATACGTGATTGTTAAGAAACTTTACTTTGTCTTTATTGTTACATCATTAAACTTTAAAGTTTCAGCTTTAAGAATAAGATTTTTTCTTTTGATAAGCCCAGGTTATAATTCTGTTGCTGTTAAATTGATCAATTATCAATTTATTTCGTTTTAGTTTGCTGTGCTCTTTTTATCTAACCCAAGAAATTTTCATTTAACCTAAGATCATAGAAATAACCTCCAGTGGTTTTCTTCTAGAAGCCTGATAATTTTAGTTTTTACATTTAGTCTATAACCTTTCTCACATTAATTTTAATGCACAGTGTGAAATAGAAGTAGAGAGTTATTTGTTTTCATATGGATATCCAGTTGCTCTAGAGTAATTAATTGAATATTCTTCTCCCTTTTGAATTGGTATAGTACTTTTGTTAAATTAATTGTATATGAAAAAATTAAGTTTTTTATCATTTAACTTTTTTACTCTAGTATTTTGCAAAAATCGCCTTTCTGATGCTGAATCACAAATGTCCTCTTTTTACAATTTAAACCTCTCCCCCAGAAGATGCATTTTCCTGTAAATAAGAACCTCGCTGTCTGGTGTGTGGACGGTGCTATCCTTGCACATTGTTTCTCGGTAGAATTCAGCCCTAAAGGTGGCTGGGTCTTGTGCCTTTTTAAACCGGTGGTTCTCTTATGTTTTGGGGCATCATCTACTGGATATTAGACTATTCAATATTTGCATTCTTTTTGAGTCAATATTTTTTTAATTCATAATAAAGCATTTTTACATCAATTTTTTTATATTTGAGACATAAAAATACAGAAAAGTATTAAATTTTAAAAAACCTTGAGCTCTGGCTGGTGAGGTTCAGTGAATTGAGCTCTGCCTGTGAAGCAAGGGGTCGATGGTTCAGTTCCCAGTCAGGACCCGTGCCTGGGTTGTGGGCCAGGTCCCCAGTAGGGGGCACACTAGAGGCAACCACACATTGATACTTCTCTCCCTCTCTTTCTCTCTCCCTTGCCTCTATCTCTAAAAATAAATAAATAAATAAATAAATAAACAAACTTCAAAAATTTAAATGAAACCACAAAAGGTCCCACATAGAAACAGCAATCCTGAGAAAGAAGAACAAAGTTGGAGGAAACATGCTACCTAACATCAAACTATACTACAAGGCCCTAGTAATCAAAGCATTATGGTACTGCCATTAAAACAGGCCTTCTTTTTAGTTTTCTTATGACACCTCTTCCCACCCGAGACCTTTGAAGATACTGTTCTCCTATCTGAAAAATTCTTGCTTCTAATCTTCACTTGGTCACCTCTCATCCTTCTTTTAGGATCCAGCTTAAATGAACTTCAGTCATTCAAATCACAAATATTTATTGAGTGTCTACTATACGTCAGGCACTGTTTTAGAAGTTGGAAACAGTAGTGCATGGAAAGGCAGAGCCCCTGGTCCCATGAATCTCATATTCTAGCAGTGAGAGACAGAGAATAAACAAATAAGCAATGAATGAACAAGGTAATTTCCTGTGGTAGTTGTTGAGAAGGCAGTAAGAGGGTAATGAGATTGGAAATACCAGGCTCTCTGGAGGGTGGTGGTTGGGTGGGAAAGGGTAGTATGCATTGATTGGATCATATCTTAGTGATCTGAGCTGTCACATGAATGATAAAGGGCAGCAACAAGTGCAAAAGTCCTGGGGCAGCGATGAACTTTGTAAACTCAAGGACAAAAGAAAGACTTGGGTTCCTAGAGCACAGTGATGGAGATAGAGAAGTATACTATAGGCCAGAGGGGGCTGGGGCAAATCATCTAGGATATTATAAGCCATAAGTAAGGGGTTCAGATTTTATGTATAAATTGAAGCCATTGGAGCATTTTAATTTACATTTATACTTTTAAAAGATTACCCTGGTTGATATGTGCAGTGAGGTATGCTTGTGTTCCCATTTTTGGTTTGAGGCAAGTGAGATATAGACGTGTTTAAGGGTTCGTTATTGGGAAGCATAGTCAATAGGATTGGAACCATCCAGAGGCTGGTTGAGGAGGACTGTTATGGAGGCAGCAGTGCATGGTAGCTGGCTTGGTTTAAAATGCATCTCTGCAACTTACTGTGTGTGAGACCATGGCCAAATAACATAACTGTGCCTCAGCTTACTCATCTATAAATTATAGTCCCTCTCTGTATCATGGTTTACTTATTGCGGCCTCACTGTATCACGGGATTTTAAAAAATATTATATCTAATTATTTATTGCAGATTTTTTTTGCTATATCACAGGATTTTGCAGTATTGTATACATATGTTGTTAAAGTTACATAGTTTTAAGAGTGTAGAATATGTTTAAGAACATAAGTAGTGTTTATAAAAGTGTGGAAAAGGTTAATAAGGGAGGGGGAAAGGTTAATAAGGGACTGGGAATGGCTTATAAGTGTGTGGGAAGGGCTTATAAAGCCTTAAAATATATATAAATACTAAAATAAATGGAAGGTTCCTACTTCCCAGATTTTCACCTATCACGGCGGGGTGGGGGGGATGGCATCTAGAACGTAATACCCGTGATAAGTGAGGGAATACTGTATCTGTTCTCATTTAGATTGGATGTGATAATATCTGTAGTGCACTTAGAATACAGTAGCTATTATGGGGAAGAACAGTTCTGTGCCTACTGGAGATGCTGTGGAGAGAGTCCTTTGCTTCCTCAGTCTTCCCCATAGGGCATTTATCCTGGATTAAGATGTTAGAATCAAAGAAGCATTGGGGTTAGAGTTGACGATCGCCTAAATCACACCCTCTTACTCATGATAATTTAGATAAACCTACTGGAGCATGCTATACGAATGAGTGGGATGAGATGTGACAAAATCTTGGGGAGTTTCTTAGAAAAACATGAGCCCTCCTGTATGTTAGAGGTTTTAAAAAGATTAGAAGTATCCCAAGCTAGAAAAATTAGGCATCATTTGTGGTGGAAAGAAAAACCTTTCCAATTATTTCTAAAACAATCTTTCAATTTTCTGTAATTTGAGGGTCAAAGAGAATAGAGATTATTAGAGTGTTAACCTACTTTCTAATTTTATCCTCTTACCAATCAAAAAAGAAGCCTGGGCAGCTTTAGTGTTCTTTTCCTTTTATTCCTTCTTCCTGTATCTGGTGGACATGTTAATAAAAGGTAAATTGATCAAATCCCAACTCATCAGAAGGAGACAGAAAAGTGATAACAATTCAGAACTTTTAGGCCCCAAATAATCAGGATTACCTAAATTGAAGCTGACAACAATAAGATGTCTGAGAAGTCAGTCCTGCCATTTCTTTAAAAAACATTCTGTAAGTTGCTTTTCTTTCTGTCAGGCAGTAAGATTAATGATGTCAACCTTTATTTCTACTCCCACAACGTAAATGATGATTTATGTCATCCCCAACCACAGCACAAACCTGGTTTTAAGAAGGAACTGTCCTGACCTGACACATAATCCAAATCAACTTACTTAAAATCCAGTTTGATACTGTAGTCTGGAATAATTGACACCGTTCAGGGCTAGATATTTATGAGCTCATGCAAAATGTGTGACCCACTAGTGGAATGTTTGTCCAAGGCTGGGGCATATGCAAACTCTTACAATCTTTCAAGAAAGCTATTTAGAAATACAGTCAAGAACCTTTAAAATGCTCATATCCTTCAACCCAGTAATTTCACTCTTAGGAACTGAATCTGAGGAAATATTCAGAGACAAGGGCTAAGGTTAATGTAAAAGGTTGCTCCCTGAACCACTATTTGAAACTATGAAAACAAAATAGGAACCAAAGAAAATATACAGAAATAATAAATCACTTAAATTACATCATATTTCAATGAGCAAAGTATGTGGTTGTTTAAAGAAATGCTTAGTAGCGTGGGAAAAATATTCCCAACATGAACATGAGGGCAAGGTGGTGGTGATGGGGACCCAGGATGCAAAACTACAAGCAATACAATTCCAATTTTGTCAGTAAGGTCTATCTATCCATCCTCTATCTCTCAGTCTACCTAGAGGATTTATACCTAGAAAGACAAAAGAAAATAAATAAAATATGATAACAGTAATTACCATGGCGTATTGGTCTCATAGTGCTTTTTATTTTTATACTTTTCTGTATTTACCAAATTTCCATGAGCGAGCATGTGCAACTTTAAATGTGAAAGAAGTTAAAAAGAATATCCACTGCAGAAAAAAAGCCAACCCTCATCTGCTTTTTGATATGCAAAACCCTTCTAACTACCTGGGTACCCTGCCTTCATTCTCCTCTCCTCCCATGCTTTTGCCACACACCCCACCATAGCGATTTTTCTGAACTATTCTTTTTATTATATAATCTCTTGCTTTAAAAGATTCTTTGGTTCGAGGATTTAGTCAGGATGGAGGTGTAGGCAGACACGGCACTCCTCTTTGCACAACTGCATCAAAATTACAACCAAAATATAGAACAACCATCAGCCAGAATCACCAGAAATTGAGTTGAGTGGAAGTCTGACAACTATGAAATTAAAGAAACCACTTCTATGGAGATGGGTAGGAGGGGCCCAGACATGAAACAGGCTGGTCTCTCACCCACGTGTGGTGGATAAAAATTTGTAAGGGAAACCTAGAGAGCGAGAAGTTCCAGACCCACGCCAGGCCCCCCTGCCCAGGGTTCCAGTGCCAGGAAGATAACTCCCCACAACTTTGGGCTGCAGAAACCAGAGGGGGTTGAGTTGGTGAAAAAAACTGCTAGGGCCCCAAGCAGTACCTCTTAAAGGACCCACACATGGACTTACCTACTCCGACTTACTCGCTCTGAGCTCCAGCACTGGGGTAGGAGCTTGAGAGGCACCAGTGGTGTGCAGGGAGGAACTGACATGTCTGGCATCAAGGCAAGCAGAAGCAAAAGTCTCTTTTCTAGACCCTCCCCCACGGAGCTGGCAAACTGGTGCCATATCTGAGACTCCATCAACATGGCTAACACTGTTTGACTGGCCTTGGAGATCCTACAGACTCCACTCAACCCACCTAACAGGCCCACCCAAGCTGCTTGAATGGCTGGTCTTTGCTCCTCCTGCATCACAACTTCCTAAATCCTATCAAACAAGCAACAGCTGGCCTCAGTGCAATCCGGGCCTAGCACTGCCAGCAGTCAGCCTAGACTCACAGCTTGGCTTCTCCTGGTAATCTCCAAACCCAGCACAACTAGCAGCCATCTCAAATTGCTTTATAGCTCAGGCATGGTGCCCCAGGAAAAACACAATGGGGTTGACCTCCACCTGCACCACCTGAGAAACCCCAGGGTCAGTGCACCCAGCGAATAGCTACACATCATGTCAGGGCACCACCACCCTGCCCCTGCACAGCTGATATACCATGGAGGGTGGAGGGTGGTGGTCAGTGGTCATAGCCAGTCCTTGCAACTCACTAGCCTGGGTAAATCCCTCTCATTGACCTGCCAACAGCAACCAAAGCTCAACTACAAGAGGAGGGTGTGCTCAACCCACCCAAAGGGTCCACTTGAAACACCCAGCTTAGGTGATAAGGGAGGCTGTACCACTGGATCTTACAGGACACCCACTGCATTAAGCCATACTACCAAGACATGGAGTCAAAGCAGCTTTACCCAATACACAGAAACAAACATGGGGAGGCTGGCAAATTGAGGAGGCAAAGAAATATGACCCAAATGAAAGAATGGAACAAAATCCTAGCAGAAGAACTAAACAAAATGGAGATAACCAACCTATCACAGGCAGAGTTCAAAATACTGGTAACCAGGATGCTCAGAGAAATGATTGAGTACAGCCACGAAATAAAGGAAGAAGTAAAGTTTGTGCAATGTGAAATAAAGAAAAATATACAGGGAACCAACATTGATGGGAAGAAAGCCAGGACTCACATTAATGATTTGGAACAAAATGAAGAAATGAACATTCACCTGGAACAGAAAAAAATGAGGAAAGGCTTAGGAACCTCTGGGACAACTTTAAACATACCAACATCCAAATCACAGGGGTGCCAGAAGGAGAAGAGGAAGAGTAAAAAATTGAAAACTTATTTGAAAAAATAATAAAAAAAAAAAACTTCCCCAGTTTGGCAAAGGAAATAGACATACAAGTCCAGGAAGCATAGAGAGTCTCAAACAAGTTGGACCCAAAGAGGATCATACCAAGACACATAATAATTAAAATGCCAGAAGTTAAAGAGAAAGAGAGAATCTTAAAAGCTGCAAGAGAAAAACAGAAAGTTACCTACACATGAGTTCCCATAAGACTATCAGCTGATTTCTCAAAAGAAATTTTTCAGGCAAGAAGGGACTGGCAAGGAGTATTCAAAGTGGTGAAAAGCAAGGACCTACAACCAAGAGTAGTCTATCCAGCAAAGCTATCATTTGGAATGGAAGAGCAGATAAAGTGCTTCCCAGAGAAGGTAAAGCTAAAGGAGTTCATCATCGCCAAGTCATTATTATATTAAATGTTAAAGGGACTTATTTTTTAAAAAGATCAAAACTATGAACGTTCAAATGACAACAAACTCACAACTATCAACAACTGAGTCAAAAGAATAAAAACAAAAACAAAGGAAGGAAACAACCAGAACAGGAACAGAATCATAGGTATGGGGATCAGTTGGAGGGTTATTAGCTGGGATGGGGAAGGAGGAGAAAGGGGGAAATGGTGCAGGGACTAAGAAGCATAATTGGTAGGAACAAAATAGACAATGGGATGTTATAAAAATAGTGTAGGAAAGAGTGAAGCCAAAGAACTTATATGAATGACCTATGAACATGAACTAAGTGGAGGGAGGGTGAGATTGCTGTAGGGAAGACAGATACCGAGCAGAAGGGGGCAAAGGGAAAAAAATTGGGACAATTGTAACAGCATAATCGAGAAAATATATTTTAAAAATAAAAGTTAATTCAACTTAAAAACAAATTCTCTGGCTCTTCAGTGTGTGTGTGTGTGAGAGAGAGAGAGAGAGAGAGAGAGAGAGAGAGAGAGAAAATGATTTAACTCCTTACTTGCCTTTCCAGGTCTTCAGCAATCTAGTACCAATATACTATTTGTGTATTTTTATTAGAAATTTTTTCTCCTCAACTCTTTATTCCACAGATATTTAAGCAGTGCCAACTCTGTGCCACATGGGCTTCACGCTTTCCTCCTTGTCTTCCTTACCCTCCACATTGCCTCTGTCCCTGGCATGTCGGGGATGCTCCCACCTCAAGCTTCTGTTCCTTGGCACAGTCCTTAGTGGGCCCTCTGTGGAAGACCCAGTGCATGTGCAACATCCTCTCAGGGATATAGGCAAGGGTCTTTTTTTTTTTTTTTAAGTTTATTTATTGATTTTGAAAGAGTGAGAGAGAGATCAATTTGTTGTTCCACTTAATTATGCATTCATTAGATGATTCTTGTATGTGCCCTGACTAGGGATCAAACCCACAACCTTAGCATATGGGGACGATGCTCTAACCAACTGAGCTATCTGATCAGGGCTAGGCAAGGGTCTTAATCACGTCTTGCTTCAGCTTTTCTATTTGTACAATGAGAATTGGAGTAAAAACATGTGATCTACGCATTTGTTGTGAAGATCAAAAGAGCTAATACATGTAAAAATGCTTAGAACAGTGCCTGGTGTCATGTAAGAGTTCAAGAAATGTTTCTTATTCATATTAGAGAAAGTATATTCCCTAAAAGTAGGACCCTATTCTCATTCTACTTTATAACTCCCATGGGAAATAACACTTTGCTTTCCCTCCAGTTGGGTACCCAATGAATATTTGAGTAAATGTACGAATGAATGACAGTTATATGAACCTTTACCCACCATAACCCTTGCCCTTCTGGGCACCTTGTGACTCTAAACTGTAGCCACATCAATCATGTGGTTAGTATCCATGCCAATCATTGTGATCACAGGCAGAACCTGTGCAGTAGCTGTGCAACTCAACGCCAGGTTTCTTCCACTCCAGAAGCATCGTGGGGTAGATGCTTGATTTTCTGCTCACAGGTGTCTACGCTGTCTCCATTTTTCCATGGCAAGTTGCATTACAGCGACCTTATATTTTCCAATTTTACTTATTTTCTTGGCCACAAGCCTGAAAAAAATTGCATTAAGCCTTTCAGTTTAAGCCCACACATTGTATTATCCCAAATAAATGTCACAAACTGAGTGAACTGCAGGGGCACCTGTGCGATTCGTTTGCAAGCAAGAGAAACATAAACAAATGAAAGCAAAAAGCAAACAAACAAACAAACCAATTTATTGCATGACCATCATGTGCCAGGTACTGCTATACCATTTTTATACATTTATCCCAGTGAAAAATGTAAAGACACTTAGAAGCTGTGTGACCACAGTCAAATCAATTTGTCCCTCTACCCTTCAGCTGGTTTCCCCAGGCCACACTATTCTCTGTCCAGATGCCTCTCCTATTCTGTGACCTGTCTGTCCATTGTCTACTGGAAAACTCTACTTGTATGTGTATTTATTTTCTACCCAAACCTGCTGTTCTTCCTGTGTCCTCACCATCCACTCAGCTGCCCAAATCACAAACCTGGGGAACACCCTCCATGCCTTCCTCTCTCCTCACATATAATTCATCACAAAATTCTTCTAAGTACCCTTAGCATTTTTCACCAAGATAAATATAAATATACAGGGAGGAGACTATGAACAAATACATGAATATTATATGAGCTTCTTTTTTTCTTTTACCTTTTCTGTAGGAGGAGTTGTATCCATTTCAGGGGTAGAATCAAATGCAATTATGTTTTTGTTTTGTCCCTTGGTTAGCAGTGTCCTGGCCGTGTTATCTAAACAGCTCTTCTGCCACTCTTGGTTCTCTCATTCTGTGTTATTCTTCTTTATAACACGTATCACTGCCTCAGGGTTTTTAATATAATGCTTATGTATTTGTTTATAGTCTCCTCCCCCTACTCTCCACCCCACTAGAACAAATGTTTCGTGAGGACAAGGACTCGGTCTATTGCATTCCTCTCTATATCCTCAGCACCTAAAACAGTCCCAGTACCTGGTAGGCCCCCAGTCAATATGGGATGAATGGATGGATGGATGGATGGATGGATGGATGGATGGATGGATGGATGATTGGATGAATAAATGGTTAGATGGAGAGCCCAATATATGTTGATTATTATTAATAACTTCAATTTTTAAAAAAATGCCTCTCTTTGTATTAGGGGCCCCATTGGTGTCTTACTTGTCTGCAAGGAAAATTCAGTTGCTTATTTTGACTTAAGCACAAAATCTTACCTTAGGTTTGTTTGAATTGTGCTCTCCCTTGAGAAAGTGAGGTTGGGAAGTAGAAACATGGAGCTATGATCTTGATTTTGGTGATTAGGACATCAGGGCTTTTGGAATCAGGCAATACTAGGTTTGAATCCTGGTTTTGCTCCTTACTAGCTCCATGCCTTGGGAAGATATTTAACCTTTCCGAACCTCAATTTCCTATATAAAATGTGACTTACTTCATTAACACATATCTGTTTAGTAGTTATTAAATTCCACACATTGTGCTAGACTTTAGGAATACAACAGTGACCAAAGCTACATGTGACCTCATGTTCACAATCTTAAAATCTACCTGGTAGGAAAGCATTAAACAAATAATAATGCTAGGGGGAAGGACAGGGTATGATGAGAACTGACAACAGGGATATAATAACCCAGTCTGGACAATCAGGGAAGGTTTAACTGAAGCAATACAAGTCAAACTGAGTTAGCCAAAGAAGAGATATGGGAGAGTGGGCAGCAAGGAAAGAAGGAAAAATGGGGGCCTTCTATTGAGCCACGGTTTAGGGCTAGAAGTCAAGATTCTTATTTCATAAGTAATTTGGTGAAACTCTTGGAATTAGCCATGCTACTTTGGAAACCAGGTGACAAAGTGCATAGAATTTGAGATGAGGCAGTCATCCTCACATGAACAACATCATGTGAACTTGGCTTTGGACTTTGCTATTGGGACATCGAGCAGTTCTAGGAGAACATGGCAGATGCCAAGTAGGACTATATGCAGTTGGTCGACCACTTTGTGCATAATTGTAACCCAAGAGGTTCTCAGAAATTCTTGGTGGGAATGGGGGTGGTGAGTGCTGTATTACCAAGTGAGGGTGAGAATTGAGTCTTTTATAGAAAAAGAGGTCCTCATGAGTTTGAGACAATTAAAGGGGTAACCCATGTCTCTAGTACAATCATAAACAGAAGCAAAAGTCTAGCAGTTTTAATTGTACAGTAAGTCCTCACTTAATGTTGTTGATAGCTTCTTGAAACTGTGATGAAATGGCATATTACAAAATCAGTTTTACCGGGGGCTAATTGATATAAACAAGAGTTAAGGTCCTATAGCATTTCATTAACATTATAATGACATGATGTTGAATGATACAACGTTATTCAGGGTACTGCTGCTGCATTTGAAAATAAACTGGTCATTCAAAATATGATATGTAAACACTTTTATATCATTGAAATGAAAGTATTTTGCAAATATTAATTCATGTAGTTTTCATAACAACACTATAAGAGTCTGCTAGTTTTCTACTGCTGCATAACAAATTATCACAAACTTAGCAGCTTGCAATAACACATTTCTTACCTCACAGTCTCTGTGGTCAGGAGTCTAGGCCCAGAATAGCTGGGTCCTCTGCTCACAGTCTCACAAGGCACCAATCAGGATGTCAGCTGGTTGCATTTTCATTTGGAGACTCATATGGAGAACAATCTGTTTCTAAGGTCATTCAGGTTGTTGGCAGAATTTATTTCCCTGCATCTGTATCACCTTAGACCCTAGATCTTTGCTGGCTGTTGGCTGAATATTATCCTTGGGTCCTAGAGGCCACCCACAGTTCCCAGGCTGCTCCCAGTTCCTTGCCAAGTGGGCTTCTCCAACACAGAAGCTGACTTTATTGAACTCACAAACAGCTCTAGCTCCACTCTGTAAGACTTCTCCACTCTGTAAGACAGAGTCTTATGAAGTGTAACATGATCACAGAGTGACATCCCATTATCTTTTTCATATTCTATTGGATGGAAGGAAGTTACAGCCCCTTCTCTTTAGCACCATTCAAGAGGAGAGAATTCTACAATACTGTGAACACTAGGAGAGGAGAATCCATCAGGGTGACTCTAGGCATATGCATAATAACACTCTAAAGGAAGAACTATTATTATCTCCATTGTTCAAATGAGGAAACAGAGACAGCTGGCCAAGTTCATATGCCTAGCAAGGAGAACCTGAGTTCAGATTCTGGTCCCAGAGTTGATGCTCTTGACCATGAGGTTCTGTTACCAGCCCTCATTGAAAAAAAGTCTAGTCTGGATTTCTCCTCTCATAAACTTCAGCAATTTATTTCCCCCGAATCATTGTCATTTTCCATCTTTAAGCAATGAGCATGATAATTTCCTATCTATGTTACACTTACAGCTTTAAACATGTTTCATAAAGACCAAAGATGTGAGAAGGGAGGTTGTATCACCATTTCCGAGGGAAAGGGCTGAGGTTTAGAGAGGATAAATCCCAATACACCTATGGGGTAGAAATGGAGCTCAGTCAAGAGCTTCTAGGTCCACCTTCCACCATGCCCTTATGAACACTATTAGGGAGCTACCTCAATACTTTTTATTCTCTCAGATATTAATGAAGATGTCAAAATATTTCTGAATGGTAAAGAACCTTCCATAATCTCCAGCCTGAGGTCTTTAACTGGTGGCTGGTATGTCTGGCACAGTTAGAACCAAACAGAAATTTTTATAAACAATTTCTTTTTATCTCCTCACCCGAGGACATTTTTTCATTGCTTTCTGGAGAGAGAGGGAGGGAGAGAGGAAAGGAGAGAGAGAAACATCTATGTGAGAGAAAAGCATGTATTTGTTGCCTCCCTCCTGTAAGTGCCCAGACCAGGGATTGGACACATTCAGACCAGGTATTGAACCTGCAACCCAGGTATGTGTTGTGACCAGAAATCAAATTTGAAACCGTTGGGTTACAGAACAACAATCCAACCAACTGAGCTACACTGGCCAGAGCTATAAACAATTTCTCATGTGTTGCCAATATTTTTAAATTATTAGATTCTCCCATAAAAATCAGAAAAAAAAAAATTGCAACACTCGGTCCACATTTTCTAATGGAGCTTAGTAGAGGCAGCTTGCTATATAAATTGGGCATAATCTTCCCATATACCATCATTTAGACTCCCTACTTGCCTGCTGTGGACCTTGAGTTTGAGATTCTCTCATTTTAAAGATGAAAAAACTGCAGTTCTCAGAAGTTTCCAGAGGTTTCCAGCTATTTAGGAATGGCAGAGATGATATGAAAGTTAGTACCTTAAAGAGTGCCATACCAGCAGGATAGGATGCATTTTCAATCAGGTGGGCATTTTCAAGCAATTCCAAACATGTGACAAACTGCCTTGTTCTCAAATAGCCCAGCCTCATAGCACTACTTAATTCACATTTAAATTACACTGGGAACAAATACATTTCACAATGTTCAGCTCCAGGTTGCAGAGAAAAACATACTAATAGAGGATTGCAATTACGAGTAATTTCTCTCTGAATCCCTTTCTTTCTCTCCCACTCTACATTAATGACTACCTTTACAAAGAGGCCACATGAGCTTTCAGAGCAAAAGAAGTAAACAGGAGGACATGCATTAACGGACAGGCTAGTTACCTCCCACGCCTGAGTTTAGAGCTTTTAGAAATGGAATTTTTTAGATGTGTTTCTCCTGCAAATATCAGGGGAACATATAATCTCCCAGAGTCCAGAGGCCGTGGGTGTTGAGTAGACTGGCATTTGCATTAGTCTTTGAGTAAATATCCAGGAGAGGTAAAGAGGGAAGAAAGCACCACAATAATTCAACTAAGCGGCTGAGGACTCACTACGTGCTGGGCATTGTGAACATTGTTTTTACAGGGATTATTTTATTTCATTTGCTGAACTCACAAGGTTGTGAGCAGCAAAAAAACAAAGAAGAAAAGACATATTTTTTCATTTGGGTCCCTCTGGGTGATGTCAGGTAGACGGGTTGCTTATTTAACCATCCTGAACTTCATCTGTTCCTCCTCTGTTAAATGGCATATGCTAGGTGCACAATACAGTTATAGTTCTTTTCTTTTAATTAGATGATGTAATTCCTCCCTGGGGTTACATTAATATTGAATAAAATTGAAAAAGCATTGGGGTTTGGGTTAGAAAATTAGGATTCTAGTCCCCACTCTGTCATTTCCAGCTGAGACTTAAGGAAATTATGTTTTTCTTAATAATTCAAAAAATAATGTATGCACATAGTAATATAATTCAAACTGTATTAAAGGTAATAAAATGAAAAGCTGGTCTTCTCTCCCCACTAAACTGTCATTTCCTCCTCAGGGCCAATGCCTATTAACAATTACTTGAATATCCTTCTAGAAATTTTTTTATTATTCATACACACACACACTAACCTTCAATTGGGAGTGAATTTAAAATAAATCTTGGAGATACTGTGTATTGGGCCATATCATCTCATTATTTTAATATACGTTGGCCCATGTTGACTGTCATTTAGGTAATTTCCAATCTTTTGTTAATAATGACAATAGCTGGTATTTTTTGGATTATTTACAATATGCCAGGGACTATTCTAAGTCCTCTATGTGTATTAACCTTTTTAAATTCAACTGTCCTGGACAGAAGCTATTATTATCATCCCCATTTTACATTTGAGGAAGATGATGCCCAGAGAACTTTAGTACTTGCCCCACAGACACACAATAACTGGCAGAGCTGAGATTCACACATGTTTTTGTCTGAATAGCTGTGCACATTTGTTAGAATATCTGGCAAATAATGGCTCTTAAAGCAGCAGTCTAATCAAATTGCATTTCTGAGAGATCAGTATGCTAACACAGTGGCAAATGGACCCGTCTCAGAGCACCTATACCACTCTGCTGTGCTTTTTTATTTTCTTCCTTGTCTGCCTTCGGAGATTACAAACTTCGTGAAGCACCCCAAGCGTGGCACAGGGCCAACATATCGCTGACTCTTAAATAAAACATCTGTGAATAATTACTGAAGAACAGGGAAGTCTTCAATGGGGTTGGTATTTGGTATTTGGGTAAAGGGTGAATAAAATTTTGATAGGCAAAAAAATGGAAGAAAAAGTACCCTGTGTGAGGAAAGAGCTAAGGAACAACTACATAGGATATTTGGGGGAACAGCAAGTTGTCCAGGATGGCTGGGGAAAGAATACATGATGTGATGTACTCACAGAGAAAACTGGAAAGGAAATGTAGAGGCGGAACATGGGGGGTTCTAATACTTTTTGAGTTTGTGAGATCGCTTCTAAGCCACGTCTATAATCCTGGAGGACAAAACAGATGAGCAGCTGTGAACACACCCACATATAACCACAGTACTGGTGTCAAATACTTAAATTTATTAAATTTCATTTTACAAAATTGCATTCACCTCCACATCAGGTTTCTTTTCTCCACTTTTTCACTTTTCAATTTCAAATAAAAGGCAGGTTTGTCAGTATCAGTAGCCTGGGAAAACATCATATTACTGCAGTGGGCATATTTTTAGTTTTTTTCATTTATTTTAATCTTTACCAACTCCCTGAAATCATTGTCTGACATATTTATTTTTCCAAGCTCTGGGCCTGTGGACCCAGGTTTATAGATGTAGCAATATTCAAATTCATTTATATGCAAACACACCTCTCAGTGGATTTTGTTACATTGCTGTTAATCTTGAATTTTCTGAAGTTACTTAGACATCTGACAACACATTATTTTAAATACATGCTGACATTTTTTTCAACACTTGATTGTTTATCCTGGTTAATGTAAGTAATCAAATTCAAATTAGAAATTAGTTCTGACAGCCGCTCTTAATAGAGATCAACACTGTCCAATAGGAATATAATGTGAGCCATGAAAATGAGCTACAAATATAATTTAAGACTTTCTGGTAGCCACATTTTAAAAGGTAAAAAAGAAACACAAATTATTTAAATATATATTATTTAACCCACTATATCTAAAATATTATCATTTCTACATGTGATACAATACATCTCAGTTTGGACTAGCCACATTCCAAGTGCAGAAATAACATAAGGCTAGAGGCTACTGTATTGCATAGTACAAAAATAAAAACTGTAGGTCCTAGCTCCTTTGAATAACACTGTTTACTCAAAGAATGGTTAGAATGGTTTATAGCCTCCCTGCTCCCATTCAAGCGGTCATAATGTAGTTTCTCTCTCACTTGTGATTTTGGGGGGAGAGACCTAAGAGAAGATCTTGTCCCAGACTTTTGCATTATAGTCAAGGAAGCTGGGCCCCATGGAGGTGGGAGTGGGGGTGGGGTGAGGGAGAACTGGAGCGCTGACTTGCTCTGCTTCTCACTGCCTCATTGAGTCTCACCACTGGCAGGTGGAGATGGAAGCTCAGCTCCCTGCCCAGCCCCAACTGACATCACCCCGCCAGTGGGGCAAGGGTGAAGGATGGATTAGTCCCCCAGTGTGGCCTGCTGTCTAGCACCAGGCAGGGACATCAGAACACTGTCATCTGCCTCCAAGGGCAGGGCAGAGTGGGGTGGGAGACCAGCTTGCTCTGGGGGGTGAGGACCAGGGGTTTTGCTGTTAGTATTTGTCTGGCGTAAGATGCATATTTCCAGAAAAGGTTTTCTGTTATTAACCCCCCACTTTCCTGGTTATTTAACTAGGGGAAGTGTGCTTTTCTGGCCTGTGTCTGTTGGCAGTTCTAACCTGGATGTTTCTGCAGTGTCCTGCCCAGGATATACGGGAGATGAGGAGACTCGGGGAAATCACCATCACGTCCTTTCTCACGTCCTGAGGCTCCCAGGCACTCCACTTCTTTCCACTGTTAAGTCTTTTTCTTTGTTCATTTGCTGTGTTATGTCCAGAGTTCTTCTAGTTGTAAGAGGAATACATGGGAGGGATGGGGCTACTTTGTCTTGACTGGAACCAGAAAGCGCCTAAGTTCTAAATCTAAGCAACACTTCCTAATGTTCATCTTATTTTATTTGTTAACATTTTTTTCTGTGATGGCATACATACTTTTCCTTGGAACTCATTTCTTCCTTAGCATTTATTACTGCACATTATGAATTTCCTCCTCTCTTTTGGTCACTTCTAAGTGTCTTTTCAGTGACCTCTCGGTCAATATCTTTCTAAGTGCTTGTACTCTACAGGACTCTGTCCTAGCTAAGTCTTTTTATCTTGCCTCTTCTTTTCTCCCTCCACTGTCTTACCACCAGCTATATGCTGAAAACTCACATCTGTCTCCAGTCCCTATACCCGGTCTAGTTCCCGTTGGAAACTTCCACCTGGTTATCCTGGCAACTGTTACCCAAAATATAACTTATTATCCTTATGTACATATGCAAATAGATGTTTCTCCAAACTGGCTCTTCTTTCTGCTTTACTGGACTTGTTAATGACCTCCTAACCTACTCAGGAATCCTACGCAGAAATGTGTTGTTTCTGTTAACTTCTTCCTCTCTTTCAAACTCCAACATATAACCAAGCTTTTGCCATTCTCCCTACTAAATAATTCTCAGATCTATCCCTGCCTCCATTCTTTTTGGCAATGCCTGAGCACTTACTCAAAATAATTTTCCTGGACTATTCTAATAGTTTTTAAATTTGTCTACCAGCCTGACCTCTTTTCAGTAGCTCTTACTGAGGCTCCAGAGTGATCTCTTTTTAATGCAAATAGGATCTAAATTGTTTCCATCCTTTAGTAAGTACCCATTACCTATTCTAAACTCTAACTTTGCAGGCTCATCTCACAGAGTTTGCTCCTTCGGTCCATTTCTGGAAACATGTTGTGATCTCTTAGACCCCACACTTTCCCCAGACCTTCTTTATACTTTTTAAGCATAACTTATTTGCTTAAAAATGTCATCATCCTCTCCTTTCCTCACCCACACCAACTCCACTTAAACCAGCTCCTCCTAAGCATAAAAGATTCCAGCCATGTGATCTCTTGGGTGAAATGTTCTCCAAGCCCCTTGTAAAGTGCTTTTCTCCCCTGTTTCTAACACCCATCCCCCATGTGTGTTGTAATTGTTGATTTGTTTTCTCACCTCCAATTTGGCTTCTGCACAGGTATAATATAGAGAGTAGAAAAGTCAGCTATTTGTCCTTTAACTAGTCATCTTGGAGAGAAAGCACACCATTATGGTTAAGAGCACTGGCTCTGAAGCAGAACACTTGGCTCCAAAAAATTGGCTCTGCCATTTATTGTTTTTTTGACCTTTATGAGTGTTTCCTTCTGCAAAATGGGTAAAACAGTATCCACTTCATTGAATTGTTGTGAGAATTAAATAATATAATGTAGAGCATTGGCTTGTGGAAAGATGTGATAAATATTTGCTCCACTATAATATAGAAACACTGGCATGTAAATAGATTGTATAAATATGTGCCTAGAATGTTTTTTTTACTAAGTATTACTGCAATATTAAAAACATGTTTTCTCTTTTCTAAAGGGTGGTATTTACCACTTTGTAATCCATTCTCATCTACAAGAAGCAACAATGAATGTGATACATTTTTCAAGGAGAAGTCTCCTGGGAAATAGCCAGCATAGAGTATTTTTCTTTCAGAAATGGAATAACTCCACTAGAAACTTCAGCTTAAAGAACTATTTTTAAAAATAGAATACATAAAAAGCAATATGGTAAGACCACTTAGGTATTTTCTAGTGGTTGAGAATAATTGCTTTGAAAGTGAGAAAGAAAAATCTTAAATAATTGACTTTAAAATGAGCCACTGAATGGATTTTTCTAAGCTATTGCAATACTTTTTTTTTTTCAAGGAGAATTCTCCCAGAAAATAGCCAAGATAGTGTATTTTTCTTTTAGAAATGGAATAACTCCAGTAGGAACTTTAGCTAAGAAATTTTTTTAAAATAAAATACATAAAAAGCAATATGGTAAGACCACTTAGGTATTTTCTAGTGGTTGAGAACAATTGCTTTGAAAGTGAAAAAGGAAAATCTTAAATAATTGTTTAAAATGAGCCACTGAATGGATTTTCTAAGCTCAAAACTTTGTACTATTATGAAATAAATGTTTATGGTTTCTTCTCAACAATGTGCATGTTCCCTAAAAATCAAGCTATATGAAACTATTTTTAAAACACATAAATTGTTCAATATTTGATGGAAGGAAAATCACCAGGTTGAGAGCCTTCTCTCTCCTCCCACAATTGCAAAAACAAAAACAAAAAACAAAAAACATTCACAAGTAAGAGCATGTATAGTTATGTAGTCACTCACTCAAAAATTGTTCAAATATAAAATTAACCTTTTCCAAAATTTGCCTTGATGAAGAGCTTCTCAAATTGTAAATCCTAGCCATTTCTCCCCTTACCTTCCATCTCCATATACCCAGTATTTCTTGAGGGAAGGCTTTTGAGGCAGCCAAAGACTAAGGTTTGCTTTCTACCAGTACCTCACACATGGCAACAGTGAACCTCCTCTTCAAAGGCCCCTGGAGTTCTTCTGGATGTCAGTCCAGAAAAGATTATGGACACAAACCAATTTTGCATTGCGGTGGCCCTTTACCACCCCCTCCCCACACTGGCTAATTTCAGGAGGGCAGGGATGTCCGTGTGTGAAAGACTTAATAAAAACCTTTGCCAGATGTGGTTGAAATTTTAATGACATTAGTAATTATTGGCTGTTGTTGTCCAGCAGGGGAAAAAATTATTACAGCTGATTGCATGCAGGAAAAGCTTTATTAAGTCACATAACTGTTATACTTTTTAAAACTGCTATGTGGAATATCCAAACACTTTTAAATGACTTAGGAAACTGGCACATCTTTAGTAAGCAAGTTCCACTTTCATTATTTTCTCTGCCCCCACCCTCAACGCTCGGCGAAAGAATATTCATTTATTTATCTTGTTTAGTACATCTGTCTCACAGTCATCTAGCAAAGCTTTTGTGGAAAAACACATTTCATAACAATTAAGTACATAGTGGGAAGGTTGGATTGGACACTTACAGGACTTAAAATGTTTAAAAATAATACATGGTAATAAGGGTTACAAGAAGAGCAGTGGCATCTTTCAATTGATTTTGCTATTTCATTCTCCTTTTCAAACATTAATCTCTGAAGTCTGTCAAGACTTATTCTCCTTTTTTCCCTCCTCCAGTATCAATGTTGTAACAATACGCATTCTCTTGCCTGGGAAAAAGAAAATTAACTTACAAGGTACATTTTTTCACCTCTAGCTGTTACAACCCAAACCACAGCACAAAAGTCAATCATTACAGGTGACACACGACACTGGCATTGGTCCACGTTCTCTACACACTGTCGGGGGAGGTCGGGCTCGTAAGATCCAGGGCTCACATGATGATGCACTTGCCCAGCAGCTTCTCGGCGATCTTGGGCATCTGGGATTTCTTCTGGGCAGGCTGGCCGCTGGTGGCGGGCTTCTTCGCGTGGTTCAGCAGCATGTGAAACAGCTCCTGCACGTTGACATCCGTCTTGGCGGAGGTTTCCATGAAGGCGCAATTCCACTCCAGGGCGTAGGCAGCGCCGTCCTTTGCGCTCAGCTCCCGGCGGCGGCTGTCATCGCATTTGTTGCCCACCAGCACGATAGGGAACTTACGCAGGTTTCGGCCTTTGATCTCGCGGATCAGCTCGTAGAAAGGCTTCAGCTCCTCCAGGGTTTGCTTCTTGGTGACCGAGTAGACCAGGACGAAGGCGTGGCCCCTGGCAATGGCGAGGCGCTGCAAGCCCGGGTAGCGGTGACCGCCCGCGGTGTCGGTGATGTGCAGCGTGCCCGCGCCGCGACTGCTGCTCGGCACCTGGTGGTACATATCTTCCGTCGTTGGCACGTATTTTTCACGAAAGTTGCCGCGCACCCATTTCTTCACCAGTGCGCTCTTGCCGACGCCCGCAGAGCCAAGGATCACCACGCAGAAATCTTTATTTTTCTTCTGGGGCATGACGGCGCGAATGATCAGCAGAGTGGGCAGAGGTCGCAGCCGCTGCACCAGCTTTTCCTTGAAGCCAAAGCAGGAGTTGCCCATTGTCAGGAACTGGCACTGAGACTGTGCACAACTTCTCTGGCACCGAGCGAGCAGTAGGCAAAGCCTAGGGAGGAAGAAAGGGAGAGTCAGAGATGGGGCGTCTGACCTGGGGTGTTGTCACGGCATCCGCGCGAACAGCTTCTCCCCGGGGACGCCGGGGACGCTCTCTCAGCCTGCTTCGCAACCCCGTACCCTCCCTCCCACGGTAGAGCCTGGCTCACTGCCTGCCCCGGGCACCGGTGCAAACAGGTACAGGCAGGGAGGCTCGCTGGCACCTCCAAGGAGGGTGCCTTACCCGGTGGCTACACACCCGTTATTTCCTTTCACAACATGCCCCACACTCTTACTGCAGAATGAGCCGCTGTTTTAACGGACGGCTTGCCAACCCTTAAAATGCACACATCCAAGCGACCTGAGCGAACCTTTCCTCCCTGCGTAAGCACTTAGTGCGCTTTTCCCTCGGGTATCAAAAATTGTTAGCCTCTCTGAAACCATTCGATCACCGCGGACAAGGGTTCGCCGCCGCGGACGCCCGGATCCAGGGTATGGTCATGCGGGCGTTGAGAGGCACGCAGGGAACCCCTATGAGCCAGGATGCTCGGTTCGTGGCACCAACAGATACCCACTGCCCGCAGCAACAGTCCGTGTCATCCAGCGAGGGTACCCGCTTCGTGGACAACACATCCGCCAGTTTCCACCCGCAACAGCCCAGGCTGGTTCGCCCGCTGCCCCTAGTGCTCGAGCACCCGCAAACGGCAGAGGATGGCTTTTACCTCTGCGAGGCAAGAACCCAGTGTGCTAGCGGGCAAATTCGCTCCTCGCCCAGGCGATGTTGGCCGCATCTGTGGACGCGGCACTAACTGCTTACCTGAAGCGGCAATGGGAGCGCAGCCAGGTACCACCAGCGCGCTCGAAGGCTCAGAGAGAAATGTTCCAACTGCTGGACTCCGACCAGAGCACTAAAACCAGGGGGCGCAGGCTGGGAGACTCCATTTGCACGGTACGCAGAGGGGGGGACCGGCCTTGCAGGGAAGGGCTAGCACAGATGTGTCCCCACCCCTCCCCCTGCCGTCCACTCAGCGTCCCCCACACCCGAGAGTGCCTGTACCCACAGCTCAAGGCTGGGTGGAGTAGGGGGGAGGGCGGATCCTGGATTCACAGGCGGGAGCCCCTGTGGGCTTGGCCATATTAAGGCTTCTGTTTTAAGCGACTGTAGGAACTTCCTCCCGGTTGAATCTTCTGTTGTTTAGACAGGTTCTATGTGAGAGGGTTGAGTGGGGCCCTTTAAACCCAGCGACATTAAGCAGCTATTACGTTCATCACTACTCTCTGTATAATATCTCATTCAAGCATCACGAAACCCTTTCAAAAAACAAATGGGGCACAAATGTGTACAGCCTCTAGGTGGCAAGAGTGGCTCCTGGCAGACAGCCAGCAAGAAAACATGGACCTCAAATCTACAACCGCTAGCAACTGGGTTTTGTCAACAACCTGAATGAAATTGAAAGCAGATTCTGCTTAAGAAATTTGTGTGATATCACAGAGCAGCCAACACCTTGATTTTAGTCTCTATAGAGCAGAGAACCCAGTCAAGCTCATAGACTTTCATTCTACAGAACCATGGGTTCTGTAGTTTGGGTGTGTTGTCTTAAGCCATGAAGCTTGTGGTAATTTGTTGCACAGAAAAAGAAAACTAATGCAGCAGGTGAAATTACTTGTTCAAGGTCACAGAGTTTGTAAATGATGGACCTAGGCCCAAACCTAGTTCTTCTAACTCCAAATCCAAGATTTGGAAGGAGCTCAAGTGGCCATCAGTAGATGAGTGGATAAAATAGCTGTGGGGCATTACACAGTGGAATACTACCTGGCCATAAAAAGAAGGAAATCTTACCCTTTGCAACAGCATGAACGGACCTGGAGAGATTATGCTAAATGAAATAAGCCAGTCAGAGAAAGACGAATACCATATGATTTCACTCATATGTGGAATCTAATGAATAAAATGAAGATAGTGACAGACATATATAAATAACAGGCTAACAGTTATCAGGGATCAGGGGTGGGGGGAATTTAACAAGAAAGAAAAAAAGGAGAGAAAACTCATGGACACAGACAATAGTGTGGTGATTGGTGTGGGGAGGTAGAGGAGGGTAGAGGTAGGATAAATGATGATGGATGGAGACTTGACTTGGAGTGGTGAACATACAATACAGTGTACTGATGATGTGTTATAGAATTAGGCACCTGAAACCTGTATAATTTTTTTAACCAGTGTCACTGCAATAAAGTTAATAAAAAGGGAGTAAAATGGGGGAAGGCAAAGAGCCCAAAACAGAAGTAGGGTTTCCATACTTCATTCAACATGGTAAAATGTCAATACCAATAGAGTGTGATAAGTCACATATGCGTATTGCAATATCCAGAACAATAACTTTTTATACAGACATACATTCAAACACAGTAAAGGTAGTTAATATGGAATCCTAAAAAAAAAGTGTTTCAGTAACCCACAGAAAGGTGACAAAAGAGAAACAGAGGAAAACCAGAAAATAATAAAATTGCATACCTAACATCAAGTACATTAAAAATTACCTAAATGTAAATTGTGTAAATTGACCAATTAAAAACACAGATTGGCATAGTGAATTAAAAAACAAACAAATGAAAAGAAACACAAGCTAACTCTATGATGTTTGAAGTGAGAAGAAACTCACTTTACATTCAATGACATAGGTTGAAAGTAAGTGGATGTTTTTATATAGTAACACAGAATATGTGGAAACCAAAATTAAAAACAAAACTATTTATAAATCACTTTAAAGAAAATGAAACATTTTGTTTATGCTTAACAAAATACATTAAGGATCTGAATGCAGAAAATTCTAATAAAATAAATCAAAAAAGACCTAAATAAAGAGACATAATATGTTTATGGGTTAGAAGACTCAACTTAATAAAGATGTCAACTCTCTCCAAATTGATCTATAGGTTTAATGTAATTCTTCTAAAAATTCCAGCAAGACTTTTTTTGTGAACATAGACAAGCTTTTTCTAAAATTTATATGGAAAGGCATAATACATAAAGTAGGTAAAACACTCTTGAAAAAGAAAGCTGAAGTTGAAAAGAATCACTCTACTTGATATTACGGCTTACAGTATAGCTACAGTAATCATGACAGTGTCATATCGCTGGATGGATAGACATAGAGTTCGAGAACAGCATAGAGGACCCAGGAATAGGCACACACAAATATGTCCAACTGATTTTTGACGAAGGCACAAAGCAAATCCAGTGCAGGAAGAATAGTCTTCTCAATACATAGTTGTAGAGCAACTGTACATCCATAGACAAAAACAAAGAAGCAAACAAAATATCTCAAACAAATCTCACATTGTTTATACAAATTAATTCATAATGGATAATGCAACATGTAAAGCTACAAAGATGTTAGGAAAAAAATCAAACAAAGTCTTTGGGATTTAAATCTAGGCTGAGTTCTTAGCCTTGACACCAGTAATAAATCCATAAAAGGAAAATTTGATAAATTAGAACTCACAAAAATGAAAAACTTTTTCTTTATGAAAGACCTTGTAAAGCTAATGGAAAGGAAAGGTATATGCTGTGAGAAAATATTTGCAAGCCATGTTTCTGGCATAGAATTAGTATATATAATATAGAAAGAACTCTCTAAACTGAATAATAAAGAAATCCGCTTAGAAGATGGGAAGAAAACACAAATAGACATTTCACTGAAGAAGATACACAGATAGTAAATAACCAAATATAAAGCTTTTCAACATCATTAGCCACTAGATGAACACAAATTAAAAGCACAGTGAGATACTTTTACACGTCTATCACAATAGCTAAAATAAAAAGTAGTGATAACACTAAAAGCTGATGAGGATATAGAGAAACTGGATCACCCACACATTGCTGGTGGGAATGTAAGATGGTAGCCACTCTGGAAAAACAGTTTGGCATCTGTTATAAAAGTAAACATGCAACTAAATATACAACCAGCAGTTGCACTCCTGGGTATTTATCCCAGAGAAAAGAAAAATTTATGTTCACACAAAATGCTCATAACTTTATATATGAATTTTATACACAAATATTTACAGCAGCTTTATTCAGTGATTTTCAAGTGGGGTGCTGCAAGAATTATTTAAACATGCAATACCTGACTATTTAGTCAGGGGCACTGACCTCTTTTCTCTTAGATTGTCAAATAAGAGAATGACAACAGCCAACACAACAATAACCGTCCCGTGTGAATGAATCAAAATTATACTGATTTTTTGTCATATCAGCAAAAAATATATTTTTGGTGTGCCATAAAATTTTAGCAATTAGTTTACATGTGCCATGAGATGAAAAAGGTTGAAAATTGCTGCCTTAATTTATAGTAGCCAAATACTGAAAACAACCCAGCCACTGTGACCCAGGCATTGTAACAAGAATTTTACATATGCAAACTCATTTAGAATTTACTCTGAGTCCATGGAGTGGGGACAATTATTATCTTGATTTTACAAATAATGAGACTAGACAGGGAGATTAAGTGGTAGAGACTAGGAAGTCTGGCTTGCTCCAGGACCTGTGTGTCTCACCTCATGCTACCTCTGGTGGGGTATGCTTAGGACCCTCACAGTTATGACTTCGGGAGTCTGGCTTTTCTTTTTCTTTTTCTTTTTTTCTAGGCTTTTCTCCCTCCACCATCTTTTTAAGCTCTGTAGAAAATGAATGGCAGTTGTGTTCTCCATCCTTCACAAGGAGATAGTATCTTATTTACAATTTTGATTTCCAGGATCAAGGTTGCTTTAGAAACCTCTTCCCTTATCCTACGCAAACATCTTCTCTCATTCCTACCCCTTCTGTTTCCAATCTGGTTGCTTTCTCCTAAGCACCTTATTGCTACAAATAGCCCCTTGTTCACAAAGATATCATCTCTTACCTCACAAAGAAAGGAGGCCATAAGGTAAAACTCCACCAGCTCCTGACCACGCATATTCTGCAGCATTTTCTCTTTTTCCCCACCAAGGTTAATTAATGCCTTCATCTGAGCCCTGGCGTGCTTTTCAACCTGTGGTCTTAGGGTCACCTGTATGGGAATCACCTGGGATGCTTGTTAAACATACCCAACCCAACTTACACAGTGTTACATGTCAAATTTGTTTGATAAAGAAGAAGTACCCAGTCCACATCTACAGAATCAGAATCTGTAGGTGAAACTTAAGGGTGTGCATTTAACAAGCCCACTCATGTGATTCTGATGCAAAGGAATGCCTGAAACTATTCCTCGAGAACCTTATTCAGAAGATTTATTATTCTTGTGTGAGTTTTTGTACTTTTTACCTTTCAAGGAGTTTATCTACAAAATATCAAATTTGTGGACATAGACTTGTTCATTATATTCCTTTATTAATCTTTTGATGTCCATCATGTCAGTAATAATGACCCCTATTTTATATCCGATATTGATAATTTGTATTTTCACTCTTCGTTCTTGATTAGCCAGGCTAGAGGTTTACCAATTTGTTAATCTTTTCCAAGAACCAGTTTGCTTTTTTTCATTGATTTCCTCTATGTGTTCCAGTTAATTTCATCAATTTCTGCTCTAATTTTTATTTTCTTTTTGCTTTTCTTTAATATTACATTGTTCTTCTTTTTCTAGTTTTCTGAGGTAGAAGCTTGTGTTATTGATTTTAGATTTTTCTTGTTTTCTAATATGGACATTCCATGCTATCAGTTTTGTCTATAAGTACTGCATTCACTACACTCAACAAAAAGTATATTGTTAAACTCTAAATATTCGGAGAACTTTTAACCTATCATCCTGTTATTGTTTTCTAGTTTAATTCCACTGTGGTCTGAGAACATCCTTTGTCTGATTTTTAGTCTTTTAAATTTGTCCAAGTGTGTTTTACGGTCCCAAATGTGATTGTCTAGGTTAATGTTTCTTAGGTATTTGAAAAAAAAAAAAAAGTACATTCTACTGTTGTTGAATGAAGTATTTTATAAATTTCATTTAGGTTTAGTTAATTAGTGATGCATTTTAAACTGTATTATTATTACTCATTTTCTGCTACTAGATCTATCAATTACCAATGCAGTACTTAAGTCTCCAAGTATAATAATGGATTTGTCTATTCATTCTTGCAGTTCTACTACTTTTTGCTTTTGATATCTGTTGTTATGTGCATACACATTAAGGATTGCTATGTCTTCTTGGAGAATTAACTCCTTAATCATTATGTAATGACCCTCATTATCCCTGATTATTTTTCTTATTCTGAAGTCTTGTTTGTCTGAAATTAATATAACTACTCCTGCTTTCTTTTTATTTTATTTTTATTATATTTTATTTATTATGTTATATTATATTACAGTTGCCCCACTTTTCCCTCTTTGTCCCCCTCTACCTGGTACCTCCCTTCCCTCCAGCAATCGCCCCACTCTTAGTTCATGTCCATGGATCATGCATATAAGTTCTTTGGCTTCTTCATTTCCTATACTATTCTTAACATCCCCCTGTCCATTTTGTACCTACCAATTATGCCTTCTCTTGATTGGTGTTATTATAACAGATCTTTGTCTATCCTTTTACTTTGAATTATTTGTGTCTTTATTTAAAATTTATTTGCTGTGACAGTTTCTGTCTTTTAATTAGTATATATTTAGACCATTTATATTTAACGTAATTATTCATATATTTAGTTTAATATCTGCTATGTTTGTAACTGGTTTCTGTTCATTTTATTTGTTCTTTGTTTTTATTTTCTGTCTTTTCCAGCATTTTCTAGTTTTAACTGAACACTTTATGTAATTCCATTTTCTTTCCTCTCTTAGCATATCAATTTACAATATACATTTATAACAAATTTAAGTCCACTTTCAAATAACACCATACCAGTTTACATGCAATACAGGTACCTTATAACACAGTATTCCCAATTCATTCCTCTCATCCTTCATAACATTAATGTTACTCATTTCACTCATCTATATGCTACAATCACCTAATACGTTATTACTCTTATTACTTTGAACAGTTATCTATTAGATCAATTAATAAGAAAAATGAAAGATTTTTATTTTACCTTCATTTATTCCATCTCTAACACTCTTCCATTCTTTATTTAAATCTAAATTCTGAGGAAAAGCATTAGAGAGAACAATGCTGTTTGGAGGAAAACCTGAAGGGAGAAGAGGACATTGGGGAATAGATATTCCAGAGAGAAGAATGATGCCAAAAGGGCACAGAGCCAAGAAAGCATCTATGGATAAAACAGTAGTTGAATTGGAATCCATCCTAGAAATCATCTGTGGTTTAATTACCTCATTTCCTAGGGGAGTAATTTGCCCAAGATTACACAGCTAGAAAGCTGAAGAACTGTTATTCAAAGCCAGGAAGAATGACTTCAGCACCTTTTCTAACCACAGAAGGTGGTTAAGACCTGCTTGAGAAGTCCTAGCCAATCAGACACAGCCAGGACAAGGCTTTCAGTTCCTGTCTTCCAAAACCATTACCTTTTGTTCTCTCACAAATGCACCTCCTGTAACATAATTAGTAATTAGAAAACCTTTGGGAATTTTAGATATGAAATTAATATAGTCTTCTGGCATCAAGAAAAAAAGAGGTTCTATAGGAATCAGAAACTATATTCTTAGGAGGCAGAGAAGATTTGTAAAGAAACACTAACTACAACTTCGAATAAACTTCCAGCATAGTCTTCTTAAGGAAATGAACCAGAATCCTTTGGGAAATTTCCTAGGTGATCAGGTTTTTGTGAGTGAATACTTATGCCCTAGACCCAAAGGAATGTATCAACCAACTGAAGCTTCCTTGAGAAGATGGGCGGTGGGGTTAGAGCGTCAAGCACCACAATTGGACTGGCAGAGGAGGGTCTTTCTTTCATTCCAGGATGCTCACCTTAAAGTATTATGTAGTAATTACAAGTAAAAGATTACATATTCACATAGCAACTAGAATGCATGTTAAAAAACAGTGCTTATTAAAAAAAGAAAAAAACCACTAAGAAAATGGGATGATGTATATGGCAACTCACCATTTACATAAACTTAAGATATATGCCCACAAAAAAAAAATTATACATTTTTTCAGGAATACATACAAAGTACATATTAAACACATTAAAACAGTTGCCTATGAGAGACAAGGAAAGACAGTGAATTATGCAGCAGATTATACACACACACACACATTTACATATATACATATATGCAATATATATTACATTTACATATGATTTAACATTTATGTTTATTGTACACAGATGATTTATATACAGATATGATTTATATAACCTATATGTATATAAATCATGTGTGTGTGTGTTACAACACTGTATAATGATAAGATGCTTGAGAGTAGTACTTGTAAATAATTCATTTAAAAAATATTCACGCTTCCTAGTATATAGTAGACAAACAACAAATATTTCTGAATGAATGGCTTCATCTTCAACTTACCTGATGTCTGAACATGGCCTGTCAGACACAGCAAAGACCTTTCTTCCCAATACCTCTCATCCCCCTCCTCCCAGTTCTTTCTTTGTGTCTATGGTCTATTAAAGTGGCAGGAAATAGCTGCTAGAAAGAGGGGAATAAGTATTTTAAAATAAAATAAAAAATCCCATTAAAACCACATTTCACACCTCTTTTAAGTAAAATAGCTGTTTTCCAGCATATTCCCTCTTTATTATTTCCATATGCACAGTGTTTATGCTGTAAAATACTCATTGTATTTTTCTTTGAACAAATCAATAAAGAGAAATCAGTTTTCACCCCTGGTGCCTATCAGCAGGACTCTAGATGCTATTGTGGAATACAATGGTATTTGCTCCTCATTTCACTATTTTAAAGCAAAATCATGTTTCTTCCAGTAAAATTAAATTCTCAAGTCTGACTTTTTAAACAGTTTTTAAATTTTAGAATGGTTTTAGGTTTACGGAATTATTGCAATGATAATGAAGAGAATTCCTACCTACCTCACAGCCAGTTTCCCTTATTATTAACATCTTACATTGATACGGTATATGTGTTACAATTAATGAACTAATGTTGATACATTATTATAAACTCAAGTTCATACTTTGTTCCGATTTCTGCCTAGAGGACCTCAGTCTTTTCTCTTAAGGCTTTCAACTGATTGAATGGCCCACCACATAATATGCTTTACTCAAGTCTACTGATATAATGTTAATTACATCTAAAAAATATCTTCATAGAAGCATCTAGACTTATGCTTGACCAAACAACTGGGTACAATGGCCTATCCAAGTAGATGCATAAAATGAATCATATGATAGTACAGAGACTTCCTACATGTCTCACAGCCAGTGTCCTCTATTTTCATTATTAGAATGATAAATTTGTCACAATAAATGAATGAATATGGATACATGATTATTAACTCAAGTTCATTATTTCTTAAAAAATGTTTCATTTTGCAATTACAGCTGACATACAATATTACATTAGTTTCAGTTGTACAACATAGTGATTATACATTTATATAACTTATGAAGTAATCATCCCAATAAGTTTAGTACCCACCTGACACCATGCAATTATTACGATATTATTTACTCTATTCCCTGTGCTGTATTTTATATCCCTATGTTAAGTCCATTCCTTATTCAGATTTTCTCATTTTCTTTTCTAATGTCCTCTCTGGGCCTCAAGCTTCCACCCCATTTAGTTATCATGTCTCCTTAGATTCTTCTTAATTTGTTCTGGTTCTCAGACTTTCCCTGTTTTTGATGACCTTTACAATTTTGAGGATTACTGGTTAGATATTTTGTAGGATGTCTCTCAACTGGGATTTATCTGATACTTTTCTCATAATTAGCCTGGGAAATTGCTTTGGGAGGAAGACCACAAAGGTACAGCATCATTCTCATCATACCATATCATAGGTATACACTATCAACATGACAACATCATTGATGTTATACTGGATCACCTGGTTGAAGTAGTGTTTGTTGGATTTCTTCACTGTAGAATTAATTTTTCTCTCTTTCCATACTGTACTCACAACCAGCTTTTAAAATTTAAACTAATTAATAAAATTCCAGATACTGGTGTTAAAAATGAAAGCTTTACAATAATGAAAGTATTCTTAGACAAGAACAAGGAGATGTTTCCTTCCCCCACAACAATAGTGAGAGAGTTTCCTTCTGATTCCTGGGGATTGCATAAAGAATCTGATCTGATAAAGTTTTTTTTTTTATTATATTTTATTGATTATGTTGTTACAGTTGTCCTGATTTTTCCCATTTTGTTCCACTTCACCCAGCACCCACCACTCCCTCAGGCAATTCTTACACCATTGTTCATGTCCATGGGTCATGCATATAAATTCTTTGGCTACTCCATTCCCTACACTGTACTTTACATCCCCATGGCTATTCTGTAACTACCTATTTGTACTTCTTAGTCCTCTCACCTCTTCACCCATTCTTCCCCACCATCCTCTCATCTGGCAACCATCAAAATGCTCTCCAAATCCATAATTCCGTCTCTGATCCTCTTGTTTGCTTAGTTTGTTTTTTAGATTCAATTGTTGATAGATTTGTATTTTTTGCCATTTTATTGTTTATAGTTTTGATTTTCTACTTTTTCTTAAATAAGTCTCTTTAACATTTCATATAATAATGGTTTGGTGATGGTGAACACCTTTAAATTTTTCTTCTCTGGGAAGATCTTTATATGCCTTTCAATTCTAAATGATAGCTTTGCTGAGTAGCACAATCTTGGTTTTTCATGACTTTGAATATTTCTTGCCAATCCCTTCTAGCCTGCCAAGTTTCTTTTGAGAAATAAACTGACAGTCTTATGTGTACTCTCCTGTAGGTAACTAACTTCTTTTCTCTTGTTGCTTTTAACAGTCTCTCTTTATCTTTAACCTTTGGCATTTTAATTATGATGTGTCTTGGCATGGGCCTCTTTGCATCCATCTTGTTTGGAAATCTCTGTTCTTCCTGGACTTGCATATCTATATTCTTCACCAAATTAGGGAAGTTCTCTTTCACTATTTTTTCAAATGGATTTCTAATTTCTTGCTCTTTCTCTTCTCCTTCTGGAAACCCTATGACGCGAATGTTGGACCTCTTGAAGTTGTCCCAGAAGCTGCTTATACCATCTTCATTTTTTAAAAAATCTTTTTTCTTCTCATTGTTCTTATTAGTTTGTTTTTTTCTCTTATGTTCCAAATCATTGATTTGAGTCTTGGCTTCATTCACCCTACTGTTGTTTTTCTATAAATTGTTTTTTATTTCAATTAGTGTATCTTTTGTTTCTGACTGGATCCTTTTTATGCTGTTGAGGTCTTCACTAAGTTCCTTGAGCATTCTTATAACCAGTGTTTTGAACTATGCATCTGATAAATTGTTTGTCTCCATTTTACTTAGCTCTTTTTCTGGAGTTTTGATCAGTTCTTTCATTTGGGTCATGTTTCTTTGTCTCCTTGTTTTGGCAGCCTCCCTGTGTTTGTTTCTATGTATTAGGTAGAGCTGCTTTGACTCTATGTCTTGGTAGTGTGGCCTAATGTAGTAGGTGTCCTACAGGGTCCAGTGGCACAGCCTCCCCTTTCACCCAAGCTGGGTACTCGAGGTGCACCCTTGTGTGACCTAAGTACATACTCTTCTTATAGTTGAGCCTTGGTTGCCATTGGCAGATCAATGGGAAGGATTTACCCAGGCCAGTCAGCTGCAAAGACTGGCTGTGACCACTGACCACCAACCTCTATCCTCTGTGAAGGGTCAGCTGTGCAGGGGCAGGGTGGTGGTGCTCCAATGTGGTCTATAGCTGTTCACTGGTTGTGCTGGCTCTGGAATTTCCTGGGTAGTGCAGGCCAAGGTCAGCCCCTACCTGTGTTCTTCCTGGGGCACCCTGCCTGAGCTATAAAGCAATCTGAGATGACTGTTAACTTGTGCTGAGTTTAGAGATTCCCAGGCAAAGCCAAGCTGTGAATCTAAGCTGGCTGCTTTGTGCTAATGCTAGGCCTGCGGGCTCACTGAAGCCAGCTGTCCCCTGTTTGATAAGATTTAGGAAGTTGTAAAGCATGAACCAAGACCAGCCATTCATATGGAAAAGCAGCCTGGGTGGGCCCCAAAGTTGGGCGGGGCAGCATCTCTGGGGATCTCCAAGGCCAAACAGTGTTAGCCAGGTTGATGGAGTCTCATATATGGCACCAGCTTGCTGGCTCTGTGGGGAAGGTTTTAGAAAAGTGACTATGGCTTCTGCTTGCCTCGATGCCAGACACTTCAGTTTCTCCCAGTATGCCACTGGTGCCTTTCAAGCTGCTATGCTTGTGCTGGAGCTCAGAGAAATGGTCTGAGTGGGTGAGTCTGTGTGTGGGTACTTTAAGATGAACTGCTTAGGGTTCCAGCAATTTCTTTTACTGACTCAACCTGTGCTGATTTTTGCTGCTTAAAGTTGTGGGGACTTATCTTCTTGGCTCTGGAACACTGAGCTGACCAGCCCATTCCATATCTGCATGCCTCCTACCAGTCTGGATGGGTGTGGTTTCTTTAATTCCGTAGTCGTCAGACTTTCATTCAACTCAATTTTGTAATTGCCAGACTTCTAGTTAACTCGATTTCTGATTATTCTGAGTGATGGTTGCTCTATAGTTTAGCTGTTATTTTGTTGTGTGGTTGTGTGAAGAGGTGATCCATGTCTACTTACACAGCCTTCGACCAGAAGTCCTGATAAAGTTTTAAATTGACAACAATACTGAGAATGATAATTTTGTTTTCCTGTACAATATGGAGAGATGTGAATACTTATAGCTTTCCAATTGGTTCTGTTCTTTGCTAATACACATAGGTTCTTGGACATATATGTGAGAATAATGAGAATGATGTAATATATCATAATAATAACATAGGAATCAAATACAGAGATATACAAAGGACTGTGAGCACATTAGAGAAAAGATCACTCTCAGCCAGGCAACTTGAGGACAGCTTCATGGAGGGTATGATATGTAAGCATGGTTTTAAGTGTTAAGAGGTAGAAGAGGCTGAAAGAATATCACATGCACTAACATGGAAAAGATAACGACATGACTTAGGAAATGCAGAAGTCAATTGTTTGAAAGGACAGGGTGAGTAGGACATGTGTGCCAGGCTAAAGAGTTTACATCTTATTCTGTAGTGGGGAACACCAGCATTTTGGGGAAGGAGAGTAATATGATCATATCTGAGTTTTAGAAAAATAACTAGCAGATGTCTAAAGGAAATTGTAAGTATGAAAGGTTAGAATGAGGAAAAAGAGGAGGCATTATAAGAAGTTATAAAACGATAGAAAATAAAGAAGGTGACATTGGAAATAGAAAATAATAGAAAAAGTTTAGAGATATTATGGAAGCAGAATAGACAGGACTTGGGGCCCATGCAATAGCTAACTGCAGTAGAGACTCACAGGATGTTCACTAAACTCATTTCCTGCTCTTCCTGGCCACACAGCTGGATTGCATTCCCCAGTCTCCTTTTTATTAGGTGGCACTGTGTGACTGAGTTTTGGCCAAGCAGAACACCATGGATGTCATGTATGACCCTTCCAGAACTATCTTCTAGGCTCTTTCTCTTCCCGCTTCCCCATCACACTGGAATGGAGAACCCTCAGACTGCTCTATGGGCCATGCATTGAAGATGGTAGAACCACAGGATTGCAGGAGCTCTGTTTCCTGAATCACTGCCTCAAGAATAATCATCCAACCTGCTAGACCTTGAGACAGGTGAGAAGTAAACTGCTTTCCTGTTGAGCCATTACATGCTTGGGTCTATCTGCAATCACAGCATAGCTTAGACCACCCTCAGCAAATTAGAAATTGGTACTTTGAAGTGGGTGCTCCCATAACAGAAAACTAAAGCATGTAACATCAGTTTTGTGAGGAAACAGACACTGGAGATTGGCTGACTGGAGAACCCTGTTTATGATGGCAAAATAGTTAGTAAAATTGTTGTCTGACTCATTGTGCAATGGACTGAGCTATGTATGCATACATGAACACTCACAGGAAGCCGGCATACATTGGTGGCTCTAGAATTCCTGATTGAAAGAAGTGAAGTACAGTCTCTGGGTTGGAGTGAGGCTTGAACTGAGTGTGTGCAGTACTTTACTGTAGCTGTAGAAATTGCCAATTGACTTTATCCACAAATAGGATGGAATTATGAGGTCCTAAAGCCCATCTGAGAAAAGCTTCAGTACTGCCATGTGCTTGTGGAAGTGGTCCTCTAAGATTTCCCCTTTGCAGAGCTAGAGCTAACCTCACAAATGCCTCACTCAGACCTTTTCCTTCAAGGGCAACTTGCTCATGAGATGGCAGCTCTGGATCTTTTTCAGATTAGAAGTGTGTACTATTCTGTTTGTTGTCCTAGAAGAGTTAAGCAAGAGGAATAGGTGAGGACAATGAAGCCTGGAAACATAAAGTAACCTATTCAAGATCACACAGCTGTTTCTCTATTTTAGATTGTTTACCAGAATGATAGAGCAAATTAGAAGCAGAGGCTAGACTTAACTAGAACTTGTGAAATCTAAAGAGAGCTGAAAGGGGCATTAGTGTCTATACTAGAGACATCTGGTTCAACTCATTTACAGATGGAAACGTTAAAGCCCAAACAAAGAAGAATAGCAAGAGCCTACTCTCACACAGTACTTACTGTGTGCCTGGCACCCTTCAGAGAGCTTTTCATGTATTAACTCAATTTGTTATCACAATAGCGCTATGAGGTAAGTACTATCATCTCCATTTTGCAGATAAAAAAACACACACAGAGTGGACAGGTGACTTCAGGGGAGGATAATTAAATTTTCTATAGTCATACATCTCATAAATGACAACCAACGTTCAAATTCATGCAATCTAGCTTGAGAGTCTCTGCTCACAGCCGCTGTCATCCCTGATGCTATACCATATATACTATTGGGCAATGGATCTCCCAATGGTGACAATTCAGAAAGGCGAGTAGCAGGGGCTTTGCAAAACACATGCTTACAAACATAACCCACGCTTTACAAGGAAAATTATAACATTCTATAGTTCAGTCATGGTGTGAAATATTGGAAAACTTAAAAAAGAATCTTATGGCCTTAAAAATTCAATAACTCAATAGCTCCATGTTACTCAAACCTGTCAATGGATAGAAATAAAACGTCCTATTGCAGATGGTAATTTGTAAAGGGACTTTGACTTTTGTTAAAGTCTGCGTGTGGGTGGCAGTAAATGCCTTCTTTACAGCTGCTAGGAGCTGTGGGCTCTGTGCATGCGGAGGTGTGGGTGGCCAAATGTCTGTTCTCTGGGAAGCAAGGAGAGGCAGGGAACATCTACCATGAGCCAGCTGTGTGCCTTGAGAACTTCATTCAACAGCTCTCTGCTTGTGTCGGGGAACCATTTTCCTGTTCTGAATTCTTGCCAGTTTACAAAGCAGGAACGTGAGCACCCTTTGAGTGCTTGGAAAGTTAGCTTGTCCTCTCCTTCTGCCCCTCCACCACTTCCAGTGGGAGGGAGAGACGTCTCTTCCTGGGGAGGCCAGAGAAGGACCCTGCACTGTGGGCTCTTTTTTTCAGTTGGCTGCACGCAGGATGGAGACTTTTTTCATTGCTTCCTCTTTCCCGTGGGAAGAACAGTTGGATCACAGCCCAGGACCATGTTTTTCTTTCTCCAGAATTCAGGGGTTAGTGGCAATCTGTGCCATATTTGCAATTCAACCTATATACGGGTCCAGACTAGGTCAAGGTTATGCCATTTTGTAGGTCATTTGGCTCCAAGCCCAGTTTAAGTGCTCCAACATGGCCATCAATAAAGCTACTATTTTCATCCCTATTTGATTGTAAATATGACTATTTTTAAACTGGTCCAGAACCAGTAGGAGTCCCACTACTTAAAAGAGCTGAAAGAGGCCTTGAAATCGTATAACTCAAGCCCCTTATTGGGTAGGTGCAAAGCTGAGAACTGTGTGCTCTCCTGCTCGTCCATCCTCCCAGACTCCCCGCCGGGTGCTGGCAGCATAATGGAAGTGGGTTACCCAAGACTGCGCCATCGCCTGGCCTAGTTGTGCTGCTTTAAGCCCTGCCTAGACCCTACAGAGCTGGAAGACCTGGCCCTGCCTCAAATCTCATTGTATTTTGGCTTTGTCCAAGTAGAACCTCTTGCCAAAAATTGCTCTGTGCCTGTTGTTTTGACTCAGGAGCACCTGAGTCTCTGTCCCCTTGGCACGGCTCAGGTCCCTTTGTATTGATGGCACACAACCACCGATGTCTTGGGATAGATCTATGTTCTAGGACTCCAGTGGACTGAAACCTGCATCTAGGTCACCTGCCTACCTGCCCAGTGCTCTTTCTGCCCACCCCAGGGTGGGTACTCGCTATGAATCCTAAGGTTGGACTTCTCTTAATATCAGACTTTATTAAATAGAGCAATATTTTTATCATTATGTGACTCAGAGATGGTTGCTAGGGAAGCCAATGGGAATATGTTGAATTTGTAAATCTTCTAATGGCTCTAAATTAGCAGTGATTTGTGCTCTTTCTTCAAATGGATTTGGATGGAGCAGACTGGGAAGCAGGTGAGGAGGGAAAACAAGCAGAGGTTGGCTTTCACCGCATTATGTTCACATTCCTCGTAAAGGCTTTTGTCCCCTGTTTTGCCAAAATGGCTAAAGGGATTAAAGAGGGAACCGAGGGGGATATCATGGTGTCCTTTCTAGAGGACCGGCAAAGGTAAATAGTGTAGTCCCCCTGTTCTGATGAATTCAGGTCGTCATAGCGGAGCAATGAGAGGCAGCATCAGAAGGCATGGAGATAAAAGAATAATATCTGCAGGGACCTTTTATTTTAAAATGGATTCAGAATCCTGAAATTGTCATTCATAGGAGGCTGTAAACTCCAAATTAGGTGAGTCCAGCTATTTGGGAAATTTCAACATCAGAAAAAACTGGGGTGGTCTAAATGTAGGATGATGGTATCAGCTCTGGAAGAGGACCCGGCACCATTTCTCCTCAGCCTTTCCTTGATCCGTATCTGTAGTCATCCAGCCTCTGCTCTTGGACATTTCCAGTGCTGAAGAACTCACCCCTTCCCAAGGCAGCCAACTGTATTTTAATTGTTAGGAAATATGCCTTATATTGAGTAAAAAATGGGGTACAAACGGGTGGTATTTTTCCCTTCTTGATGCAGTTTGCTGGCTGAGTACACTCAGGCTTGTTTATGAGTCTGAGAGACACCCTCCCTCTACATGTGCCCATTGCTGAGCAAGATGCACTGGATCTGGGGCCAGGACTATCCAGACAGTTGGGGACTCTCACCTTCAGACAGAGGGGAAAAGGAATGGGGAAAATGTTCCTTGATGCACTGTTAGAATAAACTTCTATACCTCAGGGTCCTGTAACGTTTATCTCACCGTGATAAGACCCAAAATCAAAGTGCAGATCCTGCTGTCCAAAGTAAATGCCATATGAGACTTTTCTTTCGGCAATATCAGGGCCCATGGAGGATGACTCAGTGTTCTAGATGTGGCCACGTGTGCTGAAACCAGAAGCATCCTTGTGCTCTCTCTTAGAAACACCATAGTTCCATTAATGTACTGGATATTACATCTCCCTGGTAACTCTCGTTGGACTGTACAAACAATGAAAATCCCCAGGTTATTTCGCCTTTGACTGTGCAACATCACTTGGCCCCCAACCTCAGCTCTGTTGGGACTGTGGATGTTCAGGGCCCCTTCTAGTTCCTGGCCTGTTTTTCCTGTCAAGTTCTTCACATCACCTTCAGTATTTTAAAATTCAGGACTGCAGGGACTGCAACCTCCTGTCTCTGGTTCTCAGTGCCTCTCCTGGTCTTTAAGCCCCAGGCGGTCATTGCCTATGTGACGTCATTCACAAGGTCCCATTCTCTTCAGCTCTAATTTATCCAGACCAGCATGTCAAGTGAAGTTAAAGGTCTGATCTGCCCTTAATCAATGTCTACTCTCTTTTCCAATTTCTGGCAGAAAAGTTGGAGGAAAAGCAGGAACCGAGGAGTTCTGCTCTTTCTCTGATCTGTGGAAGCATCATAATTAGCTTATCTGATATTATATTACCCTCGTGAGAGGTAATAGTGTATATATTCTGCAGAGCCCTTTTACATTGTTTAGGACTGCTAGGTTATATGCTATTCAACTGTGTTGACAAAGAATTCCAGGTTCTATAAAAATGGACATAGTCACTAAATTCTCACTCAGTTCAGTCACTCTTATGGCAAGTCTAGTCTTACGTGCCACAAAGCTGTAACAAAGGTTTGACTCACTGTAGAGAAAGAATCCAGGAAGAAGTAGATGGTCATGGGTGGCAACTTTGTGAATTCCAAGCTATGAAATGATTGTCAGAGGGACCATCAAGGGATCCTAGTTTTGTCTATGAACTCAGCTCAAGATATGCTAGAAAACCAGCTGTCATGTAAACTGGGAAATACAGAAAGGGCACCTTTCTTGGCATGTGGGGGTTTGAGTGACCTCAGCCTCAGAGTAAGGAGTCAGAATATGTCTGACCTAGGAAACATGGGTGAAAAAATAGGACTGGGTTCTGAAGCTGCATCCCTGGAAAATGTCAGTACTATACACTGAAAGTCACAAGTGTGCACAAGGCATTTAGCAGGAAAGAGGAAAAAGAAAGGAATGCCTTTGCCTTCAAATAGGAAGGGGGTAAAAAAAGAAAAAAAAATGCCATCATTTTTCTACTTTTTTCTTTCAGAATAATGACTTTAAACTTCACATTTGTCACTAAAGTCAAAGTTTTACTATGGGGAGCCAAGTACATGGCTCTAAAATTCCAGAATTCCTTGGTGCAGATTTGTGCTTGGGGAGAATCCCAGTTAAAAGCAACTAATAGGCATCCCCATAGCAACCCTCTGTGTTTAAAATGTAGATGCATCAATAATATGTACACGCTTCTGCGGTTAATTAAAAGGCACTTAGAACCATTCATACAGAGGTAGTAATAGTGCAAGGGAGCTTTAAGGGCCAGGAGGGTGGTCGGCGGTGAGTGCTCCAGGGAGATGCTGAGTCTGTCTGGACAGGGTGTCTGCAAGGAGAGCCTGAGGGAGCCCTGGAACTGGGCCTGGACCGTGGGGTCCTCAGGATTCCAAGCCCCCCATGACCTCTGCAGCCTGACTGAACCAAAAGGCAGTTTTGGGATAAAGATAGATTCTCTGGGTAAGAGGTAAACTCCAGGCCCAGTGGCCTCAGGTCTGGGACCCCAAAGGCAAGAGCTGAGAAAGTACACTGTGACTTGGTTTCATCTAGGAGGCAAATCCATCCAAACTCCATTCCAGAAACTCATGCCTTGTTGAAATGAATCTAGGAACCCACTAGCAACTATTTGACAATGCCGGACATTTGGGGGTGGAAAGCTTAGAGTTTTTTAGGCATGTGCAGGGTGCTGCCTACTCTCTCGTCCAAGGGACACACAGAAATGTGCAAGGCTGGCTTGTTTTGGCACAGTGTGTATGTGTGTGCGTGTGTGTGTGTGTGCGTGTGCGTGTGCATGTGTGTGCCTGTGTAGATGTTCCCAGCATTTAGTGCCTGGGAGCAGAGATGCTCAATGTCTTGCCACTCTGGGTCATTGTCTCATAACACATTCGAACCCCATTGTCAAACACTGTGCTTTTGGACCTTGTCAAAAGGCAAATTCCCTTAAAAGAAGTAGGTACCACTTTAAATTGGTTTTACAGTTAAAAATTATTGCATCTCAGTCTTTTCTGCTTTTACACTAACAAAATCTCTTAAATTTAGAAAATACATATTAGCATAAACAAAATGATAAAAATAATCCCACTATTTAGATATAGTAATTATTAATGTGTTGGTGTCTATCTTTCCATTCATTTACAAAAATAGGATAAAACTACACATACTATATTTTTATAATCTTCTTTTAGTTAACACTTTGTCAGTAATCTTCTTTTTCTTAAACGTATCCTCTATACATTTTTAGTTGCTGCCTAATATTACATTTTATGGATATGCATCCTCTAACTATCTTTTGCTGTTGAATAGCGAGATCTTTTTGCTATTACCACAATGTGACAATTTATCTTTTCTTCAGTAAAGGTCCTTACTTGTCAGAGAGTAAAAGGATGTTTGACACCTGAGAAGGTGAGAGTGTAGCTAGAGAGGGAACAGTTTAGGATCTATAATTAAAAGCCTTAGATTCAAATCCCACCTCTGCTACTTCTTTGCTAATCATGTGGCCTTAAACCATTCAGTTCAACCAGTTTGTGCCTCAGTGTCTTCTGTACACTAATCATTGATTTGATTCTCAGCTTCATCCACTTTGACTGTTGGCTGCCTGTAAATTTTTCTTTATTTCACTGAGTGTAACCTTCATTTCTGCCTGGGTCTTTTTTTTATGCTATTGAAGTACCCAGTGAGTTTCATGAGCATCCTAACACTGTTTTGAACTCTGCATCTGATAGATCACCTATCTCCATTTTGTTTAATTCATTTTCTGGAGTTCTGTTCTGTTCTTTCACTTGGGCCATATTTGTTTCCTCATTTTGGCAGCCTCCCTGTGTTTGTTTCTATGTATTTCGTGGAGCTGCTTTGACTCCCTGTCTTAGTAGTGTGGCCTATTATAGGAAAGCTCACCAGTATTTCAATGGGGCAGAGCCTTAGGTAACTGCCTGGGTGGGGCCACCCATGTGAACCAGGTTGATGGAATCTCTGACATAGAGTCACTGCTCTGTGTCTCTGTGTCGGGGAGGGCAGTGCTGCTGCCTGGCCTCTGGAGTTTTGTTTGAGAGGAGGCTGCCCCTCAGCACTCACTCTGATGCCAGATACTTCAGTTTCTTCCTGGTAGACCACTGGTGCCCTTTCAGCCACTGCCCTGGTGCTAGAGCCCAGTGGGAGGGAGTCTGTGTATGTCCTAAGTTCATTGCTGGCCTTTTAGGAAGAGATGCCTGAGAATCCTGCAGTTTCTTCTGTCACCCCAACCCCCACTGGCTTTTACAGACAGAAGTTATGGGAACTTATATTTCTGGCACTGGAACCCTGGGCTGAGTTGTCTGGTGTGAGGCTGGGACCCCTTGATCCTGAGGTATCCCACCTGATTTTTATCCACCATACATGGGTGAGAGACCAGCCCCTTCCACGTCTCTGCATCACTGTGTGTCCTCCTGCATCCCCGCATCGCTGCCACTCCGACCCGTCTGCATGAATGTGGCTTTTTTAATTCCTTGGTTGTCAGACTTCCATACAGTTCAGGTTTCTGATGATTCTGGGTGATAGCTGTTTTGTATTTTAGTTGTAACTTTTGCTGTGGTTGTGCGAGAAGGCAAGCCCTATTTACCTACACCTCCATCTTGACCAGAAGTTGTCCTGATAATTCTTATATGTACAGGAATAACACTTGTATATTTCAAAGCTGTTTGCTGCTATTCTCTCCTTTTGTCCTGATGGTGTCTCTGTGCTGTGGGTGAAGTTGGTATCTTATAGGGAAGGAGTGGCTTGCCAAACCTCACATCATACAGAGTGGGGCAAAAGTAGGTTTACAGTTATTTGTATAGAAAATAATACAATAATTAACAAATGATAATACAAGAATAAACTGTGTTCTGCATACTCAAAACTGTAAACCTACTTTTACTCCACAGTGTATATTGGGGCAGAGAAGACATTGCTATATCAAATATATTACTATCATCAAAAGACAATTATAAAGAAAGTATAAGTATCAAATGTATTGACGGAAGATAATTTTAACATAATAACTATAACTGACAAGTAATTAATATCCAGATCATATTTTTAAAATTCTGCAAATCAGTCAGACAATCCACTCCCCAAATGGGAACATGATACAAATAAGCATATTAAAGATGACAAAACAGAACACAAATGACAAACAAACATAGGAAAATATGTTTAATCAGGGAGGTAAAAACTAAGACCAATGAGATACTATTTTATACACACTAAGTTAGGAAAGTTAAGATAATAGCAAGTGTTTATGAGGATGTGGGTTAATGAGAACTTTTATACACTGCTGGAAGCACTGAAATTTGTATAATGACTTTGCACAATGAATCAGTAGTATTTCGTACAGTTGACAATTTGCCATCTCTATGAGCTATTAATTCTATTCCTAGAGAAACTCTTTTACATAAGGTACTGGAGAAATTAACAAGCATGGAGATGAATAATACATGCTATTCACATCAACTCAAATAAGTCTCATAAACATATTTTCTAATTAAAAAAACAGCATAGCTCACATAACTTATGATCTCTTTGTAATGTTCAAAGAGAGCAAGATAAAATAATATCCATGTTCCTTAAAAATTTATTAGAATCTGATAAAATATAATAATAAGGCAAAGAAACAGTAAACAATGACATTCAGAAAAGGGAGGAGCTGAGGCAAGCCCAGAAATAATGTGGTGTTGGGGAGGAGTACAAAGGCAGATAACAAGCTACAGGTAGTATTTTAATCCTTACATTGTTGGCAGGCCTTCATCATTTCATTTATTTACTTTGATATACATTACATATACCTTTTGTATTATCAAATATTACATAATAAAAAGTTTAAAGCTATGAGAGGAATAATAAAAGTTATAATAAAGCTTATTTGTTGGCTAATATCTAGTATTAGCTATTAGTGCAAGAGGCCCAGGAATCTGTCAAAAGGTCCTTTCTGAGTTCTATCTAGAGGTCACAGTGTGCCACTTTGAAGCCCATGGCTGGCTGTGAGCCATGGAGCCTCTCAGGGTCACACTGGCTCCAGACAGAGGCCAGGGGCAGCCTTAGTCAAAGGCTCCTGGGCAGATGGAATGGGACCGAGCCTCCTCAAAGAATGCCTTCACCCTACTCGTGGTAAGCACAGCTACCCTGCAGGACAGGGGAGTTTCGCCCAGCAAATGTCAGGGAGGTAAAGCAAGTGGTGGGTTACTACTTATCCTGTAAATATTGCATGTGGGAGTCTGTCCAGCCCAGTGGAAAGCGAGGTCCCAGTTGGACAGTGGGGGACATTGGAGGTCAAGGCTATCCAACAGCCCCTGTCATCTGTGCTCATGGGCATCCAGCCCTGAAAGACCAGACAAAGGAGTTGGAGACCACAGTCAGGGAACTGACCATCCCTCTCTTTATCTTTTATCTATTTAACTGACTTGAGCATTTGGGGGCCAGGGATGAGGTTAGATCACATGGCTCCTTTCTGTTTTATGGTCTCAATTCAGAAACCTAGAGGCTGGGGAAAAACAGAAGCTCCCATGGTGAGTGGGAAAAACTGGTGCAAAGGGGTGAGGACTGGGCACCTGTGTGCTAATTCTGGCTTTGCCTCTCTCCAGCTGTGTGACCCTGGACAAGTTACTGACTCCAGTTTTCTCTTCTATTCACTTTCTATCAGTTGTTCTCACTGGGCAGGTGCTGGTGAACCCTCCTGAGGGGGCCTTTGAAACAGGAGGAAATTTTTGGTCGTCACAGTGACTGGGAAACCAAAATGCCAGTAGTGCCCCTTATGAGGACAGTCCTTTGAGCCCCTCTACACTTCTCTAGATTGTCTGCATGTGTGGTGTTTGCTGCTGTGGACAGGGAAACGGCAGGATGCTTTCTTAAGCGTGCAAATCCCCTGACAAACCGCTGGGGACACGTGGTTGTCTACAGGGCTGCGGATGCTCTACTTTTACTTATTTCCTGCTTGGGAGCTGAGTCGTCCTTGCAGTAAGATTTGGTTGAATTTGGCTGAAGTGGACAATCACAGACCACTTGTTCACCTGTTTCACCAGCCAGCAGGAGCAGAAAACTGGCTTGCTCCAGTTCTAACTGCATTCTCAGAACAACTGTGTATTCAAGACTCTGTTGTCCTGTTCAAAGCTAAGCAGTGCCCTCCCTGGGACACACTGGGAATGTACACAACTTGCTGCTCCCAGAAAATGCCTCGCCACACGGAGTAAACATCCCATAGCTTGAGCTGATCAGACCACTGCCATCCCACACAGGCACCTTAGGGAACACCGGACAGAGGACCCCCCTGGAAGAAAGCAGCCCATGCCAGGGTGCAAAGCTTGACAGGAGAAACGAGAGCTGGGCTTCGGTGCTCACCTGCTCTCCTGGCCAGCAGGCCTCGTGCAGGGTGTGAGCTCGTGGCCAGACTCTTGCTCCCCAACCATATGGTGACCCACCCTTGGCTTCACTCGGGAGCCTGTCTCTCTACAACTGCTTCCTAGCAACTTGACCCTAATAGCATAAACATCTCAGACTTTAGTTCTTATTTTATTTTATTTTATTTTGTTATTATTATTTTTATCACCATTTATCCCCCCATGTGTTCTTCCACCTGCACCCACCCTCCTCCCTGAACCCGCCCCCCTGTCTCCGGCAATCATCACACTTTAGTTCATGCCAGACTCTAGTTCTAAAGGGATCGGTCCAGGGGGTTTGCTCCACTGGCTGGACATTCAAGGCTTTCTACATTCTGCTTCCAGTTTTGCTTACTATCCACTACTCCCCAGATTGTCTCCCAGCAGACTGCCTTAGTCACTGCCTCCCAAATTATGCTTGTGAAACTTCATCTCCATACTCTCTCACACTCTTCCTTTATCCTCCCCTATTATCCAACAATTTAAACACTTTGCTTATTTTTGCTTCTCTGGGAAGCCCTCTGGGAAGGCCTCTGGGATTGTCCCAGCTCAGGAATCACTGGGAAGCCCTCCCTGTACCTCCCACTGACTGCACAGCTCATTTTGAGAGCCTTGCTCCCTAAGATTATAAATTCCTGGAAGGTAGGAACCTAATTAGAGGAGATTTGACCCCCTGGTTCCCTTACTTAAGAATGGCTAAGCAGTTACCATGGTAACAAATAGCTTCTCTTCCTGTTCCCTCAGATCAAAAATAAACAAACAGACAAACAAAGAAATTGTTGAAGAATGATGAATCTGGCTCCCTGCCTGGATTAGCAATGAGATCAACAGGATAAGACTGAGGCCAAATCAGGGAGCCTGGCTTGGGATGCTTTGGTGCCATCTTAAAGCAAGTGCTTTGCCCTGATGGTCTGATGCCCACACCCCGGGGTGCCAGGGCAAGAAGCACTCTCTCTCCATAACTCACTTAGAGATCCCATGGGCTGAAGCTCCTGTAACCAGAAAAACATCTATGTCTGTACAGGTAGAGCCTTACGTATATTTGGGTAAATCTGATTTGTATGTTTAAGAAGTGCTTTGACTGGTTTTCAAGACCTTTGGTGAGTTTGCAACAGTTCTGGACTACTTAAGGACTCACATCTACCACAACGCAGTACAAACAAATGTTTCAGAAAATGCCTGGAAAGGGGCATATTTGCTGAATTTCCCTCGCGATGCTATCATTCCACAGGTATGTACTGAGCACCTCTGTGATCCAGGCACAGTTCTAGGTTTGGGACATACAGCTGGGAAGAAAACAGACAGACTCCCTGTCTTCATGAGCTTCCACTCCAGCTCAATGTCTGGTCCATTTTTCACATGGTCCAGGCCCTTCTGCAGGCATTAGGGCCATGACAGGAACGTCGCAGAGCTCCTGGGGTAGGGAACACAGCAGACACACCTTTTAGAAATATCTCCTCAAACCCCACTGTTCAAAGTGTGGTCTGTGGACCACTAGCATCAGCACCACCGGGGAATTTGATAGAAATGCAGAATCTCAGGCTTCTCCCAAGACCTTATGAATCAGAAACGTACCTTAGTAAGCCCCTCAGGTGGGCCATGTGCAGGGACAGATTTGAAAAGCACTGTTATACAACATTAAGTCCCTCAAGTTATCCTGTAAACCAAAGTGAGCAGAAGGGTCACATGCATTAGTGAAAGACACAGCCCGTCTCCCCCTTGCATGTGAAAGATGCAGATGTCCTGTGAAAAGAAACTTGCTTCAAATGCCAGTGCTTTTCAAACTTACCGGGCAGCTCAACCATGACTCAGCAACCGCAGGCATTCCAGAGAATGCGTGTTCCATGAAATGCACCTTAGGAAAAGCCATGTTGGTCCCCTTGGAAGCCACAGTTTCAACTTCCCTGGCTTAAACAGTTCCAGGGGGAATAAGCCCATAGCGTAGTACCTATAGCAGCTTTGTTGAGGCACAAAACTGGAATGACGCCCACTTCCCAGCTGGGGCTCTGAGCAGAGGTCTCCATTCTGGGAGGCAGCGGGGATGGAGGGGACCTGTCTTTTATGAGGCTGGGTTGGTCTCTGCCATGACTGAGTGTGTGGTAGTGCTCCTGGGGTAATAAAGGTACTGAATCTCCACAAATCCTGGCCACATGAGAGCTAAGCCTTCATGATAATTTAAATTGTTGGTTAACTTGTGAGAATATGCATAGGAAATACTACGTTCTAGAAGGACAAGGCATTTGGAGAAATTCTGAAGTCAATATAAGCATTCCTTACTTGTCATTTTGGGAATTACGGAAGGTCACAGGCCATATATACTACCTGGTTGTCAAGAATCCATGATGATAATAATGACAGCTAACATTTACTAAGCTTCTTACCTGACAGGTACTATTCTAATGCATGATTTTCTTACAACCAGAGTATGAGGTTAAGTAGTGTCATCCTTTTATGCATGAGACAACAGGGCACAGTGAGATACCTTTCGTGAGGAATGTGACTTCCGAGATCTAGGTGACAGGTAGAGAACAAACTGGCCATATGGTGGGGTGGTCACCAGGTCCCTTCAGGCCCCCAGCAAGCTCCCCGAGAGCCAAGAGCCTTGCCAGGAGCCCCAGCAGACTGTGGGTATGACTCAGACCTGCGCCTCCGCAAAACGGCCCGTTCTTGTGCTATTGGCGTATTCCTTCCGGAATAGTGTAAACAAAGAAAGTTGAATATCCTTTGGGAAAATGTCTCTCCTGTCCCCAATTTGAAGGTGCCACTTCAGGTGTGCACAGCAATGAGTAGACAGGGGGAGGGGCCTGAGTGGTGAGTCCAAGGCTGGGGGGAGGGGGGAGGCCTGGTTCGCCTGAGAGTCTGCATTTCTATCATGCTCCCAGGCGATGCTGCCGCTGCTGCCGTGCCATCCTGAAAGGCAGGGCATGGTTGGTGCTGCCAGGCAAAACTAACCTTGAACTTGCAAGACCTGGGCTCTAGTCCAAGCTCTGGCCCCCAGCTGCTGTGTAGTCTCTGGCAAGTCTCTTCCCCTGGGCCTCAGTCCCTCCCTTTCCCACCCCCATATAAGACCGCTGAAGGCTTCTCACCTAGTATGTGGGACAGTCCCTGGTACTTCGTTTCGACTCACTGACTGCTTCTCAAAAGGTCCTTTCTTGGACTCCCTGGAGATCGTGGCTGCTCCAAGCTGGCAAATTGGGATCCTATGAGAGCTGGCCTAACGCCCCCTCTCAGGGACACATGGATCTGCTGCCTCCATATCACACCGACAGAACCCAAGTGATGAGGATAAAGGCCCCGTTGTATGTGTGGGCAGACAGAACCAGGGATAAACTGTCTCTGCTTCTTGAGATGAGACTTAGAGGTCCCTGGGACCTAGAGGCAAGTCACTCAGTTTATGTTGGGACAAAGCGTCGGGTGGTGGAAATAGAGTCATCCAGGTGTGGTCTTGAGTGTTAGCTGTATGATCCAGGGCAAATCACGTATCTCTCTGAGCTTCAGAAGGCTCATCTGTAAGAGGGCATGAATAGAAAGTACCTATATCCTGGGCATGCTGGGAGGCACTGGGACATGGTCAGTGCTTTTTAAAAAGTAGCTGTTATTGTTACCGTGGTACCTTGGTATTTGTCGTTAATGTGTACTGATGACTGGCAAGCAGGTGATGATTGATGAAGCATCTTCTCTTCCAGGGTGACGTCCTGACTCATACAAGTTCTGGCAAGTGCGATGAGTGGCGAGCAAGTGACAAGTCCTGGAACTTTTTTTCTCATCCAAATGCAATGAGTACCAGGTTTGATGAGTTCTGAAGCCGACGAGCACCAAGGTACCACTGTATTTGGATATTGGTTATGAGAGGGGATTCTGGGGTACACCATAACAGAATATTTTAAAAATCTGCCTTTTAAAAACATCCACAAATTTCTAAATGGAATTTAAAAATATGTTTTTCTCTCCCTACAAAATTGATGTTTTGTATGAGGTTGGACACATGATACTAAAAAAATTAACAAACAGAAATCAAGGGATTCTAAACACTGTAGGAGAGGACTCCCCCCCCCCCCCCCCCCAGGCCCCGCTGCTCTCCTCTGCACCCTCCTGGCAGCAGCACTGGTGTCTTAGTGAAGCCTGGCTGGCAGGTTTGCGCCTCTCTGGCAGTAATGCCAATCCCCCGCAGGAGCTGACCGAAGCCTTCTTGCTGTATGTTGTCTCTTTGCCCATGAGATCTAGCCCAAGCAAGGAACAACTTTCAGTTTCATCATTAACTTCCAGGTTGCCTCCTGCCCTATTAATGCTGAACTGGAGAAGCAGGGTCACCAGGACCTCAAGACAGGGGCCTGGAGCAGCAGGTCAAAGATTCAGCCCCTCCCGTGGCTTACAGGAGGCTGGGACAACATCTGTCAGGTTGCTGCTATGAGCACACCCGTGGGTGTGTTAATCTTCCCACAACTACCTGGGGTAAGGGACTGGCTCACTGCCACACAGTGGCTGAGTTGGAGGAGTGGCTGAGCCAAACGAGCAGGCTGTGTTTGCCTTCCCATCTAATAATGCTGCCGTCTGTGCAATATTTGGGACAGGAAAATGTACAGGAAGGGTGTGGAGTGATTAAAAACAGGCTTTAGAGTCAGAATGAGTTAAACCAGGCTCAGTTCCTTCCCAGCTGTGTGACCTCGGGGAAATAGTTCAACCTCTCTGTACCATTTTCCCCATCTGTGAAATGGAAAATAATCATACCCACCCCATAGGACTGATTTCTGGATTAAAATGAGTTGATAAATATCGTGCAATTAAAATACTTCCTGGCAAATTATATAATTGTTGTTGTTATTGAATTAAGTACCATGAAGGTAGGACTTTTTGGCTGGCTTTGGTTCCTGGTCTGTTTTATAGCAGTGCATGGCACTTACTAGAAGCTCCATAAATATTTGCTGGATTAATGATTATTGCAATCAGAGAAAACTGTCCTGCGTAATGTGGACATTATTTATTTTGGCCAGCAGAGGACAGCAGATAGCTGTGACTGACAGTAATTCTGGGCAAGGGAGGTTCCAAAGTGTTATCTTGAAGGCAACCAGGACTGCCGGGAGCCAGCTAGTGGGGTGCAAGTTTGCCATTTCACCTATATGAGTGGCTCCTACCCCTCCCACTCACCTCTCTGCAGGTCTGAATGATTGGCAGAAATTCCAATCTGTAAGAAGAAACCTTAATTCAATATTTTCTCACAGGTTCAATTTATTTTCAATTTCCCTCTTCCCTTTCCTCTTCTCCCTTCCCTTCTTTCCTCTTTCTTCCTCTCTCCAATTATTTGTTTCTCTCTCACAGACACACACTTAGTCCTCTGGACCAAGCTAGTTTACTGTGCACACCCCCAAATTTCATCTGGAGAACTGCAGGTTGTATTCCAAACCATGAGGTACATATCCTTATGCAGTATTCTTCCCAACCAACTAATGATGCTAAACGTGGTATAACAAAAAGAACATCTGATTTGATCACTCTAGATCTGGAGAGGTACTATACCTTTGCTCAGGACACACAGCAATTAGTTGTAGAGTTAGAGCACTCGCCAGGCCCCGTGACTCTGTCCATCCCACCAGGTCATCAATTGCTTCTCTTTTTATCCACAGAAGAGGCTCAAGTGCTTCCCTTGTATTGATCCAATCAATGCAGCCATCAGCTTCTGGCCACAGAGGCCGTTTCCCCAGGCTCTGGCACAGAGGAGCAGACTGCTTTTGGGTAGCTTCCCAGGAGGTCCAGGTGGTACATTTCCTTGACATGGACAGGGCCCACACTGGCAAAATCCACACATAGATGTGTTCTCTGAGAGCCCCTGGGTATCCCTGAATAGTGGGGCCCAGAATGCTCTGCTTCTCTCTGGCAGCCTCTGGCACAAGCTGTTGGCTAGAGTGGTTCCCTCGCATAAACCCCAGCATAGCTCCACAGTCTCGGTCCAGGTGCAGCCGGCTGCCACGGCCTCTGCAATCGGCTTAAGATCCTATATTTCCCAATTATTATCCAAAAAATCATGCTGGGGTTACTACTCGGAAAAAAAAATTTTAACTGGCATTTATACTGAAAAAGTTTTATGAACTGATGAGTTAAAGAAAACAAACATAGGAAAATGTGAAAACTAGAAAAAATATGGGTGACCTATTCTATTATCTTAGATTAGGGCATTTTCCTTAAGCATTACAGTACAGATAGAAACTCAAAAGGAAAAGAATTACACTTGATTACATAAAAATTAAAAAGCTTTATGTCCCAGAAAACATCAAAAGCAAAATTAAAAGCAAGCAAGACAAAGGATAAATATCCTAAGTCAGAATACCAGAGAAAAGCAGATGAAGATAATGAACTGACAACCTAAAAAATAAACTTACAGGAACATTGAACATGTTCAATTTCACTGGTCAAAAAATAAATACAAAATTCAACTTTTTTTTTGTCCTATTGAAGTAGCAAATAAAACTCAGTGTCAATGAGGATGTGAAGCCACAGGCCCCCTAATTCTGCTGGCGGCACATTTCTGGAGGGCACTTTAAGCTTACAGGTGTCCATGGTAAATGCTTTTCTTCCATAGCCTTTATTGCCATCACTGTATTTATTTATTACCTATTGCCCATCCCCACCTTCCGCTGCCAGATCAATATACACCTTGATAACAGGGACGTTGCTTATTGACCCGTCCCAGGTGCTTAGCATAGTACCTGCTCCATAATAGGATCCTCAACATACATTTAGTGAGTTAAGAATTGCACTTTGCCCCAGGGACTCTAAGGAATTGATCCTAAGGCAACAATCAGAGATATACAAAAACATTTACATCCAAGGTGGTCATTTCAGCATATGTTGTAATAGTTGAACTTTGCAAGTCATTTAAATGTCCAACAGAGAAAATTAACAAAAAATTATGGTATAGCCTTATTAGAGACTGCAAAAGTAAAGTCGTTAAAATCGTGTAGGTGATGCCCTGGCTACTGTGGCTCAGTGGATTGAGCGTCAGCCTGCGAACCAAGTGTCGCTGGTTCGATTCCCAGTCAGGGCACATGACCGGGTTGCATGCCAGGCCCCAAGTTGGGGGCACATGAGAGGCAGCCACACATTGATGTTTCTCTTCCTCTCTTTCTCCTTCCCCCCTCTCTCTAAAATAAATAAATATATATATATATATAATTTTTTAAAAATCATGTAGGTGATATAATGACATTGAATGATTTTCTAGAAAAGGGCAGGCTACGTAACGCAGTTTTCTAGAGAATTTCTAAAGGCATTTTCCAGAAATTTCTGTATATCGTCGGCAGCCGTCCGTCTCGAGAGACGATGGTGTAGCTTCTCAAGAGTCTATCTGCACCGCCGAGAATGGCTGTGCAGTCCGACTCGGGAGTGACATGGTATCTGTCTCCTCCCATGTTGAATCGACATCTTGCGATGACGCTGGAGTGTCCTCTCCAGTGGAGCTGAAGCTACAGAGCCTGGGCAGGGTGATATGGAGGGTCTGCTGTTGCCCATGCAGCAGACCCCCCCTCTCTTCGCAGCTGAAGGGTCCAAGGGAAAGACGGAGTCAATACAGCTTGGCTTCAGGTGCGCCGCAGGAGTTGCCGGTGTTGACTACAACGTCAAACCGCCTTAGGGACTCCGGCTCCGGATTTTCTGTCGGGGTTTACTCCCTTAGCCTTTCCCCTGAAGAGGTATGCCGCAAGGCAGCGGAGGTTTTTTGGAATCAGAGTTTTCCTTCTCTGATGTGCCCTGACTGGAAGATCGAACCAGCGACACTTAGCTCGCAGGCCGACGCTCAATCCACTGAGCCAAACCAGCCAGGGACAATTTCTGTATATAATACTACTATCCTAATTTATATATGTTTACACCAGGCCTGCTCAGACGGCAGTGCCAGCACATCCAATCTGATTAGGCCCTCTATAGACTCAAGGACGTCACTAACACTTAGCCTTCTTTATCATTCTTAGAGTCAAGGCTGGTGAACACTTCGGAATTCACCTAGCTCGAATGTGTGGGAGTGAAGCTGCCCTGAGGGTCCCAGAGCAAAGACATATGCAAAGCCAGGACCAGAACTCACTAAAAAGCAGCAATTATCACGGAGTAACTACCAATTTTCCGAATTCCAGGGTCTGACTTCTGATCTGAAGATTTGCTCAGCGATAGCTGTCATCCCCGCTTTGGCCAGGAGAGGGCAGACACTTGCCATGGATGGAGGGTGGAGAGCTGGCAGATACCTTTTTTTTTTTTTTTTTTTTTTAAGGCTGGAAAAACATCTCCCAATAAGGTCATTCTCTTCTACTGAGAGTTGGAGCTCAAAACAAAACTCTTGACTCTTTTGCTGCAAATATGCTGCTTAAACAACAGTGAGGTCCGAAGACTGCGGTTCTCTTCCCAGTTTCAGCTTTTGTCACTTTACCTCTCTGAGCCTCATTCTTTACCATGTGAAGTAGGATCCCTACTACATGTCTATCAGATGATATTAGGGGGAAATACATAAATCAGAAAGTTCCATACTACAAAAAAATACACACAGAAAAAGGACTCTAACAGCAATGTTTTGTGTGCATGTATGTGCATGTGTGTGTGCACGCGTGTGTGTGAAGGAGAGAGCTGGACAGAGGAGGTCCAGGCCATGGGAGGCTCTTCTAGTCTCAGATGAATATATATTTAAAACCAATCCATTTTGCACTTGGAAAAAATTTAACTACCTCTATTTACATTTCAAACTATGCTTATTTTAAAACTCAAAAAAGTGCTTCACCTATTGACTGCGTGTGATAAGAGTGAAATATAATGGAAATACATGTGAAGCCCTAAAATTAAATTGAAAAATATTCCTGAATACAAAGGAAGGTTTTAGTGATAATCATACGTGGTCATGAGAAACAAAAAAGTGTAGGATGTGGATATTTTTTAAAATATAGCTTTATTTTCTTAGGATGTAAAGCCATAGTAAAAGTATTATTTTCACACTCATCTGTGGCAGCCAGAGCAAAACTGCAGTCTGAGTATCATATTTTGGAACAATGAGAAACTACAAAGCAGTTGACAAGCAAGCAGTCAGGAGAGAACCATCTGGAAACCATGCCGAATGATGGGTTGAGGAACTGAGCCGTGAGCCTGGAGAAGAGCAGCCCTGAGTGAGCCAGGACCTGCAGGAATAAGTTCAGTCAGAACAAGAGGATCCAAGTCATAAAGGCAGGTCTGACCTCAATACCAAAGGACCTCAGCATCCAAAGCAAAGAGTATCATCAGCGAGTCAGGAAGCTCCAGACACTTGGAGCGTTCAAGGAGTGCCTGGAAGGCCCCTCTGATGTCCAGAGAAAAGGTGCTAAATGGTCTCAGGAACCAAGTTATCCTTATACAAAGAAATCAGTCATATATCAAAATGTGATGGGTGAGAGAGCAAGCTTGCAGATGTCAGAATGGTTCCTGCAACACCACAGGATGAAAGGACCTTGAGATACAGGGGCAAAGGTACGGTCACAAAAAGTCAGACTGCTCCAGTGAGTTAAGACCTGTCAACAGCACTGACAGATCCTGATGATCAATATCAGGGAAAGAAGCAAGATCTGCTAAATTTAAAAAAAAAAAAAAAATGGGGAAGAAAAAAAGAAGGGGGTCCCAAAGAATTTGTGTCCACAGTGGACACACAGAGACTGGGATCAGTGGACCTTTGTTCACTCCCTCACTCACCAACCCTCCCCAGTTGAATTTCCACTACCCTGGGCCCTTTTTCAAGAGCAGTGTGTATTTTCTTTGGAGGTACAAGGATGATTGATCCCTCAGGCTTTGTGATGGTTGAGATGCTATCTCTTCCTCTGTTTCCCCTTTAGCCTATGTGGTTACCTGACAAGAGCAAGGAAAAGACTCATTGGGGTGGTAGAGCCACAAGATATGTGTCTGCTGCTATGTTGTAAAAGAGAACATGAAAATTGTGGTTCATTGAGATTCCCCAGTGTGACTGGTCAGTCTAATTTGAAAGTTGATAAAACACAGTCTTTAGAAACACCAAGATTGAGATGATGGGCAAGTTCCAGCTCCCCTTTGAATTTCTTTCACCTTTCTCAAAAGTATCTTCCAGGACACCAGGGGTGTGATGCCTTGGGCTCCACCAGCTCTGAGATGGGCTGAGAGACTCAGGCATCAGCATCATTCTGGGAAAGGGTTCAGACCACCTGGAGGTCATATGGAGAGCCACTTATTCCGTTATTATGGACATTTTCTTCTCGTAAAAGGAAAATGAGGAACAACAGCTAGTGAATACTGAATGGGTTGACCAACATAAATCTGACTTTTGTTTTTTCTTTGAAATGGCAATTGTATTTTATTTGTTGTTGAATATATTGCTGAGTTTTCTTATTTTTTAAAAGTGCGTAATGGGGATAGTTTATATATCTTTTTTATAATATTCTTCAAAGCTACATGAAAAACTTTAGGACAATTTCCAAAACTGGTATATATGGCAGATAATTTTTTCTGTCTAGGTTGGTGGTCCTTAACAAAGGTTTTTTCTCACCTCGTGAAGAGCTTCTTGAATATTCCACTGATTGAAAATGGTTGTGTTCAATCTGCATTCTTGAAAACCGAGAGCATTAGCAGAACTCCAACACTTTTCATGTTGGTGGAGAAGACTGAACATTCAAAGGGACAGGTTGCAACCTCTCTCCTTTTGACCTCAAATCTCCAACATCTGTTACTTCTCTCTTATCTCAGGATGAAAGTGTCCTGAAACTCTTGCAAAATGAACAGATCAACTGTGTCCTTGATCCCAAATCTCTAATCTTCCTTGGGGCATCTTCCTTGGGGCTTAATTTACCTCATCCTCGGTTTGACTTCTTGGCTGGCTTTCACCCCTCAGGTTTATAAAATCAGTCCAGTTCTCTCCCCAAACTTAAAAACACAAGCCTTCCCTCTACTCTGGTTTCCCCCCTGGAACCACAACCCTACCTCCCACTGACTACCCATTGACTACCCCACCTATAAATTCTGCCCTTGCCACTTGAGAAGGTCATGTTCAAAACACCAAATCCAACAGGCTTTATATTCAACCCTTAAATACTATTCAGTCTCTCAGGATATCTAACATTTTTCCCCACAAACCTGGTCTTTCTTTGGCTTAATACTTCATATTCTTCCAAATAGTCTACCTCATTTTCTTCCTCTCCCCTCCTGAATGCGGCCGTGCCTGGTTTACTGCTCCTGGTTATCTTCCCTGATGCTTCAATGCTCTGCCCAGCTGTCCTTCTCTTTCTCAATGATAATGGCTGCCAAACCTCCTGCTCTGAGTGGTCTGTTCAACCTCTCATTTCTAATTGTTAGCTTGTCAATTCAGCCAGAAGATGGCTTTTAAAACCCAGCCCAGGCAAATCCAAACCTATCATCTTGCCCATTGTGGTAGATCTGTTCTGATTGTTTGTCCAGGTCTAAATGGATTCTCCACTCTTTGGAAACTGACCCCAGTCCACAGGGTAAGCTGCTCAAAGCCACCAGACTTCTTTATCACAGCTGATTGGCAGGCACAGGGATAGCTACCTATCTGAGGTTGAGCCACTCGCAAAGATTTCTCCTAGTCTTAAAGTGAGAGAGACAAAGACGTGAGCTAATTGTAAACGGAACTGTGCAGGGAAAAGGTCCATGAATTCTTGGTGACGGGGTCCCTTAGAACTGTCGCAGTTCCCAGTCTTCCTGGTTACAACTGTTTCATGGACACATGATAAAGTTGAGAAAAATTCTAGTAAAGTTCCTCTCCTGGCTGAGCTTGCTTGAGTTGGCTGTTACTGCTTATAGAACTTTATTTATTTATTTATTTATTTAATGTTTATATACAAAAGGGAGACAAGAAAGGCCAAGACAGTGCAGACCTGCAGATAACCTGGAAAGGATGAGGAGTGGTTGGTACTATGGAACGTCCTCCCCTGGGTTTAACCTATAGAACTTTAAATACCAGAACCACTTACACCTCTCCAGGAATCTCTCCCATTCTGGAAGGGGCCCTCCCATTCCCCTACCCAGCAAAGGCTTAAAATTGACTCTGCCCTTGATTTTCCTGAGGCCCACATTCAGGACGCTCCAATCTTGCCAGTTTTATCTCCATAATGATTTCCCTCCTCTTTATGTCCTTACCTGTTGCCCTAGTTCCAGCCTCTGTAGGCTCTTTGCTGGGCCTGCTCAGCCCCCACATGCTCCAGTGGTAATTCAGGTCATATCACTTCTCTTGTCTAAACCCTAAGCCCAAGTCCTATGGCTCTGGACGTTGTATAAATACCCTTCTCATTCTGGCTCATGGGTGCACGGGGCTAATCTCCCGCTGTTTCCACTCCTGTGTGCCAGTCAGGCCTGATGGGCAGACTTATCTAAACATTATCCATTCTTCATGTCCTCCGTGATTTCTGTATTTCTGTTCCCCTTGCCCTTGGGTCCTGGTGAACTCTTACATCTTCTTAAGGTCTAGCTCAGGCCCTTTCCCCATGTCCTCAGGAGAACCTCTCCCTCCACCCTGTGGGACAGGAGATCACTTGCCATGTTTTAAGTTCAGCTCCCCTTCCGGACTGTGGGACACGAGCTACCTTTGATTCTTGGCACCACACTGGTTGACCAGAAGTGGGTGTTGAGTGAATTGGTTCACATACCGTCCCAGGTTCACCAGGACCGGAAAAGGCCTGAGAGAATAGTCAAAGCCGAAGTATTTTCTTCTGCCCTGTTGACCATGCTTTTAGCCAGAATCAGGGGGCGGGGGGTGGGGTGGTGGTGGTGGGGGGGGGGGGTGCTGAGTGGGTGAGTTAGACAGACCATAACCCAGACCTCCAGGCAGCGGTGTATGAAAACCGGGACGCTCATGAAACTGTTTTTGATTCTAGGAAGAACACATTCATCTCGCTTTAGCATTTCAAATTCATTTCTATCTACCTTAACTGATTTAATTGGCACTGCAACCCCACAAAGCAGTGCAAGTTGACGGCTGCCCGTTTGCAGGGGAGGACACACCCAGGCCAGGGCAGACAGCTTCAACAAGCCCACACGCAGAAATGACAGACTTTCGACAGGAAACTGCCTTCTAAACTCAGAGCCTGGGTTCTTTCTCTCTGCTGTACCATGCTGCCTCTCCAAGGGCAGAGATAAAATACAACTGAACAGGCTATTTGTGGAAGTGGGAAGAAGGGGCAGGGGGGAATCTGCTTCTAAATCATGTAACCCCCCCCTCCTTGTTGCTGCACATGACTGGCTTGGGAGGTTAACCACCCTGTACAAAAAGTGTTTCCCTGTTTCCAGAAATAGATACTGCCCCCAAACACTTTGATTTGATGGCAAAATATTTTAATTTCTCATAAGGCTATTTCCCCTACACACTCCCCACCCCATAGACTTGACATGGCAAAGAATCTGCATGCGTGTATCCTGGCTGAGCAGGAGGATGACGTGTGCATGTACATATGTGAATATACATACAGGTTTATTTAGATGATCCGATCTACAGTTTTGGAGAGTATTTGAAACATCTTATCAAAAGAAAACACATTTGAAGCAAGAGGTTAAAAACGCTTTTCAGACCTAACCCACATCCAACAGATCGGTTAGTATTGGATAGACAGATTTGGTTTCAAAGCTGAAATGCCCCAGGTGTAACAGACCATCTTATGAAATTCAGTTATTTTATAGTACGCCATAAAAAATAGGGACATATATCTATCGACAACTTAAATATTAACTCAATAGGCTACCTGGTGATATAAATAGGAAAAAAAAAAAGTGGTCATGAAGTAGGAGTGAAAAACTATGATGCCAGCCTATCTTGGACTGCAAAGGATGTTAGAAATCTATCCTAGAATCTAAAACAGGAAAAGGAGTCAAATATTCCACTCCAATATAGACCCCATCTGGCCTAAATCACCCCCAAGCAGTATACCCCCAACACATGAGGTTTACTAACCACCTGCTACAGATGTTACTATGTCACTAATTAACAATGATCACAGAAAATGTGTCATATCAGAGGTTTTGTTATCATATACAATGCATTAGTGGCTGCAAGAATCTTTCCTCCAAGAGCTATGGTCAGAAGGCAGAGTGACGACGTCCATGCCACTGGTCCAAGAAACCACAGCTAAGAAACACGAGCATTCAAGCATTCGTTTGCACAGTGAGCTCTCTCTGGCATGCTTCCCACTCCAGTTAGAAGGGCTGGGATGTGGGGGACAGTCCCAGCCAGGTACTGCAGCCATCTACTCCTGGGCTTCCTTGCGGGTCAACTTGTAGATCTCGGTGGGTCCATCCACGTGGGTGATAGTGGTGGTGAGCTGGAGTTCTTCCCCACTGTGGACCCTCAGATCTCCTGAAACAGGGATTTTGTTGTTAGACATGTTCAGGGAGGAAGGAGAAGAAAGCTGTCTCATCTCAGTAACCACCACCCAATGCCTCTCCTACATTCTGAGTTGACAGAGAAAACCTGGCACAAACACCTGGGCCTCACACCCAGCCTTTTCACTCAGACTGTGCAGTAATTTCATCCATTTTTGTCTCCCAGAGAAGAGATATTAATGAGAGACGAGTCAGCTTACTGCTTATATAATTTGTAGTCATTACTAACATTTAATGAGCGCTTCCTTGGTGCCTGACGCTGTTCTCGATGCTTTTTATCCTTTGTCGTATTTATCCTCACAGGAGTCCTCCAAGGTGGCACGCTGATCGTGCCAGCTTTACAGATGAGGAAACTGGGGTGGAAGTAAGGTGACTGTCACAGGTGATGGAACAGATATACACCAGATATACACTAGGCCAAGGGAAGAAGGCTTGTGCTGTGGGCTGAGCCAGCACTACCCACCTCCCCTGGGAGGGGGCGGGGCAGGCAGTATTCCCTCTTTGTGAAAACAGGACCTGCCTATCCCCAACAGATTGGGTAGGGTACTTGCAGGTAATACATTTAGGAGCAATTAGGAGTTTTCTTCTCAAGGAAAAACGACCAGAAATGTACTCTGAATTTCCTGCGAGCTCCAGGATTGTGTAGGCGGGACCAGTGTCTTGGTCACCGTACACGTGGGCCCTGCAGGCTGCTTGGTCAGAGCTAGTTCTGAATTTGCGTATCTGGATGAGCCATCAAAAGTTCAAAGCCAGTTTCACCAGCTGCACATCTGAGAGTTATTAACATTTCAAAGAGAGTCCTGACCACCCCAGTAAACCCACTGGTACCTCCAAGTGTTTCCCCAAGAAATCACTTTCCTTGAAGACATAGATACTAGAATGGATATGATTTTCTTCAGGTTTTGAACCAAAAATGTGAATTCTTTAAGCTTAAAATGTGATTCCAATGAACAGGCCCTAGAAAATGTGTCTGGAACTACAGATCATTTGAAGAAACAGCCAAAATGACTTTGGCTTCTTTATTTAACAAGTACCTATATTACAGTATGTGCCTGACACTGTTCTAAACACTTTGCAAATATTAACATATTTGACCTTCATACCAGCCCTTTGACAGAGGGGATGTTGTCATCATTCCCATTCTGTTGATGAAGTGACTGAGGCACAGAGGTTAAGCAACTTGTCCAGGGCCCAGGCTGGTAAATAGTGATGTGAGATTCCAAGGGGAGCAGCGAGACTCCTGCGTCCAAGCTTTCAACCTTTAGGCTATGCTGCCTCTTTGTAAGTAACAGCCAAGGAGACTGCCAGCAAAGGATAAAATGCACATGTGATGCATTATGGTCATACATACACAAAATAATTTGGGTGAATGGTTCAGGATGTTAATTTGGCTTTATGTATCTGATGAAACAGAATTTATAGCACATAATATCAGCGCGTAACAGCACTCCTTACTATCAGTGCATGTGATACAAGTATTTACCATATGCACTATTAGGGCTTTAGCACGCCATGTATTTCCTTATGAGATGTGAAGACACTGAGGCTCAGGTAGGCAATTAATCTCTCTGACGTGATGCAGCTTGCTCTCAGCAGAGCTGGGATGAGGACACAGATCTATGCAACTCTGGCTAGCAAAATCTACGATTCATGCATGGTTCTATTGTACCTTGAAGGCCAACTGTTTCTTCTTAGGAAATGGATGTAGGAATATGGCAGTCACATGGCAGGAGTGGGGATCCCTCCATTTGTCTCAAAATTCCATCAACCCCCTTCTCCTGCCAAGGTCTTGCTCCATCTGTTCTCTCCCTCTCTCAGCCCTGCTGCATCGTGCACAAACATGCTCAAAGAGTCTTCCCTTCCAAGACAAAAAAACCCTTCCAAAAATGTGATATGTTTCTTACTTGGGAGGCAGGGAAGGATAAAAAATAATAATAATAAATTAAGGAAGGAAAATAATTTTTCAGCTTGCAGGAAGTTTCTTTCTCTGGTTATAACGTCAGTTCATCTCAGCTAATTAACAGCAGGATAAAGGCTTGTTTCTTTCTAACCATTGTGAAAGTGAGACCAAGCGCTGGCATGGGCTTTAATCTCAAAGGGCTACTGACGGTCCCTACTTTTGGTATCATGGCCACAAGGAAGCGCCAGTACAGTTGCTGCTTGATTCCAACTGCCTGAAATGCATACTGGGTACCCAGAAACCTACATACACGGAACCATCACGACACAATGATAAGCACAGTTCCTAAAAACGGGCAGCGTTTCAATGACAATAATTTTTGTATCTGTGACTATTTTTGTAAAAAGAAGGATAATTCTGACATTGTTTCACAGGACCTGGAGAGACTAGCAGTCTTCTAGTATTTAGAAAGGCTACCCAATTCTTTCCTTATAAAACTAAGACAAGTGAATATTGCATTACCCAGGTATGGAAGCCAGAGCGGTCCCATGCCATGAGTTCATATTTACTTGAGGTCAGACAGTATATACTGGAGTCAGGATTCCAAATCATTTGTGTCTACCTCCAAAGCTTTTGTTCTTTTCATGCCATTCTTGACTTCATTCTTTTCTGTGGAATTTTTTCTAGTCCCTCATTGACCTCCTTCCCATTCACCTTCAAAGCTAAGCTCAAGAGATAACTCTGTAATGAAGTCTCTGGTTCACAGTGGAATGAGAGAATCAAGGAGAGTGTAGTATTTGTAAAGCGAAATAATTTCCATGCAAATGGCTGCTAATATTACATCCTTCCTACATTTGGGGTGTTAATGAAAGAGTGGATGTTAGGTCTTAATTTTTTTTTTTTCTTTCCTGAAGAATGTGAGTACCCAGCACAGGATCTGGTGTGGTAAATGCTCATTAAAACATCCACCAAGATTTGTCTGGTACAGGCCAGTCTAGCTCCTCCCTGCTCTACTCTGCATGGCTAGATCCAGTCCAGGGCACCAGTACCGGTGTTCCCCACTGGGGTTTAGGGAAAACAGGTCTGCCTTGGGATGATTTTGCTTTTGTGATCCCTTCTGGGGGATGGGGCAGAGTGGCCTCGGTGGGACAGGGTTCGGGAATCCTGGGTCCAGCCATCTCTCAATCCCTTTCAATCGGTAGAGGCAGTTTATACCAGGCATGGAGTGAGGCATTTCCCAGCCACCTCCACAGCACCTCCAAACCCTCAATGCCAGGCAACTGCAAGGAGGGGGCACAATAAAGTCTAGAAGTTGTGAGTGAATGCTTAGTGCTGTGGGCTGAATTGCATTCCCCACCCTGTAATCATGTGTCAAAGTCCCAACCCCCAATATCGCAGAATGTGATTATATTTGGAGAAGGGATCTTTAAAGAGGTAATTAAGTTAATAAGAGGTATTGGGATGGGCCCCAATCCAATATGACCAGTCTCTTATAAGAAAGGGAGTTAGGATACAGACACACACAGAGGGAAGACTCTGCAAAGACACAGGGAGAAGACAGTTGCCTATAAACCAAGAAGAGAAGCCTCAGAAGATACTAACCCTCCTGATACCTTGATCTTGGACTTCTGGCCTCCAGCATTGTGATAAAATAAACACATTTCTGTTATTTAAGCCACCTAGCCCAGGGCCCCACCCAACTAATACCTTAAAGAAGCAGAGAGGTCCTCTCAAGGAGGTGACTGAGGTACCTCCTATCATAGTGGGGTGACAGTAATTCTGTGACCCAGGTCCCATCTTTGTTAGGGAATGGGAAAAGGCTGAGTTTAGCCCTTGTGGTAAGACCAAGTCCATGACAGACATCAGGAGAAGCCAGGCTGGCCATGGGTGAGTCATTGCACATGTAACCACAGGGAAAACCTCAATAAAAGGCAGCCACTGACACAGTCCTGTAACTCAAACCGAACATTTATAGAGGCAACAAAAGCCAAAGCCACCTTTCCTGTGAGACCAGCAGCATGAGACCTCAGAAGCCTCCGGAAGTAAAACTGTCGCAGCATGGTAGCTAGCTACCAAGGCACGGGCCCCGGAGATGCTGCTGTGGCTTCCAGCAGAATGAGTGTGTCAGACAGAAGACATCCAGTGTGAATAGAAATAGAAAGGAACCAGTTGGCAATTAGAGTGTCTCCTGTCCCCTTCATCATAGTCATCCAGTCAAGAATTCCATTTCTTGCTTTTTTTTCTAAAACCTTCTGACAAGAATTCTCTAGATGAAAGAACACAAGAATGAAAGCTATTATCAAGAATTGTCTGACTTCCTGAGGGGCACCAACTTTTTCCTCCCACGTGAATTGGTGGCTGAGGGGTTTGGACAGATTGTCGTGTGTACAGGGCATCGATGGTGCGCCCCTGGGAGGCGGTGCCTTCTCTCCAAGCTAAGGGCTAAAACTAACATCAGCTGAAATTCATTTCTGCCTGGGAAGACATCCAGAATGATTCAAATTGTTATGGAAACAGGTAAAAAGAACAACTTTAGTGAAAAGGCAGCAAGAGAAGAGCAGAAAGCAGGAATAGTCCTAGCAAGAAAGCAGTCCAAAACATCTTTGTTAAACTTAAAAAAAAAAAAAAGTGTGTGTATATATATATATATATATATATATACACACACACACATATTTGTATATACATATATACACATAAAATGATTACATAAGCATATACATACACATGTGCATGCACATTTATGAGATGATTTATGTGAATATGATACAGCACCACTGCAACTATGGTGAGTCAACCAAGAAGAAGAAAGCCAGAGTTCCTCACTTCTGCAGCACCAAACAGCTCCTGAAAACATGAAAATATTCTGGCTGGAGCTGTCCTGCCATGTCCCATGTTTCAGGAAGCAACTGAGGAAGTCTTGTCTCCGATCCCAAACCTCTAGCTCCCTGAGAACAAGAACTGTGTCTCTGTCACTCCGTTGGGCTTCTCATCACTCCATCTTATCAAATCCAGCACAATGCTAAGGGCTGAGGTGCCCCATGGCTCCTTTCTAAGGGTCACTTTTTGACCCAATAAAAGACAAATAATGAGAGAAAATGTTCTTTGGAAACCCACCCTCTCCTGAACCTGCCATCTGCTTTTTTTCTCTCTGTTCACGCCTTGACCATTAGGGTGAAGCAAACACCTATGTGCTCTGCTCCCACTTTCCCTACCACTCCCTCCTGACATCTTTCTCTACCTCCCAAACAAAACAACACTTCTCAGTGGTTCTTTCTTTTCCAGAGGTCTATCTACTTCCAGAGGATCCATCTCAGAAGGCAAGATGCGCGACACACTCGTGATTCATGCAAGAGACCTGAATGTTTGGCTCTGGACCTTAAAATCAAGGAGTAGAGGGAAGAGTCCAAGCCAATTTAAAAATAAAAACTTTCCACAAGAAGGGAAAAGAAACATGAAAAAGCTGGGGCAGGGGGAGAGATGCCACCCAGAAAATTTGAAACTACAGTATATTTCCCTACCAGTTCATTTTCTAGGTTTAATGTATATTCCAAACTAGTCTTTTAGAGGAGCTTCAAAATCTTGGCAGATGTGCCGTAATTGCTGGGGTACACTGTGTGGTTTGGTGGCAGATGAGATGAAAAGGGACAGGAGTGGAGAAGAAAAATGATCAGAGAATCCAGCCTGAAACAGTCCATTCCCAGTGCACAGGTCACAGCACCACACAGGGACAAGGGTACAGCCTGCTGCTAGGGATGCAACCAACTCACCAGTGTCTGGAAACCCCACGGGCTGTTCTGCAGCCATGGCCGATTGTGTCACATCATAGAACTGCTAAATTGTGTGACTTTTGTGTTTATGATCAGAACAGGGTCCCCAAAGAGTCTGCCCACTAAACTGTTTGAAGAATGTTTTTCAACAGGTGCTCTGTTGGTATGAGACACAGGGCAGTTCTTTACTACAAAGGACTGGTTTGTTCAATGCAGGACATTTAACATACTTAGAGCCTGGTCACTGAATGCCAATGGCACGTCCCAGTCATAGTGACAATCTAAAACAACCATGAACATTTCCAAACACCACTTGGTAAAAGACTCAGGGGAGGTGACCTCCTCTTGAGAATTAGTTTTTGAGCTTTCTGCGAAGTTCAGTTCAAGCTGTCTTCAACAACAACAAAAAAAGAGGGTGGGAAACAGATTAAGTGCTCTTCTCAAGGGTCAGGTTTCAGGCCTAAGATGGTAGCGGTTGTGCAGGGAAAGAAGTCCTACTGGGAGCTGCCTAACACCCGGCTACCACTCAAGCATCTGACTAAACAGGCTGGCAGACAGCGATCCCATCTCTGCAGGGTTGGCTAGAGCTCTGGCCTTCCATGCGCCTGAAAGTGCTGGAGCTGGGCAAATGCTCACAAGTGTTTGGAAACCCCTTACCTGTGACAGAATCACTCCCTGGGCTGCCACTTTATGACAGGAGATGCTCTTCTGCCCCTTCCTTGCTATCAGGAAGAAAGAAAACCACAGAATTTCATGGTGCCATAAGACTCTAAGAGATCACAACTCGGAGATGTGATATACAGAGAAGTTAATGTGCTTGCCCAGAGTCATACAGCAAAAACAACCAGAAAAATTTATATGCTGTAGCACAGGTCAGTCCTCAATAATTATTACCCATTAGAATGGTCATCCCAATATTCCAGGAACTCCAGCAATTGCTTTATGTGGAATTTCCCCGGAAGGCAGGAGGTCCATCTTTTAGATTCCTGCTTAATACCCGCAAGTCAAGGACAGGTCCATATGGTTTCTGTCAAAGTCCAACAGGATGCCTGTGAGATGAAATCACCATTCTTGTTCACAAGCCCATAATCCCTTCCTGCTGGTGTGATGGAGGTCCACTGCTGGAGAGACTACATGCTTCCATATTCCATGCATCTAGTAAAGCCCTGAGTGCTAGCAGTGGAAAGGAAGCAGCAGGAAGTAAAGGCTGCCTAGGTCACAAGCTTTCTAGAGACAACGTAAATCAAACCCAGAGTTGGGCAGGTAAGTCAGAATTCTTCACTTTTGCCCAGGGCCCATGGCCAAAGTTGTAAACCCGATACTGAGTGTGACAAGAGTCAAAGAGCAGGAAGGGAGGAAGGGAGGAAGGCAGGCCTGACGTCTAGGACGCTCTTGCACAGAAGTGGTAGGTGCGGTACCGCAGACATGATGGTTGAGACCATTCCTCCATCACTAATTCTCAGCACAGATGCCTCCTCTCCCTGCTTCATTTCTCATGTCGCCGCCCACCTCCTTCTACCCAACTCTCATCTGCGAGATGTGAAAGCCAATCTAGAGCTCTTACTTCTAAAGCATTAATTCGCTCAACATTTTCAAAACCATCCTTAAGAACCAGTCCTGCCCTTAGGGAGTTAGTGTTCCAACAGGAGAGAGCAGAGACAGGCAGCCTCATCCACAGCTGCACAGTGAATGTCAGGTGAAAAGCATAATCGTTTCCCCCAGGCCTGTTCCTTAGAACACTAGTTCCAAAAGTTACACTGCCTAGAAAAAGGGTTCCAGCACCAAATGATTTAATAGTTTTGGGAAATGCTGTTACCCTCACCCATTGTAAATGACTTCCAGTACATATTAATGGGCTAAAGGCATTAAGATGTCTTTTAGTAAAAACCCCATTGATGTTGATTAAAAACCCAATGATTATCAAACTTTTTTGACTACTAAAACCTATTAACATCCCATGGCTATAACACTCTATTGAATGTAATTTGCTGAACTCCAACTGGTGTGATCAGGAAAAGGTTTCAGAATGGAGGAAGCATTTTGAATGAGCCCAAAAGATGGGTAGGGTTTCATTACCCCCAGATGGAGGCAGGATAGGAATCTATTAATTCACCATGCACTCACTGAGCACTCCCTACAGGCAAGGCCAACCCTTTGTGCCATGGTGGACAGGCAGACCCTGAAGCTCTGGTCTCTGGTCTGGGGCAGAGTGTGGAGCACTGGCTTGGACTTGAGAAAGAGCATTTTATATTTGGAGACTAGCAAGCACGTAGTTGGGTAAAGCAGGTGTGAAAAAGATATAAAAGAATAAGGGTGGAGCCAAATAGTATAGAATCAAGTATCCAAAGCAAAAGGAGCTCTCAGAACAGATGTTTACCAGGCCACCAATGCCAAGGTAACAGCACTGCCTTAGACAGTGGTATCCATTTCTTCCTGCCATGGCTGGTAGAAAAACCCCAGGTAAGCCCTTTTCTTCTCTGGACCTCAGTTTTCTTATCTACAAAATGACCGGACTGGGTAAGTTCTCTAAGGTTCCCTGTAGCATCAAGACAGCACATACCAGCACTTAGGGAGGGAAAGGCTGTGGGGACTGGAGGATAGCAATTAGTTTGCACACATGTCAACAACCTTGCAGAAAAAGGGAGCAGGAGAAGAACAAAGCCAGCTCCATCTCCAGCTCTCAGGACCCAGTTGCATTCCACCCAGTTTCACAGAATCATGCTTCTCAAGCTAGAAGAATGAATGTGTTATACTTTTCAACAGTCAATTTTGCTCAAAAAATTGAGGAAAGCAAATTTAATTTCTGTACTAAAACTGAGATGTATTTTAGACTAGACTGTAATATTCCCAGGGTATGTTAAAGATTTTTTAAAAATGAGGACTTTAAGATGTATCTGCCACGCACTGGCTTTTTGTCTTATGGTTCTGGAATTCTTAGGGATGCTCATTCACACCTGGAGGGAAAGTTGGACTGGGGAACCCAGAGCCTTTGCTATTTAAACCTTGTAGAGACAGAATCCTACGTATCCTAAATAGAGCTATTCTAAAGAGACCAGAACTCACCATTAGACTGGTCATCCCCGTAGTTCTTATGGGATGGTGCATACAAGAACATCAAAGCAAAGACATAGAGGTTCCACATCCCATAGATGCCTGTGAAAAAGGCACTGTTCACTTGGACTGTGACACCGCCCCACTTCCAATGGCCTTCAGTAACCTACGGAAGAAGGACAGTGACATTGAATTAGAGCCAAGAAGAAACACAGCACCAATGTAGGAACCAACCAACACAAAAACCAAGTCTCTTCTACATGTGGGAACAGTGAAAGGCCAGGTAAGACTCCATTTTTTTAATCTGAATCATACTAGTATGAACAAGTTAATTACAGGCTTACTCTATGTGTCAGGCACAAAGTCTGCTTCATCTCAGCTGCACACCAGCATCACCTGGGGAGTGTCCTTCCTAAAACAGCAGTTCATCATTATCCCTAATTTAAAGAAACTATATTGGAGTCTAACGCTTAACTACACGTATAATTCCTCCTCTGTTATCTGTCTTCTCAGCTGGCTGTAAACTCCCTGCAGAGAGAGACCATCTCTGGTTCGTTTACTGCCATATCTTCAGTGCCTAATGTACCACAGGGGCTCAATGAAGACAAATGGATCCTTAGAGTGAGTCTTCCTGAGTGGGGCAGTGTGGGGAAGCAGAACGACACAGACTTGATGTCAGAGATCCAGATTCAAATCCAGATTCCACCACTCACTCTGTTTAGGAGAAGTAAAGATGGAGACTCTGAACTTTAGTTTCCTTAAACGCAGAAGAACTTGCAGGGCTATTGAGGAGAATTAAGTTAAAATACTTCTAGAAATTTCCTGGCATGTAGTAAACACTCAATAAATCTTTTTTATATCATGTCAGTCTATGTAAGTCACTCACAAAAGTAATTATGAGCTTTCATGCGCTTTACAATTCTGCAAGAATGTTTTGAGGCCCCTTTTGTCTATGTTAATGACTCGGTAATTGTTTTAAGAGCTGTCTGACGACATGTGGATTACACTAAAAACTTTCCACAGAACTGCTGAGGTGAATGACTAATAATCTGTGCCAGCTCTGAGATGAACGAAATGATTTTGACCACTTCGGCTTGCTACAGGAATTCCTATATGGGAAGACAAGAAAGTATTGGACATATGTTCCTGTGATAGCTTAATAAGGTGGGGTTATATTAGCCATCCCTCGGAGCCCTTTCTTCTAGGAGGTGAAGTGTAAGGCGGCACACTATACCTAAATATTAGTGACCCACAGGTTGATTTCACCTCCTGATTTTGGGCCTATATTCATTTGGTACCCTCTTTATAACCCATAATCCACTGGGGCCCCAGGCATAAGTACAGATGTAAGTGCAGCTAGTTCTTTTTAAAAGACCTGGGGTGTCAGTTAACCAGATTAAGTGATTCTAGACTTATCAATTTTAATTTGACAGTGGTGATCCATAATTTTTTTCATTTTTGTGATTCATAAACTACCACCATGAGCTGTTAGTTATTTTGGGAAATAATTCACTTTATATGACATACTCACATATGTTTTTGGCAAAGGATTTCAAAACCACTACTGATTTTAGAACAATGCACCAGAATTCAAGCTATTTAGGGCTTACTTCTTAGAAATGTCTCCAGATGTCATTCTTTTTACTTTTAAGTACAGAATAGCTTCACTTGATAAAAATCACAGTACTTAGAAAATACTTATTATAATTTTTAATGCATATAATGGAAGGGGAGAGGAAGCCTAGGTTCCTGTAAATACATGCACCTGCTGTCCTCACAGAGGGAATGCTTCTGTCTGTGATTAAGGAGGGGCAGCTAGGCTGGGTGAAGTATAGGTAAAAACAGAGTGAGACAGTTGTTTTTTTCTATTCTATTAAGATAGCTGGCCTGTGACGAGACCCCACTTCCTGTGACATAAACTAGAAATACTCAGGACTAACAATTTTGCTGAAATTGATTCTTGCTGGGAATGGCATGACTGATCTAAGGGGATACCCACTTGCTCGCTTGTTACATAATGGTGCTCGACAGACAGATGTTTGCTGAATGAATATGGGGAAAGTATAGGACTGTGCAGGAAGGCCAGTGCAAATACATGGAGGTAGAAAGGGGATAGAAATAGTCATGCTTAGGAAGTATCTGATTGAAAAGTCAAGAGAAAATACTGCAGTCCCTAGCAAATCACAATAATTACACTTAAAAGTAAGAGGTCAATAGGTAATACGTTATTTCATTTAAATATTTCTGTCTATTATATTTCTTCATTTAAAACATGAAGTTAACGGGTATTAGCAAAGCTAAGATTTTAAAAAATAATAACAAGGATAATAGTAGTTAAAATTTATTCAATGCCAATGGTTTATCAGGCACTACACTAAGAATTTTACATGAAAGGTATTATTTAGTTTCAATAACAAATCTATGAGGTAGGTAGGTAATATTCCCACTCAACACATGGGGAAACTGTGACGCAGAGAGGTGCAGTATGTTGCCCAGGACTGCTCAGCCAGAAAGTCATGGCTCTGACTCTGAAGAAGGTACACTTAACCCTGATACAACGTAAGAACAAGAATATTATCTTAAACAGGGCTGAGTCTCTTAAGTTAAATTATGAGGCAACTATTGTGCAAGGTCAAATTTCTTTTGAACATTCACTTAACTGACCACAAAGCACATTGCTTATATAGTATATATACACACAGGTTTGTTTATTCAAATCTACATAGTACTATATATGCACTATATAGTCTAGATATAAATGCATGATATATAATAAATGGGATATATATGCAAAATACGATAGAACCACTCAAATGAGATGCTCATACTCTGAGGGGCACACGGCTGAGACCGAGGAAATAGCATTTTCATGCCCACCTCTCGTGTTTGCTTTGAGACACGTGCACGTCATTTAGATAAACTTGCAGAATTACCCATACTACTTAATTTGTAATCTCTAAAAGTATTATTTTCTGCTGAGGGCAAAGAGTCGAATTTGCATAAACTGTATACAGTGTCACGCTGCTGTTTGGAGATTCGACTGTGTTTTCCCCTCTTCTCTCAATTATTCATGCCTGAGCCATCCTCAGCTCTGAGCGCATTCCCACCAATGTGTACCACAATAAGCAGCCTCAACAGAGCGGGCCTTGTAAATCCAAAACCTCATTAATGCCAAGGCAGAGGTGACAGTCACCTCATTTTAACTTTCAGAGAGAAAAATCAGGGATCCCCAATGAAAATAGAAAGAACATCATCTTTCTTCCACTTTTATTTCTAAAAGTTTCTGTTTTTCCTGATTTCACATTTGAACAATTTACTTCTGTGTGAAACCACCCAATTATACCCCTGGAGCCAAGTGAAGGTCAAACCCTTTTACACCCAGTAGTCTTGACAACCAACATTCCACTTAACAACAAGATTTCTAAATCTCAGACACAGACTCTCTTACTGGAAACATTCCCTCTGTAAGTAACAGAATGAAGTGATCTCACAAACGAAAAAAGAGCTGGGGACAGGCTCTCTGGGAGTTTGCTGCTTATGGCTTGACCTGAATGTCAGGCACCTGGGAGTCCCCTTAGTGAAGGTTGGTGACCTTCTCCTCTGCATGGCACTCGTGTTCCCTACTGCCCGTCACCTCTAAATGGAACACCTCTTCCTCTTCCAGAGGGAAGGGGCTGAAAACACGCAGACTGTGATGTGCCACTGCTTGGTTGCTAGGACTGAGGCCATTAAAATGGCAGGCATTAAAAGACTGCACGTCAGTACCCAGCTACAAAGCCTCAAGGTCACTGCATTCCACAGCTTCCGTCAGCCGGTCTTTCATTCCTGGTCTCAGAGCTTCAATATCCTGGCGAGATCCCCTCGCATTATATTTCATGGGGCTTAAATGCAAGCTCTCCCAGCAAGCCCGAGACTATAATGGGAGTTTTAATACATTCCTTTTACCTAAGGCTGGGATCTATTTCAAAAAGTTACCCAATAGGTTTTCTTTCAGGTGAGCTCATTGCTGAGACATTTCAAAATGACATTAAAAAGTAAATCCTCTGATGACTGTATTAATACAGTACCTGGGACACTGAGAGCTATGCCCAAAAACGTCTTATATATCTATAAATAAGCCTTAAAAAATAACCCAGCAGGAGGAATGTGAAGAGCTAATGGAATCCAAAAGACCTCATTGCTACCCCCTTCGGGTTGAAATCCACTCTGGGCCAACTGTCACAGCAGATATAAAAAGTCAGCCACAGGCTGGAGCTATGCTAGAAAATACTGGGGCAATGGAATATTAATCTTTTACTCAAAAGAAAAGCTACAAACTCTGCTTCTTGGAAGACTGATCTCCTTTGCTTTAAAAAGGTACACGGATCAAACATGTACAAGGTTAAATTCAGACAACATATAACCGCCTTAAACACGAGCCAAATGTCCCTTCTTGACTTCAGACAGCAGGGACTCTGGAGAGACAGAGGGTAAATGGGCTGGGGCTTCCGGGAAAGGACTGCACCTTTCTTAAGTGGCAGAAACATGTGTTAGGACCAAAGGTGTCCTTCCTGAGAACACATCTTGGTACTGCCTTTTACTCCTCAGCCCACCTTACTTGAGGTCATGCTTCTCCAAGCGTGCACCCTTCTCTCGGCCTGGCAGAACTGGCTGTACTAAGCACATTACCAAAGGGCTGCAGGACTGCAAAGCATTTTGGTCACACGAGGGAATCAGCCAAGGGATAAGTCGGGCCTCCCACACAACTTGTTTGAGCTGGTTGAATAAAAAACTCATTCAGAATTTGAAATATTTTTACTGCATTTGGAGTGGTGAATGAAGTGCTCCAAGGTTTTATAAACAAACAGTCTGATACAAACACAGCACTGTTGTAGGTCAAGGCATCTGTGGTGAGCAGAACTTATGAAGATCTATATGTATATATTTTTTATTTTTTTCCACATTCACTTCAGCCCTCAGGAGCAACACTAATGCTGCCCAGTGGGCATAGCCAACAGGACTCTAGGGACTCCTAACTTGGGTTAGAGGCACCCTTGGGTGTCCTCAATATAATTCAAGGGGTCTGTGAACTAGAATGAGAAAAAAATGATATCTTTATTTTCACTAGTCTCTAAGTGAAAGTTACTGTTTCTTTCAATTATGAATATAGAAAAATAAACCCTCATAATATTAGCACTACCTGTAATTCTGTTGCCAATAGAAATCATATTTTCATATCAGTTATAGATATGTATAACTGCAAATACATTCTATCTATTGTCTATGTCTGTATTATTCCCTTTGAAATCCAAAGTTTTGTTTTTTTACTCATTTAAATATTCAAAGAATATTCACCAGGGTACCCAAGGGGTTCATGGCACAAAACCTTAGGAGCCCCTGTACTGGAATGAAACTTGCTAGCAGAATGGGGCAAGTTTTCTCCTAAGGCTCTGTGAGCACTACTAACATTTTCAAGTTTGGCCAAATACGGGGACGACAGAGAAGTTGGTAAAAAAAAAAAAAAAGTCAAAAGGACTAGGTTCTGGTCCCTAACTTATTCTATGTCCTTTGGCACAACATTCATGCTTTTTGCTATTCATAAGGGCACACCTACTCATGCTCACAATGCGCCAGGCACAGTGCAAAGCACTTTGCAAACTTGACTTTATTTGATCCTTATAGCCACCTTCTGTGGTGGTACAATTATTATATTCACTTAACAGATAAAACAATTAAAACTTTAAACTATTAAGTAATCCGTCCATAGCCTCACACTGCTAGAAAACAGCATTAAGTAAAAAATGTCTCTAAGACCACTAGATTTCATATTCTAGCAAACTGGGATAACAATTCCTACCTAGAGGAGTTCTGTGAAGCTCAAATCAACAATAGATATATAATACATTAGATGTAAATAGTACTTTCTGAAACAAGTCCAAAATTTTAAAATCATTAGAATTATTAATATTTTCAAGTACAGAAAAGTGTTGAGTTTTAGAAATAACCAGCAGAAAGATAAGGTTCTATCAGAGGGACTTTTGAATTTCATTTCATGTTTAAGTGGCAATATAATTATTACAAAGAATGGCTGATGGACTGTAAAAGGATCTATGTTAATGTTAGATAAGGATCAAATCAAATTAACACTTGCTTATTGGTGTTCTGCTACAGGGCTTGAAAAGTCCATTCTCTGAAGTAAATGAAACAAGTGCTTTTCAATATGGCTGCAGGCTTTTAATCTACTTTTCCTCTCAGGAGGCTGCACTGAAAGGGAAAATTCCGTCCACCTCTGGCCAGATGATAACAAGATCCAGACTGAAGTTGAAAGAATGTGGCTTGATCAGCTGTGCGGCATGATACTTTCCCTGCTCCCTTCTCAGTAGCTTTATAGAATTTTCCATGTTGAGTAGAAGCATCTGTCCAGGCACATTCCTACCCTGACCTCTCAGGGTCCACTTACCTGACTAACAATGAAGAAGATGACAGTCATGGCAGCACAGGCCAAGGTGATGAGCATGAGGAACTTGAACCTGAAAATTAGCCCCTATGAGAAAAGAGGGAAAGAGTAGTTGAACTCTCTAATTTTAAAGAACTCTATAAAACTAAGTTTCTAAGAAAGATGGTAAAATAATTTCACATAGTAACATTTCTCCTGCAGAGGTGAATGTGGCTGAAAATGTATTGGGCCAAATATTTCCTATGTTCTTATCTCTCATGAAACAGTAATACCAGAGCCTGGGAAATTATATTCACAGCACGTCACGAGGCTGCTAATTTCCCTGCTAAGCTGGTTATGCTTCTCCACAAGGGTTCAAAGTTACCAGATCCAAGTTTTCTGCAGTTGCAATAAAATTCTGCTCCAGTGAACAAAAAGAAATATGCATATTAATCAACATGAAGTGGATCTGATTGAATTTTTTCATGTGTCACTCTAGGTCTAGAGACAGAACTTTAGAATGTGCCCAGGGTTTCCGAGTGCAGGATTGAAGGGCACATTTGTTTGGGGTAGGGATGCCTCTTATTACAGATCCACTGCATATAGAAACCCTGTGGTTCTGCTGTTTCTCTTTTCATAGAGGAATTAGGCCCATGTCTCTAAGGACCACCACTTTGGCAGGAGCCCAAAGGGATCCTTGATAAATTTAGAATGTGTTGTCTGCATTAAAGATATGAGGATGTTGAATGTGTCTGTTGAATGAGGCACATAATCTATAAACCGAGATTCCTGAACTACATCTGAGTACCTGCTGGATATTTCAGGGGAACTGTGATGGAGATCAGTTGACCTAGGCTGAACCCCAGTCTAAAGGCTAATTCTCAGCAAGGGAACCTTAAGTAATGCCTCACCCCAAGCCAAATTCCAATTCTACCACCCTCAAATCTCCCGTCTAGTATGCACCTACATTCCATTCCAAAGCTGAAGAACCTGCTGGACAAGTTTACTCCCCACCGGGGACAGAAAGAAATTTATACCACAGTAAACTCCAAGATTTAGATAGTTCAGCTAGATGCTTCTCAGAGTAGGATTTAACCTCTTATTTTGCACAAAGATCCTATATTACACAGAAATGTCTCATTTTATATGTGTAATTAAAATAAAGGCTTCCAATCTCCAGATGTAGGGTGGTGTGTGTGTGTGCGTGTGTTTACACATCAAGCAGGAGATATTGAGTACCATTTCCTGAATGAGCCAAGAGATTTGCTTACCTCATAGTGTAGCCGCCGGACTTTGCTCATGGCTGGCAGGCTGGACTGCTTCCCACTGATGTTCCGAAACACCTGAAATACCATGAAGCACAGAAACAGGAAGTACAGACAGAGACAGATTCCAGCCACAATGATGAAAGCCATCTGATGGTGTCCAGTAAAGGAAACGGCACAGTAGCCACGCTTCTCTCCTCCTCTGTTGGCAATATCATTTGTCTCCACATATTTAGGCAATTTTCAGGGTGATAAAATATTAAAACCTGGCTCTAACACCAGTGATAGAGGTTTTCTGACACCAAAGTACCACAGAGAGGGACATTCCAAATTGCTTTCTAAGGCAAATAAGAGAAACGGAGCTTTACCTGTTAAAAATCTAGACTCTAGGGTCTACCCTAGACCAACTGAATCAGAATCTGCCTTTTAACAAGATCCTCAGGAGACCTAAAGGCACAATTAATTTGAAAAGCACTAAAATATTCAGCATTGGTTGCAAAATACTGATCAGGTGGATAGCTGCATTAAAATCACCAGAGTAGTTAAAACACAGGTGGCCCAGGTCTCTCACTGCAGGTATATGGAATCAGATTTTCCAAGGGATAGGACACTAAGTATAACCATGCTTGAGAACCACTGGGCTAGTCCCTGGATATTTAGGAGATTGAAATACTCTGGAATGAGAAGGAAATGGAACGGGGCTGGGTGTGGTGGCTGATAAGGGGGGCTGGCCATGGGACTGAAGGTCTTGAAGTAGAACCAGGCATGAGGTTCTATTTGCAATCTTCTGTCCATCACAGAAATAATCTTGTCCAATGGAACAGGGAGCAGTAGGGCACATGGGCAAGGCGGGAGCTGAGGGGTTGGCAATGTACTTTGAGACCAAGGAGGGTGACTCTAAGACCTATCTTTAAAGTTCAATCTGAGAACCTCCAAGGCTTGGGATAGAGTGAGCTGTCTTGGGAGACAGGTGACCCGACTCCAACTCCTTTCTGCTACAACTCTACCCTAAGTTGCATACTTTAAAATATTTTAACAAGTGTGAACTCAACATGTATGAGGCCTGTCAGGAAAAAGTCCAGACATTGTTAATATAATGAGAATGGTTTGCGCAACATTGATGTAACCTGGCAGCCAGGGAGAGTGGACTGGAATGTGCATGTGTGAACAATGATGACTTCACCGTACTAGTTTGTGGGGGTGGTAGACACCATTGAGTGAGCATGTGTACTGTGTGGCTGTCACATTCAAAATGACTGAATGAGTAGAGCAACAAATCTGCATCACATTTTGCATTAAGCCTAAATATTCCTCCATGGAAACTATTTGGGTGATTCAGAAGGTCACAGCTATGGGCAAGTGGTGATGGGCAGCTTCATCGTGACAATGTGCCTGCTCATGCATCACATCTGTGCAGAATTTTTTGGTGAAACACCAAATCGCCCAGGTAACTCATGCCCCCATACAGCCCAGATTTGGTGCCCTGCAACTTCTGGCTTTTCCCAAAACTAAAATCACCTTTGAAAGGGAAGAGATTTCAGACCGTCGATGAGATTCAGGAAAATACAACAGAGCAGCTGATGGTGATTGGGAGAACTGGGTGAGGCCTTAAGGTGCCTACTTTGAAGGGGACTGAGGCATCATTGTTCTATGTACAATGTTCCTTGTATCTTGTATCTTCTTCAATAAATATCTCTATTTTTCATATTACATGGCTGGATACCTTCTGGAAAGACCTCATATATTTCATTAAATAACATAGTTAATGAAGTTTTTCCTTCTTTCCTAAAATCAATAGTACCCTGAAATGAAGGGAACAAAGTTATTTGCTTCAGGAGTTGAAACTTTATTTGCCTCCCTGAACCTCCATCGTATCAGTAGAACAAAAGAGTTGGAGTAGACTTAACATTCTATATATATATATAAACATTCTATATATATATATATATATATATATATTCCCTGTTTGGTTTTTGATGGGGGAAATGGAGTGATGGAGGGACTGGGAGAGCTTAACTCTCTTATCGTCAGGACATGATACTACTGACTTAGTTTACTCACAAACTTCTTGTGATAATAAGAAGCCAATATAAACATTATGGCTGGACAAAGCTTATTTACCAGCACATGATAAGATATTATCCATTAGGAAAGAATACAACTCAAGGCTTTCTGCCCTCTCCAGAGGACAGTCTTTTTCTTCCAAAGGTTTTAACATATTATTCAGGAAAATAATATATTTAAATCCAGCATCTTAAAAGGGATAAGCTAAGACTGTCATTTCTGCTTCACAAAGATGACTCTGACAGATTTTATGCCAACCAACCAGAAGCCTCAGCGACACCTCTGGAACTAATCACCTTAGCCTTATCTCCACTTGGTCTCAGAAATGAATAGCAGCGGCATGGTATGCCAGCACACCAAGGTCACTGTAAGAAGTCTCACACACAGGCAACTTCAGAAATGGGCTCTCTCACAAGGAGTTCAGAGATGAGCTTCCATGGCTTCAGGGAAAAGCTAGTTATTATTCAGTCTGCATTAAACAAGTGTAGAATGGATAATTCAGACAGGGTGCAGTAAGACCAGCAACTCTGATGCCTCTGCCGTGGGGCTGTGCTGCAATCTCCTTATTTTGCCTGCTCTCACCCGGGCTTGAAAGCAAGCATTAATTCCTCTCATTATTTTCCTTAATTGTGCTGTTATCATTGGTCTAACGATCAAAGCTCTGGCTGAGCCCATATGGAGAACATCATTAGAAAATGATCTTGGGGATTGGGCAGCTGTAAGAAGAAATAAAACCCTGAGCCCATCCAGGAAGGATACAGCCAGCTCTGTTCCAACATCTGTAGTCCAGATACTGTAGAAGGGATTCGTGAGTTGTACCCCTCTACAAAGAGAAACAAGATGGAAAGGCAAGACACAATTAATAGAGGCAAAGGGTAACTTTCCTTTTTACATGTTCTTAGCTTTTCAATCGAGGGATGTGGGCTATATTTAGACTAAGAAAAGTCAGAGGACTTAAGTAGAAAAGGAGTTTGAAGAATAATCAGCCCAAATATTTTGCATCTGTAAAGAGCTTTCTTTGTCTTTGATTTAATCCCAGTCTTTATCTGAGGATGTGACTGTGTCCAACCCTTTTGGTCCACAGTCTCCCAACCACCCTTCTCCCTTCTGAATACTCCTCCTAAAGAGCTGGCAGTGGACACGGTGACACACATTTCAGCCCAGAGTCCCGCAGGCATCTGCTCACCTCTCGCACATGTCAAATATGAAGAGGCAGAAAGAGCCAACAGCTATTGGTCCAACTTGCTTCCAGTACCCTGCTATGTGATTCCGTTCATGCTGATCCTGTTGAAAGCCAAGTTGAGAAATGAGATAAAGACAAGGAGAGAAAAGCAATTCTATATAGGTGAGTGAGTCATTCCAACAATCCTTGCTGACAACCTGCTGTGGATTGAGCATGACGCTAGACGCTGGGCATGTGAGAACGGGAAACACCAAAATCTGTTCTTAAACGCTCTCATAGTAATAACAACAGAATACTACAGGAACACAAAGAAAAGCTTTGTAGTTTAAATCATGCAGAATTAAATTCCTATGTGTCTTATCCCTTGTGTTTGTTAAGGTGCAGTGGTCCCCAGACGACAGAATAAAGACTCTAAGGCATTAAAATATGTCAAGTGTTTAGAGCTCTCATGGTTAGGTGAATAAATACACGTTTGCCCTATCTTTACTAAAAACAAGAATGATTCCTCTTGATGCATGTAAAATGACACAAAGAGAGAAAGTAAAGGAATGAAAAATGAGAAAATGGAGAAAGACAAAAGACAGATCTTAGAATCCCAAGCTGGGACCCAGGTGGGACAGTCTACACCAATTCACTCTGAGCCATCCACCTGGAAGCCTGTCCAGCTGCTGTACCTGTGTCCCCTCCACTCCCTGTCCCTGCTGCTGAGGGCCCATTCTCAGTGAGTCACTGCTGGCAGACCCTTGTGCTTACTCCAGCAGTAGGCAAAAGCCTTTCTCTCCTCTTGCTGTTCTCCTGGAAGGGCTGCAAAGCTTCAGAAGCAATGATCAAGCCATAATGAAATTTAAAAACAGCCCACTCTACTATGAAGCCCATAGTTGGCCCCTGCTCCAGCTGGCGTATCACTCTACCACAATGTGATGACGGCACCATTCTTATTTTTATCCATGGTACCTTCAGTCCCTCTTGAAATATGATTTGGTGTCTGTGCAGGGAGATAAGTATTTCAGGCTAATAGGGGTTACTAGGCCACCTGGACAGATTGCCATCTGGAAAGAACTGGGCCCAAATTCTCTAGCGGTTACTTTGGTCCTGGGGACAAGCACAGCAGAAGTCAAAGGCCAAGAAATAATAATAATCATTAATATTTGTGTGTTTCCTTTCTGCTAAGTATGTTACATTTAAGTCTCACATAAAAAGATAGGAAATTGAGACTCAAGAATGATTAAGTCACTTGCCTAAAGCCCCTCAGCTAACAAGTGGGGAAGTGGCTATGCGAACTGACTGCCTGACTCCAGAGCTTACTAGTAACCACTAGTGTATCCCGCCTCATCCACTGTCCCTTCCCCAGGGGCTCTTCCTCTTACCATCATGTGCTCGCCACAGAAGATGATCCAGAAGGAGAGAAGCATTGCATAGAAAATGCCCTGTCGAATATCACCAAACAATAGCATCCAGGTCCAGTCAAACCCAATGGAAAACCATTCCACTGGGATATTGATAAAAGTCATGGAAATCCCAAGGGCAAAGATGACTCTGATGGCAAGAAAATATCAGGAAAACAACTTCATTCATTTGGGAAGCAGATCATCAAAATTCAGAAGCCAGTTTTGGGAAAGGAGATGTTACTTATTGGGCCTGATGCTCTATGATCAGTTTCATAGCTCTCGTAATGAGTTTCAACACAGAGATGCAAAATGTCCTATTTTGTTGGCAGCACTACAGAATGAAGGAGTGTTATCTTCACCTTTCTAGATAATTAAACTTGATCTCCTTAATTCCTAGAACTTTATTTTGGTACTAGCTCAGGTTAAACACTTCCTACAATGTTTTTACCCTCCCTTGCCTTCTTAATCAGACCTCATTTAATATAATTATCTTCTGTTACCTATTCAGGTTATCATCAGCTTGATCATTAAGAACATTCATTATTATTATGCTTTCCTCAGCAACTATAAATTATATAAGCATATTCATTTCAATAATAAACGACTCTACACAATATGAAATACAAATTCTTTTAGCAGCTTGTTTAGTTTTTATTTTTCTTTTGCCCGTCACTTCTCTATCAAAATGTCATTCAGTCACTCATTTATTCCTATTTTCATTCATAACAATGAAATACATATGTTTATTAAACACAAATTATGTACCAGGCATTTTGTTAGGGCTATAGAAACCTAAATAAATAGGACCAGTTCTTCCACTCGTGGAGATATATTTAGTGCCTAGCCAAATAGACAGACCTAGTGTGGTAAGTGATGTGACAGAAGTGGCACAGGCTGCTATGGGGACTAACTTTGACAGAGACAGAAATTGAGCTGAGTTATGAGTCAAAGTTAGGGAGGCGGGACATTCAAAGCAGAGGGAAATGTCTGGATGGAGCCACAGAAGCCTGGAACAGCCTGAGGCATTCGGGGGTCTCCATGTAGCACATACCAGGAAATGCTAGGACATGATACCAGAGAAGTGAAAAGGGCTGAACTCATGAGCAAACCTGAATATATCATTAGAGGATTTACCCTGAAATAACTGAGGACCAATAAAAAAGGTTCAACAATGGAGCGACATGATTTACTCATTAATTCGTTCAATAAATTCACGGTCATTGACTTCCTGCTATGTGCCGATCACTATTCTAGACACTAGGGATATAGAAGAAAACAAAATAGACAGAAGTCTCTCTCCAGTGACCCCTATATTCAGATGGGGTGAGAGGAGCGCTAAGGGAGGAAATAGAGAATGAGTATTAAAAAGAAAAATAAAGCAAGGTAGGAGGATGGAGAGCAGTGCTATTTTACATATGGTAGACAGGGGGAAGCCTCTAAGATAAAAGACAAGAGCACAGCGCTTGAAGGAAATTAGGAACTGAGCCACAGATATATCTTAGTAAGAACATTTCAGATAAAGAGAATAGCAAGTGCAAAGGCCCTGAGGTGACAGCATGCTAGGCATCTTTGAGCACCAAGGTGACAATACGTGGTGAAGAAGGCAGGAGATGAAATCAGAGGGAGTCCAGAGCATCTAGGGTTTTATATGCTAGAACAAAGGAGATGCAAAGTCAATAAAGAGCTCTGAGCAGAGGCGTGACATGATTTGATTTTACTTAAAAGTGAACAATCTGGCTGCAATGTAAATACATTATAGGGAGGAAAATGGTGGAAGCAAGGAGAGCAGTTGAGAGGTTATTTCCAATAAACCAGGTGAGAAATGATGGTGGTAGCAATGGTTAGATTAGGGTAGTAGCAATGAAAATGGTGAGATTCCCTGGTGGGTTGGATGAGGAGTGTGAATAAACAGAACTAAAGGATGACTCCTACATGTCTAGCCTGAGCAAGGCGACAGGACGGAACTGCCATTTCATAAGATGGGACCACTTGGGAGAGGAGCAAGTGTTCTTTGTACATGCTACATTTTTGTGCAAGTGAAGATGTTGAATAAAGAGATAGTCTAGAGTTGGGAGAGGCTGAAGTTGATGATTATAAATTAAGAGTCATCATTTAAATGCTTTTTAAAACCATGAGTTTAGATGAGCTCGCCCAAAGAATAAGCATAGCTAATAAAATAGTTCCACAGACTGAGCCCTGGCTCCAAAGTTTAAGAGGTTAGGTACCCAGTTGGAAACAGCAATGGAGCCGATGGCTGGCAAAAGAGAAGAATAACCACAAGAAAGGTGGAAGAGGCTCTGTTAAAAGGGGAGTGATCAATCATGTCAAGTGCTGATGACGAGTTAAGAAAAGGGAGGACTGAAAAATGACCATGGGGTTTGGAATGTGAAGGTCACTGGTGATCTTGTCAAGAGCAGTTTCATGGGTTGGGGGGATGTTGATATGGGCTTGAGAAAAAATAGGAGAAGATACGCAGAAAATTGTTCTGAGGAGTTTTGTTATAAAAAACAAAAAAAATGGTGTGATGGGAAAAAAGTTTTGTTTAGGAATGGGAGATGGTAGCGGGTATTTGTATATTAATGGGAATAATTCAGCCAGAAGGGAAAAGTCAACAATATGGAAGAGAAAGGTGATAAGTATATCTACAGGAGCATCATCCTTCTGGTGGGACTGTTAGGAGAGACACAGTTAACCCACTGTAACAGAGAGAAGTATCTGATTCAGACCATGGGGATGAGGAGCTAGGACAGAATAAAAAGCCAAAAGAGATAGAACCTGTAGAATTTAATAATAATTTGCATGTGAAAGCTGGTCAGATCGCTAGCCCAAGTAACACACTGAACACTTGAACTAGAACCTGCCAAAGCAAGGAGCACGGCAGACAGACCATGCATTGCTGTGTTCCTTACGAATGCTCCATAATCAGCTCTTACTTCTCTAGAAGCACTGGGGGTCGGGACATCATGGTTATCCTCCTCCAGTACCACACCATGATGATGAAGATGCTGGGTGTGAGGAAGGTCTTCATGGCAAACCACACCTTGGTGAAGCCTCCATTTTGGTGGATTCCCTAGAGAAAGGCCAACATAATTTTGAAGGTGAATATATCTTAACGTTATTTCCTACCCGCACATGCATTTCAGAGAGAGGTAAAGGGAGACCTTGTCTTCTGAACTGTCAAGATCAAGAGCTTTCACATTCATAGCATGTACTGTCCTCAGACTCCCCCTGGCACTTCCTCAGGAATCACAGAAATATAAATCAAAAGGCATAAAAATGCACCCACTGTATACTAAGGGAATGATTAAGAATACGATCAAAGGTTTTTCTGTAAGGCCTTCATTGAAACTTGGAGATATCTTAGATGCCCAAAGCTGAGACTGGTAAAATATGTTAAGGTAAATCTATGCAGTAGAATGAATGCTAAACAGTATCGCAAAGTGTGTGTGTGTGCGTGTGTAATATTCATTCACTATATATATACACACACATATATATATAAGATATGCACAATATACCATAAAAATATCCACAAATACCATTAAACTTAAATAGCAAGGAGCAGAAGTGTCAATTGAGTATGATCTCAATTTTAAGTGGATTATATAAGTATATATGTATAGAAAAAATAATCTGGAATCAAAACCTCAATAGTGGTTATTTCTACATGGTAGGATATTACAAGTAATTTTTATATCTTATGTGTTTACTTGTGCTTTCTAATTTTCTACAAAAATATATTTCTTGTGTGATTATTTTTAGATTAAAAAAATGGTCTCCTAACTCCATGTTCTAATTTTTCCCATTAAGCAAAATAAATAGAAAGAACCTAAAACACCAGTGCTCCTTTTAATATTTGTGCTTGCAAATTGAAACATGTAAAAAAATTGCTTTTATCTTGGTGTTATTCATTATGCAATCATGATCATTATAATATCTTAAATGGGCACAACAGTTGCAGTGTTTTCCATTTCTGGAATCTCTCACACAAATTTATGATCTCAGTCATCACAGGTATGTGTTATTCTTCCTATTTCTCCAATGAGACAGCCGCGACACGGAGATGTGAAGAGTGAGAGGCGAGTTTCCCTCCGATACACATGCTCAGTAGCCAGTGTTTTAGTGCGGCAGACTGCGCGGGTCAGGTTCACTCACCACCAACCGAATATCTTTTATCTCCCCGATCCCAACGTTGATTTTCTTCTTCTCATTCACAGGCAGCCGGATGTTTAGAAGGTAGTACTTATGAGCCACAGACCCGATTTCCATGAAAGGAAGGACATCACATTCATAGTAACGACCCTCATGCTCTGGGGTCTGGCAGAAGAGAGGTTTTGAGGCAGGGTTATTATTTCCAATAGACTATCTGAACTGCCTGTCTTGGCTTTGCTTCCTCTTGCCACTTCTAAAAAGCTAATACTTAAAGGTATACCTTACAGGTACATTTAATAAGTCACACTGGAAGTATGGTATCAACTGGTTGCCCTTCCCACCTTCAAAAAAAAAAATAATAATAAAGAAAGAAAGAACACTAGCCACACTGGAGCCAGAACCTAAAATGTTAGGTAAAAAGTATAAATCTTTTCTACCTCTTTACTTTTTTTCTCAGCATTTTAACCCTTATCTGAATCTCATATCAGATTAACTTGGTCTACCAGGAAGGACTGCAGGCTTTTTATTTGGTGCCTAACATTGGAGGCCTGCAGGACTTCATGGAACAAATAGTCAACTTCTTAAATGTTCAGAAGGAAGCCCTAGCTGATGTTCTCACAGTCTTAGATAATAGCTAATTAGTTACATGGCTTTGGCCAGCAGGAGAAACTGCAAGAAGCTGAAAATATCTACTTTTGGTTGATATGATAGAAAAAGAAGCAAATCCAGGAGCCCTTGGGATTTGGGGAAGACAGAATGGTTTAAAGGGTAATAATGGGATTCATTTGTTAGAGGTGCACACTTGGAATTTTCTATCTCCAAAGCTTAACTGTCCAAGAGACAAGATGGCAGAAGGAGCAGAAATTTTAATTAAACAAAACTTAATCCCAGTTCCTAATGAAAGCCTCTTGGACTTCCTGCCAAACAATTGAAGAGATGCTGCCCAAAGCATGGCAGTGGGAGACAGGAGAGTAGGGGCACGGGCTGTTCCAAAAACTGAATCCTCTCCTCCCTCACCAGGACTTTGGCCTCGTGTCCCTGCTAAGGGCCAGGGGCAGCGGCGGTAAATCCAGGTGTGCAGAGGCAGGAGCTTTAGCAGCCAGTGACTTTTTCCTGGTAAAAGAAATGAGCGTCTGCCATCAATGTTGGGTTTATATGCCATTTTTAATGTTTGCTGATCATGTTATAGGAAAGAACTAATTTGTTGTTCCCAAGCTTAAAGTCTCAGGATGGCTATCACTTTTTGTTTATCTTCAGAGTAAAAAGTGTTGTGGAAAAATTGGAAGGATGATAAGGAGTCTGTAATCTAACTAATAGTGTATGAAGAGTGTTCTGCCCCTTTGGTGACCTTGGGGAGCTCTTTATTGGAGTGTCAGAGCTTAGAGTGCCAGAAACAGACCTTTGTATAGAGACAAAAGACACACATGACAAAGGAGAGGGAGCACAGGCAAATTCGAGCCCCCACTCTTCTATGCCCTACTTAGGGCAGACATCACTAATCAATCATGAGAGTTTTTCATCCTCTCAGGTTTGAGGGGCTCTTATCAGAGCTACCAGTTGATTAGGCATGGCTTGTGGAATTTAAAAAATTCTTCTGTAGAAAGAATCCTTCTTTCCCAAACTTCAGCTGCAGGCAGTTTTTCTCTGTCCTCTGCTTCTTTCTCTCTCTTATACTTAAAAATCAGGGCTAGTGTTAGGTTTCTGCAGGAAGGAAGAACAAAAATACACTTTAGGCTCCAAGTCTGCCTCAGATTAAGCTGCATTGAGGAGGCTGAGCACTCTGTGCCGTAACAGCAGGAAGAGGGTTTTCTGATATGCTTTCCTGCCAGAGTGTTGTTTGATTTCTAAAAATTGAGAATTTGAGGGGGAAAGGAACAAAAGTTTATTGAATCTAATGCCACTGATTTCATTATGCAATGTGCCCCTGGTCCCAAAAGTAACAGTATTGAGTTGAGGGCATAGGTCTTCCCAGTCCAGCCTCCAGCTCTGACAGGGAAGAGGTTTTGTGAGTAGGCAAACAGAAAGGAATGATGTTGCCTCAGGCAAGCCTGAAGCAGGCGCTGTGCTGCCGTAAGGAGGGCAGTGAACTCCAAGACTGGAGACTTCGATTCTAGCTATGACCTTGCTCCTTGCTGACTACCATGTGAAGGTCATCTACCTCATTTGGCCTTACTTTCTTCATAAGTAAAACAAGAAAATACAATAAGATAATCTCCAGGGTTACTTCTAGTTCCCCGTCATGGGTCTCTGGGTGTCCTCCGCTTCCCTGTCCCTAGAGAGAGGGTAATGCTACCAACCCATGAGTTAAATTTATCTAAGTTTAAGAAATCAGACACACTGGATTCCGGGATCCTGGTCTGGCCCACCTGTCTCAAAGACAAATTCACTGTACCCTGTTGGGGACTCTTCCTATGCACTGAAGTTCTGCCTCTGCCAGGATTTAGGGCATTTAGAAAGAAAGACACTCCCCTTACTCTCTTTGCTTTCTCCTGTCTCCCTCCACCCTCCCCCAACTCCAGCATGAGACTGACTAATTAGAACAAATTACAGCAGGTGGCAACTTGACTTTTTTTTTTTTTTTTAACCTCACAATCCACCAGGGACTAAAAAGCTTTAAAGCAATTTCTCATTTAATCTTCAGGCTCAAGACTAAATTTCACTGCAATCAAAAGGCATAGATTTGATGATTCATTTCTTTCACACTTTTCAAGGTTTAATATCTTTCTTGAAAGGGATCAACACATCCTAAAGATAATTAAGCAGCCAACATTAAGGAGCAGTTGCAGGCTTCTTAATGACTTCCCTTCACTCTGATTCTCAGCGCCCTCCGAGTGTGTAAGTAAGGTGAGAAATGACTTTTCCCTTTTCTGAGGATGAAATTCCATATCCCAAAGCTTTATATCCTTTAGCTTCGATAGTCAACCAATCTCACCGTTGAAAGATGCAATCAACTTGCAGCGACTGCTAGAAAGGTTTTAATTAATTTTCTCCATTGCACACAGAGATATGAAAATGTCAGATATTCCTCTCTCCTGCTACCTCCAGCTCCTCTTTGCCATTCATTTTTACCCACTGATTGCCCCCTGAGGGCCTACCTAAACAATCTCAGATAGCTTTTTTTGTTGGGGCTAAGCCAAGGATCTAGGGCAGTGGCTCTCAAACTTTATCGAGCTTAAGAAAAGGAATTGAAATCCTATTAAAACAGATTCCGTGCTCCTACACTCTGAGATTTTGATCAAGTAGGGTTTGGGTATAACCTGGGAATCTGAATTTCCTATGAGCTGTCAAGTGATGCTGAAGCTGCTGGTTCTCAGACCATACTTTCTGTCGTTCTAATCTGGGGAGTCTAGGAAGGGAGACTTAATAAAGGCCAGGTGCACCAATAGGTGCTTAGGCCCATGAGAGTCCTGGTGGCCCATCTGATTAACATCCCCTTTCACTCTCAGACATGCCCCAGACTGCATATTAAATAATAAGGTCATTCTGCTTATGTTCACTATCTCATCTTGCCCTTATAAAGACTCCACAGCAGGTTTTATTATCCCATTTTGCAGAAGAGAAACTGGACCTTAGACAGTTTGCCTGAAGTCATGCAGACATTAGGTTATACAACCTGGAACTGAAAACAAGTATGTTTTGCTCCAAATCTACACTTTTAACTAATGTGAATACCCTGAACCTGTCCCATATTACTCCTCTTCAGGGTAGGTTGGACAGGGCAGAGGCATGGTACTCAAGAGGCTTCAACCTGCCATTCTTACCATTCATTCCACAGGAAGCCCCAACTTTAGTTACAGGCAAAAGCAAAGTTAGGAAAACCCAAGCTAAGAGAGGAGAGGGACTAAATCAAACAATGGAGTAGGTACTACAAAGCTGTCCAAATCCTTCAGGAACAATTGATGTGGAGATGTCACATGACAAATGACATACTCATGAATGCGCTCCTGTAAAGCCTGGTCTCTCACACACTTCACACAAAGAGAATGAGACTGTTTCTGTACCTAAAGAGCATCAGAGATCACCTACCATTGATGGTTCACCATACCAGCACCCTTGAGGAGTGTGAAGAACCATGAGTAACAGTAACTACGGATCCATTTCACCTTCACAGAGACTTTCAAGAGAAGTCTGGGGTCAGAATGTCAGGGAGGCATGTATGAGGGCAGCTAATTCTGATTTGGTCCCTAAACCATCAAATCCCACTATCCTCAAAAGTCCCTGAGTCAATCCCTGAATGTTATATTTTAAAAAAATAATTTATTTGTTTGTTTGTTTATTTATTTATTTTTAGAGAGAGAGGAATGGAGAAAGAGAGTGAGAGAAACATCACTGAGTGGTTGCCTCTCAATCGCGTCCCCAACTGGGGACCTGACAAGCAACCTAGTCATGTGCCCTGACTGGGAATCGAACCAGCGACACTTGGTATGCAAGCCGACGCTCAATCCACTGAGCCACACCAGCCAGGGTCAATTCCTGAATGTTATATATAAGAAATGTAAGGCCTTTGCCCCCAAAGAAAATATCTTCCTATTTTCAATGTGGGATAGTAATCTCCTTCCCATGGGTGATTGAATGAGTCCTCCTGGAAGAACTGGAGAAGGGAGAATCTTCAAGATGGGTTAAAAGATAGAGGCCTCGAATAAAACTAGATTTCCTCCTTCAGGTCTTCTTTTTGTCTGTGGGCATTGGGATTTTTAGTTTTCATACTTGCACATTAACTTTGGCAGCAAAGAGATGCCTAAGAAATAGAGAAGTAGACAGAGCATTGATCCAATATCAACAGATTCCCACACCTCAATATAACTTAGCAACAGTCTTCAGACATAGTCAGCTACTAATCAAAGAATGAAGAATTTATTTTTTGAAGGTATTTCAGAGGAACAACTAAATCACTTCAGACATACATTCCTTCTAGTCTTTCCTCCTTTTCAGGGACATAAAATATCTACTAGCCCTTTTCTCTACTAAGATAAAGGACAGTTTGGCTCATGCATGCTAAGAAATAAGGAACACGTCTGTTAACTGTAAAGCAAATCTTCCCAGATACCTGGAAACCAAATAAAAATTCTATCAATTTAGACATCAAGGAATCCTACCTTGGGTGATGTGAAGGTACATTTGAGTTTCCGGGGCACTCTCTCATGGGCCATTTCAGTCCATTCGGCAAACATGTCATCACGGTAAGCCAGGGAAACATCCATGGAAACTTCTGCATTTTCTCCTGCAAGAGAAGTATTCACAATTCAGAAATGGCTTTGGAAACAGTTCAAAAATTCTTATAGGCTCTGTTGTGAAAAACAATAAGATGAAAGAAATGTATCAGTGTCCATCTAGCTCCAAATCTGAAGACTTAAAAGTCATGGGATAAATGGCTGGATGCCATTTATCATAACTTCTGTGCACAGATGGGGTCCTCACTCTCTCTGAGGCAGCTTGGATGGCCATATTCTGACTTATTCAGCACTTATCCTCCTACAACTTGCACTACTGGTCTTAGGTCTGCCCATAGGAGTCACATGGAAGGTGAGAGCCTTCTTCCAAAAAATGCCTTAGGGCCCTGGCTGGGTAGCTCAGTTGGTCAGAGTGTTGTCCTGATATGGCAAGCTTGGTCAGGGCACATACAAGAATCAACTAATAAATGCATAAATAAGTCAAAAAACAAATTGATGTCTCCTCTTACTCTCTCCCCATTCCTCTCTCTATCTCTCTCAAATCAGTAAGTTTTTTTTCTTTCTTTCTTTTTTTAAGTGCCTTAGATGCTGAAAGCCATACCTCATCTGCCTGTGTTTTCTCTCCTCTCTGAGAAACATGTCCAGGTTTTTCAATCCCCTCAGAGACATGATTTAAGTACCTTTGGTGCTTTCTTTCGGACATACTCTAGCCTGAAAGCACCCTCCTTAAAATTATCCCTAATAAGCTCTCAAATATAAGATCTGCTACTCCTCTCAAATATAAAACCCCTTCTTAATATTTGGACAATGTTAATCTAAAAGATGAAGGTTTTCCCCCCAAAATTAATGACATTATTAATGAGCACATAATTGTACAAATAAATGTTCACATATCCTTCCATATCAGTAAGGACCATGAATAGGTTTAACTCACCACAGAACTCATTAAGGAGATTATATTAATAAAAATTGCATCTATTCACTTGTCTGCTTTATCCTATGTTGAGCAATTTCAAAGACAGAGGGGTTCTAATGGAGAATAAAAAATGCACAGACCACATTTTCAAAACGATTGGGCAGCCAGCTCCCACATGTGGTTATGAGACTGCACTCAGTTCCAGGCTCTGGAATCTGAACACCCGCAGGTCACAAGGGGAACAAATAAGAATAACTGTTGTTTCGAAAATTAGGGCTTTTCTACCACTGGCCCAGTGTGGCTTGAGGGCAATCTGACAGTGCCATAAACCCCTGCTCTCTGAGGAAATCCAGGAAGAAAAAGAAATGATGCACAAAAGAAGGGGTCTGAGGCCATTCCAATGTAGATGAAATCCTCTGTGTACACTGCAGTCTGCTACTTTATTGGTATTTAAACCTCAGCAAAACATGGTGACTTGGCTACTTGTGTTTTCTTCCTCTTTCTCTTAAAATTAAAGAAAAAAAAAAAAAAAAAGGAAAGACAGAAGAGAAAACCAAAGGCTATTAAATCACAAGAGAAAAAACTAGATAAATGAGTGGGCCAGGGATTTCAACAAATTTCTTCCAGATGAAAAATAGATAAAGTAGGGTTTCCTGACAGCCACAGAAATGGGCACGGCATAAACTCCCACAGAAGGGATATCCTGGGAAAGTGAACCAACATGTCGCATAGACCACCCCCCCACAGCCGCCCCACACCCCCGCCGTCCGCTGCCTGCTGCCCAAGCCACTCCGAATGTGAAAACACCAGATATTGCAGAAGACACAGGTGAGGCCTGATGCCGACATCAGGGTGACTGGGTTGAAGTCTGTACACAGAATCATTGGACCCCCAGTTCTCCTACATCACCACACACTCTGAGGGGAGACTCTGGACTTAATGACACCAGGCAATGGAGAGACCCAGCGCTGAAAATGGGCAAAGTCTATATAAGAAACTGTGGGATACCCAGATGGGCAGAAGCAACACTTGAAGTTTGTTCATCCTCTAGGTTAGGGGCCAGAATGTCTCCAACCAACTGCTCCTTGTGGGGCAGCCTCAGTGGTCAACAGAAAACAGTTGACCAGAGCTTCAGTACCAGGCACCAAGATACAGATAAAGATTTTTTTTTTCTGGTAACACTGGGATTAGGAATTGGGGCCTTCTATTCTATTAAAAGCATACTTTCAGAACCATACAGCTCAAGAATACAAGTGTGAAAAGCTGTAATAGAAGTCACCAATTCGCACATTGAACTCCTGGGAGCACTAGGCTTCAGAGAAGCTCTAGTCTGAACCACAGGTAGGAGGGGCTGTAAATGTGAGCCCCTCACTTTTATTTTTTAATATTTTAAATATATTTTATTGAATATGCTATTACAGTTGTCCTAATTCTTCCCCCTTTGCCCACCTCCACCTGGTACCCCCTATTTCCTCTGGCATACAAGTTCTTTGGCTACTGCATTTCTTATATTGTTCTTAATATTCCCCTGTCTATTCTGTACCTACCAATTTGTACTTCTTAGTCCCTGCATCTTTTCCTCCATTCTCTTCCTTCCCCCTCCTAATTGATAACCCTCCAAATGATCTATATATATATATGAATCTGTTTCTGTTCTGCTTGTTTTTGCTTAGTTTTTTATATTCAACTGTTGACAGTTGTAAATGTGTTGCCATTTAAATGTTCATAGTTTTGATCTTCTTTTTCTTAAATAAGTCCTTTTAACATTTCACATAATAATGGCTTGGTGACAATGAACTCCTTTAGTTTTACTTTGTCTGGGAAGCACTTTAACTGCCCTTCCATTCTAAATGATAGCTTTGCTGGATAGAATAATCTAGGTTGTAAATCCTTGCTATCCATCACTTCAAATACTTCTTGCCTGCAAAGTTTCTTTGGAGAAATCAGCTGACAGCCTTATGGGAATTCCTTTGTGGATAACTCTCTGCTATTCTCTTGCTGCTTTTAAGATTCTCTCTTTACCTTTAACCTTTGTCATTTTAATTATGATGTGTCTTGGTGTGGGCCTCTTTGTGTCCACCTTGTTTGGGACTCTCTGTGCTTCCTGGACTTGTATGTCTATTTCTTTCACCACATCAGGGAAATTTTCTTTCATTATTTTTTCAAATAAGTTTTCAATTTCTTGCTTTCTCTTCTCCTGGCACCCCTATGATTCAAATGTTGGTACATTTGAAGTTGTCCCAGAGGCTTCTTACCCTTTCCTTGTTTTATTGGATTATTTTTTCTTTTTGCTTTTCTGATTGAATGATTTTTTTCTTCCTTATGTTCTAAATCATTGATTTGATTCTCAGCTTCATCTACTCCACTATTGGTTCCCTGTAAAAAAAATTTTATTTCACTTAGTGTAACCTTCATTTCTGCTTGGGTCTTTTTTATGCTGTTGAAATACCCACGGAGTTCCATGAGCATCCTAATAACCAGAGTTTTGAACTCTGCATCTGTTAGATTGCTTATCTCCATTTTGCTTAGTTCTTTTCCTGAAATTTTGTTTTGTTCTTTCATTGGGGCCACATTTCTTTGTCTCCTCACTTTGGCAGTCTCCTGTGCCTGTTTCTATGTGTATTAGGTAGAGCTCTTTTGACCCCCTTAGTATTGTGGCCTATTGTAGAAAAGTGCACTGGTAAGTTGAATGAGGCATAGTCTTAGGTAATCGTCCGGGTGGGGCAACTCCTGTGAACCAGGTTGATGGAGTCTCTGATATGGTATCACTGCTTTCTGTCCCTGTGTGGGGGAGGGCTCAGAACAGGACAGTGTTGCTGCCTGGCCTCTGGAGTTTTGCCTGGGAGGAAGCTGTCCCCTGGCACTCACCCTGATGCCAGACACTTCAGTTTCTCCCCTTATGCCACTGGTGCCCTTCAAGCTGCTGCCCCCATGCTGATGCCCAGACAGAGTGAGTCAGTGTAAGCCCTAAGTCTGATGCAGGTCCTTTAAGAGGAGATTCCTGAGAATCCCACAGTTTCTTCTGCCACCCCAATCCCCACTGGTTTTTACAGGAAGAAGTTATGGGAACTTATCTTCCTGGCACTAGAACCCTGGGCTGGGTGGTCTGGTGTGGGACTGAGACCCCTCACTCCCAAGGTATCCCTCCCAATTTTTATCCACCATACATACCCATTCAGCATCTCCACGTCTCTGCTCCTCTCTGCGTCTCCTCCTTTCCTACCTATCTGGATGAATTTGACCTTTTTATAGTAGTCCCTCTCTATATCGCGGTTCACTTATTGCAGTCTCACTGTATCACGGGATTTTTAAAAATATTATATTTAATTACTTATCGTGGATTTTTTGCTATAACGCGGGACTTTGCTGTACTATATACGTATGTTGTTAAAGTTATGTAGGTTTAAGAGTGTAGAGTGTAAGGTTCCTACTTTGCGGGGGGGGGGGGGTGTCTGGAACGTAATACCCATGATAAGTGAGGGAATACTGTAATTCCTTGGTTGTCAGACTTCCATACAGCTTGCATTTGGACAAATCTGGGTGATAGCTGATTTGTAGTCTAGTTGTAATTTTTGCTATGGTTGTGTGAGGAGGTGAGCCATGTTTACCTATGCCTCCATCTTGACCAGAAGCCTGGAATGAACCCTGCACTTTTAAAAGGTCCAAATCTGTCTGGCCTTTTTCTAGCTATTCCCTTCCTAACAGGGTTAGATAACTTTAGTAAAGGGGACATGCCCACCCAAAGCTAAACCTATCCCCAATTCCTAGACCATGCTCTAGGAACTTGGGACCCCGGGATATCCTACCCAGATAGCTCTGAGCTGACTTCCATGGCCTGGGGTGGCCCTCTTCACCAAATTAGTTACTGCATCAAAAATACTCAGAGCAGTGCAGAAAGTGTAAGGATTGGCTATTGTTGTTATCATTTTATTGGGGAACTGAAACTCTTATAGCTACCTTTAATTCAAAATAATTAACAGATTTCAGGAACATGGAATTTTATACTATGAAACCCCTATCCAAACCTGGAACATAGAACTAAGAAACAGGGAAGTACTGGGCAAAGGAATCCAGGAAAGCTGTGAAGTCAGCCCCCTGAATCATTTTCTCGTCTGCCTCCAAAGGACTCAGAAATAAAGTTCAGCTTTAATGACTGTGTTGCATGTAATAAAACACCACTTTCATGACTCCTGGGATACTGCGTGGGCAATATTCCCTCCCCCTATCACCACCCCCAGAGATAATGAAAGTGAAGGATCCAATTTGAACTCCCTGGGAGAATGGCAGGAAGGCCAAGGTAGGCTACCTCTGGCACCTGGAGAACCTTCCCAATAAAATGAGGACACTGGTTATACCAGTTCCACGGTATAAAGTTGTAAGGTGTCAGCATAGGGCATTTACAGATTTGAAATACATGGTTTTCCACAATATGCCAGGCCAGCAGCTGTTCTATACTGTGGGCTGTCCAAGCTTCACTTTTCTCAAATGGCTTTGGAGACACATTTTGGTTAGGTGGAAAATTCATTCGGAATGCTGAGAAGGGAGGTGTGGAAAGGCACTGTGGTTCTCGACACTTACTATTTCCATCCTGGTATGGGGGCGGTGCTCTAACATGAGGAAAACTGAACTCCAGGGTTCTACAGAAACAGACCCAGATGGCAGAGTATCATTCCAGGTGAAAAGGACCTGTGCCTTCCCATATCAGGAAGCATCAATCAATCATATCCTTAGGATGCATTTATCTCTGTACTAGTTAACATGACTGATACTCACACCCTGGTCCCTGGCTGGTTTGGCTCAGTGGATTGAGCGTCAGCCTGCGAGCTAAGTGTCGCTGGTTCGATCTTCCAGTCAGGGCACATCAGAGAAGGAAAACTCTGACTCCAAAAAACCTCCGCTGCCTTGCGGCATACCTCTTCAGGGGAAAGGCTAAGGGAGTAAACCCAGACAGAAAATCCGGAGCCGGAGTCCCTAAGGCGGTTCGACGTTGTAGTCAACACTGGCAACTCCTGCGGCGCACCTGAAGCCAAGCTGTATTGACTCCGTCTTTCCCTTGGACCCTTCAGCTGTGAAGAGAGGGGGGGTCTGCTGCATGGGCAACAGCAGACCCTCCATATCACCCTGCCCAGGCTCTGTAGCTTCAGCTTCACTGGAGAGGACACTCCAGCATCATCGCAAGATGTCGATTCAACACGGGAGGAGACAGATACCATGTCACTCCCGAGTCGGACTGCACAACCATTCTCGGCGGTGCAGATAGACTCTTAAGAAGCTACACCATCGTCTCTCGAGACGGACAGCTGCCGACGAGTTAACATGCCCTGCCCTGCATCAGAAAAGCGTTTGCCCATCTGTTTTCTGAAGACAAGTGGAAAGTCAGAGAGAAGAGCAAGTTCTTTGAAGAAGCCAAAAATGATGGGGAGACAACTAGCTAGGAAAGAGCCTCAGCACCTCCATGAAAGTAGGGCGGCTGCTTAACGAATGAATGAGCCTTGTGGGCAGGAAGGGGGAGGATGAAATGATGAAAGGAGAGGCTTCCATGAGGAAGTCATTGAATGATTTTCACTTACACTTTCCTTTTTAATTTTATTTTTTAAATTGCAGTTTACACGCGACATTATTTTGTATTGGTTTCAGCCATAAAAAAAGAATTAAATCTTAACATTTGATATGGCATGGATAAACCTAGAGGGTATTATGCTAAGTGAAATAAATCAGTTTTGCACATTTTGAAATGGGCATTTTCCAGTTAGGATAGTACAAAGTGTTTGGGGCCAAAGAGATCTGCTTTTGCATCCTATCTTTATGTCTTTCTAGCTAAGTGACCTTGAGTAAGTCTCAGCTGCCATCTCTGCAAGACAGAAATAGTGGGACCTAATTTCCAAAGCTATTGACAGCACCACTTGGCATACAGACACTAAAAAATACCAGTTCCCTGTCCCAGTTGGTGTGGCTTGGTTAGAGCATTGTCCCATAAACTAAAAGGTTGCAGGTTCGGTTCCTGGTCAGGGCACATACCTGGGTTGCATGTTTGGTCCTCCATTGGGAGCTTGTGTGGGACGCAACACATAGATATTTCTCTCACATCAAATGTTTCTCTCCTCTCTCTCTCTCTCCCTCCCTTGCCCTCCCTCTAAAATCAATAAGCATGTCCCTGGGTAAGGATAAAAATATATATACTAGTTTCCTTTCCATCCAGTCCCAGGACGGTTAGGTTATATTGCTAACCAATTAACTGGAAATAAAGGAGAAAGTGAAGAGGGGAAGTCACATTGAAAAGAATTATTTTATAGTTGTCAAAGATTCCCTGAGAAACCTTGATTTTCCTGGGCCCTTGCCCTAGGGTAAAAAAATTAAAGAGGTTTCAAAATGTTCATATGCATTCCCACATTCCATAGGGGAGCCTGTCAGTCACCAGGGTTTGTTTGGGTAACCTCTGAAGGAGGACGCCCAGACCAGCCTCCTCACAGCCTCCAGCAGACATATAATCTGAGGTTATTTATGCCAGAGTTCCTTCCCCAATCAAAAACTCTCTGACCTGGCTTGTATTTTCTTGACGCTTTCAATTAAGGAAATAACAAAATAAACCCTGTCCTATACCCACGGTTAGGTCTGGTAAAAATGGACTCATCTAATTATAAATTTGGCCCTGGCTGTTTTCTTAAGATGCCCTACAGGCCTGGGTGTGAGCAGTTATAAAAATGAATGAGTACAATTATTTCCCAAACCAGCCTAACAGTTCAGTTCGCATTACCTCTCTTGCTCGTCTCCATCACGTCACGCATTTGCATTGTGGAGAAATATTTTCCTCATGTAAGAGGGCATTTTTCTAAGCATCATCAAAATGGTCCCTTGCTATGTTCTGAAGGAATATCTCCTAGGCAAAGTCAGCTGAATGTAATAAAACACCAATCTATGAATCATGATCAGGGCAGGGAGAACATTCCTTACATCAGGCCCTTGGCAAAGTGGCATCTCAGTTAGAAAACATTCACTTAACCTAACTGTATGCTACTGTAGTGCTAAAGGTTATGCATTTGGACAGGTTAGCTAGGACATCAATTGTTCTGTAAACAAATGAATCTGAAGTACCACAGTATATAGAAGAACTACATTTGCTCACCATCTTGTAGAGTAGCTCTCTCCCCTTCTAACTCAGCACACTAGCTTTGAGGGTGTCTCATCTGCTCCTGGGATGCCAGTTACCTTCTCAAGTTCAAATTTCCCTCCTGAATTTCATATCCACGTGCTCACTTCCTACTGGATTTCCCGACTGTACTTTTGTGGTTCAGAAAGCCAACCCAACTCGCAGTTTGGTCAATTCTCTTTGCTCATCATATCTTGCAGACCACAACAGCTAGTGCTGCCTCCAGGATGGAAGCAATATACCTCTGAAAACCCTGGCATGAGATGGACCTTCCAGTCCAGTTCACTTTTTTCTCCATCAAGTATTTTTAAGCACCTGCTAGTTTCCATGCACAATAGTGGGGATAAAAATACATACAAGGCAAAGTCTTTGCCCTCAATTGTTTACTGTAAAGTGGGGAAGGCAGGTCTGTTTAAATAAGTGTAATTCCATGTAATACCACATTTGAAGGACTTACGAAGTACACAGTCAACACAAAGATGCCCAGAGTGTTAGGTATGGGGACAAGGAACGCAGCATGGACTACATGATCTTCTGGGTCACCTCATCCAGATGAGATGATGGTCCGCTGTGAATCACTGGGTGAGTAAGATTTCACTGGGTAACCAGCAGGAGAAGAAATTACAGGCAGAGGAAGCCACATGCACAAAAAGTCATGGGAGCACAAAATAGCACGGTGTCATGAGGTGGGGCGTGGAGGGCACAGCCAAGGTTGGAGAGCGGGAGGCTCTGACGGCGATGGGAAGAAGCCTGCTCTGAACGCTGCAACGCTTTATTTGGGAGAGTGTTTAAGCCAGGAGATCTGGGCGCTGTGTGAAAGGCAGACCAGGGTCTGGGGCGGGAGAATGAGACCGAGAGGAAACCGAGCCCATTGCACTGACGCAGTTCTCAGCATGTTTAAGATTATCTAACCTCACAGAAAAATATTATCTTGTCTGTTTTCCAAGGCATATGAACTCAACATTAATAAATCTTTTCCTAGCAAAGCTAGAGAAATCAGAACCATCCAAACAGGCGACTGTTAAAACACTGGGAGACAAATGCAATGCAGCAATAGCTCGTTTCTATTTGACCACAATCAACATAAATGTGGAGAGAAAATCTTGATAGCTAGGGGAGGAAGCACGCAGTGGCTTCCTTGCTTTCTCCTCAGGACTCCCGTGGTGCACAGAGCATTTACAATAGCTGATTTGATGGTTATGAAAATCTACCTGCCTCTCTCTCTCCCGCTCTCCTTCCCTCTTTCCCTCCCTTCTCTTCCTCTCTCTCTGAAGGCAATTAGAGAAGAGGGCTTCATTCACACTGAATCTAAAAATAGATGGTGGCAGAGTTCACAGACTGACAGCTGCATTCTCATACAGTAACCAGGAAGGGAAAGGAATAGGTAATTTAACTTAACAACTTCCAAAACAAACAGTGCAGAAGTCCAGGATAAAGAGGAAACACCAAGGGACACTTCTTCAAAGAGCTGGAAGAGGAATGGGGTCAGCTCTGTAGCAGTTTATTGGTCCTTCCCAAATCCTGATGAAACTGGCGAAGTATTTTGCTCAGATCTGCCTTTAGACAAGAGTTTTGGCAGATGAAGCTGCTAAAGGAATCCAGGCAAGGTCAGGGCCCAGGCCTTGCCCTTATAATTTCTTAATAGATGACCTGGATACCAAAAGTTAAGATGTATAGATAAAATAAATGAGTACTTTCTCCACCCCACCCCCCACCATATCAAAATTTACACTCTGCCTAGCCTGGGGCAGAAAAAAAAAAAGTTATTCAGGAAATAAACATGGATCATTAAGGGGGAGAAACCAGGTGTCTGAAAGGAGTGAACCATTTCTTCCTCTCAGTCTGCCCGGCCCAGGATTATGGTTGGGCTTCAAAAGAAACAAGGGAACACTTGTGGACAGGAGGCAGATCCTCTCTGCAGCTCTCCCACAGACCTGTGTGGGCTCTCAGGGCTGCTGCCAGCCAGCTAAATGCCAGATCACTGCACCCCAGCATTCCCGCGCCGGACTACCTCCATCGCCCCGGTGACTAAGCTGTTTCAACAGCTGTGTTATTGCTGGAGTCAGGCCAGTGTTACTCACACAGAGTATTTGTTTCGTATGGCTTAAGGGGCGCGGGGCGGGGGAGGGGGGTGCGGGGTGAAGGGGGTACTGAACTTGGCTTTGGGGGTTCTATTTGCAGATCAGGTCCTCCCCTCGATCCATCACAGGGCATTCCCTGAAGCCGAGCTCTGGGTGGCAATGGGACAACATTGGGCTCCCTCCCAGGCTTCCAAAAGATGGCCAGATTCATAACACCAAGAAGAGGGTGCAGAAGGCATGCGTGTCTGTGTGAGAGCAAGAAGAAAGCGTAATAGAAAACCACGAGCCCCAGTTACCTCCACTGCCCCTCCCTCAATAAAAGCCACCTGCACCGACAGGAGTGTTAAGCCCTTTCCCTTTTATTCTCTCTCCCCAGCCATCTCCTTCAGTCCTCCCCTTGAAATAACTTCTCTTGCCTTTTGGGTAACACCGGCACCCCTTCCGCCTCTGTCGGTCTCTCCATGCCTCTCGCCACATACGGGCCCCTGAATCCTAAGTCTGGGCGGTGTCCTCCCTTAGCCAGTGGCCTCCCTCTCCATCATTGCATCACTCACTGTCATTCAGGCTCCTATCACTTTGGAATTAAGATGAGCCCGTTGGCTCGATCATCACCCCCACCACTCCACCTCCCCCCATTGCTCAGCATGGCAGGCACTCCATTACTAATTGCTGGACAAACCAACCCAACTCCCTTACATCGAGGGTGATGGGAGAAGGGAAAGGGCAGTGCGCTGGTGACCCCTTTTTCCTGTCTGCAGGACCAATTTCTATTTCTAGTTCATTATAAGCTGCATCCACCTAAGAGCCCTATTATATTAGCCTGCTCTCTCCCTCCTAAGTTCTCACCAAAGGCAATAGGGCTACATTTTCTAATGTTGAAGAGATCGTAGAAATGCGCATCTCATAAAAATATAACAATGATCCTTAAAACCTCCCATTTTGAGTGTTTACTATGTATAGACATTTTCAGCCACACATAGATGCCAGCCAGATATAAACGAGCATTCAACAAGCTCAAAATGAGGAAACTGAGGCCCGGTCACACTGCTGCTGCGGGAGGGAGGTAAGCTGTGAACCCAGGTTTGCCTGACTCCACAGCTCAAGTTCTTTCCCATTATGTCATGCACTAGGAGACCTGTTTCTTCCTCTAGGAAAGCCACTAATTAGCTGTACTGTCTGTGTAAGCTGTTTTACATATTATATTATTTATTTAAATACTGAAGTTGAATCATATGATAACTAAGGTCCTCCTAGTTCTAACAATTCATGAATGTAGAAATCTAAACTGCCACCAGCTATTTAACTGTTTTCTACACTTGAGGCATTATGGCAAAAACAAACAACAAAACAATTCCTGCCCTCCAGCCACTTATAGTACAGTTGGAGTGATAAGGGATAAAACCTTGAGTCTGACTAATGTTAGAGCTAAACAGTAACACATAGGCCATGGCCAGGTAGTTCAGTTGGTTAGATCATCGACCCCATACACCAAGGTGGAAGGTTGGATCCCCAGTCAGGGCACATAAAAAAACCAGCAAATGCGTCAATAAGTGGAACGACAAATCCATGTTTCTCTTTCCTTTCCTCTCTGTCTCTAAAATCAGTTTTTAAAAACAGTAATAAAATAAATAAATAAACAGTAACAAATACAAAAATATCAGAGTACATGGCAGTGGGGGAGAAAAAGAACACAATCATAATTTTAAAAGGACAATAGTGCATTTCAACAATGGGTTCCCCCCTCTCCCCAAAATATCTTTGTGCTGCTTGCTGGCAGGAAAAGCCAGCTACCAGAAGGGATCACATCTGTTTCACAGGAAAGCTTTGTTTCTGACAAGTTTCGTAAAGGAAAAAGTAGGCTAGAACAAGCTTTTTATTTTCAACCCACCTTTTCTTAGTTCTCCCATGAATGAGGAAGGGATACAAATGCGAGCAGGCGGCCAGGGAGAAAAATAATATGGCTGGTGGTGCCTGACCTCCTGGATTCCTGCTGTCAGAGAAGCCTGAGAGGCAGCATTTAATTGTGGAAAAACCAGCCTTGCTAGCCTCTTATCTTTTTCCTCTGTGACTTAAACCCACAATTACTGGCAACCCCTAGATTCCGAGCCACTCAGCTGGTGGTGGCCTGATGGCTGTGTCTGCAGCTGAAAAGCAAAAAGGGGAGTCAGATTTTACCTGCCTCCGAAGCCAGCCTTGGGCGAACACAGCTAACCAGCTTTATGACTTCTCCCATTAAAATGTTCACAGATGCCCTCCCGTCGGGAATACCACCATGCAAGAAGTCCAGATCGAAAAAAAAAAAAAAAAGAGATTTCCAGCTGCTGTATAATTCAAAGGACAAGCTATGAGTCTCAAACCCTGAGTTCCACATTTTATTGCAGCACTAGATGCATGATTTTCAATTCCTTTTCTGAAGGATCAAACTCCAAATTTTTTTGACTGGTCATCAAGGCAACTCACCAATTGATCCCTCTGGCTTTCAGGAGCTTAACTTTTCTCTCCAATGTGGAATTCTTCCACAGCCTAACAAATGGGCTTACTGTCCTTTGCATATAACATGCTATTTCACAGCTTTTCACAGTTGAAAAACATGGGTGTTAGTCCTGACTGTCTTACCTCCAAACCAGGGGACCTTGCAGAAGCCACTTATTGTCTGAGGTTATCTTCCATATACCTCTGCTCCCATCCTAAATTATTATTCCAAAACATTTTAATTTATATGTTAATAACATCTTCTATTTTAAAAGAGTATTCTCCACCTTTTAAAAGTGCTGATCAACATGGTATTTGGCACTCATGGGTCTGCCTTTACCAGGAAGTCAGAGCTCTTCCCTTCAGGTTCACAAACCTCTGAATTCCATGGATGACTTTCAGGGCTTCAGTAGAAATATGAATACAGAATGTGCGAATGGGGTCTAGGCACATTTCCTCCCCCAAGGTTGAGATCCTTGATCTTCAATAAATAAAGTGTTAAAAAAAACAAAAAAAAAGGAATAAAGAACCTCTGTCCTAAAGTAATAAAAGGCAGGTGGAAGCATCTGCCTGGGTCCTTGTTTTGCACACTGGGCCCTACTGCTTCCCTTTCTGGGCTTCTATATTCTCTCCAGAACTCACATTCCTCTTCTCTGCTCAAGTCTGAGAATAATAATATCTCACTTTTACTGAACACTTACTATGTACCAAGCGTGTAGTATACAAAAGCATCATACGTATTCTTCTAGTTTAATGCTTAAAACAACCCTATAAGGGTGGTATTATTATTATTTCTATTTTATAGATCAATGATTTTCAATCTTTTTCATCTCATGGCACACATAAACTAATTACTAAAATTCTGTGGCACACCAAATATATATATATATATTTTTGCGGATCTGACAAAAAAAATGTATAATTTAATTCATTCACACTGGATGGCTAGTGTGTTGGCTGTTGTCATTTTTAATTTGACAGTCTAAGGGAAACAGATCAGTGTTGCTGACTAAATAGTCAGGTATTGCATGTTTTAGAAATTATTGTGGCCTACCAGGTAAAAATTGCTGTTGTAGACGACAAAAAGTACAAGAAAGCTCAGAAACTTACCAAAGGTCATAGAATTTGTAAGTAGAAGGTTAGGGATTCAGACTAAACACTTTGGCTTCACATAGCAAAAAGAGGCTTGCCTTTAGCAAGGGAAATAAAGAAAAGAACAAATAAATGGGACTACATCAAACTAAAGAGTTTCTGCTCAGCAAAAGAAAACATCAGCAAGATGAAAAGGGAATCAACCATATGGGAAAATATATTTGCCAATGATACCTTGGACAAGAGATTGATCTCCAAAATATATAAAGAACTTATACGACTTAGCACCGGGAAGACAGACAACCTAATTAAAGTGAGCAAAGGACCTGAACAAACACTTCTCCAAAGAGGATATACAGAGGGTCCATAGGCACATGAAAGAATGCTCAACATCACTAGCCATCAGAGATGCAAATAAAAACCACAATGAGATACTACTTTACACCTGTCAGAATAGCCAACACCAACAAATCAACAAACAACAAGTGCTGGTGAGGATGCGGAGAAAAGGGAACCCTAGTACACTGTTGGGGGGAATGCAGACTGGTGCAGCCACTATGGAAAACAGTATGGAACTTCCTCAAAAAACTAAAAATGGAACTGCCTTTTCAACCAGCAATTCCATTGCTAGGATTATACCTGAAGTATCCTGAAACACCAATTCAAAAGAACCTATGCCCCCCTATGTTCATAGCAGCGCTATTTACAATAGCTAAGTGCTGGAAACAACCTAAGTGCCCATCTGTAGATGAGTGGTTTAAAAAACTGTGGTACATTTACACAATGGAATACTATGCAACAGAGAGAAAGAAGGAACTCCTACCATTTGTGACAACATGGATGGAACTAGAGAGAATTATGCTTAGCAAAATAAGACAGGCAATGAAAGACAAATACTATATGATATCACCTAATACAGGAAACTAAAGAACAACACAAACAAATGAGCAAAATTGAACCAGAGGCATGTAAACAAGGAACAGACTAACAGTGACAAGAGGGGAAATGGGAGGGAGAGAAGTGGGTAAGAAGGGGATGGGTCTAGTCAAAGAACATGTATAAATGACCCACGGACATGGACAATGGGGTGGGGATTGACTGTGGGAGAAGGAGTGGGCAGGGTTTGGGGAAACAGTGAGGAAAAATGTAGGAGAACTGCAATGGAAAAACAAAAATTTTTAGGGGTGGGGAATCTAAATAAATAAATAAGCCCCCAAATCCCCCCCCCCAAAAAAAACTTTACTGTAGGAAAGTGTAAAGCATGGAAATGCAATTTTAGTGTATGTTAGAAGGACAAGGATTTTCCTTCACACTGTATATTTTTCTCCCTACATGATGCTTCCAGAATTTGGCATTCTGAAGAAGTAAGTAATGCCATAAGGTTCTTTGCATAAAACTAATAAGACCAGTTGTTAATAGAGGTTTTGTTGACCAAGACTTTGACTGGAATGTCATGCCTAAAGGAGGCATGCCTGGGCTCTGGTTGTTACCAAAAAGCCCTGAGCAACTGGGATTGACTTTCGAAGGTAATAAAAGCCCATGAGAAAAAAGGCCTGGTACCTTGGTTGGTTGTGCGGTTCATGGCAATCTTTTCAGGGAAGGAACGAAGGTTGCTTTCCTGAAAGATGGCTAGAAGGAACCTTAAGGCACAATGGAAAACCAGAAGAACTTGGAAAGGACAGGTGTTTACAGGCAAGGCTGAATGGCAGGTATGTGGCTCAGCTTCTGTGCCCTGAAGGGAAGACTGAAGGTCACCCTAAAGGTTCCTTGCATAAGTTCCAGCAAAGCAGAACTAAAGATCGTATGTGATCATTTGATGCTCGTGTTGTGTTTATGCAAATGAACAGGATAAATTAAAACTGGACTTAATGCAGTCGCTTTAATGATGAGGAGGGTAATCTTAAGAAGAAAAATCACAATTCAAGGAAAATCACAATGCTCAGTGGTAGATTATAAACTAGTGTCGCTAACTGTCTTTAAAGTTTATTTTCATTTAAAGTTTGCTTTCATTTGAAAGTTAGGCTAGGTCTGTGACATCATCAAAGATGCTTAATTTACAGGCGAGAAGAATGTCAAATGCCTTGCAACTGGATGTCTTCCCAATAAGGCAGCCTCGCAGATTTAGAGACTGGTTTGTGGGTTATGTTGCGTAAATTAACATGTGTGTTCTGTTTTCAAAGGGCATAAGCCTATGATCTCATTACCTGGGTGATTGTCTGTACATATAGGCCTCACTTAATCCTGTCTGCAGTGCTGCCTCCTGAGACTCAGTGGTTTGGCTGAACTAAGTGGCTGGGTTGGTGAAGTACGGGGTGGTCTGTGGGCTTCACTGGTTTCTCTTTTCTGTCCTACTGGCTTGGACAGAAAGAGCCCAGAGGTCTGAGATGGGGGAAACCTAAAATATTCCCCTCAGCCCCAACTAATTATAGTGGGCAAAAGGGCTTTGGAGAGGTGTGATGTGCCTTGTACTTCTTCCTCCAAAGAAGCAGCCTTTTTTTTTCTCCTAATGTGGGACTTTGAAAAATTACTCCCTGCCTTTTGTCATCTAGTGGTTATGGTTTTAATGATGCCTTTTAACCCTGTTGCCAAATTTGTTGCCCCTGGAATACAACAAGGATGCCAGCCTGTTAAACCAAGCATGCCATTGCCTGGGGACAGCCAACTGACCTGGACTTGCAAGATCCTTCAACCTTGTGAGAAGACCACCCTCCCCTCCATGCCCCAACTCTTTTAGGGATTTCTGGACCCAAGGGTAGGTAGGACGACGACCATGTTCAGCTTGAAGCAGTGAGAGGAGCATGAGACCTTCGACCATTGTCTTTTATAAGATTATGAAGGGTATTAAGTCTGAGAGGGAGGAATTGTTACAGAGCGGGTGTCCCCCCAAAAAATAAAAAAAATAAAGAAAAGAAAAAGGCTGCCTTTGGCCTTGGCCAGGTAGCTCAACTGGTTAGAGCATCATTCAGATATGCTAAGGTTGCTGGTTTGATCCCCATCAGGGCACATACAAGAATCAATCTATGAATGCATAAATAAGTGGAACAACAAATCGATGTTTCTCCCCCCGCCCTTTTTAAAATAAATAAATAAATTTTTAAAAATGAGCCTGCTTTTGGACTATTTCCTTGCCATCAGATAGTAGATTATAATAAGTTCCACCATCTCCTTTAAGTCTCCATCCATAAAGGCTTTAAAAATTACCTTCTCAGTGAGTTAATCATTTCCCACTCTGTGTTCATGGAACCCTTTGGGCACTCAGCATTGAACACATTGCTGTAATTTTTGTTTCTTTACCTCTGAACTAGACTGTGCTCCTAACTAATTATTTTGAGTACTTCTTGAGTATTTACTGTGCCTGAAGCTGTGCTAAGTATGGAGACATGAAAATGAATAAGATGCAGTCCCTGTCCTCAAAATTCAGTCTTGCAGAATAAAAAGAAATAAACATAGAAGGGCCATAATGGTTTTTGAAACTGTATCATGAAGGAGGACTTATATTTGTATCTTAAATCCCAAGTTTAAAAAAAAAAGCCAGCACACAGTAGAAGCCCAATAAATGACTACTGAGTGAATGAAGGAAGTTGGGAGGGAAGGCTCAGAAGCTGTACTGTTAAATTAAAAGTTCTACCATCCCTTTATGAAAACTCTTTGGTTATTTATACACTGACTCACCTAAAAACTGCTTCCTGTGTTGGTGTCTATGATACATTTTTTAATGTCAGACTAAAAATACACTTCCAGTACAGCAACCCTGACTGCCTACCCAAGGACTAGAAATGAACACATGGTAGCATGTTACAAAATAAAATACAAGAAAACTCACTTCAACACTAAGCTCACCCACTAACAAAGGGGCATCCATCCTGACAAGAGGTGTCTTCTAAAAAGGTTCCCACTTGAGGGTCTTTGAAGTCACCTATTTATAAAGCTGAACGGACACTCATGGGACTTTTATGGAGCCCAAGAATCTTAAGTGAGTCGCAGACTCTCTGCAAAAGAGAGTTAGAGCATCTGGGACTTTGGGGGTCATCAGTGTAATTTCCCACTCAGAACAGGAATCCACAGCACTGTTGATAGACTTGTGGTGCGGTCCAGGCACTGAAGCCACAAGATCACTTTGACTTATCACCCTCTATTTCCCATCTGGGAGACTTGGGACCTCTCTCTTCCTCAGTTTCCTCATTCAGTCAGGGAGAATTGTTGAGATGATCATGTGAAATAAAAGTCAAGTTGTCTCAATCAGAGATGATTTGGTTGCAAGTAACAGGATTTTACCCACACTAACTTAAGCATAAATTAGCTGGGAGGATACAAAGGAACCCAGGGACATAAAACTCTGACAAGCTTGAGGAACCAGAACCAGGAAGGGAAATCTGCCAAGAAGGAAGTCATCACTTGTAGTAATCATGATTATCCCCCACTGTTATACCCCATTGTCCTTCACCTCCATTTTCTCTTTGCATCTGGTCCCAGGCAACTTCCTCTGCTTCTCCATGCATGGGGTGAGTGATGGCTGCCCAGATAGCCCTTGGGACTTTTCAGTTTAAGTGCTAATGAAGATGGGCCTAGGAAGACTGAACCCCAATTTCCAGAGAGAGAGAGGGAGAGAACCTGATTATTCCCCCTTGTGTCAAGGGCCCATCCTAATTCAATCATCTGAGGCTAGAGGACTGACCATGTGGCCAGCTGCCCATTCAGTAGTCATGGCAGAAGCCCAAGATAGGCAAGTTCTGCGAGGGAATGGTGAGGCCAAAGCAAATGGCTGGCAGACAACCAGCAGCATCTCTGATACAAAAGTAATTGGAAAGGCAAACTACCACCGTGGTCATCATCATTATGACCCCCCTACCCCACCAAACAGCTTCTGCTTGACTACTACCAGTGACAGGCTGCTTGCTAACTGAAGAACTTCAATTATTAGAACTCTTTTCTATGTGACAATAACTTTTTTTTTAAAGATACTAAATTTAAAATTTTATGTCTTCCCCCAAGCCTTACTTTTAAAGAAGACATAATTTTGCTTGTTAGGTCAGGCCTGGGCTTTCCTTCGTGGTTGTAATATGAATAACCAGTAAGACAAGAAAGATAGATTTGTTGGACAATTATTTTAGGAAACAACCTGGACCAGAATAATTTTAAAAACCAGAACTTCTTCTTCCTTTCAAGGATTTCTACTACCTCTGCTATTAACACTAACTTACTTAAACCAAAGAGGAACTGGAACCGTTTCTAGCATCAGTGTGTAGACAGTAAGTAGATGGTGAAAGAAATGATTTTTTCTAATGTAGCGTCCCTGGCACTTTTGAGAGTAGAATTCTGCCTCATTTAACAAAGGATTCTCCTTCGCCCATCTAACTTTCTTTTGCTTTGGAAAGTATAATCCAGAAAATAATCTTATTTAATAATATTCTTAGGTTCCACAAAATAAAAGTATGATTCCCCAAAAGATAACCTCACATTAGCTATGTGATGACTGACTGCATTTAAATAGTACTAAGAACACCCAAAGTTAGAAAAAGAGGTAAAAACACAAAAACACCTTATGTATATTGGGACCACTATCCAGGAATCTGCTGCTGCTGGCTGCTTTGCTGTTCATATTTCTCATTGATGTCACCAGGCTTTTATTTTAGTAACCAGGATATACTTGTTATGGATGCAAAGAGAATCTCCTCATTTATATTCTAAACTCAGAGCAGGAAATGAGACATGTGGGTGATCTGCAGCTGTGGTACTATAAAAGGACCTGCCTACCTCCTAGTCTAGGTTCGAGGCTATACTGCATTCTCTCAACTACATACAGATTGGGGGATTTTTTTTTTTAATAGGAAAATACACCATTTTAGAAAGACCAGAGACACTTCTGTCCAAAAATTAGAGGCTGCTCTTTGGTAGAAGGCTCCTGTACAGTGTAGCGTACTTCTTGCTCTGTACCATCCACCTACCTACATGGCAGACGGACAATGAGGAGATCCTGCTGTGTCTCCAGCCAGCTGTGCTATAGTGGGCAAGTATCACTGGTTGTAAGCTTTCTTCATCCGGTAAATTAAAAGACTAGTCCTTAACCTTTAGGGGTCAAGCACCTATTTGAAAACCTGACAGAAGCCACAAACCCTCTTACTCCAAAAATCATATAAGTACCTACAACTATAATTTTACATGGCACAACAGGGGGCTCACTTGGTTCTTGAAATCACCTGTCATCTCTTGGTCAAAGATTATTAGACCAGCAGTACTCCAACGTTGCTTCCAGTGCTCAGTCTGCAATCACACAGCTAATGTTTAGTAACAATACCGCAAATTATTCAGCACCATAGATGAGTGTTTTAAAACTAAAAATCAAGCCAATGCAATCTACTTTCCAATGGAAACTGACCAGTAAGCCAATAGGAAACTGGAAGGAGGTGAGAGGGACTGGCTATAATAAACTATAGACATTAATTTTTAAAAATATTGGAAAATTTTAGGAGGAGCCCAGCTCTGTTTCTCAACTGGATTTTTTAATTTGGAAATGCACAACGCAAAAACGTCAAGCCAGATAAGAGAGATCCAGACAGCTTTATAGCAATGCTGTCCAAGTAATGGGCTTACCAATTCATCACATGAAACAAATAAAACAAAGCCAAAGGTTCCCACACTCCTGCCAATATAAACATGTTCACAATAACTAATTCCAAAGTTGTGCGTGAAGAGTCCCTTCAAGGGAAAGCTAATCCATGAATTAGAGTGAACAAACATGATGTCCCTAATCTTCACCATTCTGGGTTAATCACCAAAATATAGTCTTCTCCCAGGATTTCAGTTTCTTCCTATTCCAAGTCAGTAGGTAAGACTGACTCATACTAGTAAATTCTAGGTTCTAGCCTTTGTTTGAAGGGGGTGCATGACTCCCTAAGAAAGAGGACTAGTCATGTAAACCCGCCTGGAATACTGACAACCTCCCTACTTTTATCCATCACCACAAACCCCACATTATTTAAGTCTGGATCTTTCTGGTATATTTTGAGGGGTTTTTTGACTTATCTTTTTTTTGGAGGGGGCGGAGTATGAAGGTAGAAGGAAATTTTGAGGTTTTTATTTCTGCTAACATTGACTCTGACTGATGTAGGTAAAAAAAATTAAAGGTAACTTTGAAAATCTTGGTGATTTGAGACTGCAATGAAAAATATCTAATCAGAAATGATTTTCTTATAAACAGAGATTGCAACATGATCATAAATCAAAGAAGGTCTCTGTGTGGAGAGAAGTGGAATGGTAGAATTTATATCTCAGTAGTTGCTTCAACATATTTTGTTAAAGAGGGATTATGTGATGAAGCGTGAAATTCCAGTTGTGTGAATACCATATTTCCAGTGGCCTGTTCCACCACAGCAGTTGTAGGTCTGTGGTGTGTGGACCTACATTCAGCTCTCTCTGTGACCCCTTCCCAAGAAACATTTGTAAGTGAAATTCAGGACCACGATTCTTACCGATGACCAACAATAAGTTCACAGAACTGACTTTCTTCCTTCTACAAATTCACCCCTGATGATTTTGGTTAATCTGACAGTTTATTTTTTACTGTTAACAGCTTGTTCCTTTATTCTAATTGTTTTCACGTAGTGTCTAGTTAACATTCCATAATACGTGCCCAAATGGAAGAGCACAATCACTTCATAAAAAGTTAGGCAATTTTCTCCCAGGACACTCAGCCATCTAACTTGAATATCGACTAGGTAATAGTATCATTTCAATTATGTTTTTTTGTTTTGTTTTGTTTTTTTACTAGAAACAAGTTTTACAGAAATGTTTTCAGTTTGAGAAAAGAAAAATCACTCGTCAGCTATAGAACTATGTAATTCCATCATTTTATGTAGTCATTTGCAATAATGAAACAGGCAAGTAAGAAAACATTCAACTGTAGAGTACAGCACAGGCCTCAAGGCAAAACAACAACTTCATTACCTAAGAACAGAACAGATACCCTGGCTTTTCCTACCACATACCCTTTACCAATATTTCTTTAGCCTGAGGGGTTTTTAGACCTCTGAAAATCCTAGATTTACTACTCAGCACAGAGCAATCCATCTAGAGGCTTTCTGCCAATGAATCTCAGTGCTTCTGTTTCAACAGCCTGTACATTTGAAAGCTGGGTTAAGACATGTCAAAAAGGGAAAAAAAAGAAAACCCTCCATCTTTGATCTCTGCACCCAAGTTCCTCAAAAGGAGCCCCATAGAGCATCTGAAGTTATGCTAAGTATGTGACTTGCAGTTGTAATCAGTAGAGGGACATTCCTTTACAAGTGGGCACTATATTAATCAACCCAAACCTGTAGTTCATAAATACATACATAAATTAAGTGAGTGACTGACAATATTATTTAAAAAGAATGAGATATACACACTCTAGAGGAGATTTATTTTCAAATACAGAATTTGGCGTTACAGAAAAATCTAAGTCCATCACATTGATAAGCATCCATTTTTCCCAGGGATTAACCATACAGCTAGGCGCCAGATGCTTAGGCTGACATATTTCTGACATTCTTTTCAGTCTACTCACTCTGCCTTCATGTCCTCACTTTTTGGAGTAAAAACTAAAGTCTTATGTCCCTTATAATTCTACAGAAAAACCACTTTTGTGCCTTGGCAAACAGGTTAATTCCATGCCTCTGAAATGTTCAGAAAAAAGTCATCACTGACCCAATCATAGATTTCCACAGACAAGTGTGCTCAGAATTTGTAATTGGTGTTCACTGAAAGGTTCATCACTCCTGCTTCTAGGCATCTCTGTCTCGGGATTCTCTTCCGTTGGTCTTCCTTCTCCAGATCTTGTAGACTATTTTAAAATTATTACCATTTAAAAGTTGAACTGGCTAATACTTTTCATACTTATCACCAAATGACAATTATAAATATTAAAAATGCTTACACTTAAAGGTGAAAAGTAGGGGTTTTGTTTAAAATTATTTTTTTAGGTGTGGGTTACTTTTTTGCATAATATGTGTGGAATATCTGATTTATCAATAATCAATTATAATACACACATTCTCTAACCATTTTTATTACTATAAATTACCCTTTATTGTCATCATTTTCTCTCCAAAGGATCATAAGCCTGATTAAATCTTGGAATCAATGAACCAATGACTAGCTTTTAAATGACAAGTCAATGCTTTTCTTGTTTCTAAGGGTTTGTCAAGATCTTGATCCTAGCTAAAATCTCTATCACCTTAAATAAGAAAGCTTAAAAGAAATAAATATTTAACCCAAATAACTAAAAATTGACTTAAAACATAAAGTCCTTAGGAGCACAGACAGAGATGTTAGAGGGGTGAGACCCAGGCCAGTGCATTGACCTCTAAGGGAGCTGGTTCAGGAATTGAAAACCACAGAGATCGGAGAGGACTGGAAACAAAGACCAATGGATTGTTACTGCACAGCCACGATGAGCGCAGGATTGTTCTGGAGGAGAATCCACACACAAATGCTCTACTGTGCTTCTGTCACTGCTACTTCTAAGTGAGGAGGGTTGGCCTTGAGAGGGTACCTCGTGGCTATATTCCTGAGTGCTGTCTTCCTCTGCTATGTGCTGCACTGCACATTATGGACAGCGAATGTCTATTGGGTGCCTCCTGTGGAAACAAAATGAAGGAATAGATCCAGCCTTGGCAACAAAGCCAGCTTTTGCCTCTCTCCTGAGGTTTCATCAGTTTCATCCTTCTCTTTGTGCAGCTGTTTTTAAAAGCTTGCTTCCTTGGATGGCAGTGATAAGTTTGATTTGCTCTATGGGATAAGAACATCAGCAGAATATTTTTGGCATGCTCTTTCAAAACTGCAGAGCTGTGACCTCTTTGATGAGTTCGACAAGGACTAGCCTATAGCAGGCTCTGTGAGGACGTGACCTTCGCCACTCACTGTGAGCCCAAAGATGGAGGTTCCAGTGAGGATGCTCCCAGCCCTCTGTCCTTGCTAACCCAGGACTCATTCTGCCAGCTTGGACCACACTCAGAGGAAAGGGATCCCTAACTGAGGCAGCTGGGACACCCACTAGGACCCTCCTGATCCCTGCAAGAACACTGCAGTACTGGAAGAAAGCAGAGATGATTCACACCTGAGCAGCCCAGGTGCTGGGCACTTCACTTGCTCGATGCTGTGAAGCAGTTCCATACCCAATGGGGTTTCGGTGGGAGTTTCCCCAGGTCATGTAGAGTGCAGGGCACCGTGAAGCTCTGGCAACACAAATGCCATGCAGAGAGGCAGAGTCATGGCCTGCCTATCCAATTGCCTCCATCAGCTGTGGAAGGATGTGGCTGGACTTATTCACCCACTCACCAGATATATGCAGGGGACAGATCTGTGCCAGACACAGGTGCTTAGGATTCATTAGCAAATGGAACAGACAACAACCTGTGAGTTCATGGGGCCTCCATTTCAATTGAGGAGGAGGGAGGACAGATGTAGCTGCAGCTAGATGTGCTTCCTGTGGAAATGTCCAGTTGGTCCTGGGGAACCGGGAACTCCGGCTTTCTCCTGCCAAGGGTCTCTGGGTGGTTTCCTGTTTCAGCCCCACAGCCACGGGACATTTTTGCTCTTTGCTCCTCTGAGCTCTAAGTTGAGATATACTCATTTGATGAGGGACTCTTCCAGTAAAAGGAAAGTCTTATGTTCTTGTGCACATTTCTTAATATATCTTGAAAAACCCAGTCTGACCACATCAACCCATCTAAAAAAAAAGAATTGGCATTCTCTTGAAAAAAAAAAAAAAAAGAAGAGTTCTTAGATTATTTTGCCTGCTCAAAGACCCTGGTGAGAACTCTGATCATATATATTGGAAATTCCAACATTAATTTCATAGTACAAATGTGAAATTTCTTCATTACTTGCAATCTGAAATATATTTTATAGACTGCCTAGGAAAACTTAAAGAAAAAATAGGATTGGTCCTGACTTTGATAAATAGAAAGTCATCCACATATAATAGGATCTTCTTCACCACATTCCCAGTCTTTTTTATCCTGTCCCAGTTATTGCTGTTGGAAAGGCATCCAAGAAATGATAAAATATAAAAAGTGGACAGGCATCTCATGCATTCCTAAATAAGGGTCACAGGAAAATCTCTCATGTCTTATAAATATTATTATCAGTAATACACATGTATGTACATATCTATATCAATGGGCAAAGACATACCATCCCTCCTTAATCAATGCCTTCTTCATTGTATAAATAAAAGTATAGAGAATTTAAGGAAATATATTCTCATGAACCCAACATGTAAGGTTAATAGCCTCAACCCACTACTCCTGCTCAAAAAAAGTATTTTTTAAATCTTATTTTCTTGAGACTCTATGATTTCAGTTATTTTACATATTTATTGACAGAACCATTAGTTATATATCTTGTTAATTTTTTAATGTGCCCTTATAAATGCAGGACCTCATGTTACCAGAAATTTAAGAATTTTTTAAAAGATAAGAATCTTCAGTAAAATTTTTTTCTAGATGAAGACATAATATATTTTGGAGCTTGAATACACATTCACACTCCATTTACATATATTGAATAGAAATATTTTATCAAAGCATCACCAACATAGGCATTTTTAATGTTTAGGATTAGTATTTGCTGGGAAATAACTCATCTGTAAAGTTATTAAGGTGTGTAAATAATAGGTTCTGACCACCAATTCAGATGTGTGTGTGGCAGGGGAGGGGGGCCCCACACAACCAACTATTCTCAAATACCAGCAAGGTGTCCCTACCATTCAACTCAATTCTGACACTACATGGAGATAGCATCGGATGCACAGATTAAGGGCTCAGTCCCACAAGAACTACCCTCCACTTCAAATGCCAATCATAAGACAAGGTTGTCACCCATGCTTCTGACCAACTGGCTATAAATCAGAGGTTCCCACAGCCCCCTCGTTGTGTTCAATTAATTGGCTAAAACATCTCACAGAACTTGCTAGATTACAGATTTAATACAAAAGATATGAATCAACAGCCATATTAAGAGATACAGAGGGCAAGGTCCCAAACAAAGGAGCCTCTCTCCCTCGTGGAGCTTGGGACCCTGCATGTGGAAGTGTTCCAGTTCCCTCACCTGGAAGCTCTCCAACCGGCACCCGACGCCTTTGCCCCCAACGTTTGGGTTTTTGTGGCAGCTCCATTACATAGCCATGACTAATTAAATCACTGGCCATTGGAGACTGATTCAACCTCTCTCTTCCCCAGAAATTGTGGGTGCGGGTGCTGAAAGTTTCACCTTTCTATTTATGGTTAGTTTCCTTTGCAAACTGCCCCTGCCCTTAGGTGTTCTCCAAAAGTCACCTCATTAACATAAGTGCAGTGGTGGTGGAACGGAGCTTGTTATGAATAACAAGGCACACATTTCACCTTTATGACTCTGAAGCATTTTTAAAATCCAAGAACAAGAGTCCAAATGTAACAAAAGATGCTCCCAATGCTTTTATCACTCAGAATATTTCAAGGATTTAGGGAAGCCATGAGCCAGAAAATGTGGAGAAAGACCAAATATACACAAGAAATATTTTTTGGTCCTCTGATGATCAAATATCTATTTTTTATAAATCACAATATCATAACACTGCAACACATGGACATGAACAACAGGGTGGGGACTGACTGGGATTGGGGGGTTGGACAGGGCAGGGGAGAGCAATGGGGGGAAATTGGGACAACTGTAAAAGAACAATTTTAAAAAGGCAAAAACGTCATAACATTGCATATTCCTATCACTATAGCACTTATCTTTCTCTTGTAGTTTTAAGTGTCTATTTCCCAACTACCATCTGCCCTAACCCCTTAACAAGAATGTTTTTTGTTCAGCCTTATATACTACCTATTGGTTAACACGGGGTTGGAATTTAAAGTTTGGATGAATGGATGAATGAATGAATGAGTTACAAAACCAATGGATAAGTCAGTATGCAAGAGAATGAAACAAGGGAAATACCACTTGCTTTTGCTTTGGGCTGTTGTACAAATCTGGACCTTTCTATTAGCTGTTCTTTCTTCCTTCTGTCTAGAATGCTCTTCTATTTGCTCCTCATACTCACCAACTCCTTGTCAGGGTTTTCACTCTTTAACACTCATCTCAAGTATCTGTCTGCTCACCTACCAGTACAGGCACATGCACGCACACACCAGGCAGCCTGCCCTTTTCTTGCTCTATAGCCTTTTCTTTATGCTCCTCAGCCTCCTGAGCATACCTTAGTCACAGCACCTCGCATATGACATTGTAATGACTAGTTATTTCCCAGTCATTTCCAGTTGAAGGACAGCATTTTCATGTGTATCTGCACATCCAGCTATCAGTACACTGCCTGGCAGTAGTGGGCATGACAAACATTTTGAAGTAATGAGTAAAAGATTAAACAAATGGGGAGGGGAAAGTCTGCATTATAGAAAATTATCTCAGCATAATCTGATAAAATGTCAATCAGGTACATACACTGTTTCAATTTCTAAAAAGAGTAAATTAATATGATTGTATATCAAGATTATTGCTGATATAGGAAAATTACAATAGAAAAAGTACTTTAATCCATGGGCAGACCCAGGCAGAGCTCTCTTAAACATACTTTTTCCCTCACCCCCATTTCTCCTTCAGTAAAAAAATGCTTTCTTCTTTCTCAACCTGAAATTCTCTGTACTATGCCCAGATACCACAGGTGAACCTCCCTGCCCGAAATCACCCAATGATGTCCTCCTCACAAAATGTGTATGGGCTCCATGCCCTCAGAGTCTTGAATCACAACTGGGTAAGCTAAAAAAATAAAATAAAATAACATGGTTTTGTGGGAAAATGGGTGCCCATGCATTGACATTCCCATTTTGATAGAGATCTTTCTCTAAGGCAATGGCTTTCTTCAAAGCCCAGTGGCAAAAGACATTTTGAAACATGGGACCTTTCAGAAGTCCTCAAGTCACTCTACTGGGGTGAGCTCCTTCATGGCCCTAGAAAGGTGAAGGGGTGAATGTGCCACCTTGACATGTGGATTATTTTGAGCTAAAGGCCACCAAGACCCAGCAGACTCAAGAAAAAAAATGTACCACTCCCTTAATGGCCTGAAAGAATTTAGATAGGGGGACTGGCACAGATAGGGAGCTTTACCAGAGATAATTTTTTATTTGAAAGACTTACCTGCATGGCAAGGCAAACTCCTAATTACCAAATGTCTGCTTTCTTACCTTGAAAATTACCCTCCTCCCCTCTGAAGCTCCAGTTCTCTATCCCATCCCTTAGCTCAGGATGGCATATTAAGCTGCAATTAGGCAACTTACTCTTGAGTCTCATATCTTTGGGGCTCCCACACATATAAAATTAATATTTTTTTCTCCTGTTAATATGCCTTATGTCAATTGAATCATTACACCAACCAAGGGAAAAAGGAACACTTTCTATCCCCGCCATGGGAAACAAAACTTGGTGATTAGGGCAGGGCTCTGAAGCCAGGCAGCCTCGGTTTGAATCCACTCTTCAGCCATCTGACCTTAGGCAACCTGCTGGTATCCAAGTTTTCTCATCGTAAAATGAAATAAAAGACTTGCCTCTAGAAATTGGTGGAGAAGTGAAATGGGTTAACACAAGTCGAGTACTCGGAAAAGTGCCTAATAAGTAGAAGGCCATCAATAATTGTCTGCTACTAATATTACCACTTTACTGTCATTAGAACTGGCTCTGAAAAAACCTAAAGAGATAAATTCTCCAAGGTAGGAGAGGAGAGCGAAAGAGGGTGCACTTACTGATTTGGTTGTTCAGCTTGAATGCGATGTCCAGCTGAAGGATAAACAGCATGAACTGGAACCAAGGACTCATCTCCATGGAGGGGAGGGGAATGTGGACAGAAAACACAATGTCATTGGCTTCTATTTCCCTTGGAATTGCTTCCTCGATGTCTCGGATTTTGTCGCACTGGTTGGGTCCCCAAGGCATTAACCACTTTGCCTTGTGATGGTTTTTACGAACATCCACGCATTTCACCGACATATAGGACACCGCCGTTGTGGGACCTGGAGCTGAAAAGAAAATGCTTTTGTTTTAGAAATATCATCCACTGAAGTGCTCATTTCTGGCTAACATTCTTTCCACTACTGTCTTCTCGCCACTTTTTGTGCTGCCTTCTATGACTCGGGATCAGGTCTGCGTGAGGATCCTTCAGTGACCTCCACAGGTGTCATAAGGCACCCCCAAGAGCCTTCCCATTGTGTCTGCAATCCCTGATATTTATTGAAAGGCTATACTTATAACGTGCTTGGTTCAGTTACCTCCTCATTCCAAAATGAATGTCACAATAATCCATGGCAATTCCGTTCCCAGTTGCCTGTGAACTTGGAGGGCTCTGGTGCTTATAGACCACAGTGTCTGAAATCAAAAGACCTGGGTCTGAAGCCTGGTTAAACAACTTATTCTCAGTTAATCTGGGGTAAGTAGGTAAATCTATAATAGCTTCAGGGTTCTCATTTGAGAAAAGAAGATAGCTGGTTTCTAAGACTCTTAACTCTAAAATTTTACAGTACTGCTTTTGATTGAGGAAAAAAAAAAACCTGTTAGCCTCATGTCCCCGCTTAAGAGTGCTACCTGTTAGAGGGTGGGAACTCAAACAGTCGCCAAGACTTCAAAGGTGTCCTAAAATATAATCCACGCATTTCAGAAGAGAACATTGCATCTGAACTACATAATATTTAAAAAAAAATATTTCGTGATTATAAAATAATTATGGTTGTAATAGAAAATCTGCAAAATACAGAGATTATAAAGTTTGAGGCAACATTTACCCAAAATCCCACTAGAGGGAAGTAACCACAGCTGGAAAATCTGAAAATACTGTTTTTTCTATGAGGGTATAATTAGATAAAATTTATAATGAATTAAATTGTATGACCTTAAAAATACATACTAATATCAACACATATTTTTACAAAGTAGGATAATACCATACATAGTTTTGCAGCTTTTCCTTGTTATTCACTTAGAGAAGCAGAGTGGCACAGTGGTAAATGACACCAGCCCCACAGCCAACTTGCCTGATGTCCAATCCTAGCACTCATTTCTAGCTGTGTCACCACGAGTCCACACCAGGAAGGTTTTGGGTGGATTACTAAACCTGTCTGTGTATTATTAGTTTTATCATCTCTTAAATGGCAGTAATGATAGCACCTACCCCCTGAGTCATTGTATACATTAAACAAGTTAACATGAAAAGTACTCAGAATAGTGCTTGAGCACATTAAAAGTATAAAATTAATTTTAGCGATTATAAATATTTTCTACATAATTAAAACTTTCAACTAGCAGTTACAAAATAATCATAATACAGCAAATTTAATTTACCTACATACCCTATAAATAAGACTAATTCTTTGCCTAATATTTTTTGTTTGTGATTTATCTTAACTTTTCCATCTGCCGTCTAAATTTGTTTGTACCATATTTCAATATAGAGAAGATCAAAATTTTATATAATTTTTTTTTCATTTATATCTTTAAAGAGACCTTCTTTATGTCCAAAGTCAATAAACAGGCAGTTTTAGTAACTTCTAGTTATTTTTAACAAATCAGTTTTTAATTATTTAAAGATGATTCTTCTGGATTTTGTTTTGATATAAGAGATGAGGTAAGGTTCTAGTGTTTTTTTTTTTTATATGTAAATTATTCTTTACTTAATAGACTCTCTTATTGATTTATGACATCACCTTTACCTTATATATAACAATAGATGTTTCTGGGCAATTGTTCTGTTTCATGTACTGTATTGTCAATTCATGGCCCAACACAATATTGTTTTGAATTCTGTATGTTAATGGTGTGTATCAATATCTGACAGGCTATATCCCCTCTACTCCGATCCACTTCAAATTTATAACCTATTGCTGGGATTTACAGTGAAATTACATTAAATCTATAAATTAATGTGGACAGAATCAGCATCTTTTCCCTACATTTAGTGTTTCTGTGCAAGAATGGTGATTGCTTCTCCATTAACTGGAGTTCATTTTTAATCTCTGAACATTTTCATAGTTCTCTTCATGGGTTCAGGTAGTATAATATATATTTTAAATCAATTTATAAAACTTTTTAAAGAAAGTTAGTAGTGAAAGAAAAACATTACAAATTATGTTTTATGTGCATGGCTTAAATATGTTTAATACTGTAAATATCCTTGGTATATCATGCTTTCCGACCTTTTATGAGCAGAAATCATCTCTTATTGAATAGAGATCAGATAACAGCTAGAGAAATATGTAAAAGCAAGAGGAAAGTCACATAGGAGGCAAAATTGTGTATTATTACTATTTTCTCTACTTCTAATGCTCAGACACACATTTTTTTCTATCCCTAAATAACTATGCTAAATTTTGAGTAGTAAAATGTTATGTTTGCAGAAAGTTGTGACAATACCTAATAAAATATACCCCCAAAATATAGCACTACTAAATTCTAGCTCAAAGTTCTTCAATGTAGAATCCTGAGCACTGTGATATGGAGTCACCACTAATCAATGCCGGGGAAATTTTTCTTTAAAAGTTAAAACTGTATCACAAAGACATTTTACACCTAATTCATTTAAAATTAGACATCTGGCTTATTATTAGAAAGATGAAAATCAAACTTTGGTTATCCTGACTCAGCTAAATAGCCCGCTGACATTAAAAAGACCAAATGGCACATTTAACTGAGTCCTTTTTAATGTGGTTGGAGAAATAAACAGGGAGACGAAAGTCATGAATTCTATTTTTGGCTAACATGCTCAAACTGACTATTTGCGGCAAAAAATAGTTACAACATTTTAAAACTTCTATTCTTCCAAAATGAACCTAACCTTTTTTCTTTTTTATTTTTTCCTTTTGAAAAACAAGTCTTTCCCTACTCAGACCAAAATGAAAAATGACTAGCTGAGTTCCTCAGCTAAGCTCCGAAACCACATTCCAAACTTAATAACAGAGGAGCTGAACACTTTATGGGCACAAAGGCTGCATTTTTAATGGACACAGTGAACGCCAGCCTTTGTAGCAGCCTGAATTATTTTCATTCTTTCATTAGTCTAGTGTTTCTTGCATAAAGAAAAAAAATCCCAGGAATACTAATATTTTCATAAAGATCATGGCAATGAACTTGGAGAAACTTCAAATGCATCTCAAACTATACTATGAAAATCACAAATATTTTCCTTCATGTGACTAAATTAGTCCTCTAGACTCAAAAACCTTTGTATAACTTAAAAACCTGAAGACAACTCAATATTTTCCATTTTTCTAATAGTGTTCAAAAGGCAAAATAGTTGTATTGTTGGAGAAAGTGAACAGAAATTCTGATATTCGAACATTGACAGTAAATGTTCCCCAAGTGATGCATTTACAGCTCAAGACAACTTCCGCCTCCAGTTAAAAGTGATTCCCAGATGTTCCTTAATGTAGAAAGCCTGTGAAAGTAAACTAAAAAATGAAGCTTGTAAGCTGATAGCTGGTTGCTTACAATAGGTGTTTTCATTCAATTGTAGCCAAAATCACAACTACATGTATCACAAAACAGTGTCTAAAATCAAAAGAGGTCTGATATAAATTTTTAAAACATGCAAGGGATTTAACTGTAAGAGGAAAGAGCTAAGTGGAAGAAGTTGAAATTATCTGCAACCTTTGAGGAAGCTACAGTCAACTAACAGATATATGAAATGAAGGCCTTACTTAGAAACCAGTGTGGTTCTAGGGATTAATAGACTTTGTGTATTTAAAAAGGGACTGGATGGATTCAGGTCAACAAACTGAGTCATGTTTGCTCAGGTGAAGGCTAAAAATAACCACTCCTCAGTATTCCTAGGATAGTAATGCAATATCACCCAGCTGCCTCAGCATAATTTATAAACGTCCCCTCTATTCATCTGTAGCATTGAGCTGAAAAAAAAAAAAAAAGTGGGCCAAAAGCTACCTCTAGATCAATACAATTTAGTAGACAGAGCAAAGTCACCAAAAATTAATATGCCCAGTCAGTGTGAGCATATTAATTTTGTTAGCTTTGGGTAGGTTAAGGCAGCATTTAGAGTATGTCCAGAAGTCATAACACCACAGGCTACCTCGTTGAAAACTCTGGCCCATTTTGAGTTCAGTTCTCTTTGTTATGTCAAACATGCCATATTTTTATTTCCTTATCTGTATTTCTCCACAGGACTTTTGGCCTCCACCTTTCCACTCTAGTACGAGAATTATGAAATGTGATACTACATGACAATTAATTTCAAAATGATGTGAAATCATTAAGACTTCTAATGCAAGGTTTTAAAAAACTGCACCAACACAACTTGAAGCCTCTTTGAAAATTCAGTGCCCCCTCAATTCAGTACATTACTAAGGCTCATACCACGTTCACCAAATATGTCTTGAGGTGCTGTTAGATGCTGAAGTGAACCTAATAGACACCAGCCATGTCGAATGTGCAAAACAGACAAAAAAAAAAAAAAAAAAAAAAACACCAAATAATTACTGGGAAAAATAATTATAAATGGATGAATGCTAAATTTATCCTGACATTACCTGAGAAAGGGCAACAGTCAGATATTTGGGAGGTAGAGAAAATGAATTCTCTAGAATGAGGCAAAAATTCCATTCATCATTACAATGTAACCCTGAATAAAAAAGTAAGTGAGCAATGACTAAACCCATACTTCTTTTGGAATAATATTCATTGACTCCAGCCGGCTTCCTGTTATGGCATCTCAAATGGCTGTACAGTTTACAAATTACTATCTAGCCAACCACTACCGCTATCATGCTCAAAGTTGAGTCAACATCAAATCATTAGCCCCTACTCCCGCCAGACCTGTAATTAAAGAGTTGGAGAGAGATGCAAGAGTTGGTTGCCTCCTAGAAAAGTTAAAATTAAAACAACATGTTGACATGACACATGGTCTCCATTTATGCCAACACAGGCTATTTATTTCTTTGCTTTATTCAAGTGAAAAAATTCCTTTAGCAATTATCTAGAAGTATTATTACTATGAGCACTGTGCTAACTAAAGATAGAGACAATGACAGTCCCAGACCCCGAGTTGCTCACAGTCTAGTGTGGGAGGCTGAGAAGCTGGCAGAGAAATACATCCTGATTGAAATTTGCTCTGACAGAGGTTTGTACAGGATGCACCCATTGGAAAGAGGGCTGGGGGTGGGAGTAAGGGACCTGCTTGCAGAAGGCTTGGACTTGGCCTTGAAAGAGAGCAAGCAGGTGTTTTTTAGGCCAGGGGGAAAAGGGCGACAACCAAATGGGGAAGGTTCTGTAGCAGGCCATATGCTGGGTCATAGGACACCTGGAAAATCACAGACTGTTCTAGAGATGTCTGTGTTTGAATATTAAAACATTTTTAAAGATCATTTAACAGATGAAAATGCAGCACCACCCTAACTTTGTTTCACTTCTTTGCTTTCTCTCACCAGTGGCATAATAGTTCTACTAGGGGGCCTTGGCTTCTGCTCCCAACAGCCTCTGTTCCAGTCTACAGAGCAACGTGAAGAAGAAATAATAAACAGCCCTACCAATAACAAAAATTTTTATTTGGCGGCTCTTTCCTTCTAAGACACCTATCTCTGTCCTGTAGGCTTCTACAAGACTAGATGTGAGCCCTGCTGGCAGATGGAGAAGCAAGAGAGTGTGGTGGGAAGGGAATGGAGAAGCCCCACCTCTAATTCTAGCAACTGGGCCTCCAAAGAGCCTTTGAAGCCTGGATCATTAGATAATAGTTTTCACCTAAATAACAGGAAGAATGTCTGCCTTGCAAAAAAAATGATATTTAAAGATTAATCTGCTCTGGGCTACAAGAGGAAGGAATATGGAGAACAGACCAGTTATAAGAGTAATGCATGTTTATAAGCATTAATAACCATCCTGACAATTGCTAGCAGATATTTTTTGCTACTGACTCAAGAGGGAGGTTGATTTAACTCTTAAACCCAGTCTCAGTTAAAAAGTGCTGTCATAATCTCTTGACCTGTAAAAAGTATAAATGCTTAATTTATTAATCTATTTTTAATAATTTCACTTATTTATCCTCTAGTTTGTTCCCTAAAAGATTTGGGGTTACTAGGAAGTAAATATTAAAACTTTACTTTTAAAAAGAATTGAGGCTGATTTTAAAAGACAGAATTAATGTTTGGAGGCTAAGGATCACTTGGCCTATGTATATACAGTATCTACAAAAGTAGAGAACAAAAGCAATATTTGGATAATGTAAGTCCCCACAACTTTCACCTGAACGATAAAACTAAGTGACTCAATATCCATTTCACTTTGTAATGTAGAGAAAACTTCTACTGCCTGGTTATGGATGGTAGTTTCAAGATTATATACAATAATTCTATCTCATCTACAGCACAAGACCCCCAGTGGATGCCTGAAACTGTGGAGAGTACCAAAGCTTACAATACTGTGTTTTTTCCTGTACGTACATACTTTTTCACTTAAAGGAAGCTCTTCATGGCTTCTCTTTGGCATACCCGAATTGCCAGCACCACTGCTCTTGTGCTTTGGGGCCATTAATTAAGTAAAATAAGGCCTACTTGAACACAAGCCCTGTGAGACTGAAACCGCCCATCTGATCACTGAGACTGGCTTCTAAGTGATGGCTGGGCAGGTAGCATGTACAGTGCGGATACGCCAGACAAAGGAATGATTCACGTCCCAGGCAGGATGGAGCAGGACCACGCGAGATTTCATCACACTACTCAGACCAGTGCACAATTTAAAACTTGTGAATTGTTTATTTCTGATTGACTGTGGGCGACTAAAACCATGGTTAAGGGGATTACAGTACTCACTTTGGTTCTCAACTTTGACCATCTGAACCTCTATGCTTGCCTCAGTGAGAATTTCTGTGAAACATATTGGGCATTTAGGCCCTTGGATAATTCCTGGCTTTGCTTAGGATGTTTTGATGTGCCTCAAGGAGGGAAGGAGGACAGGAGGGAAGAGGGACATAGGGGGCAGAAACCAAGGGGACCAGATGGATTCCTGTTATTTACACACATAGAATTCTCATTCAAATCACCCCCCGCCCAAGCACTCATTAAACATAAAAGGATCTTCAGCTAAATTTAGAAATTAGTTTTTAAATGTGTTAAATTGAGTTCCCTTAGAGATTCTGCCTTTTTCCAGTTCAAAACTCTCCTACTTTAATTCTAGTTAAAAGAAAACACGTGGGATATACTGTATCGCTAAGTGATGCAGCCAGATCATATTACCTGGCTGTGTTGTGAGCTTTTTACACAACTAGCAATTCCTTCAGCCGATTCTGTTCACGGTTCCCTTCAGGTCAGTTTCTAAAATGATTTCTTAATACCTGCCACAGTATGTGCCTATGTTTTAGGATGTCTCACTATAATGACTGCTTCAGAACTGTCAGCTAAAGAAAGTGTAAATACTTTTGTTAAACTGACTTCATGCTTCAGAATTAACTGACTCAGTCTGTTAATTTCTTTACTAAAATTGTTCTCAAGTTACAACGGTCAGACATTCATGCTACCTCTGCCACCAACTTTGAAGATAAAATTCTCCTGTATTTCTACCATACCAATTAAATCTTACCAGATCATTAAGTGAAATATTATTTCACAATTCAGTCTTAGTTACTGGAGAACTGAAAGTGGGTCTGCAGGGCCAAGACCTGGAGAAGTGGTTTTCGGAATTATTCTGGCTATGCTCTAGTGTATGTAATGGGGTGCACTAAGTGAAATGTAATTCATTCTTGCCAGCAATTTTCAGTAAGTAGTTAATTATGCTAACATCTGTTCTAGGAAAGCTAAATGTTTAAACACGCAGAACATTCCTCTACACTAAACTACTACCACTTAAAACACACAAACTCACACACGCCATAGCAGAGTTGAATGCAAAATAATTCATACTGTACACACAAAAGTCGAGCACTTGTTTAAAAATAGTTCCCTACAACATAAACTTATGAATAAATGACACAGACATTTTGACAGCAAAGTTTCAGAAATTGTAGCAAACACTTGTATAATTCATTCTGACTTTAAAAATATTGAAAAATGTTGTATGTTTACATCTAAGGCTGATCAGGATTTTAAATGCTTGGCCTGCAACCTCAATTGTTTTGGAGCCAAAGATGTAACAGCTTTGAAGAATAGAAGAACTACTCTATATTTGTCAGAATCTGCACAGCAAACAACCAGCACCACTTGGCTTCCATTACTTGCCTGGCTTGGATCCCGTGGAATTGAGCAGCATTGGAACCAATAAGAAAAATAATAATAATACAGTGTTTTGGGATGCTGAGCCAAACTCTTACATAGTATTTGCAATGCTGTGGTAAATATGAAATTATTTTAGGCTCAAAAGATCGGTGCCAGTTTTTTTCCCCTTTTTGAAAAAAATAATAAAATGCACATAAAGCGTCCTGCCAGAGACTTAGCACACAAAACCTGCCAACCATTAGACATGCTAATTGGGGGAACAATACTGAACTCTGAATTCAGACTTAAAAACAGACCCTTGCCTTCGGTATGCAGTAGCAAAGAAAGGCTAAATTAAGAAGTTTGACAGAAGTACATCAAATCACTAAGTCTAACCTCTATCCCCTCAAAATACCTGCAATTACTATTTCTCCATCGCTCCAGAAATACTCAAAACATTAAAAATGAAATACACATGAAGAAAAACCAAATGGCTCATCTGTTGATGCTATTGCTCATTGCTCAGCAAAACAGTCATCTAGGCTGAATTTTTGACTTTCTGCCAGGGCTTAAAAATCAGCCACCTTTCAGCCAAAAGGCTGTGGAATGCAGCCAAGACCACCTATTGAAAGTGAGTTACAGCACCTTATAATTTACTACCTTAGCTATGATCTTTCATAAAGCCAGCATGGAGGGCGAACCAGTTCTTGTGTGGGAAATCTGAGCCCCTGTAGAGGCCCCCAAAGCTGCGCTGGCAGAGCTGCAGGGGTAGGTGTGACAGAAAGGTGGACAACAGGCTCTATTTTGTGAGCAAGCTTGACACACTTTTGTATTAAAGTTTTAAGATTAAGAAAAACTTTTTCTAGAAGAAACAATCAGCGGCTTTGTTCTAAAATACTTGTTCCATTCTATGAATTTCACGCATTTGTTATATACAATTTATTATTATTGGACAGTTATTATTTATAAATTAGATATCTACTTTTACCAATGTTAATAATGTTAATAATAAACACAAATACTATGTCAATTGCACATTCGTTTACAAAGTAGTCTCATACTCCTGCATCATCTAATCCTCATAGTAAAAAGGTATAGTCATTATAATGTCCCTCCAAGGCATATGCAGAAGATGGGTGGTTTTTGTCCCGCCAGTAAAGTGGCAGAGCCAGAACTAGAACCCCAGGCTGACTTGATATCCAGTGCTCCTTCCAATACACTGCATTACCCCTCAATTATCCCTTTCTTTATTAGTGCTCTTCGATTACCTGAGAGTTAATGAATGGAGCAGAAGGAGGGATGAGGAAGACTGAAGGGTGCCGCGGGGAACTTGCTGAAGCTCTATAGACAAGGTCCTACCCAGCTCTGGGCTGGGCTCCACACAAAGGTAATTGGCAGGATAGCTTCTCTGCAAGACTCAGTCAGCAACAGGGTACCTCCCCAGAGCTCCAAAAAGAGATGGTGGAATAACAAGCTCCCCAAAATGCACTGAACTCAGCTGAAACTAATAGCTAGCTGCTCTCCCATAATTTACTGGGGTTCAAGTTAGAACTTCAGATTCGAGGCTGGGTATCTGGGATGTTAACTTAGAGAATGACTGACTCAGGAGCACATGGTAGACCTGCTATGAAGGGGCTGCGCCAGATCTTACGGACAGAAAAAGGGCCAAGATTACAGGTTAGAGGTAGGGGAATGTCAGAGCAACCTAAGGAAGAATTCACTGACAGATAGGCAAACAATGGCACAGTTTGACTCAGGAAAGGGTGAGATCTCCATTCATGGAAATATTCAGGAAGTAACCAAATGAGTAAGAGTCTGAACTAAGTTTTTCTCAGTGACATCAAAACGATGGTCTCCTATTTACACCATGTGGGATACTAGGGAACGGAGACCTTAAGGCCCACAAAAGAGCTTCATGCAGTTAATTAATTAATTTTTTTTCCACATTCTGACCCATCTCAGAAAAACAACAAAAGGAACAAAAGTACAGGGCATTCTGAAGGGCCAAAAATTTAGTGTTAGACCGAGTAGGCTGAGACTAAAGTCAAGCGAGGTCAGTTAACAACTTCGTCTCGAATTTCACAAATACCAGGGATAATCATATCCCCTTCCTTGATTTTTTTCAAAGAAAGGGTAGAAAACCTTGTAATTTCAAATCCTCTAGAATTGGAGGTAGGGGACAACTGGAGTTGAAAACAGTGGCTTCAACAGTCACATTCTTAAAAAATATCCAGGTTTAAAAAAACAACACTGGAATAAAATTAAGATCACCATGTAATTGTTAAATAGTTCAATATTTTCATCAGCTATAGGTTCTAGCCCAAGCGCCACTTCATTCAGTTTGTGAAATGCCTATAAATGTGCCTGCATCTAAGGCCCTCACCAGTTTCCCTTGAGTAACAAATTATCCTTCCTCTCTCTAAAGCTGGTATCACCACTAATGCCAATATTCAATGCTTTTATTACAGCATTCTATTTAATTTGCAAACATAGCTTCCGAAGCCTATAAATTTGTAAGTGCCTGAGCGGAGAGACCATGCCTTATTCTTCCTTTTGGCACCATCCACAGAGATTTGAACATACAGATCCTCCAAGCCTGAGTTGAACTATTTACATTAAAGGGGTTTTATGTCATAATAAATACATTAATGTTAAGTTATGCTTGATTTTCTTGCTAGGATATTAACTTATACCAAACACTATTTAATTATCAAACACTTATTAGGCACCACAGAAAAATGCCATAGTGAACTTGATCCATGGCCTGCCAACATCCAAGTACAGTTAAGACTAAGACTGGCACTCAGAGAGTTTGGGAGAAAAGCCATGGTCCCCTGCCTTGATGCCAGCCTCCCAATGTTGCATGTGCCCAAGTTGAGGCTCATTTCCATTTCTGATAGTTCTTGCAGATCTGCGTCAACCTATATATAAAATGAGTACTGAATTTTCAGGATCAAAATGAGCAGGGGAGTAAATTTACACATCAAAAGAATGTGTATGAGACAAACAGGCAAGCAAAAACATGGTAGTTTTTAGCCTATTTCCTGGAAATGGAGGTTATCAGAGGTAGGATTTCACAATTTATCCTGTTCCAGCATTGCCCTGATGGGATCAAGGCCTGAATGATAGAAATAAAATAAGAGATAAAATGTTTATCTCTAGTCTTAAATGTATATCATCAGTGGCTGCATATTTGAAGACTTTATGACAAAATCTATACACTTAACACAGAGAAGGAAAAATCTGCCCATTTTATTAACATCTTAAAACAAGTCCTGCCAGAGAGAAAAGCAAACACCCCCTTCTAAAGGCATCAAAACCTACTTTTGAGATCAAATAAGACAGGCTCAGATAGAAACCTGGGCAAAGGAACCTCTGGCTGCATGTATGAGTATGTTCTATTTATCCAGCAGTTCTAAATGAGTTTTCCTCTCTGGCCCCATAAATCACACATGAAATTTCTGTAAGAACTAGGAAAGAATTGCAATGGAAGACTTCTGGTGTTAAAGGAACTGTGGAGCATACAGTGGGGTTCAAAAGTCTTGAGATCATACATGGAACTTCTGAAGGACAGCAGGTAGATGTGATCTTGACTGGAGGGAAATGTTATTTAGGAAGAAGAATTTGCAGGCCCTGTTGATTCATCTGGAATGTGAGAACCAGAAATCAAAAATGTCCCCGAGTTTCTTGCCCCAGCAGCAGATGAGTAGTAATGTCATTTTGCTAAGAGAGGAATCAAAGGAAAATGAGTGATAGGACATATCAATTAGAATATGTAGAAGCTGGAAGCACATGGCTTGTTAAAAGGACATGCATGAATGACCCATGGATGTGGAGATCAGTGTGGGGATGGACTGTAGGAGCAGGAGGTGGGATGGGACAGAGGAAGGCAAAGGGGGAAAGATGGAACAACTGTAATAGAATAAACAAGAATTTAAAAAAAGAGCTCAGTTTGCATTGAGGGGAGTAGGTTACAGATAAAAGGTCAAATACGTGAATGGCTAAGATTTGGAAGAGGAATTAAATTTATTCTAAGTAGTCCCAATATGGCAATTTCTGAAGATGCAGCTCTGAGATTAATAAAATCCAAGGGTCCAAAGTTAACCTGCCCAGTTAAAGACAACGAGCTGCCCACACCTGTGTGAGTAAAGGTGCTCCTGCTGGTAACACAGGGTGAGTGCAAAAATGTGCAGAGGACACCTAGCACTGAATATACATGGAAAGACAGCCTTGGGGGTCTTCTTCATCATTAATCATTCTGTGAGCACTCTTCATACATTTAGAGTTTCAATTCCAGACCATAAATCAGTCTGCTATTCCTGAACTACTGCAAACTTGAGAAGAAGAACCTTGGTGGAATGAATTATCCCAGGAATCAAGCCTGCTGAGTTCTAGTATTGGACATGCCACCAACAGGCAAATTATTCCACCAATCTTGGGCCCTGGTTCTCTCAACTGTAAAGGCAGTATTTTAACTGTTAGACATGTCTAACTTAGAAATTTTATGACTCTACAGAGAAATTATATACTCTATGTTATGGTGAAGATCATTCTTTTAAGATTAAAAAATATCTTTTTAAATCAGGTCAATGTGTATGCCAAGAATAGAGGCTGCCAAGCCTTGTTCAGCTAGGTTCCTTCTCCCCTCATTTTCCTTGTGTGTTCACATCTGTTAGAAGAAAAGACCTCAATCATCCTACTCTGTTGCGTTGCTGTTAGGAGTCAGAATAGGCTCTGGGTGCTTTCTATCTTCCACCAACTGGTGAGACCAACTAACTGTTCCAAAAAGCAAGGGAAAAACCACGGCCAACTGTAAAACTTCATGCTGATGTATTCAGCATGATGAAATATACCTCCAAAATATGCACTATGGGAAAATGAGTCTAATCCAATCACAAAGAAAATGTTTAGGAATAAAAAAGAAAAAACACTGCATTCCAGCTTCAAGCCAATGGCCCATTCACTCACAGTACAACGCAACACAAAGACATTCCGATACAGTGAAATAATGCAGAGTATGTCCAACCTCTATTTTTCAGGATGATAGAAATAAGCTCAACTGAGCTGTCTTATTACTATTCACAAAAAAAAAAAAAAAAAAAAGGAGTCATGGTATACATACACTGCCCTAAAAAAAGAAAATCGTTGACAAAATTAGTTAATCAATTCATAACATTCATTCAGATTTTCATTTAAACTTCTGGGTTCTTAATACCTTTCAAATTTTACTCAGATTACCCTCTTAAAAAAATACTGCAGAAGAGAAAACAATTACAGTGCAGCTTTCACAGGAAGGGTTCTTGATGTGGCTGTAGACATTTACAAAAACAGAATAAGAAAAATTTAAAGAAAGGGCTCTAGACTCAGAAATACTTGGGTCAAGTCCCAGCTCTGTTACTTATTAGCAGGTTAGTTGGGCAATTTAAATAGCATTATGAAATGCCAGTTTCTTTTTCAGACAATTTTACTAAGAGTACCCATCACACAGGTTGGTTGTGGAGATAATTAACAGAAAGAGCCTACTACATCACCTTGCACAGAGTGAGACCTTAATAAATGTTAAGTATTGATAACAACATTGCTGCCAGCAGATGAAGAATAGTTTGGAGGGAGATGGTGACATTATCCCTACTCTCTATCCCATCTTCTTCCTCCTAAGGATATATTTACCTCAATGTACTAGAAGGTCTGGATCTTGAGTCATTAAAAACAGGTTGTCCTGTCTTTCAATGAATAGCCCCAATAATCAGAGATAATTCTCTAAAAATTTTAATTTTAGAGTTAGAGCACTGGTGACATTTGGAGTAGACATGGGAAATCGATGGCTTCAGGGAGCCAGGTCTCTAATACACAAAACATTCTTGAATTCTTCAGTGATGGCAACCCTCCACCCTCCAACACACCAAAAAGCTTGGGACGCTGTTTCCAAGATAAACAAGTAAGAAGTCTGGGGAACCTGAGCTGGTGATTGGAACAGGCATTACTTCCGTGGCTGCACCTCAGGTTCCAGTCTTGAGATCCTTGAAGGGATTAATTAATTCAGGCCTTACTGATGCTGCCATTGCAGATGAAGATGGCAGGACATTTCAGAAATGTCTCCATGAAGACCAGAATCTTGCTCATGTCACCCAGGAGCTTATTCAGAAACTCTCCATTTGTTTCACTATTGCTGAAGCCATGTGTTTCAGGGACTGTTTATATGCAGTATTTGATGGCTTACAGTCAAAGATCAAAGACTCCCGAAAAAAGCTACTTCAGTCAGTTCTCCACCTGATGGAAAATGGAGCCCTGGTATTGACTAAAAATTTCGACAATATCCTGGAATTGTATGCATTAGATCAGGAAAAACAACCTGGATCCCTTGACCTTACTGGTGAAAAAAAAGGTCCCAGAGTGGACTTGAGAGAAGCGGAAGCTGAGTGTGTTACACACCCATGGGGTCCATACCAACCCCAGAGGCATTGTTCTCCATCCAGCCGCATACTGGAATGTGCTCAGGAACACTCAAGTTAGAGAGTCAGAAACTATGAAAACAAGTTGTGTCTTTTACAGGGTTGTGGCTAGAATATTCTTGATGCCACTTTCCAAGCCCCTTTTCCGGAGGCTATCAAGCATATATCTGACACATATTTTGTGCTGGCTCAGGCAAAAGATGAAGCTGAGTTCAATAAGCATCAAGAAGACATGGTGTACAAAGAGATTTTTTTATTTTATTTTATTTTTAGTGTTTTTTATTACAGTCGTCCCACTTTTTCCCCCATTGCTCCCCCACCACCCAGCCCACCCCTTCTCCCAGTCAATCCCCATCCCATTGTCCATGTCCATGGGTTATTTATACTAGTTCCTTTACTAAACCCTTCCCCTACTTACCCTCCTTTTCTCTCCCACCCCCCGCCCCGATAACTGTTACTCTGTTCCTTGTTCAATTTTGTTCATTTGTTTGTGTTGTTCATTAGTCTCCTGTATCAGGTGATATCATATGGTATTTTTCTTTCGTTGTCTGGGTTACTTCGCACGAAGAGATTTTAGTTGTCCTTTATGGAGATGAAGATGCAGGTCTTGTGGAATACTTAAAGTGACTGACCTGTGAGATGTCCAGGAGGGGTAGATTAGCAGGGACGGTGAGAGGAGGTCAGCTACCTGGTTCACCTGCAGTGCGCAGTGAAATAAAAGATGGCAGTACATGAGAGGGCTACAGAAGTCACCACCATCAGACCAAGCTGGAAGGTCCTACCAGGACGGTGTTTACTTTGTGCTGCAGGCTGGTTTTTGATCTTTTTCATTTGTTTTAATTTTTTTGGTCTTGGTCTTATGCAGACTGTTCCAGTTTGAGAACACTCAGGTGACAAGGGGACGCAGAGGCAGCTCCCCAGCCCACCCCTGGGCTGGACACACTGCTTGTGTCTATACAGCAGATCAGGGTGGTACCCACTGAGTGAGGCAGCTGCTCTGGGTGTAGATGCCATGGAATCATCATGGCCCTTGGTTCAGTTTTGTGCTCTATACTTGGTTTTTCAATGAAGCTTAATGGCTGTGTTTTACAACAAGGTTTGAAGCTCTAGTTTTCTAGATCTTTCACAGTGTACAATATTTTACATACCTGAGCTATATTAAAAGCCTGTTCATTTACTTCTCAGGGTGTTGGTTCTACTTTTAGTCACTTTGGGAAAAAACCTGCAAGGTACGAACAAGCCTAAACCTTGGAACTCAATTTAAATTGTAAAAGATCTGTTCTGCCGTGGCTGGTGTGGCTCAGTGGATTGAGCTCCAGCCTGCAAACTGAAAGGTGGCCAGTTTGATTCCCAGTTTGGGAACATGCCTGGGTTGAGGGTCAGGTCCCTGTCGGGGGCATTTGAGAGGCAACTTATCGATGTTTCTCTTGCACATACCTATTTCTTTCACTCTCTTCCTCCTCCTCTTCCCTTTTCTAAAAAAGTAAATAATTAAAATCTTTTTCAAAAAAAGATCTGCGAGAGATACATCAATCACATCAATGTAGCTCTTTCTTCCTCCCTTCCTCTCTCTAAAAATGAATAAATAAAATCTTTATTTAAAAAAAGGATCTGTTCCTTTACCTGGGGGAGGAGTGACCTCATTCTCAGGAGAGCCATTTTACTCGACTCCTCGGAGTACTGTTGATTCCTGCTGCTTCCCTTCTTATAGTAAACCCTAGTTAGTGTGATGTGGGATTTTAGTTTCGAATCCTATATAAAGTAACTCCAAGACAAAAAAAAATTAGCTTGAATGTCTAAGATGTCTTTTCCCTGAGAAATAGCCCAAGGATACCCTAGTCAGCCTGTTGTTTGAGTGAACACCAAATTAGTCCTTGTTTTCGCCTCAGTGAAATGGGACTATAACATTGTTCACAATTATTTTTACAAATTATTATAAAATAATTATAGCCCAACGTATTAACATGGGTTTTCCCTCCTCCTTATGGTCAAGAAAACGCTGGTTTCTCTTGTTTTGTTGCATGCCCTCATCTGCCCCCCAATGAGGTTTCACTATTGCTATACGGATTCTTTGGATTTTCATGATGCACAATCAAGAGGAAAGGGACACATAGAAGAGATGGACTTGGCTGCGAGAGGTCAGTCATACCTTTAATAAGGACAACAAAAGAAAATAAGATAGGTGCAAAAACTTCACAGAAACCTTTGGCAGGATTTATTGAATTAGCACGTGACATTGGGAAACCAGAAAGGACTGACAAGGGCCCATTAGGATTATGAGGCTAGACTCTATGAGGTTAGAGCTACAGCTACACTAGCTCATCGTCTTACTTCAAAATTTTACTCAAAGCCTGGGCCCTTCACAATCAGAAAGCTACACTTGCCAATTCCATCTTAGTACTCCTGGCTGTCCCGCACTGATCCCTCTATTCCAGGGTTTCTCAACCCCAGCACTGTTGACATTTGGGGCAGGATAACTGTTGTTGGGGCTGCCGCATGCATTGTAGGATATTCAGCAGCAGCCCTGGCTTCTACCCACTAATTGCCAATAGCATCTCCTCTCCTCCCCCAGGAGGACATTAAAAGCAAAAATACCTCCAAACTTTGCCAAACATCCCTTGGGGGGGCAAAACTTTTCTTAGTTGAGAAGCCCTACTTTTTCCTAACAACTCAAGGTTAGAGGAAAAATCCCTACCCCACTAAGCCATTCCGTGGCACTCCCTTTTCAGAGTTTTCAACTACAGGGATTCCAAGTTCTCAACAATCCATAACCACTGCAGTTATCTACATACTGGACTGACTGCATCAGGTTGTCATCGATAAATTATAAATTATAAATGATTAACAGGTATCATTTGTTGGATATTTGTTATATGCCAGGCAACGGGATAAGGGATTTAACTGGATTGATATCCATTCTTATACAATGGAGAGGGTTAGATAATATTATCTACACTCAGAGATGAATAAAACGAGGCTCTGAAAATGTAAATAACTCATCCAAGGTCAACAAGTAGTTGCACTGGGGTTTGAACATAAATCTATTTGAGCTCAGTAGCTCTTTTTGCCTTAGGCTCTACTATTTCACCTACTGAGAAAAATCAATGCAAAGATATATGGAAAATGCATTTGGCATAAGTTATAGAAGTTAAAATGGTGAGGCAGTGCATAGACTGTTTTAGAACTCAGTGTTCTCTGAATAAGCTGATCACCGGCAATAATAAGTTGATTTTTGAATTATGAACATTCTACTGAAAACAGGAAAATGGTAGTTTCCTCTAAGTAGAAACAACAAGCCCCTAGCTGGTTGCCATGGTAGCAAGGTAAACTTAATCTTGACCATGAATACAATCACCAGATAGGGACAGTATGGTAAGGCGTCTAAACCAGATAAGGGATGTTTTTCAACTGGAAAAGAGAAAGTCGAAAGAGAGAAATGATAGTCATCTTCAATTATTTGAAAGGCCACCATCTAACTGAAGGAAAGTACATGATCTAGATTATTCCAAAAGGAAAATCCAGGATTCCTGAGTGGAAATTACAATGTGATAATGGAAGCCAGTTTTCCACTGAGTGATAAGAAAAAACATTTAGCCATCATAGTGTTTCAACTGGATTGAAAATTTAAACAAGCCATCTAGACAGCAACTTATCACCAGGACAGAAAGGTGATAGCAGGATGTCTGCCTCTGTTGGAAGGCCTCAGTGTGGGTGAGGCTGGACTAGATGAATTCACGGGCCCCTTATAAAACAAGGATCTGTTTCTGTAAAGAACTGGAAAATTGTGAATTACTTCTGAAACAGACAAATGGAGGGTGGGGGAAGTAGGGGTTTCCACTGGTCAGAGAGAAAACAGCAGTAGTAGCTTATCACCATAATAGAAGTGGTAAACTCCACTCTTGCCTATGAAGAAAATATATCATTTAAGTGAAACCAGACACAAAAGAGAAAAACCTTATGGGGAATTTTTTCCTTCTGCTCTGAACAGATGACTGAGGAATAGGGCAGTAGAGGCTAAAAAAAGAAAATCAAGAATCAAGCAGCTCTTCCCTCTGTCTTCCAACCCGGAGACACCACAAGGCCTCTTTCCTGGACTTTACAGCCACCTCTCACTATTTCAATTTCAAAACTCTAATTTTTAGAAGAAAATAAACAAGCATGCAGCTAGGGAATAGCTAGAATAATAGATGATCACCTATCTCTTAAACACTTACATTATCTTTGTTTTCACTACCTTTATTTACCCTCATCCAGCAATTCATTATAAAATATCTCAGCACTAGATTTGAGGAATGGAGAGAGGACAAGGCTATCCTCAAACTTTCCTCTTAGAAAACCAACAACATTATAAGCTTGTAGGACCTGTCTTGGAAAACAAAATTGTTACAAAGGCAACCTCTGCTAATACGTCCCTTGTAAAAGGGAGGTGTTGAAAGCATAACAGATTTTCCGAAAAAGGGGTTGGGGAGTTATACTCATTCATCTTTCCATATTAAATATGAATAATAGTTAAATTTCCCCATTTCTTCATCTCCAAGGCACTCAAAACACTTACAGTCTCATTATTTTACACAGCACCCGTTAAGTGGATACCAAAGATTATTATCCTCCTTTGATTTCTAAGAAGGCAACTATAGAAAGATTAAACAATAAGTTGTCCAAGGTTGTTCAGGAAATTGAGATGCTTGAAGTTTTCCATTCATTGCTTAATTTAGGGACTTGTTACTACAAAGTGACTGAATCCCGAAAACACCTTAGTCTTTTTTTATCTCCGCTCTATTTCTCACACACATGAAATTTTCATCATCTAAGCACAACTCCACCACGTTGTAGATCTTGGGCAAGGGTATCCCACCAGACCAATGCCTTGTCTGCAGGAAGCCTGGTACCTCACCTAACTTGGTTTTCAAATCAGGATCAACCCACTCCTTTATCAAGTTAAGTTGTTTGATTCTGCCTGGCCATGCCTGGGAAATTTTTAACCCCTCGATTAGCTATTAACAATTGGTTAAACTCAGACTAGACGAAGGACAAAATAATAGTGGCTGAATAAAATGTCTCTGCCATTCTCACTACAAAAGGAAGCATGATTAACGAAGTTCCCTTTGTGTCCTAGCTCCATTCTGAAAGCCAGAGAAAGAGCTTACCACCCCCCTTTCTTGATGGCTGAGTCTTTTCCTACTTGTCTCATCACCCACACAATCTGTTTGTAGCCCAAAGAGACAATCCAGCCAGTCTGTGGAGAGTTCCTAAAACATTTATGTTGTGAAAGCAGACAGGATGAACAGGACCTCATCTCAACAAAGGATGATGGGACATTCAGCAAAAGAGTTCACTAAGGGAAATACAGACAGAAGGCCCTGGGCTGAATGGAGACTGCCCACAGTGTCTAACACGGGGCCCGTCCTTGTATTTATAAACCTTCTGGTCAATTTATAGCCACCTCCAGGTTTTGTCCCCCAAACTCCATTGCTTTTAAAACAGAGGGTTTTTAAAGAAAATACAATGAGTAAGTTAAAGAAGTCCAAATCACTGCCTTAAGGAAGCTTCTGTCTCTCAAGACCTTTAAATATGCAAGTGAGACAAAGATTCGAGTTCCAACTCCAACACCATGAGGGTTGAGATAAAGCATATAAAATACTAAGCACATTGCTTGGCACATTAAATTCTCAATTAATCTTCTCTAATATTTTATCATACGCTGCTCTGCTTTATTAAAGATACTCTTATATATGTCCTACCTACCTATTCAGCTAAAACAGTGCCACCTTATTTGTCTTTGGTGCATTACAAAAGGTAAGTTCCTTTTGTAGGCATATTTAAGCCTACAGATCTATGGTAGGTGATTAAAGAGATATGAAAAGCAATCCTGGTCGCATAGCTGGCACAGGTAGATGCCCTGAGATCTCAACTTGTTAATTACAGATCCAGTGCTTTCTTTTCATAACACCACAGCTGAGCAGATTATCATGTCTTGTGACTTTTTATATTTCCCAGAATTTAGCAAAGTGTTAAGACATACCTTAATCACCATCTAAACAAATTTCGGAGCTGTAGGTAACCTAAAGACTCTGAGGATTTACCTTAGTGTCTTTAACAAAAAGAAATTGATGGAAAATGCCAACATATTTGGCTTTGAAAAAGACATGTTTTTGGTTTTATTTGCCAAGAGGAAGCATCACCATCTCCACTTAGCAAACAGTAAAGGTAAGAAGAGGCAAGAGGGAATGAATGATAAGCAAACGGGGCTAGAACCAGATATCCTGATAACTCCTTTCATGGCTTTTTCTATTAAGCTCATTTTTAATTCAATGCCTTGAATGAGGTGAATCTTGTCTTGGATTATGCACGTCAAATTGTGCTTCAAATAATCATGCCAAACTTCAAAGGCCCAGGCCAAACTTGCTAATTCTTCAAAAAAATCTTTTTATCTGATCCAAAAATAGCTCAGGACAATTAGTTTATTTCACCCAACTTTGACCTTAACAACAAACTGTCTTATTTTATTGACTTTGTCATCCCAATCAAATTTAGGTTGCCTTGAAGGCAAGATCCATGTGTGCACTCTTTCTGTAGCCCATGACTAGCCCGTTTCAGGAATGGTAGTAATGTGTGCTGGCTCATTCCTCGTTCTGCCTCACAGATTCCTGGGTGTCCCAAAGAAACCCTGAGCCATTGCAACAGCTATTCCGGGTTCCCAACTATCCCCAGCAATACTGCTCTGCTTAGGCAGTTATTAAAGCTTCTCCTGTGCCTTCAAGAACATTTTAGATGCTGGGACATCCTATTGCCATCCATTTCACAAAGAAATCCAACTCAGCGGGAGGACATGTTGCAATAAATTTCATCTCAAAGGCAGCGGCCTGGCCTAGTTCCAGGAATTGTCACTAATGATCTTTACCAGCCACTTGGTGATCCAACAGTGGAACACACACACACACACACACACACACACACACACATTTCAACCACTGCTCCAGTTGGAAGAGCTGTTCCTAACAGAGGTTGTGGTTCCATAGCTGATTTTATATTTTAATCAAACCTGAGCAAACTCTCCAAATACACCTTCTGCAATATGTTAGCAGTCTCCATCAATCTATCTTTAAACCTAAGACATAGTACTAAGTGCATCAGTCAGAGATCCCTGGGTTGCAAGAGAAACTATGCTCAAAGTTGCTTGAGCAAAAATTAATCAATCACTTAGTAAAGGGAAGCTGAAAAATGTCCAGCAACAGAGCCGTCTTTAGATAGGGGTTATTTTGAGAAATCAAATTATGTCAACAGATCTCACTTCTCTACAGGTACTGAATTCTAGTTTATGTTTTATTAACTTCATTATGAGGCTTCTTTAAGGTTTCCAGCAGTTCCAGGCTTGTATCATCAGGGTTCAAGTTTAGTAAGAAAAATAGAGGACATCTCATCCTGGTAGCATTCACACAAGCCTTAGACTTCACTCTGATTAGATGTGTCCACTGGGGCTTGCTCACATGCCCATCACTGGAGTCAGAGGTGAGGATTCTCTTAAACCACATGGACTGAGAGAATGGCAGGAGAAATGCCACACAGGAAACTCAGGGTCCTTCTATCAAAAGAATTTGGCTGAACCACCCTCCCCAGTAAGTCTTCCCTCTTCTCTAATCTCTGAGAAGTATGCTCTAGGAGTGATCTACTTTGAAAATAATATACTAAAGCAAGGACAACCAGGCAAGTCACAAAAATAATATAAATATCCACTAATCATATAAAAGTAGGTTCACCCTTGCCCTGCCTGGTGTGTGGTGTGGCTCAGTTGGTTGGAGCATCATCCTGTAACCAAGAGGTTGCAGGTACGAGTTCCGTCAGGGCACATACCTAGGTTCCTGGTTCAATCCCTGGTCTGGACACTTACAATCCTCAGTCTGGGCATGTTTGGGAGGCAAGCAATTGATGCTCTTTTCTCTCTCCCTTCCTCTCTCTCTAAAAAAAGTGAAAAACATGTCCTCAGATGAGGATAAAAAATTTTTTTAAAATAGGTTCACCCCCACTAGTAAAGAAATGTAAATTATAAGGAGTCCTGACTGATGTAGCTCAGTAGGCTGGGTGTTGTCTCACAAAACGAAAAATCACAGGTCTGATTCTCGGACAGGGCACATGCCTGGATTTTAGACCAGGTACCCAGTTGGAGACCATGCAAGACCAATTGATGCTTCTTTCCCATTCATCCTCCCTCCCTTCCCCTCTGTCTAAAAATAAATAAAACCTTCTAAAGAAAGAAAGAAAAGGATATCCTTGGCACACTGGAAAAAATTATACAATTAAAAGTAATGCCTTGCACTGGCCAAGATGTAAAGAGATGAACACTTTCAGACTTGACAAATGGGGTAAATGGTGGTTATCACTGATCTGAACGCAAAGTTTGCAATTATTATCAAAATCTTTAAAAATAAGCCTTTTGACCTAATATAAATTCACAAAAGTGAAATTGCTAAGGAAATAATTAAGGGTATGAATGAGAATTCAAACTAGAAATATCATCAATGTCCAACAACAGGAGACTGGATGCACCATAATTAAATTACCCGTTCTACGTGCTATCGTATCAATACCAACAAACGACCTTTCAATGAATATGCGTTAGCGTGACTTAGATAAGGGAGAAAAGCACACCACAGAAGAGCTACCATTGTGGGTGACCACGCCACAGCATCATTCACTAGCCAACACTAGTAAACTAGTAAACTCGTTTCACTCTCCTTGTCTAGGTTCGCACTGGCTCCTTTCTTCAGGTTTACCATAGGGTTCTAAAAAGCCAGATTCTGCCCAGGAAAAGATCAACACGTCTGGACACCCCCAGCAGGCTGAAATTCATTGTTCCTTCAAAGAGCTATTCTTTACATATTTCACAGTTGTTAATGGGAGCAGCTCAGTGTCACACGGGGAAGGTGAAGAAAATGGACCACAGATGGCATCTTTTCATCCTAGAAGATAGCTCAAAAAGGAATGTTTGTCAACACATAGTGACTTCTACAGTAGATAATTCTCTACATTAAAAAAAAAACTAAGCCTTTTTTCCTGTTCTTCATCCTGTTGTCATATAACAATTAATCTTCAAATCCCCAGAGTAATTCCCTCCACAACTAAATCAATTATCTTCTCAAACAAAACTAACCACAAACACAGCTATCCTCGATCTGTTTCCATAACTTTAAAATGTGAATATCCCTAGTGGATGATTTATATGACAGTGATTTGGAGCAGGGTAAAAGCACTACACAAGTGTGTGGAACCAGAGTGTGAATGCATCATCTAGATTTAGCATATACTCAGCAAAGCATCTGAGAACCTTTGGCTCTACCAGAACCTTCACATTCTATGCCTAGAGTCACTTCTGAAAAAACAGATGTTGGTCTGTAAATTTTCCTGCAACAAGAGGGCAGGCCTTTTTTACTTTCAAACTGGCCAAAGAGTGTTTATGGTGTTTCCAGATATTGAAACACAGGTAATTAAATTAAGAGGGGGAGGCAAAAATATTCCAAAAAGCCGGCAGACATGCCTGGTACAGACTGGAGCCTAAAACGGAAAAGGGCCGCAGCATGAACAAGTAGAGGGGTTAACGGTTTTCATATTATCTCATTCAAGCCATAGCAATTAAAAATCCTAGAAGATGTAAACTTCTGAGAGTGAGAATTCTTTTAGAATTAGCACACAGTACTATTAGCAATATTTTATAGTTACTTAGCTTATTTTCTGAAAGGGAATCATTGCTTTAAAAAAGAAAGTTGTCTCTCGGTAGGGTTGTACTATACTATTAACTTACATTGTGTTTCTTCTACAGTCTCTCGTTCTAAAGAATGGTAAAGTTTAAGTAAAACATGGATGGGTCAATAATAAGTACATTTAAGTTCCTAAATGCCCTTCTTTTTAAACCCCCACCCCAATTACATCCTTCCCTTGAGGATATTTACAATCCTCTATGACACATGATCTATACCTTCTTGGTTCAAGGAAAACACACCTACAGCATTTCAAATTAACTACTGACCCTTACTCTCACACTATAAACAAACCCTTTTTCAAAATCTCAATTGCATTGTGTCCACATTGATTAAAGCTTGAAGCCTGGTGACCTCATGTGGTGTTAACTTCTCCCATGCACCAACAGCATTCTGCCTTTCTACTCAATTACCCCCTTTGGTGCCAGAGGATTGCTACCCAATGAACATACACAATGGATTTCTGCTTCATTACACTAACCAACAGCAGGATAGAAATAAGCAGAAGAGGAATAAACAAGCTAATTTATCATGAGGACAGAGCAAGCTTTCACCAGTCTCGCCATGGAAAACTTCAGTGGTTAATGGTAATATCAATAGTGTGCAGGTAATATTTATGATTTTACAGATTATAGACAGAGCCACAACAGAACCTTAGTAATTAAAGAATTTTTCAGTTTAGCAGGTGTGAACAACATGCACACAAAACTCATGCCTTAAAACTCTGGGGTCCTGTATACAACCCACTGAATAATTATTTTGGGAAGCATAACCCAGAGCTTTGGATAATATGGACTGACACCCTGGTAATTTGCCCCAAGTGTTCAACCTAACTGTGGGGCCCCTCTTATTCATCTTTGACAAGGTGTTCAGGAGAGCCCTGGGTCTCTTTGTGAGAAGAATCTGGATGCCCCCCACCCCCCTTCATTAGGCATGGCAAGGGCACAGCGGCTGATTGAATTAACAACTTTGGAGGGCTTCAGTCCCAGTTCCCAGACATTAGCACCATCATCCAGAACAAATTAAAAGTCTCACAGCAATTAAGCAGATTTTGAAAATGAATTTCCCATGGTTCAATGGTTTAACAAGCAACTCGATTTAAGTATTAGAGAAGAGTTTAGAAGGAGGAGAGGAGGAACTGACTGTTCTATTTCATATATATATATATGGCAGAGGCATAAACAATAAACTTCTGAGCCTCTGCTAACTAGTTTTTCATGTTTATTTTATAAAAAGTTGGAAATATTCAGTCACAGAAGGTGAAATAATAAAAAACTAACACAAAATTGTTGCATTAAAATGATGGGTTTCTGGAGGATTGTTTTCTTTGTTTTTAATTCCTTTAACATCATGTGTTCTTGTTCAAAAACATAAATAAAAATTGGATGGAACAAAAATACATGTTTCTAGTTTAACTAGATTTTAAATTCACACCAGTAATCTAAACCTCACTCCAGAACCATCTACAACTCTCTGGACCAATATAGCCAGATTCCAAGAAGGTACAAAATCTTTTATGCCAGGCTTCCAAAGAACTCCGGTGAACTCATTCCTGGGTTAAGAGAACAAGACTAACCTTGGCCGGTGTGGCTCAGTTGGTTAGAGCATCATCTGGGCCCAGTTCCCAGACTTGGTGCATGTAGGAGGCAACCAGTCGATGTTTCTCTCTCTCCCTTCCTCTCTCTCTCTAAAAGCAATGGAAAAAAAAAAAAAAGACCAATAATAAATAGTGCCTTGCCTATTCTAAGTGTTTACTATTTGCCAGGCACTGTACACTTCCCTAATATTTTCATACAAAATATCATTTAATTCTCACAACATGTCATAAGCATTACTACTACCATTTTACCCATTTGAGAGGGGAGAAAACTCAAACTCTGAGATTAAGTAATTTGTTCAAGGCCATACAGCCAGCAAGTGGAAGTACCAAGATTTGTATCCAGTCTTTCTACCCAGTCCTTCTGACCCAAAGCTCTTGTTACATTTGGGATAGCAAACGTCCATTTCCAGTGGATTTTACCTAGGCTTTTGAGCAGTGGATGGGGCTGTACCAAAAAAAAAAAGAAAAAAAGAAAAAAAAAAGGCATTATTTTAGAGGGAGGGAGGGCATGCATGATGACATGTGGATCCAGCTGAGAAGGAATTCTTGTCACCTTTACTTCAAGCCCTTGCTTTCTCTCCAACATCACCAACTCCCCCTCTCCTTACTCTATGCCAGGTCTGTGGCCCCCGCCCCCAACCCTGCAACACTCCCACCTCTAACTGGAAGGTCTGGCTAAGAGAAGCTCAAGTCCAGCTTTTGTGTGACTGTCTCCTTGGCTTTTGCTTCTTTCTCTTTCACCTTACATCTGCTTCTTAAATCTCTTTCTCACATCTCTACCTGGCTCCACTAGCAAGTCAACAGGCCCAGGTTTTCCTGTAGGTACATGTTCTGCACAGCATGTTTCAGTACTGTTCAGAAACCTGGAAGAATGTGTGAATGAATTCATTCCCACCCTCCAGATGCACAAGCTGAACACAATGGAACATGGAGGTGAGTGGTTATTTGAATGCATTATGCTTTCTTGTCAAGGGCAGTTATAAAAGCTGGCATCAGAAACACATTGTTGATCTCCATGAAGAACTGTTGATACACCTACAAAATGTTTGGCAGGGAAATTTTGAAAGATGAATTTTCTATCTTCAAAAATGTATAGAAATTTAAGCAAACTATGTGGCCTTTAAAGAATCCCTAAAAAATAGCCCACAGAGGGAGAAGAAAACACATTTACTTCTCAAAGACAATAAATCACAAAATTTCCATCATCTGTCAACATTCTCATTTGAATATCCAAATCTGGAAATACATATACTAACCTATGTTCCTTCCTCCCAGCCAATATGGACAACCAGTCACTGTCAAGTCCCTGCCTCTATGGCTAACTAAAGACCAAGTATGTAGATCACACATAATAGTAATAGGCGTAACAGTAGATATAGGTAATGAAAAACCCCATTAGTTGTCAGGAAACTTCTTGGTTCTAATCTTACTCTCTTACTATAATTTCTCTGGGCCTTAGTTTCCACAATGCAATAGGAGAAGTTCCTTCTAACTCCAAAATATATACATTTTTATAAATCTAAGCATGAAAACCAGAAAGGTGACACAATCATTCAAGCTTAAGTAAATAATAAACCTCCCTTCATTTACATTATAAAAGAATAGCCGGGAATACGATACTATAAACCTTAACACATTGCATGCGGGCATTTTGTGCTGAAGCATCACAGTGGGAGCGGGAAATTTTTTGAAATATGTGCATGAATTTTGTCATTATGTAAAATCACTATAAATTGAAAACTACTTTGAATTTTCTTTATGAAATTTTTATTTTTTTTTTTACCTTAGACTGTATTCCTCATTGTTTTTATGAAAGATAAAGGCACTCTATGCACAGTTTGCGAAAAATGTAATTTTCCGTGTCTTGCATACAATGTGTTAGACAGACATTCAAGTTGAAGATTTCAGCTACTTCGGCAACAGGTCCAAGATACAAGGCATTTATCTATTTCTTCAACAAGTATTACTGGGCACCTACACTGCACTACATCATGGTAATCATTGCTGATAAAGTGCAGCAAATTAGACGAGCCTTGCTCTCATGTAGCTTAGTTTTATAGGGGCTATATTTTCTTCTTTTTTTAAAATAATTTATTTGTTTTTTTATTTATTTTTAGAGAGAGGAGAAAGGAGAAAGAGAGGGAGAGAAACATCACTGTGTGGTTGCCTCTCACTCATGCCCCCAACTGGGGATCTGACATGAAACCTAGTTATGTGCCCTGACTGGGAATCGAACCAGCGACACTTGGTTCTCAGGCCGACGCTCAATCCACTGAGCCACAGCAGCCAGGTGGGGCCATATTTTCATCTTTATTTTTTGTTTATAATTTCTTACAATAGAGCACTATAGTTTTAGCTAATAGTTTAGGAGTAGTTAATATTTTATGAGAAAAAGATCATTTTTTCTCTTGAATCTTGACTTTCAAAGGTCTTTGTAATTTATATTATTATCTGGAAGCAAAAAAAAAATTTCCCCAAGGACGATGACTTCAATTTTATAATGTAAAACAGAAGAGCAATGGGGATTCGCTCTGCAGCGTGCATGGATGGGATAGAGCTCTTCCATGAACTGAATGATATCCATTTAAATGTTTTGTTTGCTACCTGGGTTTGTCTATGCTATAAAGAGCCATGAATACTGGCCCAGCAATTTAAAAGGCAATATTAAGATTCAAATTAAACCTTGGTGAAAACTATGGCTAACCAGATCAAAAAATAAGTTAATCCTTCTCATTCACCAAATCTATAAATGATGTGCTTTTTGAACTGCTGGCTAGAATGGATTGTGCCTGATAGAAGGCTATCAAGCAGGGTTGATGATTTTCTAATTTTATGTAATCAACAAAGAGGCAGAAATAATCTGCCATAGGCCTAACCAGATATAGGATGATTTAAAAAGAAAACAAACAAACAAACAAAAAAAAAAAAACCAACCCCAAACTTTAAAAAGTTAATTAGTGACAACTTCTAATTCAGGAAAATAGCTAATATATAATTGATCTAACATGCATGCTCAAGTAACTTACATTCTCTCATTTAAACCCAACAATGTCCCTGTGAAGGAGAAATCTTTAGAAGAGGAAATTGAGGTTCAAATTATGTAAGTGGTAAGCGAAGTTACAAAGTAAGTTTGAAAACAAACCAGATCATACCCACTGATCACCATAAAACCACATGTCAGAAAATGGTTAGTTAGAAATCTGATTGCTTTGGATGGAAGAATCAGTAAGTTTTTCATTGAACAGAAACATCATATAGAAAACCTTCAGCCAGCACCATGTTGTTTTATCGAATGACCATTTCCTATGAATCCTATAAGAAGCCCAAGTCACTGAGGGCAACTTTCAAACTTACTGTGGCAGTTCTGCTTAGCCAGGAGTATTATTCTATTTTCCCCCTCTCCGGAGGGCATTTTTTAATTGCTTAGAGAGAGAGAGAGAGAGAGAGAGAAAGAGAGAGAGAGAGAGACAGAAGATCAATGTGAAAGAGAAACACCAGCCAGGGCAGGAATGTTATTCTGAAGTGAGCAGCTTAGAGAGTTAATGGACAGAGCTGGTTATCAATGCCCAACCCAAGTCCTAACCCAGAAATATTATGGCCCCAAATATATATTAATGTTGTTTTTGTTTGAATCCCAAACATACTGTTCATCCTTCTCCCAACGTATTTTCTTTATTTTGGGGGAGGGGAGGGGAGGAGGGAAATGGGGGAATTCTTCCGATGTTGGTAAAAAAAAAAAATGTTAATTGAAAGATGAACTTAGTATCCTTTTAGTTTAAAAATCTTGGGCATCTACAGATTATCCTATTTCTTTCACTTTCATCAACTGTTATCCATAAATACCATGTTCTCTTAGAGCAAAACTCTGTTCTGTTTAGGCATGTTCAAAGAATGGTGCTGGGGATTTAATGCTGGCTCTCTCATGGACCTGCACATTCGGTAAAATTTGGAGGAAAGTAGAATGAAAAGGATGCTTAAGGTCCAGAGATGCCTGTCACAGCAAAGTCCCTCCCAACTCTACCCAACCTCACCCCACAATTGTGGAACTGCTGATCACTTCTAAGTAGAGGTGTGTTCTGTAAGTGAAAGCAAGCAGGAACTAAAGTTAGAGCCCATTTTACACAAGCCAGAACTAGCTCAACAGAACAGAGAAAAGAAAGGAATGTGGGGATGTATTCTTTCTACATTTGAGTCACTCTCGTTGGGCAAGTCACAATCCATGTGAGAGCAGATACAATATATAAGAACCCAGAGTAAAAGGAAGAGGGACTCCAAAAGACCTGCTTGCCTTAACGGAGGACTGGATATAATAAATATGAAACCCACCTTTTTGGTTGTGATCACCTGAAGACAAAGGTATTAAACAGACACTTAAAAAGTCAAATTTTATTAGGGCTAAATCAGAGGATGCAGAAAAGCATAGCACTTGGTAACTCTGTTTAATTTCAACAACAAAAAAAAAAGGTGGAGGAGGAAGAATTTACAATGTAATACTTGCACCTCTGGAATCACAAAAACATGCCTGTCAGTCACAGCGGCATGGAGCCCTCAACATTTTAAGTCCTATTTGGGCAATTGGAATTTTCTGTTTGCAATTATCTTCAGAGTGAAGAAATGCTAGAGAGGAAGGAAGGCTGAGCAAGTTTGTTGTTTCTTTTGTATGTAAAACAGACCAAAAAAATATAGGACATGGCACTTCCCCTAAACTCACTACAACTTCAGAATTATGCTTGCCACAAACATCCCCTGATAGCACATAAGTTAGTCACAGAATTTTAGTAAAAAAAAAACCTCTGATTGATGAAGTTTTAAAACTAAACACGAGGATGGGTCTTTGGTTGGATTGGTAAGGACCACAGTTGTGGGAATTTTTAGGTTTTAAATTTACAACATTTTCTCAAGCAATAGGAAGGGAATGTACCACAAGCAAGCAAAGAAGGAATTTAGTTTTGTTTTTTAATTCTGTAGTTTCCTTTAAAATCCACATAGAACAGCTTAACACTGTATATAATTATATTGTTCCATAAGAGATTAGCTAAGAATATTAAGTAAACAAAAGCAAGAAGATGAAGACATTAAAGTTATTACTAAATTTTACTTTCAAACAAAAGAAAAGTTCCTAGAGCTATAAGACCTACAAATAAGGAATTTTCTTGAGTTTGGACAGAAAGCAAATAATCTTCATGCTGAAACTCAAAAGGAGATATATGTTTGGAGTGCTGACTGGCATTAGAACATGAATCCAAGCCTTGGTTCAGTCTCCAAGTCTGTAAATAGAGTCCCTTCCCTTTCCTGGGACTCTGATTCCTCCTTAAAGGAGGTAGGACAACATGGTCTCCAAGACCCTTTCATTTTAACACTTTAACAGCGACAAACTCTATGGCTTTCATTCAGGCTGAACACCACCAACGTGCGTGGATACACTCACCCAAAAAGCTACATTCATGGCAAGTAATAAGACCACTTCAGAGTAGAGTCAGTTATCCTACCAGCCTATAATGTAGTGATGCTGTCAGTGGGGCTACTGAGATGTGAAATGACCTGCCCATATCACAGACTTCAGACTCCTAGGCATTCTTCCTTCTCTTCCTTTGTCTTCATGTTACCGACCATACTCCTACATCTCTCTACTGCCAGAAGATTTCTGGGGCAAAATGTCTCAACTGTTGCAGACTTAGAAATGGCACAACCAAGCTCTATTAAAATTGTGTATAACTCACCCTAGCTGGTGTAGTTCAGTTGGTTGGGCATCAATCTGCAAAGTGAAAGGTCACAAATCTACATTGCAGGTCGATGTTTCTCTCCTTCTTCTCCCTCCCTCCCTTTGCCACTCTAAATGAACGAATGACTGAATGGATGAATGAATGAAAAAATAAATGTGTACAAAACACAAAACTAATAAATAAGACCTGAGTAAAAGCATGTGGGATTCTCTTAGGGACAAAATGTGTATGCTTAGGAGAATGATTTAGACTTGTGTTTTATTTACTAGTTTTCTGCAATAATATCTACTATTTGGGGAAGGCTTATTATGAGGCATTTGGTTACAGCATGGAAATTAATGTTAGGAAGCAGAACGGAATGACGTTTTTCAAATACAGACTGGGTAATGCTTTGGGTCAATCCCATTCCTTCATCCTCAATAGATCCATGAATCTGGAGTTATCTGACAAAGCGGTGGTGACTCAAGAAGAAAAAGAATAGAAAATAAACAGCATCGTGATTGAGTTTCCTCCATGTCTAAGAACAGAGCGGGCCAGAAAAAAAAAAGCAGCAGAGATGGCTGTGGAGTTAATCTGACAGTTTCAGAAGCTAGTCCTCTGGGAATTGCATCTCCGGTGTGCCCGGTTCAATGGGACACCCCAAAGGGCGCCATGTCCTCAAGATCCTCACAATGATCACCCATGACATAAGAGGGCTCTGTCCCACACCGTAGTAGAGGGTGGGAGCCAAGGAACTTTTGTGACTTGATAACAGTGAGACAAGTCACTTGCAGAGTTCCAGCCAAGTTTCTGGCCACTGCATGCTGCGGCCTTGACAGGAGCAGCTCCCTCTTTGGGCGGGGCTCAGCCAGGACTGACCGGGAACCAGATCTCCTGAGCTAGGCCTTATTCGTCTGGGGCTTAAAAAAAAAACAAAAAAACTGAGCGATTCACTTACAGACCCATTACCTTCTTTCTAAAGAAAAATCATAATGCCTTGCCAAAACAAAATAATTTGACCTCTTCTTTCAATTACCTCTGTTTTTTTGGAAACGTGTTTTGTGGATAAAGCCTCCGTGTTAACCCAGGGAATTAACCAGAAGTTTAAGAAGGCATCATAATTCCTGTGGGCCAGTGAAGATAGAACACCTCTTTATCAGGGAGTATTAAAAGAACAGTAAGAAAGACAAAGAGAAAGGACAAGATTGTACTTGAAGGCCAGGATTTAAACAAGCATAGCAGATTGTAGGGGGACCAGGGTGACATCAGAAGTAGGTTTTTAGAAATCCAGGTACAAGTTGTGTCCCAGAGACATGGTCTCATATGTTTACAAAAGCCTTAAGTTTTCCTTTCATGAGTCTGTATTCTACTCCCATCTCCCTTCCCCACACCCAGGTTCTCTTCTCCACACCCACATTCCCCTCCCTTGTATTCTACAACTGGATTCAGGACCTATGGTGTGTGCCAAGTCCCTGGAGCATTCAGAGGTCAGTAATTTTGACACATTTTCAAGTATAATTTTCAGTCACCGTTTGTAATAATTTCTTTTTAGGGGAACCTGGGGTACAGTTTTCTCAGGTTCAGCTCCCCAACACTGGTCAACATTTACAATGGCTAGTGTCAGAGGTTAATACTTATTGAAATCAGGATAATTTGTTTAGGAATTAACTAGGTCCATGATTAGTACCCGGGCAGTGATGAGAATATGTGGTTTGGGAAATGGGTAGAAGCAGAAAAAGGGGAGACAGCTTACATCTTCTATTGAGTCTGTGCAGTATTAGTTTCATCACACACCACCCTCTGTTTCCTGTGGAAACTGAACGGACAATAGGAGGAGAGTGGCATTAGACTTAAGACCAAGGCTTAGAATTCAGTCAAGGCACATGGGCTTGAGAGCCAGCCCCCTTATTTACTATACCTGTAACCTCTGAAGAGTTCCTTAAATGAGTCTCCAGATTCATCTGAAAACTGGGGAAAATACCTGCTTCTCTAGGTTGTTATGATCTTAAATAAATCAATACACACAAACTGCTTTCCATAGTCATTGAGAAAATCCTCAAATAGCAGCAAATCATAGTAAGCCAGGTCTTTCACTGCTGGTTGGATGGCAATCTGATTATTGTTTTTGCTGCTCAACAAAATCCTATTAGAGGTGTGGCGGGTAGGGGAAGAGCAGTAAAAGGCTAGAACCTTAATATTTTTGTATTTTAAAACATGAGTTGCTCTTTTCTGTTGTATAGCGATCTTTTGAGAACTTGAATACCTCAGGTTCCTCTCCTCCACTCTGATCTCAATCCCCATCCAGGTACTTTCTCTGGGAACTGTCCCTATCTGGCTCATTTGTCTATTAGACCACCATTATAACAGCTCAGAGAAGACACAAAACCTAAAATGGAATAATGGTCATGTCATGTCTTGATGTTCCCTACTTGCCATCACCTCTCAAGAGTCTCTGTCAAAATTGAGCACAACAAATTTTTCAGTAGAAAAAATGTATCAGCAGTTTTTCCAAAGAACAGAGTGTACCTATTCATGGTGTCAGCATGGAAGCCTCCAGATTGAAATGCCCTCATTATTAAGCATGGGTGTGAATATAAACAAAATTATTCTTTGGGGAACAGAATATTCAGTTTTCAGTCGGAGGCTCTTCTTTCAATTGCTCTACCATTACTGCCAATTCACAGCCTCTAAAATCCTCTCCAACCTCAGTTGACTTCCTTCTTCCTTTGAAGTCCAGACTTACATAACAATATAAATATGTTAAAACCACTAACTAGCGAAAACAGAATCGAGTAATCTTCCTTAAAGTAGCAGAACTGAAACACATTATGGTTAATGAACTTGGCTGCTCAGGCAGTGGATGATTCATACAATTATGGAGACTGGTTAGAACTTGTATGAAATTGGTTGGACTGGCATATGCAGACATATCAAAGGTGTCCTCCCTTAGCCTGTGTAAGGGCTGTTTTGCTATGTACAGCTGGACTCCATTTCATTTATCATAATATTTGATATCTTTTCCTTTTTATGTTATCCAGTAATTTAAAAATAAGAAATTAGTTGCTTTTCTATTGTTACTCATCATACCTTTCTGTATTTAAACCGTTTTTATTCACACCTTGAAGTCAAGATTTTGGGAGGTGGAGGCAGGAACAGCTAATAGTTGAGAATTCTGGCTCTATTGTCAGATTGGAGTCCCAGTTTTGCCCCTGACTAGTTAGCTAATCTTGAGCACTTTTACTGAAACTTTCTGTACTTCAGTTTACTTATGTGCTTACTGGGTACAGCATTACGAATTTGGCAAGGCTTTGCATGTATTAAATTAGATAACACTTGACACATAGTGCATATTTAACATGTTAAATATTATTTATATTATTTTATTAATATATTTATTTCAAGATGAAATATTAATTATTTGATGGTATAATTAACAGGCCTCATCATGTCACATGTTCTCAAATTCCCAGTAAATGAGTGAGAATTCTCTTGATGCTAGAAACCTTACCTCAAAAATATTTTGCTGGTCAACTTGTATTTAGAGGGGCTCTCTTCTACCTCTGGCTTCCCTAGGTTACTCAGGTTTCAAGTCCCCTCTTTCCTACACCCTAGTCAGTACTGCAGCCATTATTTTGGGCACACAGCAGGCTCTAATCAATACTTTGCCTGACTGGTGTTGCTCAGTGCATTGGGCATCAGCCTGCAAGCCAAAAAGTCACTGGTTCAATTCCCAGTCAGAGCACATGCCCAGGTTGTGGGCCAGGTCCCGGATAGGGGGAGTGCAAGAGGAAACCGATGGATGTTTTACACATCAATGTTTCGCTCTCTTTCTCCCTCCCTTACACTCTCTCTAAAAATAAATAAATAAATAAATAAATAAATAAATAAATAAATAAATAAATAAATAAAATGTTTTAAAAAGCATTTCTGCACATTAGGCATGTGACACACATGAGCTTTAAGCTAAGGACCGTCATAAAATCTCAAATTCTTAATCTCCATAGAAACACTTCTTCATGAGACATATAAGGTAAGAATCTTTCTTCAGTCTATATGGATTTTTTTTTTTTTTTAATTAAAGGCCAAGTTATTGCAATATGTCAACTAGGTAGGGAAGGCTTTGAGTCTACAAATGGGTTCCAGGCAGGGGACTTGAAAACCTTACAAAGCTACCCTATTATTTCAAGGATATATTTCTCACCTTTAATAGGGAAAAGAGAAAGTTCCAACAGAAGGCTAGACAGGCTTTACTGAACAATTAGATGAAAGTATGATTAAAGACTGTTAGCACAAGCATGATTTTGTTGCAATAACCAAGTAGGTAGTTTAGTTTTTTTTAAGTCAAATAATGTAATCTCAATTATAAAAATTTATAAAATGTTTGATGTTGCAGTACTCCTACAAGCCACATTAGATACTCTGCAAAGAGGGAAAAAAAGGACATTGTTTAGTCAGATATAAAACTTTTACAAAAAGGAGAATCAAATACAGAAAAATATGGGCTAACATTTACCAAAGGCCAATTAATTAATTCTTTTCAAGATTCTCACCAGATACGAAACACTGCAGGATTAAAAGTCCTGCATTATTAACACATGCTAAAATATAATAAGTACTGCAACAAGCTTAAAACCTAATGTAATGGGAAGCAAACTCTTATATATTCTGCATAATTGTATTTAAATTATTAAAATCTTGGAACTTCTAAATAAACAATAATCACAGAAACAAAACTCACAGGAATAGACCACAATCAAGATCACCAATAGTTCCCATTTAAACAGTAATAGCAAAGGCAGTAGATAAGTCCATGTAAAAATTGAGAAAACTAATTATTTATGTATGTATGTGTACAAAATACATATACACACACATAATACTCTCACATTAATGTGCTAACATAGTGAACTTTTGAAAGGAAGAGTAATCTTTCCTAGAGAAACAATTACTGGTAATTTGTTGATACTTATTTGTAGTTTAAGTTTGAAATATTTTCGTTTATGTGTACACTTAAGAAAATGTGATAATAAATGTAATAATTTTCTACTCATCCAGTGCTGATCTTCATACTATTAACAGTTTTAGAACAGGTGATAGCAGTGACCTGCTTTTCAACCATTATATCCCCCAGACATGACTAATTTGAAGCTGAGCAAATTGCACATAATGGGCCAGGGATTCAAGTTCATGATTTTTAGTTGGCGGCTACACTCTTGTTTCAAGGCACATGGTTTCCTCCCCACCCCCCTCACTCCTACAGCTGCCTCTTCATGAACTAAATGCACCAAATGTGAAATCAAAGGAAATTTTTTTTTTAACTTTCTGCAGGCTTATTTTTAAGGAGGATAAAGATTAAGCTATATTTTTTTAAAACTTTATTTTTCCTTCAGGGGTTTCTTAAATTTTTTAATGAGTTTTAAATACTAAAGAAGCTAGCCACTTAAGGAACCTTTTCGATACATAAGAAAACAGATGCAAGATTTTATAATGGCTCAAAGTTTTAAGAAAAGCATAGTATAATTCAGTGAATTTTTAAATAACCCGAATTGTATCATATAGGATACTGCTTTCCAGAGCCTTTCTGCAAAATCTCATTAAAGATTTAGCAGTATACAGTCACTGGCACAAGAAAAACAAAACAAGCGCGCGCGCGCACGCGCGCACACACACACACACACACACACACACACACACACACACACACACACACACACTTGGTTCTAAGAAGGCCATTGGGGCAGGGAAGTGTTTAAGCTGGCTAATTAAAATGCAATCCTATTTGCTTTTTTATCTAATGTTTAAAATTTCCCCATCAATTCTGGAAGGCTGCAGTCAAACACAAGTCTAAATTTCATATCAAACTAAATAGTGAAAAATTCATACAATTTTATAACTGAAAGAAAACTTAAACTCATTAACCTACCTCTGAGGAGACTGAAGCTTATTGGTTAACTGATTTGCCTGGTCACTTTGGGATACACTTTTTGCCATTGTTGTTTGGGGTGTTTGTTTTTGTTTTCTGTATATGTGTGTGTAGTAATTATACCCTTAAAATCAGGAGCTTTGCCATTCAGATCCTTGCCTTCCTTGGTTATGATGTTTCCTTTCATCTGGGACAACAGTGATCAAAAAGGAACATATATTACGGCCAATTTACCCCTAAAATTTCACTTTCTCCCTTGACCTCTGCAGATATATTACAAAGACACTTCCCACCCAGGACACCTGACTTCTAATGTATCAGCGGAACTAGGGAATTCTCACTGGGGAGAGTGGAGAAGTTTCTGAACTTCAGCTTTTCAGGCTACAAAATGCTCCTTCATCTACTGATTCCACTCGCCCACTTTGCTGAAGGTCTGTTCTTTGCTCAGTTTCATCTGCTTTCCAGTCGAAAGAAGTTTGGTGGGAAAACGTATCACTTACCTTTTGTTGGTATTTATTTCCCATGTTTGGGTCTTGCAGTGTACCCAAGTTCCAAGATTTCTTTAACAGAAAATAAGAAAAAAAGAAAAAAAAGGAAAGAAAAGAAAAAGAAAGAAAAATTCTCTAAATCAGCGATTTTCAATCTTTTTCATCTCATGGCACACATAAACTAATTATAAAACTTTGCCGCACACCAAAAATACTATTTTTTGCCGATCTGACAAAAATAATAGGTGTAAGTTTGATTCATTCACACCAGACGACCATTGTTGTGTTGGCTGTTGTCAGTGCCCCTGACTAAATAGCCAGGTGCTGCATGTTTTAAAACATTCTTGCAATGCACCAGTGTGCCGCGGCACACCGGTTGAAAATTGCTGCTCTAAATGGACGAGATAAAAGGCTAAGTCACCGTTCAAAGTGCTTAACATGGACTGGATCTGATCTTTTCAGTCTTCCACCCAGAACTGGGGACAAAGCTGTGACAACTGAGGAAGGAGGGGAGCTAAACAGTAAACTTACACAATTTCCCCCAAGAAGTGTTATACACAGATATTTTCTTTTTCAAGGAAGGTTGGAAATAAAGCAATTTATTTACTTAAGAGAATATCTAATTACAGTTAGAAACTATCCCTAACTTTTTGAGACTGTTACCAAGTATGGTCACTAACCGTTCTCTGGGAGAAACAACTCTTGGCACCACTGAATTCAGAAAAACCCCTCTTTGAACATACAAATGTTCCAACCCTACTGCAACTGTGAAGTCCAGGAGTTATTCATCAGTGTCCTTGAACCAACTCCCCAGTGTAAGATTCCAGAAATTATACTAATTCCAGAAGTGCCCTAGGAAACATAGAACAGTGGATGATGGGCTCTTCAAGGCTAGGATCAGGTTTTGGGAGAGGGGGGTGACATATACCAACAAACACCAGAGAACTATGTGTAATGGTTCGCTTCCTGAACAAAAACCTCAAAGAGGATGAAGGTCAGGCAGGGATAATAGGCCAATTTAATCCTGAAAGCACAAGGTGCAAGAAATTTTAATTATGGTCTGCCACTGAAATCACACAAGATCCAATGGCATCTAACTGCAACTGCTCATCAAGAGAGACAAGAGGTGTAATTGTAACTGCTGCATAATCACTGTGAGGGCACAGGGAAGGCTGCCATCCGCTCCCAGCAGAAAATGTATTAAAAGCCTCGAAAAATCCAATATAAGGAAATATGGAGATTGCACCTAACTAAACAGGGGCTCCTAACAGAAAAAAGCCCAACGTGTGTGTGTGTGTGTGTGTGTGTGTGTGTGTGTGTGTGTGTGTGTGTGTGTGTGTTGGGGGTGGGGAGGGTTCTGTTTGGCCCAAATTGAGAGTATGAGCTTGGAAAACTCTGAACCCCTTTCTGCATTGTGGATACCTACACTGAGAAAGAGGCATGATCTCTTCCAGAAATTTCTCTCCTCGGTGAAGCTTCAGCCACTCTCCTTTGTTTAAACAATTAGCTTAGATGTCACAGAGATTTACTGAACCAGTCTCCCTTCAGTTTGTTCCCATCAAACCCAAGTCTGGAGACAAAACGCCACGCACAGGATCCGAGGTGCCCAAGCTCTCATCCCTAGGATGAGTACGACGCCCGTGCCGCGGACTCTTGCAAAGGAAAGCGTAGAGAAAGCCCCTCCGTGTACTTCCCACTCCGAGAAGTTTTAACAAATCCGAGAAGGGAGCAAAATCTTCCATCTGCGCCGTCTGCAAAGTTGGCGCTGAAGTTTGGGCCGGGATGTCCTAAATCTCGAGGGGGAATGGGACACCACTGTTCGGAGAGGCGGGAGGATGGATGGAGATGGAGAGAGAGCGGGATGGCGGGGCGGGGGGTAGGATTTTTCGAGGGTAAAGTCCACGAGACCATCTTCTTCTTCCGGAAGCCTCTTAGGCTCGGAGAGGTCCGGGAGGTGCGCGGCGCGGAAGGTACCCGAGGGCGGGCACGTTAGCCTGGGGCCAGAGGAGCTGTCACCTGCACTGGGCTCCGGCTGGGGCGGGGGCGGGGGCGGGAGAGGTTTCCAAGACGCCAGAGAGGATCTGGAGCTACAGACTCACAGGCTCTTGGGGCTCCAAGAAGTGGGGGTGGGCAGATTCGTAAGAGGGCACCAGGCCAAAAGCAACACCTTTCGGATACGCTGTTCCCCTCTGACCTCTCCAACTTCCCGCAGCACCAGCCAAGGACTTTCTCCCATCGCACCCCACCCCATCCCGCCTCCCTGCCCACCGCTCGGACCTTACGACTGCCGAGGCGCGGGGTGGGATAGGTGGGGCGAGGAAGAGGACGGCGCGAAGGTCGGGACCCAAAATACAAACTCTCACCCCTCGGCTGAGACGACCAAATGCGTTTACACAGGCAAGGAGCACTGCCCTGTAACAGGGCTCCGGGTTTGCGCCGGGCGCAGTTCCCCGACTCTTCTGTTGTTCCTAATAAAGTCGATTACGTTGCCCTCCGGGACTGAATTGGAGGGAACGGAGAGAAAAAGGGGGGAACGCGGGAAAAAGCAGGGGCGGGGGGTGCAGCAATCAACTTTGTAACCCAGCGCTTCCTCGCGCGATCCGTCGCCATGCTTAAGATTCCCACCCCCGCCACCCCCTTCCTTCCTTTCAAGTGGGCACTGAAACTAGGCCAAAACTTTTTCCCCTCCTTTTCTCTTAGCCACTAGACTGGATTGTGCCCCACGGAGCCCCATGGAGCTCTGCTTTCTTAAGCACAATAGCCGGACTAATTAGATCATAGAAGCAAGACAGTGATACTGTAACAAGTAGCCCAAGAAGCAAAGAGGGAAGGGGCCGGAAAAGAGAGAAAGGGGGAAAAGTTTGCAGCTCTCACACTTACCAATCAAGCCTCCCACCAGAAAGGCGATGATTTGGAACACCAGCAGAATCCCACCAACAATGCACAGCTTCTTGGTGCTCATGTTTTCTATAATTGCCCCAGCCATTTTTGCGCCCCCCTTTTTCTTTTTCTTTTGGAAATAAATGTTTTAGGGTGTGCTTTTTGTTCGCTCTCCTCTCACGCTCCCTCCTCCCTTGCCTCCTGTCTGGGCGCTGCAAAACTTCAGGGGTGCGGGAGCGCGGCGAGGATGGGACCGGGACTGTAGGCGCCCGCACGGATTCCCCCGGCGCAGCCGGCTCGGGCTCCCCCAATGCCCGGAGCTGTGATTGTGGCCGCTCCGCCGCCTGTGGACGCTTAAAGGAGCAGGGAAGCGGATCACATGACGCCGCCTCCCTCCCTTTCTTCCTCCCTCCCTCTCGCGCTTCCTCCCTCCCTCCCTCCCTCTCCTCCTCACCCCCTTGCCCGCCAGTGCGGGCGGGGCTCAGAGCTCAAGCGGGTGCTGGCGCCCCGCTCCCAAGTCCGGCAGGCAGCTTGTCCCGCCAGGGGCTGGCGTCTCCCGGGGGCTGATGATGTTGTCAAGTGGGTTCCCCCTACTCTGCCTCTCACCCCTTTCCTTTTCTGGTGCGAGATTCAAATCGCCCGTGGACAGCGTTGCAGAGCTTTAACTTAGGCGTTGACTTTAGGAAATGGTCCCCACCCCCCAACTGCTGGAACTCTCTTTAGGAAAGAGGAGGATAATTTTTTAAAGGGACCAGAAAAATGCTTAAATCAAAGAACAGAGATGCGGAATCAAATGTCAGCTCTGCTTCCTTCGGCCTGATCCCAGCCTGGACGATTGGGCATAAATGCAGGTAAACCGCCCCTCACCATGGCACCCCTTGAGGAACACTGCACTCCAGCCAGATCAGACCACATTGTTCTCCACTGCATGTGTCTTCAGAGCCCTGACCCTGGCTCTTGCCTCAAAATAAATAAATAAATAAAATTTAAGCTCCGTGAGTTTTAAACATTTAAAAACCAACTTGTCTGAAAAACCTTGCTAATTTTCTAAACCACCTCCACATAATATCTCCGGGAACTGAGCCCCTACAGTTCCTGTATTTACATTCTTAGCTCCTATTGTAAGTACTTGTAAGGACATTTGTCTCCCATCATAGAGCCTTAACTCTTGGGGAGATAGGGACCAACTTTTATTCATCTGTACCCCCTGTGGTGCCTAACAAAATTCTAGCTCTAGCGGGTCCTCCATAACTTTTGTGGACTGAATAAATAAGTGAATGTGAAAGCAAGCCCGTCATTTGCATTTCAAAAGCCTAAAAGAGAAATTTGATTTAATGGTACACATATTAAGTTGCAATGTTTGTTCTCTCTTAGTAAGGATATATTTATATTTAACTTGCAGGAGGAAAGGGGAGGGTGGGACTCAAGAGATTTCCTGCTCTATCAGGACTAAATTCCTGGGCCTGGTATTTCTGCGTTTCATAAGCTGGTCACTTGGCCAGCACAATACACACATTGCCCAGTAGACCCTAGGTCTGGTAACCTCCCCTTTCCATTTCACACATGCAGAGTTTTCACTACCCACCACCCCTTACACACCTAGTTTCTTGCCCTTCCCCTCCAACTACACCCTTTACTCTGTTCCTGAACTTTCATTGCCCTTATAGAAGATGCTATGCAAATTATACTTCATAGAGGTGTTCATTTCTAGAGTTCAACTGGGTACTGCTTAAGGACTGGTACCAAAGTTTATATATATATCCACCTCCTTGGCATCTAAGAGTTCTTATCAGTTCTGGGGTTATATTTGCTATTTATTCATTCTTTCCCTTTACGCTTTCCAGGCTTTCTTTTCTTGGCACGGGAGGATGCCAAGATGTGAAGACACGTGCCCTTGTCTTGGTGTCTAGGATCCCCAGTCTAGCTGTTATTCATTGAGAGTAGTGATTAGCAAACTTTACTTTGGAGAATATCAGATCAGACAGGAAGAAGCAGAAACAATTCTTGTCAACAGTAGTGGTCAGGAGTGTTTGACTGGTACCCAAACATAGATAGACCAGCGTGGGATATTTGCCTTCCTCCTTTACCTTTTCAGAAGCTTACATCATTTTTTCTTTTTCCTGATAGGAGTAGGTTCCAGGGCATCGTAAATAGAAGTAAAGAATGTCCTTCTTACCTCTGTTGCTAGTTAACTCTACATTCTGTGTTCTCATCTCAGTAAGCTGCCAACTTCCACATATTTAAATAATAATGATGCCGTAGGGTTAGAATTTCTTTTTTAATACCAGAGGAATTTTTTTTTAGTAAAGTTGGTAAGATTCAATATCAAGATTTGATACTACTCTTCACTATTTAGGAAGAAATAAATCATGTTCCATGCATTTCAAATATGAATTGGATCTGTAAGAAATTCTTGGCTAGTTGAATTGATTTATTTGTTTAAGATTAGTGATCTCCTCAATTCAGCTCACTTTTCTGCATATGAACTGCTACAACACACCCCAGCCCCTCGGCTCCCAAATCTGACCTAATTCTTTCAGGTCTGGAAAGGAGAGGCTTGATTCCCCACCAAGATGATACTCTATTTTAAAAGGGCACTTATTATTTAATATTTTAATTAAAAAGAGATATTTCTAAATGCTAGTCAGTGCTTCAAACTGGTATGAGATTACCAATATTGCCAAACTGAATGAGGGTTAGACACATGTAGCACTAGTCACCATAGACTGTTTTTTTTTAATTACCATTTCTTTTACGTCTTTTTAAAAATTAAAAGTGACTGTTGGATTTTTATTTTCCAAGGGAATAACACAGTAGAGCGTTGAGTTGGCTGGATCTCGGATGGAGCCTCACTCCAAGCTCTGCCCTGTGCTCTCTGTGATCACATGTCACTACACAGTCACCTACCCACTCCAAGGCTCAGTTTTTTCATCTTTAAAATGGATATAATAATGGTACCTAACTCACGGTGTTCTTGCAAGATATTATTAATTATTATTATTAGGTGCTCTTAAGGGAAATCAATAATCTGTGTAAAAAACTAGTAAAACTGATAACTAATTGGTTCTTTCTCAGCTCTAAAATTTTATCATGCTTTAATCATTTTGGAAATGTATTTTAGGAGCAGTCTAGGTGATTAACTGTAACTGACAAGGGTGCTAAAAAGACTAACATCTAATATTGAACTCTGAACAGCACTCAGTGAATTTTAAACATAGAAACATTCTAAAAACTACTCCCAATCACCCATAAAGCATATGTTTTTGGGTCACCAGGTAAATTGTCTCAGAGACTGGGATAATTCAAGGGTGCAATCCAGCTCTGCCAACAGAAATTAATCATGCAGACTACATTTTCATTAGACTTCAGTTGGGGATGCTGATTCACCCGTTGTTTATTTGAAGGGTTTGGCACATGGGAGGTCATAATAATGTTCAATGCATATTTACTGAATGATAAATGAGTGAATGTATGAATAAATGACTATCCAACTGAAGGTGGGTTAGCTGTAATGCTTATCCCCCCACCCCACTCCCCATTCCTATATAGCATTGACTGACAAAATGCCTACCTGGCACATAGAACCTGGGTTGGAGCTTGCACCTACATCTGTGTATGTGCTGTGGTGTCACCCTTGGCTTGCAAGCTCCTTAAGACCAAGGAGAGTATGACCTGAGCCTTTGTCTCTCTCAAAGTCCCAGCATGGCACCTTGCACAGAGGAGGGCTCATTTCCTGGAGCTGAGAAAGCCCCCTTTGAAAGTCAAAGGCAGCAGGCATATCATTATCAATGTCGCAGTAAATGTAATGTAGAGATCTAAAAGAATAGCATATACCTCCTCAAATACTTAATTTACTTCCCAGAGGGACCTAACAAGAGTAATAATCTCATTCTAAGATTTCTTATTCTCATAAATAGCTTTAATCCATGAGTGGTATCCCCGTGGCTCCTTCGTTCTTGGTATTTTCTCATAGTTAGTCCCTGTAAGTGTGAGCAGGCACTTTGGGTTCACACTCTATTATTCAGTGTCATATTTCTCTCTCCATAGATAGATAGATATAGATATAAAAGAATAAATATACATTCACAACTTCTTTTAAAATGCTTATTCTGTTTTTGACTTTTTTTTTTTCCAAAGGAACCACCCTTTTTCTCTCTATGCTCCCCTTTGTCTCATTGTATATGTAAATACAAGACCTTTTCTGGCACCTCCTCTTCCACACTAACTTTGAGTAGGAACTGTTCAGAACCCTGGGCTGGGAAGACTTTCATCCTGATCTTTAGATAAAATTATTCCATAAACGCCCCACCACCTTCTCCCATTTTACACATCAGCACCCACCCTGAATAAGCTCCATTTCAGCTTTCCTTTCACATTCCACATGTATTTCACACATTAGGCTTATTCAGTTACAGCTTTGTCTTACTAGTTGTGTATATAAATCTGGCAATATTACTTACCTTTTAGAAATTTTTTCTTATTTCTTTTTTTTTAAAAAAAGATGCTAATACCAGCCTCTTAAATTGTGACAAGCATTTAAAAAATGTTACATAGTTCCTACCATAGAGCTGGACACAAAGTGGGCACTCAACAGATGTATTTTGCATGTTATAAGGGAGAGGTTTCTGTTCCCAAATAGCAAAGCAAAACAAAGAACTATAAATCCTTTAATTATTGTTTCTTATGAAATTGTCTCTTTGAACCCAGGCAACTTGGAAGGGACCGGCAGCAAATTTATAGGTTTCCAGAGGCCTCTTGTGAAAGGCAGCTGACAACTTGAAGTAGCCAGCCAGCCTCCTGTTGTTTTCCAGGCTTGAAAGAGGCTGCAGCAGAGAGCTGGGATGCCTCCAGTGTGTAAACCTCTGAGATGGCATGTGCTCAGTTTCTGGATCAGAGGTAAAGGAAAGGGTCCTTTCTCTCTGCCAGGTTCCTTAGCATAAGCCTAATTGTGTCTGAGCTGACTGATTCCACCCCCCACCCTCCAGCCCCATGCCCTCATGACTGCTCTCCCTCCCCATCTCACCTTGTACGACGTCACACTCATAAGCTTCTCTCCATCTGCTCTTCCCCATGGAGAATGGCAGTGGGAGGAAAGCCTGAATAGGCAAGAAACACCTGCCCTGGATAATGATCCTATGATATGTAGACAACAACCGACACCGAGGCACAGAGTCAGCAGAGAAATTTTGTTGAACGAGTGAATGAATGATGAATGAACACGTTCCAGCCCCTGGCTGTCCAGGGGTTCAGGAAGCCCCCCACAGATGGGCAATGGCAGAGGGGCTCAGACATAACCTCAGCCCTAGACCATCTGGGGTGAGAATAGGCCCTGGCTCAGGCCAAAGCCCAATCTTTACCCCATGCTAATTGTAAATTAGCTCAGAATCATCACTGAGTAGCTCAGCATGAAGGATAATCTCCAGTAAAAACAGCTTCAGGCATCTATATGTAATGCGGGAAAGTAAAGGTTGTGTGAGTATAAAATACACGAAAGTCAAGAAACCTGAGTTTTTCCACTTTGCATTAGATAAAAAGAAACTGGATGGCAGGGAGTGAGGGAGGGCAGGTAATTCCCCAAATGTCAGATCTAACAGCAGCTATTAGCCCCTACTAATAATGTCAATAATTACAACAATAACAACAATCAGAAATTACACTGATTGCTTCCTATGTAGCAAGCACGATGCTAAATTAAATGCTTTACATATGATATCATCATTACTACATATAACAGTCCTATGAGGTAAGTACTCATTTTATCATTAAAAAAAAAAAAAAAAAAAAAAAAAGGAAGAAAGAAAGAAAAGGAAAGCCAGTTCAGAGAAATGAAGGAATATTCCCTGACCACACTGCTAGTAAACTAGGCAATTCTGATTCTGAGGTAGATGCAACACACCATTCATTCAATCACCAAATATTGACTGAATGCTTAAAAGTGCCAGAACTTATCTAGATGCTGGGTTAGAGCAGTGGGTCCAGCAAAGGCCTTGCCCTCAGGGAGCCTCGATGATGAAGCCTACTACAGGGCCTCAATTCTTATCTCCTTTACATCAGCTGTGTTCTTTGACCTCAACAAAGAAAGAAACCTGCAGGGCTGTGAAAATGAGTAGAAATCACCTCCTTGGTGTGCCGGGGGCCTTACCCCTGCTTCTCCCATGAGCTCGCAGGAGACATGCATTCAGAAACTCCTTTTCCTGACAGTTCTGAGACAGGCACTGGTTTCTTTGGTTGCTCCTTTGGTCATACATTCAACTCTGTTTTCTTCCTCAGCACCTTACTCCCACTCAGATCAAACTCCCTCCAATTAAGCCTTAAATCCTTGCAAGTCTTCTTTGCAGATTATTGCCATTAAGACTTTTCCAAGTTGAAGATCAATTTTCAAGACAAAAAACTCATGAAAGTAATTGTTAAGACAATTTCAGAGTGTTTTGAGGACATTCTTGAAGAATACATGTTAGCAAAAGACATTCAGCCCTGGCTGGTGTGGCTTAATGAATTGAGCGCAAGCCTGCAATCCAAAGTATTGTCAGTTCGATTCCCAGTCAGGACACATGCCTGGGTTGCAGGTCAGGTCCCCAGTTGGGGTGCAGGAGAGGCAACCACTCATTAATGTTTCTCTCCCTCTCTTTCTCCCTCCCATCCCCTCATTCTAAAAATAAATAAAATATTTTTTATTAAAAAGATTATTTAGTACACAAAATTAATTTTGGCTTAGCTAACCTGGAAATTGATTTCTAAAGTATTTTTGTTTATTTTGTTGTGATAGGAATCCCTAATAAAGACAGTCTCTACCAAAGATTTCAAGTTGCTTTATCAATATTATCATCTTAATGTAACAATTTATGAGGGTAGTTTCCCAATTTCTTTTTTTTCCACAGTGGTAACTTTTAAAAAAATTAAATTTATTAGGGTGATCTTGTTTAAATAAGATGATATAGGTTTCAGGTGTACATTTCTATGATACATGACCTCTTTATTGCATTGTGTACCAAATGCCCAAAGTTAACTATCTTCCATCACCATATATTTGCCCCCCCTTTACCCTTTACTACTCTGCATCTTTCTTCCCTCTGGCAACCACCATACTGTTGTCTGTGTCTATGAGTTTCAGTTTTATATCCCACATATGAGTGAAGTCATGTGGTTCTTAGTTTTTTCTGACTGACTTATTTTGCTTAGCATGATATTTTCAAGGTCCATTTGCGTTGTCTCAAATGACAGTATTTCATCTTATGGCTGAGTAGTATTCTATCGTATATATGTATCATGTCTTCTTTATCCAATTATCTATCAAAGGACATTTCAGGTGTTTCCATGTCTTGGCCACCCTGAATAATGCTGCAATAAACATAGGGGTACATACATCTTTATGAATAAATGTTTCTAAATTCTGGTTACCGACCCAATTTCTGATATATGTGTCATCTTTTTAAGAAATCTGAGATGGGAAGCCTGAACAATTTGATGGAACTTTCTTTCACTTATTTCATAAATATTTATTGCGTTTACATATGCCAGGTATCTGCCAATTTCTGGGCTACAAATACAAAATGAACAGGTACATCTTCCTCTCACAAAGCTTATAATTTCAGGTATGTAAAAGGGTCTTGATGATGCTATGGCTGTTACCCATGATGGTAAATCCTAAAGACTCACTGGTATAACAGGCATGGCAGAGACCTTGATCTGAGGGACAGAACAGGGGGTGTGCTCCTTGGCTGGGTACATGGGGACTCCATGCTCTGGCTCCACTTGATCTTCAGAGAGGCAGCACTGTGGAGCGATGAAGAGCATGGGTTCTAGAGCCAGACCGCCTGGGGTCTGAATATGGCGTTGCTGCTTACTAGTTGTGTTTCTGAGCTAGTTAGAGTAGCTGTTTTGTCACTCAGCACCCTCACCTATAAAATGAGAATAATGATACTCTCCCCAGATATGCTTGTCATGAAGATTAAATGGGATAATTGGTGTTGAGTACTTAAAACAATGCCTGAAACATAGTAACTTTAATATGTTTATTCAAAAAAATAAAGTTTTTCCTCTTCTGTAACTGCCACAAGGATACCTTGGGTTCTGTCCACATCTTGCTAAATCCCCAAAGCACCACATGTTGTTGAACTTATATTCACTAATAATAATAATTATTACTCATTATTAATTTATTAGGTATCTCCTCTATGCCAGGTGCTGTCGCATAATTGTGGAAGGCAGTATGAGAAGCAAGGATTTAACATTAAACAGACCTGGGTGAAATTCTGGGACCTTGGGCAAGTAACTTGAGCTCTCAGAGCTTCAGCCAGCGCACTTACAAGATGGAGATGATGGTATCTTCACAAAAGCTGTGGGGAGGATAGAATGCATCCAATGTATAGAATTTAGCAAAGTGCCAGCTATTTGATAAGCACTCAATAATAAGGAGGGACTAGAGGAGGAAAGGGAGGAAGAGGAGTAGGCAACACCTTTATTTAGTTAGAAAACTGAGGTTCAATGCCATCCTATTCTGCACTGTTTAGGGATTCTTCTTCCCATGTGCCAGGTTCCTCTTAACTCATTTCATGAAATCCTTGTTGACAACTCTTTCACTGAACAACCTGCTCTTAGTAAGCTGTGACTTGGGAAAGAATGGGATACTAAGACTCCTGGACATTTTTTTGAACTGACTATCTTTTAAGTATCACACATACTCTGAAATACTTTTTGATTCTCCTCCCTCTTAAGCAGATACAGTATCTCCCTTGGGATACTCATGTAGCTATATCCATGGTGGCCCTTCACACATGCTACCCGATACTATCTGGACACTTGTCGTATCTACTCCAGTAGATCACAGTTTTGTTTTGCTTTGTTTCAAGATAACAGGGCTGTGTTTTTCCTGGAAGTCTTTTTATTTAATCTAGTGGAACCCTAAGCTTTGATGTCATCCTTCCAGATCATTGCCCCTTTTTCTCCTTCTCAAAACAGATGTTTTCTTTTACTAGGGAAGTTAAGGGGAAGAGCCATCAGGTATAAACACTGTCAGCTTCCAAACTGATCATTTTCTTATGCAGGATCTCAAAAGAAGCAATGATCAAACTTTTGTGAAAGCGTATCTCTTCACCTATGCAAGTATACCTGTACTTAGACCTATTGTAGAGAGCTGGCCATCATAGCCTCAGGTTAATACCATGTGCTCTGTTTAGTCCTTGCCTCCAGGGTGAGAGTAAGGATAAAATGAGCATATGTACTTACTAGATAGAGTACTTAGCATATAGTTTATACTCAGTAAATGTTAGCTATTATTAATTATCTTCTATCACAGTCTATGACTAGCTTCTTCATGATCTTCTTTTATACCTTTCCTCAATCTTACTCTCAAGTCTCCCCCGCATAAAATATATCCTTCTCAACTCTGCATTCTACATAATACATCACTCACTGGATTCTTCCCTTTGATTGTAAATCAGACTTCCCAAATGAACAGTTCATATTTGCTGGGTTTAAAAAAAAAACAAAAAACAAAACAAACAAACAAACAAAAAACCTCTCTTCATATTCCCTCCCTGATCCCCTGCAGACAGTTTAAATTCTAGACCCAACATTCCACTGTCTCTGCTCTGCCACAGGTCACCAGCAACCTTTTTGGTATTTGTCTTATTTGATATCTCTGAAATTTAACACTTCCCCTTTTGGAAAAATGTCTCCCCACTTTATTCTAAGTTCTCTTCCTATTTCTGTAGCATTGCTTTCTCTCTTTCGCTGGCTTTGTTCCCTCTGCCCAACACCTGAATGTTAATATTCTCTCCTTCAGCTCATCTCTTCTCATAGGGTCAGTGGGAAAGTTTATATCTTCAGACCTGATCTCTTGACTGAACTTTAGACTCATAGAGCCAACTGCTTCCTAGACATCTCTGCCTAGACAAACCATGTGCTCCTTCAAGTCAACCGGATGACTTCCCTATCCCATTTAGTGGCCTACCATTCCAACCACTTGCACAAGTTCCATATCTCAAGGCCATCCTTGATTTATTACCCACATCCAATCAGTTATCCAGACCAGATTCTACCTCCCTGATTCATAATGGGTTGGTCTCTGCTCCCCATCCTCCCCACCTCTTTGCAAGTCTAGACTCTCATCATCTCCTCCAAATTAAGACTGTTAAAGACCTTGGGTATCAGGTCTCTAATTTTTGAATTTCTAACAACAGATAATCCAGTCTGAAGACCTTTTATATCAGGTCTCCAATTTCTGGTTTCTAACAATAGATAATTCAATTTGTACATAGTTTCTAAAGTGTGACCATTATAAAACACAGATCTGTCTTCTTTACTCTCTAAACATAACTGCAATATTTTCTTATTGCCTACAAGTAAAACCTTCATTTTAAAACCCATATCTAGGAAAGCTCACTAACATCTCCAAAATCTACAGGCTTGGGACTATCTTTTGTTTCCAGACTCACCAAGGCACTTCTTTGTACCTGATTGTATATAACTCACAGTCTAGCTCATATCTGTCTTCTAATAACATAATCATTGGGATAGACCAGTTAACCCCTCAAGTAGTGCCAGAAAATTATGAATCTATGGTATTTCTCCTCTTGTATTACCTATTTTATTTTTAAAAAATTATTAAAAGAGAGAGAGACAGAGACAGAGACAGAGATTTGTTGTTCCACTAATTTATGCATTCATTGGTTAATTATTACGTGTGCCCTGACCAGGGATGCAACCTTGGCATATGCAGACGATGCTCTAACCAAATGAACTACTTGGCCAGGACCTGTATTACTTATTTTAAAGTGCTAGCTATCAGAGGCCCAAATAGTGACCTAGAAATCATCCTAGATGTCTCCTTTATAAGTGTTGTCAACAGATACTGAGAATATTATCTGCCAGACATTGTAAATAATACAACATCATCATAACACTGAACACATTCATACTGTGTGAAAGGCCCTGTTTGAAATGAGATAGATAATATAAAATATAACACAAATTAAAATAGTATAATAAAAATTTGTACCTCAGATGGTTATGGCTAGGATTAAATGCTCTAAGTGTACTCTGGTATATATGACCGGGAACATTTAATCTTTACCACAGCCATTTGAGATACATGCTATTATTCTATTTTAGTAATTTACCCAAGATCACACAGCTAATAAACACTGGAGCAGGGCTTTGAATCCAATTAGTGTAGCACCATAGTCCACACACTCTTCTGCCTTTGATTCAAATAGCAGTAATAGTAACATCCCTGAGGTTTTCTATGAGTCAGGCACTTCTCTTAATATATTCCATGTATTATTTCATTCAATCCCAAGACACCTCCTGTAACTTAGGTTCTATTTTTATCCTTGATTACCTATGCAAATTAACTTTGCTTGAAGAAAGCCAAATAAAAATTCAAACTGAAAACACAGAAAAATCTGGACATGAATACTCACTTCAAAGAGTATGCATTTTATCTTCTAAAAGTCTTGTTTCAGAATTCTTTAGAATTTTAGATTTCTCATATCACTTATCACAAACTTTCGGGTACCTTTCCAGTATGAGAGCAGAAGTTTCTTTGTTTATTCAACTGTCCATTTATTCAACAACATTTATTGAGCACTTAATGTGGGCAAGACATTAAACACTTCAGAGACTGTTTCTTCTCTCAAAAAAAAAAAAAATCTCTAGACGCTGAAAAGAACATTATAAGCAACTAGTATAGTGAAGTATGATAGGTAAAATTGGCAGAGAGGTTAAGAGAACAGACTTTAGAACCAGACAGACTTTCTTCAAAGCTTGACTTTGCCACTTACTTCTTGTGTGACCTTAGACAATTTATTTAAACTATTTATGCTTGATTTCTTTTCTTAGAATCTACATCATGTGATTGCTGTCGATTTTAAGCTTTAATATGTAAAAGACTTTGTTCAGTGCCTGGAACATGGTAACACTAAGTAAGGGCAGTTATAGGTAGTAGTAGCCGTGGTATTACCATATAAGGGTACACTGGCATTAGTAAGCAAGAGCGAAGAGAGAGTGCTTATTTTTTATTGGAGAAAGAAAGGGAGTTCAGATAAGTCTTTAAAGCAAAAGATAACTCTAATTAAGTTTTAAAAGATGAGTAGGTGTTCTCCTTGTAGACAGAAAGGAAAATCATAGGTGGGCATGATTAAAGTCAGGGAACTCCTAAAGTTCCTATATCTGGCTGAAGAGTGAGTAATATGCCTTTGTGTCTCCAGCATATTGTATTAGAGACTTATAGCCATGAGAGATAGGACTATAACAAGGGTGGAGAACTGAGGTTCTCATTATGATTATAGATCTTTGAAAGCTATTATTTGAAAGCATGCTTATTATTGGATTGGGAATAATAACACCTTCTCCTGTGTTTGAATAGCAGCAATTCTGTACAATTTTAAGATAGTATCTCAGTAATCTTCACAACTTTGGAGGTCTGGCCAATTATAATAATCACCACTTTTCATATGGAAAAGCAGAAGTACAAGGAGGGGAAGGCAGAAATCCAGGATTGCTCAAAATGTTATTGGAACTAGAAATGGGTCTCTAATTTACAGCTCACTAAAGTTCCCAAAATAACAAGATCAGACTAATTCAACACATACTCCTCTCTCTCCTTGTCTTTTTTTTTTTTTTAATCCTCACCCGAGGCATTTTCATTTGCTTTTTTATAGAGAGAGAAAGGAAGAAAAAGAGAAAACATCAATGTGAGAGAAGCATCAGTTAGTTGCCTTCATAGGCACTGCAGCTAGGAGATCTGTGCCTGGACTAGTGATGAAACCACACCTAGGCATGTGCCCTGCTGGGAACTGAACCACAACCTTTTGGTTACTGGGTGACACTCCAACCATTGAGCCATATCGACTGAGACTCTCTTCTGGTTCTTAAAAAGTAGATCAAAATGTTGTACTTGAAAAGGGTAGAGTGAGAAAGCAATCAGAAATAGAAATGGGCGATGCAGAAAATGTTGGATTAAACCGGTTTGTGATAAGGAGTAAAGTAGATATGTTGGGAATAAGTTTGACTGCTTGCCAAAAGGAAACTATTTATTTGCTTACTTGCTTGTGTACTTATGTAGCTCACACACAGTATCGTATCGGCAGCCGTCCGTCTCGAGAGATGATGGTGTAGCTTCTTAAGAGTCTATCTGCACCGCCGAGAATGGTCGTGCAGTCCGACTTGGGAGTGACACAGTATCTGTCTCCTCCCGTGTTGAATCGACATCTTGCGATGACGCTGGAGTGTCCTCTCCAGTGAAGCTGAAGCTACAGAGCCTGGGCAGGGTGATATGGAGGGTCTGCTGTTGCCCATGCAGCAGACTCCCCCCCTCTCTTCGCAGCTGAAGGGTCCAAGGGAAAGACGGAGTCAATACAGCTTGGCTTCAGGTGCGCCGCAGGAGTTGCCGGTGTTGACTACAACGTCAAACCGCCTTAGGGACTCCGGCTCCCGATTTTCTGTCGGGGTTTACTCCCTTAGCCTTTCCCCTGAAGAGGTATGCCGCAAGGCAGCAGAGGTTTTTTGGAGTCAGAGTTTTCCTTCTCTGATGTGCCCTGACTGGAAGATCGAACCAGCGACACTTAGCTCGCAGGCCGACGCTCAATCCACTGAGCCAAACCAGCCAGGACTCACACACAGTAAACTACATAAATCATAGGTTTACATGTTGATGAATTTCTACAAATAAATACTGTATTTGTTTGCTAGAGATACCATAACAAAATACCACAGACTGGGTAACTTAAGCACCAGGAATTTATTTTCTCACAGTTCTGGTGGCTGAAAGTACAACTTTAAGGTGCTGGAAGGGCTGGATTCCTTTGAGGCCTCTCATGGTTTGCAGATGGCCACTCTCTTATTTCCTCTTCATATGGTCTTTGCTGTGTATACTTGCATCCCTGGTGTCTCTCTTCTACTCTTTTTTTTTTAACTAGTATTTTTAATTTACTGATTTTAGAGAGAGAGAGGGAGAGAGAGAGAACATCATTTTTTGTTCCACTCAATGCACTCATTGGTTTCTTCTTGTATGTACCCTGACCAGGGATCAAACCCATAACCTTGGTTTATTGGGACAATGCTCCAACCAACTGAACTACTGGGCCAGGGTCTCTTCCCTTCTTATAAGAACATCACTCATATTGGATTAGGGCCTCTTCCTAATGGCCTGTTTTAACTTAACCATCTCTTTAAAGACCTTCTCTCAAAATATCATTACAAACTGAGGTACAAAGTGTTGGGATGTCAACATATAAATTCGGAGGGGGCTTCAGAGATAACAAATGTGTATATAAGATATAGATCCACTTAGATCAAGATATAGAATATTTCTACTATCTCAGGAGGCTCCCTGTACTCTTCCAATCCTCCAATGATAACCCCATTTCACCTTTATCACCATTGATATAGTTTTTCTGTTTTTGAACTTCATATGTTTGGGGGGCTGGTGTTTTTTCCAGCAATATAATGTCTGTATGTTATTTCATGTAGTAGTATTTTGTTTATTTCATTTATTGTGTAAATATAATTTATATATTTGAATTGCTTCCAGTTTTGGGTTGTTATGAATAAATCTGCTGTAAGCATTCTTATATGTCTTTTTGATGGACATAATCATTCCTTTCTGTTTGGTATATATGTCCAAGTGGGATTTCTGGGTATATAGATATATAAATATTTTTATTTTTTTTTACTTTTTGGTTTTTCAATTACAGTTGTCCCATTTTTACCCCATTGCTCTCCCCCTCCCAGCCCACCCCTTCTCACTCAATCATATCCCTCCGCATTGTCCATGTCCATGAGTCATTTATACACGTTCCTTGACTAAACCTTATATAAATATATTTAATGTTAATAGATCTTTAGAACAATTTTCCAAAGTAGATACACCAACATACACTCACATTTTCAATTGTTCCACATCTTCATCAATACTCAGCATTATCAGTCTTTTTAATTTTAGCCAGTCTGGTGAGGATGTATGACTTATTTCCCTGATAACTAATGCTGTTGACATTTAGCCATTTGATATTTTTTTTTTATAAAATGTCTGTTCAACTTTTTTTTTTCCATTTTAAAATTTGTTGACTTTTTACTTTTTGCAGAACTTTTTAGTATATCTGGATACAAATCATTTTCAGGATTTGTATTACAAATATCATTTCTTGGTCTGTGGCATGTCTTTTCTCTCTTTTTAATGGTGTCTTTTCATGAACACACATCCTTAATGTTAATTAATTCCAGTGTATCTGTCTTTCCTTTCATGGTTTGTATTGATGCTCCATTTAAGAAATCTTTTCTTACCTGAAGGTCATGAAGCTATTCTATTTTCATTTAGAAGCTTGATTATTTTACTTTTACATAAAATACTATGATTCATCTCAAATTGATTTTTCTATGTCTAGCCAATTGACCCAGCACCATTTCTTTTCCACTGAATACTATGTAGTAGCTATATAGGTAACCATATTTGTACATGTCTTCTTCAGAGATACATATTCTGCCCCATCTTTTAATTTATCTCAGCTTGTGGTAATACAAGACTGTTTCAATTATTAAAGCTTTATACTAAGTCTTGATATACAGGAAGTCTAAGATTTATTCTTCAAAATTGCCTTGGCTCTTCTATGTTCTCCAAATTTCAAATAAGTTTATAATTATCTTATAAATTACAAACATTCATTAAAAATTTGTTGGATTTTGCCTAGAATTGTGTTGAATCAGTTTGTCAAAAATTGACATTTTAATATATTGAAAATTTCCATCAGTAAACATAAGATTTCTTTTATTTACATTGGTTTTCTTTAGTTCCTTTCAGCCATATTTTATAGTTTTTAGGAAAGAAGTATCACACATCTTTTGTTAGATTTATTCCTAAATATTTGGATTTTTGATGTGATTATAAACAGTAATTTAAAAACTTACTTTTTAGGTTGGTTCTGACATATGTAAACACGATTAATTTGCTACATTGATCTCCTGTCTGGTGATCTTGCAAAATTAATTTATTATTATAATATATTTGCAGATTCTTTTGATTTTTTGCATGCACAATCATGTCATATGTGAATAATGATCATTTTACTTCTTACTTTCCAAATTTTGTAACTTTTATTTGTTTTCTTGCCTTATTGTAATGGCTAAGTCCTCCAAGACAATATAGAATTAAAAAGTCACTTCTAACCCTTGACTGGTGTGGTTCAGTGGATTGAGTGTCATTCTGCAAACCAAAAGGTGGCTGATTCAATTCCCAGTCAGGGAACATGTCTGTGTTGTCAGCCAGGTCCCCAGTGTTTTGGGGTATGAGAGAGGTAACAGATCAATGTTTCACTTGCACATCAATGTTTTTCTCCCTCTTTTTCTTTCTTCCTTCTCCTCTCTCTAAAAATAAATAAACAAAATCTTTTTTTTTTTAAGTCACCTCTATTATTTGATATTTATTTTGGAGTTGCTAACCAGTGTAACTGAACAAAAGTATAAAACCTATAATTATTTGTAATAGATATAATTATAAACCTTAAAAACACAAAAAATTAAATAAAAGTTATTTCAATCAATAAAAGGATTTATTAATATTGCTAATCACAGATTTAATAAAAAAGCCAATTATTACTTTAAAATAATGATTATATGTCAGAAAGTAAAATGGGAGAAAATGTCTCACTGAAATTGCTATAAAACAGTTAAATTTTTTGAAGAAAGCACAGAAATTTAAAATTCCTCTGAAGTACATAAAAGAAAAGTTAAATAAGTGGAAAAACATTAATTTGCATAGTAAAATCAATATTTAAAATGACATCAGTTATCTTTGAACAAGGCTTTTAGAGTTTTTTTTGAAGCTTGAATTAAATGATGCTAAAATTCATGTGAAAAATGTACATATTAAAAAAACCTTCTTTTAGGATTCACTCTTTGTCTTTGAGTTTTGCCATTTTAATTACAATGTGTCTTGGAGTGGGCTGGTTTGAAGGAAAAATTTCTAAAAGAGAAGAACCAGAACTATGAGGGGAGTAACAAATAAAGTATTTTTAATGTTTTTTCCTGATCTCAGATTAGACAAACAGCTCAATGAGGCAGATGAAGGATTCTATATATAATATTGAATAATTATCAGAATTTAAAAAATAATGTCACTTTAATAAATGAGAAAAGTATGAATTATTGAATAAATAATGTTGGTGAGACTGGTCAAATATTTGAAGAACATAAAGTTGAATTTTCCTCTTTTTCTTCTATACTGAAATATGAAAAATAAACTTAAATGTAAAGAAAAGTCCACGGGGGTTAACATACAAAACATATAAAGAATTCATACAACTCAACAAAACAATGTGATTTAAGAGTGGGTAGAGGACCCAAACAGACATATTTCCAAGAAGGACAAACAGATGGCTAACAGGTACATAAAAAGGCATTCCACATCACTAGTCATAAGGGAAAAGCAATTCGAACCACAATGAGAAACCACCTCACTCCTGTGAAAATGGCTATTATCAATAAGATAAAAGATATCAAGTGTTAGAGAGGATGTGGAAGAAAGGGAACCCTCACTCACTGCTGGTGGGAATGTAAATTGGCTGTAGCCACTATGGAAAACAGAATGGAGGTTCCTCAAAAAAGTAAGAATAGAGCTACCATATGATCCAGCAATCCCTCTTCTGGGCATCTACCTGAAAATTTTGAAAACACTGACAATTTTGAAAAGTCAAATAGAAAAGGAAACAACTGTATGATTCCACTCATATGTGGGATATAAAACAAAAAGTAACAAACAAACTCATGGCTACAAATGACAGAATGGTGGTTACCAAAAGGGAAGGAGGATTGAGGGAAGACAGAGAGGGAAACGGTGTTAAATATGTGGTGATGGAAGGAGACTAGACTTTGGGTGGTGAGCACACAGTGGCATATACAGACATTGTATTATAAAGTTGTACATCTGAAATGCATATGTATTAACCAATGATACCCCAATAAAGTTAATTTTTTAAAAACCATAAAATGCCTAGAAGAGAACATGAAATATTAATTGAAAAATAATTTTGGCCATTCTGAGCATTTTCAAAGCTTTCAAACTATACAAGAAAAGAAAATATCCAACTTAATATCATAATAATTTAAAATTTTATCAATTTTAAATCTCTGTGCAGTAAAACAGGGCAAAAAAGACAAGAACAGATTGGAAAAGCTATTTTAATACATATGACAAAGCATCCTTAATACACCAAAAATTCTCGCAAATAAGTAAATAAAAATAAATAACCCAATAGAAAAAAATGGATAAGGCAATTCAGGAAAAAAATATTAATAGACAATTATCATGTGAAAGGTGCTCATCCATATTCATATTTTAAAGTATACAAATGAAAACAAAAATAATTTGTCATTTTTTTCTACCCAATTAAAAGTTGAAAGGTTAGTTAAATCCTAAACTGAAGGGTAATAGGTATTTCTATGTATTGTTGATAGTATAAATTATTATAAACCTTTTATAGGAAATTTACCAGCATCTTTCCAAGTTACTAATGAGCATATCCTTTGACCTCGATCTTGAAATTTATCCTTCTCACATACTTGCACTAGTTATGGGTACAGGAATTCCACAATTTTGGGGTAGCATTGCTTTTAACAATGTTAGGGGCTGAATTGTGCCTCTCCAAAATTCACATGTTGAAGTCTTAACTCCCAGTAACCAAGAAGGTGACTGTATTTGTATATAGAAGTGACTAAATTTAAATGAGTCTGTTGGTTTGAGTGCTAATCCAATTTGCCTGGTGTCCCAAAAAGAAGAAATTAGAACACAAATTGATGCCCAGAGGAAGACCCTGTGAAGGACAGGGAGGGTTTACAGCCGTTTACAATGCAAGGAGAGAGGCCGCCAAAGAAATCAACCCTGCGGACACCTTGATCTCAGACTTACAGCCTCCAGGAATGTTTGAAAATGAATTTCTGTTGTTTAAGTCACCCCGCTGCTGTTACTTTGTTGTGGCAACACTAGAAAACTAATATAAATAGTAAAAGTGAAATCTTCATGGCTTAAAAGAAAGAAAATGTTACCAGTGGTTACTTGTAGAAAGTAAAATTACATACAGAGTAGGCAAGAGACAGGAAATTTTATGTTTTCCTTCTTGCCTTTTTGTTCTGTTTTTAAATATTGAACCTGTATTACTGCTACAACAAAATAAACCAGTTCATTTTTTTAAGTGATGAAGAATTTGTATTAAATTTGTGTGTTTGTCAATTTTTCAAGTTTCAGAAAAATGTCCAGAAATCTTCTTTGAGACCATAAAATGTTTCTCTTGTTTTATTTATCTTTGATTTGCTGTTTCTTTATGACTGAGCATCAAAAATAAACGTAACTCATTTTTATTCTTTTGTTTGGATCAATTAATAGTAATTTAGCAGTATTGTTTTTTTTCTTCCATAAATATTTGGATTTATTTTCATCTTATTCCAAAACTTGAAAAATCATAATTTTGCATACTCAAGGATTATGCAGGGACAGTTAGAAAAATCCCTCAATTTAAAGTTGAATTTTTATTTTTAAGCAGACATCGATCTATGTACTGTAACACGAACTAAGTAATAACCATGCAGTTATAATAACCCTCTCTTTTAATTGTAATCTAAGCCAGAAGGACTAGCAAGAAATATATAGTAGACAGCACTGTTATTGGGCAATATTCAAGTCAATTGCCTTCACATCTCCTTAGAAATGATTCTCAGGTAACTAGGAAAATGGTAGTCTCTCATTACTAGTCAGCTTTAGATGTTAGTGTAATGCTAATACTTTTCGTCTTTATTTTAGGGTCTAACTATCTCACTCTGGCTAAAAACATCTTAGTATGAAATAGTTAATAAATGGAGAATGCAAAGTTGAATGAACATACCTCCAAATTACTCAGGTGTTCTTTAAGCAGAGATTACAGAGTAGGAGTAGAGGAGGTGCACTAACTGAATGACTGGAATGTCCCTGGGGTCTTAATTCCTTAAACCTTCTCAAAATACATTGCTGACATTATAATCCAGTTGAGTAAGTATTTCTCTTTGGGGGCCTCCTAAGGGTCCGAAGCTTCTGTTAAGGTCCTGTGAGGGCAACAAAAGAAGTAGGTGAAATTTGAAACAGCCAAGGCACCATGGACCACAGCAGGAATCAGGCTGGAGCTGGAGCTTTTGCCTGCCTTGAGCTGAGGGGAGGCCATCCTGACTGCAGCACTTGCACAGGGAGTAAGGATTGCCAACGAGAAAGACAAGAGAGGAAATACACATGATTTGATGGAGATTTTACAAACGATTACCTTAACGGCCCATGTTTAGGATGTATTAATTACTTATGTTGGGCTTAATCATTTGGCCATGCATTTTGTTCAACAAATATTTATTTGGTGTCTATTATGTGCCAGGCATTATGCCAGACACTTGGAATATAATGATATATCACATGACCTTTCTGACTTTCAGGAGCTCACAGATAAATGGCTTTGACAAAACGTAAACTAATGACTAGGTTTTCCAAATCTTCAAAGATAAGCTGGAGAAGACCTAGGTTCAGGTACAAAAAAGTGACCTTTTTTTTTTTTTTTTTTTTCTGAGATGGATTCCTGTCCAGTGTTGAGGAACTATGAACTTCTTTGTTTATATAAAAATGTTTAGCACAAGGTTAAGAGAAAGGAAAAGAGGTGGGGGGGGGGGGTCCCCTGGATTTTAATCCCAATTCTTCAAGTTGATTAAAGTTTTAGTATATCTTTGCTCTAAGTTTCTTTATCATAGGATATCAAAGTGAGGATAACAACAGTGCCTAACTCAGAAAGGTTACGAAGATTAAATTAACTAAACATGTGAAGTTTAATAATGCCCAACTTATAGTAAGCACTATATTTACATTTATGTGTTTCAGATTTAAAGAAATACTATTGTTTTCAACATTCAAAAAGAAAGTTAAATGCATTAAAATTAGTAAATGTTTAGGCATCATTACAACCTAGGATTATGTCACTAATTAATTGTAGTTTAATTTTATTCATGTGGGCAAGAGGGGACAGAGACACATTTTAACATGCTCTCCATAACATAACATGGGGAAAAGCTTCTAATAGTTAAGAGACTCTAGGTACACTAAAGATTATAAAATATCCCTGAGCACAGAAGGAGACTATTATCAGGCACTGTGCTAAGTGCTTTGCCTACAGTTGTGTTGGGTTTCTTTTCAGGGAGGGAAGCAGTGGAGGATGACTTTTAAAAAAAAAAGCAACACCAAACTATGCTTAAAACAGCACCAAAACTCACCCTGACTGGTGTAGCTCCATGGATTGGGCATCATTCCACAAACGAAAAGATTGCCAGTTCCATTCCTGGTCAATGCACATGCCTGGGTTATAGGCCAGGTTCTCAGTTGAGGGCATGAGAGAGGCAATCAATCAAAGTATCTCTTGTGCAATGATGTTCCTCTTCCTCTCTTTTTCCCTCCCTTCCCATTTCTCTAAAAAGTAAATAAAATCTTTTTTTCAAAAAGAGCACCAAAATTCAAGGTCAAGTCTATACAATTTAGTGAACTTGTAAATGACATTTGTTTGTCGAATTGAGAAACATATTTGCCTTTGATTTAAAACTATCTACCAAAATAAAATGAACATGTTTTAAGTTTACTCTATCTTCCTCAAGAATGAGCTGGTTTTCAAACTGACATTTGCATTTTTGTTTGTTTGTTTTTTTTTAAAGATTTTATTTATTTTTAGAGAGAGGGGCAGAGGGGAGAAGGAGAGGGAGAGAAACATAATTGATGGGTTGCTTCCCACACTCCCCCAACACGGGACCTAGCCCGCAGCCCAGGCATGTACCCTGACTTGGGAATTGAACCAGCGACCTTCTGGTTTGCAGGCAGGTGCCAGATCCATTGAGCTATCCCAGCCAGTGCACGTTTGCTTTTTAAATGCAAGGTCCCTGTTAGCACTGGTACAGGTATTGATCAATCACAACTGAGGCCTGCTGACTATCAGCTCTATCTGTTAGACTTTCTCAATCCATTTCCGTTTTTGTCAACATACTAATGGTCCAGAGAATACTCACATGAAATTCAGAAATAAAAAGAGAAATAATAATAACCCCCCAAAAGGATTAACTTCTCTGAACTGCATCTGAGATCAAGAATAATGTTATAAAATTACTGACTATTCATTGAGAAGAATCCTTTTATTATTAATGCTAAAAACATCCAGGACACTTCAAGTTTATAACCTTGGACTTGCTAAGTCCCTAAAGAATTAGGAATACTAGGTTTTGGTCTAATGTTTTTTGTTGTTATGTCCTCATTTCTCAAAACCTTTTTGTAAATCAAAATTTAAGGGTTTGTCGATGCTAACATCAATGGTGCGTAAGTTTGTTTACTCTTTTTGATACTAAGAATTACTTGAATCTAGAAAAAAAAAAAGCAGTTCAGCCCATTGATAGATGAGTCTGAAACCTCTTCCACAAAGTCTTATAGTTGCAATAGTGTTCATATACAGCATCTCACTAATTTTCTCAACCCTATGAGATTAATTGTTCCCAATCACCATGAAGAAATTGAGGCTGACTTGTTACTAGGCATATATATAGTAAATGGTGGCATAAGGCCTTGAACCCAGCTCTCTGCCTTTCAGCACACACTATCTCATCGAGAGACAGTGAACTGGGAATACAGCGAAACTCCTGGGGCTATCAGTTATGAACTGGTTAGAAAATCACACAGAAAACTCACATTCCTCCTCTCCCCATGACCCCACCTTTATTTCACGTAGTGAACTTGACTGTAGAAGCCAGTCCTTAGGGAGGAAATAGGTGGTGTCTTTAGGAATAATATCAGCTTGGGTGTGGGGAGCTGGTCTGTGGAGGTAGAAGAAGAAATTGGTGCCAAGTGTAGGCTAGGTGACAAGTGTAAGGGTACTTTACCTCTTCTCCAATGTTGGCTCTTAGTCTCTGCTACCTGGCCTCAGGTGCCTCCAAAGTTTCCTAACCAAAGAATCACCCCAATATGCAATGACCGGGAGTAATAGTTCAGCTAATTTACTTGCCTTTCCTTTCCCCTTGGCTCTACTAAAAAAATATAGCTGGGAACCCTCTCACTTTGGGAATAGACAAAGGAATCTTTAAAATTTTTCATAAGAAGCTACACACAAATTGTTAACAGAATTACCCCTGGGAAGAAGATTTTCACTTTTAACCGCTTGTGCAGTATTTGACTTTTAATGATTGCAGATTAGTTTGAAATAAATAACACAACTAAATAGTTTAAAAACTATATAAACTCTATCAACTATGCAATGAAAAAAGCAGAACTTCTGCCTTTTGACATTTTTTATAAAAACTCCAATTGACGTATTATACTACTGCTTTACTTTTTTCAACTTTATGTGGAAAAGCACTTTGAGACTCAGCATAGGGTGATAGTAACAGTCTACTACCTGAAGTCAACTGCCACCAATTTGTACCCTGTCTACCTCAACAGTTTAGTATGTGACCTTAGGTAAATCACTCAATCTCTCTGAACCTTGGTTTCCTGTAATACAAGTTGACTAAATAATGCCTTTAGGTTCTCTGTATCATTGATAGGTTAAGTCATTATTTCTATGGTATGATTGCTAGTAGTTTCTTGGTGTCCATTCTCTTTGCCTTTTACTAGAACTCTCAGCAACATAAGATATTCTCCAGCCTCACTTATAGTCAATAAAATTTGAGCAGAAGTTATGTTTGATGTTTCTAGGTTGCTCTTATAGAAGTAAAAAACACATTTTTCCCTTGAACCTTTCCCTATTTCTTCTTGTCAAAATGTTGATCGTGGAGATGTATTGGCAATTCGCCTTCAATCATGAGCAGAGGGCAACACCATCAGGAATGGCAGAGAAAGAAGGAACTTAGGCCTTTAACACGATAAAGATACCTTATCCTTAATTATTAGAATGTTCTAAGAGCGAGAAATTCACTTTTTTTCTTGTTTAAGCTACTTTTGATAAGTTGGGCTTTTGTTTTAGCAAAGTTGAAATTTGAAATTGCAAGGGAAAACCAGGTTTATTCTACTTTCCCCAAGTATGTTTTAATTGGCCTTTTAAAAAATAATAGTATCTTCTTTAAAAGTTAAAAAAAATCTTATTTATTGATTTTTATAGGGAGAGAGAGAGGGAGGGAGAGAGAAACAGCCTCATGTAGTTCCACTCATCTATGTCTTCATTGGTTGCTTCTTGTATATGCCCTGACCAGGGATCGAACCCACAACCTTGGTGTATCAGGATGATACTCTAACTAAATGAACTACCTGATCAGGGCTCAATTGGTCTTTTTTAATTCCCTAATTCAACTGTGTCTTCTCTTGGCACTATGGATTTAAACAAACATGTCCCACTGCAAATCATAATCACAAACTCTAAGCACATCCTGGTTATGACTGATAGTCAGCTTGCTCCTGTGGTTGGTAAGTGGCCAGGTATTAATTTGTGCACATGTTTTATTAAACACACAGGACTGAAAGTTCTTTGAGTGAAGGACCTATGTCTTGTTCATTTGTAAATCCACTATAGCATCCTTCATAGAGCCTGACATGTTGCAAATGTACAATAAATAAATACACGGTCTTGATGTTAGGGAAGCCAAGTGCCTTGAGAGGACTTGGCAATATCTCTGCCCAGCAAAGGCACAGGAAGAGGGTGAGGCAGTGGAACCCAGACTATATCCTGAATGATGTTGAATTCCAGCCTGTTATACACCCCACTCTTTAAAGTACAGGATTGATTCAACAGTGACAGATTACACAGTTCTCCAGTCACACCTCTCTTTATTTTTATTACCTAAAATACTTTGAACAAACTCTCATTACCAAAGGTAATCCATTCTAATTTTAAAGATCCTTAGTAACACAATTAATGTTCCCTACTTCTACAGAAGAAGTAATATGTATAAAATATGCAATATTAAATAATTACATAATGTTACTTTTATATATAAATAAATACCTGTAAAGAAAGAAAATATGATATGTATTACTTAAACCTATATATACTTTAGGTTACCCAGGCAGCCCTAGTGTACACCTGTTGTCCTCGCATAATTAACAATGCCTCTTTCAATCTCAGAAAGGTTCCGATATGGTCACTAACTAGATTAGATGCAAAAGGGATCTTATGTGAGACAGAGGATAATTAAGTGCCGAAGTGAAGTGGGGATACCAGAAAAGGTTATGCCTTTTTTCTGCTGGAAGTTCCTGAAATTTATTACTCAACTGAATGTTCTAAGAAAATGTATCATGTCCAAGGGACTGGACAAATAATTTTGTTTCTGATGTTGTCAGAAACACACAAATTTTTAAGTATGTCCTGGGTAAACTGATGGTTCTAGGAATATAAACTCATTTTAAATATGTCCAGAAGTTCCTAATTTATGCTTGGATTATCTTAATATTTGGCCTAATGTCTTTAATGAAATCTAAACTACATTCTTGATTCTTGTTTACATTTATTTTCTCAAACCATAAGATGTCATAGTCGACTCAGTGTCTCTAAAATAGTGTGAGTCATTCCCAGTTATCTGTCATATCATCAGCACCCCCAAGAATGTGACAGAGGACATGCAAGCAAAGCATGCCAGGGGTTGAAACCTGAAAATGAAATGCCATCAATGCCCCTTGACTTCTGATCTAATAGTTTTTGCTAATGCTCTTTTCATAGATTTCAGAGTAATATCTAGCTCATAAATCCTATTTTTTGTGTTTTATTTCACTACTATGGCTTAATTACAAGCTCCTGCCTCCTTTGTTTTTGTGATGCAGACTGCTAGCTCTTCCCTAATGCCCATTCTCTTTCCCTATGGCAATGGTGCTTTTCCCCTCTATTCCACACATGCTGCCAGCTAAAGATTAAGCACATGGCCATCTGACTAAGTCTTTGACTTTTAAATGTGAGCAGAAGGTGGGTATATTATTTCTACATTGTTCACTCAGATGAAACTTGCCGCTCTCAACTTTTTTCCTTTCCTGGGAACTAGACTCAAGATGTGTCATCCACCCAGCTTTGACCATGCAGATAATGACAGTACTCTAGAACCTGGTTAACAAAAATGTGGTCCTCAGATGAGCAGCATTAACATCACCTGAATGCTTTTTAGAAATACAGAATCTTGGGCCCCATTCCAGACCCACTGATCCTGCATCTGCATTTTAGCAAGATCCACAGGGGATTTGAATGCACATTAACATTTGGTTTTTTATAGTATTTTTTACATTACCATTTATCCCTCTTATATGTCCCCTGTATTCACACTTGTCCATATGAGTCCTTTTTCCTTCTAGCTTGATCCCTTGATCCCTTAACCTCACCCATAGCTGTCATCCTGATCTCTATGAGTCTATTTTACTTGTTAGTTCAGTTTGTTCATTAGAGTCCACATATGAGAGAAATCATGTGATATTTGTCTTTCTTTGGCTGGCTTATTTCACTTAGCATAATGTTCTCCCGGTCTATTCATGCTGTTGCAATGGGTATATTTTTCTTCTTTTTTAGGACTGAGTGGTATTCCATTGTGTAAATGTCCCACAATTGTTTTGTCCACTCATCTACTGATAGACACTTGGGCTGCTTCCATCTTGGCGATTGTAAATAACATTGCAATGAACATAGGGGCACATATGTTCTTTCAAATTAGTGTTTTGAGTTTCTTCAGTTATAGTCCCAGAAGTAGTGTTGCTGGGTCAAAAGGCAGATGCATTTTTAATTTTTTGATGTATTTCCATACTGCTTTCCATAGCAGCTGCACTAATCAAGTACTGCCTTAGTAGAGGATGATGGATCAATAGGATGGGAGGAAACTAGATCTCAATTATTTTGTTGAGCAGAGCTGTCTACCATCCTGGTCTGCCCAAGATAGACTATTATGAGAGAGCACGATAAAATTTTTATCTTATTTAAGTCATTGAATTGTGAGCTCTTTCTTTGACTTCTATCCTAACTTTTAGTCCTTGTAATAGCAACATACGTTTTAAACCTCTGCCAGAGCCTTGTGTAGAAAGAGATGAGAAAGGATATTTTCTTTCTGAATATTCTAGAGTACTTCCTCCCCCCTTTAGGAGAGTACCTAAATTTAACTCACTCCGTTGATTTATCTCAGACTGGGAAAGTAGAGAGTGCTCTTACCTCATCCTCCTGGGTATCACCCTGTACATTCCAACAATCATTTTTGGTCTCCTTGAGGATGCTGAGTTATGAAGCTCAATATAAATATTAAATGAAGTGAATATACAATGTCTCCGGAGATGGTTTCATCATTTTTCCCCAGAAGACCCAAATCCTAACTATCAGCATTAATCAAATTGACCACATTTATTTTAAAGTACATTAGGGCATGCGTGCCCTCTTTTTAATGTATAGGCTCACCCATTATTTAATTTAACAACAATTTCTCCTTCCTTTCCATCCAGTTTGGTTAATATGTTTTCTAGATTTGCAGTTCACCTACTTCAGTCCAACACATATTTACTTAATGCTTCCAGAGTGCTAGATGTTATATTATATACCGGAAAAATAATAGTGACCATATGTAGCTTATAGTCTAATTAGGCAGGAGACAAATGAACAAGTGATTACAAAGCTAAAGAATGTTAAGAAATGGAAAGAACTTAAAGTACTTTCAATATTGTTCATTGCCTGAATAAGTGAAGAAATAAATTAAGCGTTAACACCTTCTCTCCAAGCCTCCAGGGAGATAAAGAGCACAGTTGCCTTATTTTCCCTTTCCTGCCTCCCTTATTGGTCTTTTTGCCTGTGCAAGAGAAGTTGGTTAATTACCCAGTGAAGAATAAGGATTTACAGTTCATACAAATGGAAAATGACTGGGAAGAAACTTAGCAAAATAAAAATAGTTGCATTTGGTAGTAAGATTGTGGCTTATTTTATTCTTTTCCTTGTTATTAAACTATTGATTGTATAATACATTAAAATTGGGCATAAAAAGGGCACATTTGTGTGTTAATCTTCTTTATTACCTTATAAGGGAAGTGAGGTTGCATTTCCTGTGCAGTACCAATACCTCATTGGGCTCCACTAGGACTGACTAATGTCATTCTCCTTCCTTCTTGCCTAATGCAAATAAGCCACTGCACCATCTGATTTCTGGTATTTGTTCTCTAGAGGGCCCAGGTGTCATTTCTGTATTACCAAACAACTCTGAGTTTTAAGTGTTATCTTCGCTTAGTGCTCACACCTGGTAGTCTTCTCTGAGGCATCAGTCAAAGGTCAAGGCCTGTTTCCAGTCACTGATCTTACTTGAAAGTTCATGGATAGTAAATAGGTCAGAGAGTGAAGCTGTAATTAATGTAATTAAGAGGAAGTTGCTTGGGACAGGAGATAAAGGATGAGAATATGAAACAAACTACTGTTAGATGGGGCACTTCTGAAGCTGGAGTTCTACCCAGAGAAAACCATGCTGCTGATCTGTTGCTGCATAAGGAACCATCCTTAAATTGGTGGCTTAAAACAACCACAGCCATATTTTTGCCCACGATTCTCTCATTTGGGCAGGGCTGGGTGGGGGCAGCTCATCTCTGCTCCAGATGGTATTGTCTGATGTGGTGCACCCAGGCTGGAGGATCTCACACGGCTTCATTCTCATGTCTGGAGCTCCAGCTGGGGTGGCTGGAATGTTTCTCTCCATACGGCCTTTCTGTCCAACAGAGTAGGTGGACTGCTTTTCATGGTGTCTCGGGGTGCCCAAGGTAGTAAAAATACAACTTTCAAAGCTTTTCAAAGCTTGGTGCAGTATTTCCTGTGTTTCACTCTCTTAGTCAGAGCAAGTCACAAAGCCATCCTGGATTAAACAGAGAAGAAAATAGACTCCACTTCTAGATGAGAGGCGCAGCAGACATGTAGGAATGAGTGGGGTCATTGGTGGCATCTTTGCACATAACTTACCACACCCTGAGGAATAGCCACTGAAAACCCCCTGAGCATCCACAGCCATCATGAAGTTTACAGTGGAGAGCAGAGATTAATGCCACAAATGCTGTGTAGGTAGAAAACATGAAGTTATCCTACTCCTCTTTAAGATTATGATTGCAACAACTTCTAAAACTAAAAAAGGTCTACAATTTATTAACTGTAACAAGTTAATATCATATTAAATTATTTGATACTCATATCAACCTGGGAGGTTTGTGCCATTTCTCAAATTACAACTGAAAAAAAAAGGCTTTTTTTTCTTTGTCATATCTTCTCATTTAATCTGTATTTTCTTTGGAACTTTCATGTATTTATATGTTTCTTTATTCAGCCTATTTAATTTGTTTTGGTTTTTTGTATGTGTTTTTATAAGCTTTCCTCACGTCATGAGGTGGATATATTTTACTTATCTTAAATCAGGTTTAGGGAGGTTTAGTAACTCGATCAATATTATTATGCTACTGCATAATAACCTGGTGCTTAACTTTTCTGGACCTGAGAGAGCTAAAATAATAAAATCCTAATTGTATCCTCCATTTTAAGTTTTCTTAAACTCCTAGGTCATACCAGGCTCACATGACTATTAAACACAGAGAAAATTGAATATAGCAAATAATTTTATGAATTAATATCTTCTTTCAATTAGTTTGCCTGAATTAAATTCACTATTTACTAAGTGATTCCTCTGTACCAGGTACTGATCTGTGTGCTTGGAGCACATAAGTGAACAAAACAAGTATTCCTATTCATGAGGAACTTAACTTTCTAAAAATGGCACTCTCTCTCTTTCTCTCTCTCTCTCTCTCTCTCTTTCTCTCAATCTATAAATAAAAATTTGTTTTAAAAAGCACTGGTTGGGTAAGCTCACTTGGTTAAAGCATCATCTCAATATACTTAGGTTGTGGGTTCGATCCCTGTTCAGGGCATATATAAGAACCAACCAACGTATACATATGTGAAACAACAAATTGGTGTTTCTCTCTTTTTCCCGTACTCTCTCTCTCTAAAGTCAATAAAATTTTTCAAAGGGCATCTTGTACACAGAAAAGAACAAATTGTGTCATCATGGGGGAAAAAGGATTTGCAAGTTCAATTGTGCAGGAGTTTATGATAGTTTTAAAGGAATTTTTTTTTTTTTTTTTTTTTTAATCAAAGAAAATTGAACTCTGTCATCCTCTCTTTGAGTGAAGAATTTGAGCTTAACCCCTGGCAATATTTCTCCCAGCCTTAAATTCCTCTGGGCATTTGAATCATAGTAATGATTTTCATACAGATTCACAATTCATAATCTAAAGATATCTTCATGTTTCCCACCACCACTCCTTCCTTTTAGGCAGTCAGAAAATAGACTTCTCTGTTTCGTGGATGATCTTCCACTTTATTCTTACCCTTCGGAATCGAACACAGATATAGACCAAAGTCCAATAAACATCCATTTGAGGCTATAGATCAGCCATTAAGGGATATCGTCTATCATCACACTATTTTATCTACCACTTTTTTAGTTACTATTTTTCACTCATTATTAACTCAGAAGGGCAAATACAATAAGCTATTCATATTATAGGACAAACTAAAATTGTTGCCATCCTAGCAAGAGGCACGATCCTTTGAGAGTTCAAATTCTTGCTCACTGTGTGATATGTAGATGTCTAAAATTAGCTTAGATCTGTCATTAGGAATGCCAATGTGCAATGTACATAATTTCATAACTTGAAAAGATACAAATATGAAAATTTAGGAATAACTTTTATGAGAACAGCTCATGACCCCAAAGTTCTTATAATTCAGCTAAGAAGGCTAGAAGATACTGTAAAATGACAGATAACACTGACGGGCACCATAAGACAAGAGCCTAATAAATGATTTGAGGACTAAGTTGATGGATGGGGAAGAAAAAAAGATATTTTGATTCAGATGCTGTACTGTGTACTTGAAAACATTGTCTCATTTAATCCAACCTACAAAACAGTTTTACTGATTAGAATGAATATGAGTGAAACACAGAACTGTTAAAAATCTTGCTTATGGACATATGATTAGAAAGAAAGAAATCCAGCTTTTTTAATTTTAAAATCCAAATAATCTAAATTTGAATTGACTAACAATTCAAAATATACTGAACTCAATAGACTTGAACATTTTCCTGGTCTCCCTAGCTTTTTCATAAGATTTGGAAGATACCCAAAGGAATGAACTTGGAATAAGAAATACCTGGGTTTGAACCCTGACTCTGCTATTTCCTTCAGGCAGCGCTGGGAACAAGTAATTTTTCACATCTTTAGAATAGAAGGGATGATACCTACCCCTGTGGAGCCTTTGGGCTTAAAATAGACACATCATTGAATGCGACCCGCGAAGCACCTAGGAGGGAGAAGGTCCCGAGTAAATAAATACAAGTCGGACATGGCATGATTGTTATTCCCACGCCATCTGAGGCTGAAAACAATAGAAGAAAATGAACAATTATCCCGGTCTGGTTCTTACATGTTCACAGGCTCACAGAAGGAGCTAGAAATAGTTTTCTAAATGAGATTTGGGAATTTTTTGTGGATTTCAATTACCCTTCCCATTGCTGGACCTCATTAGCACACATAGTTGAAAACTGACTCCGTATAATAAGGACAACCGGAATCCCCAGCTGGGAGGCAGTTACTTTGGTGTTACTCATTCACCATTATCTCAAAACCCACCAGCGCCACCTCCCAAACACACAATCTCAGACACTGGGGAGAAAGAGCTGAAATTTTTCCATGACTGTTTCCTGTGATCTCAGCCTACATGGGCGCTTTTGTTTCATGCCATGTATATATTTTTTATAACGTGTGGATAAACAATGGCAATATGAAAAGTCTTACAGAAATCCTGATATTGGCTTCTTCAGAACATGCATTCCTAATGAAGGACAATATTTCCGTGGAGGTGAAAACTGGTTCTTTGAAAGTGAGAAAAAAACAGATACTACCGTGGTTTGTGACCGATCACTTTACATAACTAGATATACAGTCGTCGTTGTCGGCGGCAGCCGTCCGTCTCGAGAGACGATGGTGTAGCTTCTTAAGAGTCCATCTGCACCGCCGAGAATGGTTGTGCAGTCCGACTCGGGAGTGACACGGTATCTGTCTCCTCCCGTGTTGAATCGACATCTTGCGATGACGCTGAAGCTACAGAGCCTGGGCAGGGTAATATGGAGGGTCTGCTGTTGCCCATGCAGCAGACCCCCCCTCTCTTCGCAGCTGAAGGGTCCAAGGGAAAGACGGAGTCAATACAGCTTGGCTTCAGGTGCGCCGCAGGAGTTGCCGGTGTTGGCTACAACGTCAAACCGCCTTAGGGACTCCGGCTCCGGATTTTCTGTCGGGGTTTACTCCCTTAGCCTTTCCCCTGAAGAGGTATGCCGCAAGGCAGCGGAGGTTTTTTGGAGTCAGAGTTTTCCTTCTCTGATGTGCCCTGACTGGAAGATCGAACCAGCGACACTTAGCTCGCAGGCCGACGCTCAATCCACTGAGCTAAACCAGCCAGGGCCATAGATATACAGTATATCCATGGTATTGAAAGGTCATGAAGAGGGGGGGGCAACTGGGGTGAGGGGAGTCTAAAAGGGCTTTTAAGGGAGTTGCTAATGAAATAAATGTTGAGAAACACTGTCTCTGAGAGAACATAAAGTTCTCCAGCTCCATTTTTGACTCCAGCAAGATAACAGATGTTAGGAGCCAGGACTATTCTTGGTGCTCCGTTCTGTGATGGCAGTTTCGGTGGTTCCAATTCACCAGGATAGTGGCTAACGAGAAGGGCTCTGAAATTCAGTTTGAACACATGCAGCTGTGTGATCTTGAGCTAGTTAACTAACCTCTCTGCATCTAATTTTTTTTTCATTTGTAAAATGAATATTTTAATACCTGGCACACTCACTTAAGAGGTATAGAATCTGGCCCACATTTAAAAAACAGAGTCAGCAGACATCTCACATCTTTGTGAAAGAGTTCTGTTACCCTTTAATCCACATCCTCTAGGTGTGCAAATCCAGGTAAACATACTTTTCCTTAACTTTGAAAATTTTGAAAAATATAGATTATATAGAAATATAATAAAAAAATAGATAACATATATTCCCACAACAGGAAAAGTTAATTTATGTTAGCATTTTGTCATATTTGCTTTAGCTTTTTTTCATGTATAAAATGTTTTAATTATACAGTTTTATGTGTATATATGTATTCACCCATTTGTCCTCTCTATACACCCAGCCCTTCCATTGTGAAGCAAACTTTTAAAAAGTGCCTAATGCCTGCCATGTAATTTCCTTAGAGGTTACTTTCCGAAAGGAGCCTGAGAGATTAACCATCCTGCAAAGCAAAACTCCCAACCCAGACAAGGTAAATGTTGTCATTCAAGTTAGGAGCCAAGTGACATTTTCTACATGAATTTAAACAATATTTCTTGTGCACATAATGTTTTTGTACGGAGAGCGGAAGTGTAGCACCAGGTGCAGAAGTCAGCTCTTCAAAATGAAAATCCAGGTAGTTGCATGTTAAGTCGCCTGTTGCCATTGCTGTGTTTAAAGCTGCATTCTAGACATTTCTCACAAATGCTAATGAATAACCCACCTCCCCCATCAATAACAAATCCAATGGTGGCATTTGTGGATGAGTCAATCCTTTTGTCTTTTGCCTGTAGAGCTCAGCAGAGGGATTTGTGATCAGACCTGGGAACCACACTGGTTTGCATACTCCACTAGCAGTGTAAGATTCTGTGGCTGACAAATGCTTAGGAGGCAAAGGAATAAAAGTCTTGAGTAAGGCAGCCCTTGGGCTTCCCAGGCACCAGGTTGTGACCCCAGGCACTGGAATCTTACTTAGAGGGCAGACTGTCCTCAGGTGTGGTTTTCTAATCATCCAGTGGAGCCAAGGAGACAGTTTGTTTAGATAACGCAAGATAATGGCCACAGCCTTGGAATGGCACGTTTCCTCCTGAGGGTAACTCTTAAAGTTGGAATTTGGCTGAAAGGAAGAAATAGTACGTGGTGCTCTTGCAAAGTCTGGGAAACAGAGCTGTGGAGTGCCCCACATGGTTTTAATTATGGCTAGAACCTTTTTTCTTTTTTTCTCTCTTCTTACTTTAAGAGAAAAAACAAATATTTTAAATGTTTCGGTATAATCCTCTAAACTGTAATTATTGACACTAATAAAAACAATAATATCTGCCATGCTTTAAGTGCTTCTCCAGGGCCAGGCCCAGTGTAAGGCCTCTCTTACAACAGCACCGAGAAACAGGAGGTGACATCTCCATTTGACAAATGAGTCCTAGTTCTACTGTTCATTCAGTCACTCACTCCCCATTCAGAGAACATTTACTGAGCTGTTTCTATGTACCAGAGCCTGTGCTGATGCCTCAAAGAATTTAAGATCTACTACAACTAACAAGGGGAAATGCTATAAGTAAATGTCACATTTTTATTTTGCTCACTAGAAATAAAAGGAGGAAAAGGGTGGCCCCTAAATCGGACAGGAAATCTTCATAGTACTGGCTTTCAGCACATGTCAAAAGGAAACAAAAATAGTCTCATTAAATTTGTTTTTATTTCCAAACAAACTCCTGGGGTAAGGAGGAACAGGGTGGAGAATAATGAAGCTAAATGTATTTGTAGAGCCTGCAGAGGAGGGAAAAACACCATTTTAGTGCCTTTTTTCCAGCACTATTTCCTCTATTTCCCAGTGCTTCCTGCTAACCTGTCATAGAGCAGCACTTGTAAAGCACGTACTTGCCTGTCTGTCTCCAACAGAGTGTAAACAAATTGTAGTCAGATTCTTTGGAGGCAGAAGGCATCTGATTTATCTTTTCTTTTCTCCAGTACCTGAAGCATTTTAAAAGGCTTATTTGATTTGATTAAAATGAACAGAAGAATGAATGAATGGGTGAATGGATCTTTTCGGCGATTCCCCTGCACACACATAAGCATGAACATGCGGAAGACAAGATCACACAAACTCAATACTATTGTGCTAACTTTGTGTGGTGCCAGTTGTGTACTGAAAATATCAAGGGGAAAACTTTGTATTGTATGTGATTGTCTAAACACTATGCTGTACACCTGAAACTGATACAAAATAATATTGAATGAAAACTGTAATTGAAAAAAATGTTAAGAAGGGAAAAGAAAAAAGAAATCACACAAATTCATATACACTCCCTGAGAGAAGAGGACCCTGTTCTCATTACTGAAGTCCTCCCTTGGCTGGTCCAGCCATGTCGTGTGGCCACCTCTTCCATCCCTGCCCCTCTCCCAAGCCCACTCAACCCCCCCGCACCTCTCCCCCCCATTCAAACCTCTCTTTCCCAGCTGACACTAAGCTTAGTGAAAGCTAATTGAGCTGTATGGCTAGAATAAGATCACAGCAGCTTTCAGAAGTCCTGGCATTTTTGATTCTACATGGCCCTGGGAGAAGTTTTGCCCAGCTTTTGTTATCTATTAGGAGAAACTCTTATTTGGGGGAACTTTTACCTGGGCAGGAGAGAGAATAGCAGTCTTCTGAAAGAGAAACTCAGATAGGATCCAGGTGTGAAGACTTCTGAGATTACTCACTGTTTGGATGTGTGTTCAGGTAGGTATGAGGTAGCAGAGGAACTCACTTCTCAATGTGTCTTTGATGTCCTAGACAGTCTGCAAGATTCTTAAATGAGATAGCTCATCTAATCATCATGAAAAAGAAAGAGCAGAAGCTGTGATTCTCATCTTGTAAATGAAGAAGCTAAGGCAAGAATGAAAAGGGTCTTGCCTAAGGCTATTAGATAAGAACTGACCACCTTTGAAATTATTCAGATTCAAAATGCTGGGCCCATTAGATAAGTTTTCATTCTTCCTATCTAATATCTATTATATACACAAATACTGTTCTTAGTATTACTGAGGTAATCCAAAGGTAGGGTAGATACACTCTTTGCCTTTAAAACGCATATATTAGAATATGAGGAAGTAATAAAAGTGCACACATCATTATAATACTATGGAAATGCTTTAACAGAAGTACAGTTAACCCTTGAAAAACATGGGGGTTAAGGGTGTTCACCTCTGAGCAGTAGAAAATCCACGAATAATTTTGACTCTGAATGGACCTTTTGCATTCGCAGATTCAACCAACCACAGATGGAAAATAATGTTTTTGGTCCGCAGTTGGGAACCTGTGGCTGGGAATCTACAGCTGGGAAACTGCTGCTGGGAATGTGAAAATACTGTTTTCAATTTGCAATTGGTTGAATCTGCTGCCTCAAAACCTCCAGATACAAAAGACCAACTGAAGTCATTGAACTAAATCTGAATATAAGTGGACCTGTGCAGTTCAAACCCATGTTGTTCAAGGTTCAACTGTATAAGCAAATTTCTTGGAAAACTCAGAAGGAGAAGACTCGTCCTAATGAAGGAAAACTGAAGCATTTGAGCTGGGCCTTAAAGAGTGAGTTTTATGTCCCTAGGCAGCATTGATGCTGTCAGCGTGGAAAAACATTTCCTCTGTCTTCATAGATTCAGTCACTGCAGGACTGACTTAAACTGACAAAGGACAGATTAGCAAGGAAGGAGATAAAATTTTGTTCACATATGTACGATGTACCCATAGGAATTAGCATAAAAATGTGACTCAAGCAGGTGATTAGAATTTGGGGCTTATATAGTAACTTAATAGGGGAAAGGGAGGGAAGAGGGCGCTTATTGGAAAACATGATTTTTAGGAAAGATAAATGGGCCCTTGGGAGAACAGATAGGGGATATGATAATTTTGTGACTAAGTCTGTTTAGATATTGTGCTGATTTCTATTTGTCAGTGATGAGAGTCAAGCTTTCCCGGTTGATTCTGGGAAGGGGATTTATGACAAGTGAGTTCTCTTAAGTTCTTTTGGGAGGCTCTGCTTATAGGCAGATAAGGGAGTTAAGGGGAAAAGCCTTCTCAAATTCCTTTAGCTCAACATAATTTTTATACCACAGTGGAGTATTCTGGGACCCTACAATGCAGAGAAAGGTGATAATGTCTTAATACTTATTATTGCTTTGTGAAAAATATGCCAGGAATACATCTGACTTTAAATGAAGCAGGATGTTTTGACAGGGTACTTTTGACTCCCTGGCATTTGGAGACCCGAAAAAGCCAACTGTTTAGTTTATAGCCGCTGCTGCTTCTGTTCATCATCTCATCATCATCATCTTGCTCATTCTTCCCTGAGCCTGAGGTCAGAGATAACTAAGTGAGAGAAATAGGCATAAGGTCAGCACTGAGTTTGCAAATGATGATTGGCACATTACTTGAATTTTATATTAAAAATCTAAAAGCTTAGTTTTTTTAAAGTCACAAAATAGTTGTAAGTTCTTAAATGTCTATGGCATTAAAAATATTCATGTACTCATCCTCTATGCTATGGGGAAATGTTTTACTGTCTCACGGATTCTGAACTAAATGTAATTTTTTAATTATTGGTACCTCCTCGGCAGCCGTCCGTCTCGAGAGACGATGGTGTAGCTTCTTAAGAGTCTATCTGCACCGCCGAGAATGGCTGTGCAGTCCGACTCGGGAGTGACACGGTATCTGTCTCTTCCCGTGTTGAATCGACATCCCGCGATGACGCTGGAGTGTCCTCTCCAGTGAAGCTGAAGCTACAGAGCCTGGGCAGGGTGATATGGAGGGTCTGCTGTTGCCCATGCAGCAGACCCCCCCTCTCTTCGCAGCTGAAGGATCCAAGGGAAAGACGGAGTCAATACAGCTTGGCTTCAGGTGCGCCGCAGGAGTTGCCGGTGTTGACTACAACGTCAAACCGCCTTAGGGACTCCGGCTCCGGATTTTCTGTCGGGGTTTACTCCCTTAGCCTTTCCCCTGAAGAGGTATGCCGCAAGGCAGCGGAGGTTTTTTGGAGTCAGAGTTTTCCTTCTCTGAATTATTGGTACCACAAATCCTTATATACAAGTATTGACACCTGATTTTTTAAAAAGCCACTTTGGAGCAAAAAGGATAGATAATTACTATTATTATTTTTAAAAATCAGTCAAAATGATGCTTTTTCTTTTTGTCGGATAGGCAAAAAATATAAAATTTTTGGCATGCTACAGAATTTTAGTAATTAGTTTATGTGTGCCATGAGGTGAAGAAGGTCAAAAATAACTGCTCTAGATAGGTTTATAAAATAGAAATAGGTGGTTGTAAGAATGAATCTCTGGGTTTTCTCGTAACCAGGAGCCAGGGTGCTTGCTTGCAAATCTTAGGCTCCAAAGTGAAATGATAAATTTTCTAAGAAGAAACACAGGTTTAGATTTAATTATTGAAAAACAAGGGTGGAAACACATCAAAAGGAGACCCTCTGGAGTGAGAAACATTGAAGATAAATTTTTTTCTGAAACTCTAAGAGCCTTGGATTTTGACACATTCTATAACTCACACCCAATGAGCCCTCAGAGTATGGAAACAGTACTCCTCAAAAAGGTGTCTTAGACTAACTTGGGGAAAATAAGAGTATAATTATTACATTAAACTTTTTAAAGACTTAGTAAACTTGGAATAACCTAGCTTAGTAAATATTCTTAAAATTCTTCTTCAGAAAATAATAACAGCCATTATAAGTATGATTATTGCAATTTCCATGACTTCTGAAAAGCCTTTTCATGGATATTTCATTTAAAAACCATAATATCAACTTAGTATATACACTGATGACTTGTAAATTGCCAAGTCTAAAGAAATAGACTAGTGCTTGAAAATAGGTTTTCCAAATTAATCTTTTGTCCCCTGATGACAGTGTTTAAACATGAATTTGTAATGCAAGACATTTCTTGTAATAGTGTAAAGTGAAGGAAACAAAAAATATATTTTACAATAAGGTGAAAATTAAAAACGAAATTAAAATACACAGTAGGACCACTGCTAGCCTCTAAGGAACATTTCTGGACATTTGAAGAAACCCTCTTTCTTTAGGATGTACATAGCCAGTCATGGAACATGCAGCTTGGCAAGAGAAGCCTGGGCTGAATAAGAGCCCTTTCCATTGGGCATCATTATATAAGGCACAACCTCCCCAACATTATGTGTCAACCCTGCAGAATAACATGAAAATCTGCTGTCATTTATACATACACACGCATGCGCGCACACACACACACGCACGCACGTGTGCATAGACTATCTGAAAAGATACAGAAGGAATTGTTAGCATTGGGTACTTTTAGGGAGAATTGGGTGAGGAACATCAGAAGCAGACATGTCTCCTTGAATATCCTTTCAGTACTTTCTTAAATTGTGCAGTTGTGGTATGTATGCATTACTACTAAAAATTAAAGAAAATTTCAAAGGATTTTAATTTGGAAAGAGATAATAGAGCAAATACATAAATGCATCTTTAAAAAAACATAGTGTACCATATAGAGTATAGAGAAGAGTGGCCACTTGTTTGGGATGATTGGGAAATGTTTTCTAAGGGAAGTGACATTGGTCATCTTTTGGGGAGGAGCTGAATAGGATTTCAGTTAAAAGGCAGTAGGAGGCCTGCAGGAGACATTTCAAAGGGTGAGAAAAGAGTGAGAGCGAAGACCAGAGGTTAGCAAGGGGACCAGCTACTGGAGAACTCGTAGGACTGTTTGTGGCATATGGGGTCTGTGCAGGTGAGAGTGGTGGATAAAGTTGGCAGGAATCTAGAATCATAATATGGAAAAACTTGGTTTCTAGGCTTAGTCATAAAAAGTTTGCATAGTAGATTAAAAAATAAAAGGTGTAGCTAGAGATGACAAATCTCTAACAAGTTTATATAGTATATTTTTTGTTGGAAATAGGAAATTTAAAAAGAAGTCTTTATTAGATTGGCAAATGCTGGCAACATTAAATTTATTGCCTAAAGTTGTATTTAAAAAAACACACCTTCCCCCCCCACCATTTCCTGCACTAAGTAGAAACCTAAGAATTATTAATTAAATTATTATTGAATTTTAACTGTACTTGAGCCTAAAAAGCTTGCATCTCAACTCTGCTAAGTAAGAAACTGCAATATAGCAATAAATAAGATCAAGAAAGGGAAAAAAACATAATAATTAAAATAAAAATCTGAAAGCATACTTCTTTAGCTTACAGGTCAGGTTTTTCTATAGTATGAGGCAAATGAAAATAGACTTCTAATTCTAGATTATGAATGTCTGTATTGTAGGAGTTTTTCTTTTTAAAACTTTAGACATATTAACTTAAAATTTTGTATGCATAAATGCTTTTCATAGGTCATTTTCAGAAAATGAACTGTGGGTATCTTATACAGATTCTAGAGGAATAAAAATGTGTTTAAATTAAAATGAACGTAAATTGAATAGATGTGAATGAAATGCTTCATAGAAGGTATCCATAGAAACCACTTAGAATAAAGAGAAATGTTAATTCTCTTTGTAAATTGAGCTCCCAGAATCAAAATGAGAGTGAGACATTTAGTGTAGGTGTGAACAGACTTTGGCTTTATCTACATAAAACACTAATTGACAATTATATATTTTTGGTTATGGTCTCAGATGACAGTCACAATCAATTTATGGCCATATAATTGATGGAGTTTATCTAGTAAAATAGCTGCAGAACAGTGGCCCAACTTACTGTTTTAATCATGTGTATGACCAGAGAACCAACACTGTAGTGTCTCAAACTTTCAGCAGTTTCTTGACTACACAAGAAATTTAACTTTATAATCACCAATCTATAGAGATTATTTAAGCAATTTGGGAACATTATTATAATAATTTGTAAAGTAATTTGTAAGTTTTCCTATGGTAACTTCCAGGGACAAGTTTCCATTTTCCACATTCAATTCTAGGCCTCTGCATGAGCATAGTACCTGGAATTCAATGTTCTGCTTCTTTATTTTATTTTATTTTATATATATATACACATATAAAATACATATATTTACATATATACATATGTATATGTAAACATTTTCTGGTTACTACATATTTTTCTTAATTTCTTAATTTTCCTTCATCATAATTGCAAATGATGTCACTGAGCTGATCATTTCAGAAATGCTAACTGTTCATTATTACTAACTGTAATAATCCATTATTTCTGACTGTGTAGCTTCTTCCTACTCCTTCCCATTGTAGATAGTTTTATAATGGATTATTTTACTCACTTCATCTTCCAGCTGATATACTCCAGACCTGCTGTTTGTAATGACCTCAGACATTCTCAAACATTTTGGATGCAAGACATCTTTATGCTCTTAAGAATTATTGAGGATCCAAAGAGCTTTTGTTTATGTGGATTATAATTCACAATATTTATAATATTGAAAGTTAAATGGAGACATTTAAAAATGTTTAAAAAGAACATATTCATTATATATTAACATGTTGCGTACTGGGGAATTTAAATGCCTTTTAGAAATGACGAGAATTCCCGCCACCCGTGCGCAATGTGTTAACACAAATAACTTAATTTTTTTATGAAAAATAACTGTTTTCCAAAAAAAAAAAAAAGCAAAAAAACATTTAATGTGAAGAGTGGCACTGCTTAACCTTTTGCAAGTCTTTAATGTGTTTGTCAATGGAAGACAGCTGGATTCGCATATCTACTTCTGCCTTCCATCTGTTGCAATATCTCACTTCATGTAGCCTCTGGAAAACTGAGAGAAAAAGGCATCAACATGTTAGTATTAACATAAATATAGTTTTGTCCTGAATGGTATTAGTTACCCCAGGGATGTCAACTGCACTTTGAAAACTCACCTGTGCACACCATGGCAAATAGGCAAGGTTATTACATGGCTATTGGGCAACATGGTTCGCAGTCTCAAAGACACTTCCCAGAGAAGAGTCTTGATTTATTTTGCCATTCAAAGAAATTGATAACAGTGATTGTTTATTTTCAAGGTTTCTTCCTATTTTACTTTCTCTGTAGGTCAGGACATACTCATTGGGTATGAATTAAGTTTCAAATTTAATGGGAAATCAAGGCATAGAGAAAATTGACTTGCTTGTGGTGGGCACAATCAGAGACTTAAACTCTGGCCTCCTTACTCTCAAACGAGAACTCTTTCTACTAAGCCATATTAAGTGCTAATGTCTAACATTGAACATTTCAGTGTTGGGCCTGCCCCAAAGCCAGGCAAACCCAGGTTAAAACCCCAGCATCATTCCAGGCTAGCTGCATAATCTTGGGCACACTTTCTTCACTTTAAAGTAGACACAATCCCTATTTAATCTTAATATTTTGCCAAATGAGAACACTTTAAATGGTTTAAAATGGCTCCTGGTACTCAGCAGACAGAGCTATTTTTATTAGCTGAAGTTACTCCTAGTGAACTGCAGAGCATTTGGAGCAAAAAAATTATTCTTAGCCAGTACTTGGCTCCAGCGTGTGTGAACTGCATCTGCCACTTGGATCCTGAGTTAATTAAAGGCTGGAAATCATTGCAAGTCTCTAGAGGAGCCTAACATGCCTATAGTTGCAGGGAACGAAAGTAAAAAGTGTTAACTGGGAAACTTATGCAATCAAGGGTTAAAATAGCCTTGAATCGAAAGCCGAACAATTCTGGCCTCTGTCCTGTGATGCAAAGCCAAGTGTGTTTGCCTTTGTGAGCCCAGGAATGCTTCTGGTGAGCCTTGTTTGTTGTGGAAACTGGCATGATCAAAGTGAGGAGAATTAAAACGATCCATCAGAATAATAGCCAAGGCTGTAGATGAACTCCGCAGACAGAGCCTTGAACCTGAAGGCTCCCACTGAGGGCAGACAAGCCAGCTGACAGCAGCTGGGAAGAAAAGAAAAGCATGTCTCTTTAGGCAGACATGTGCAGCTGGGAGATAAAGACCCTGGGTGGGAAACTCTAGATGAGAGGTCACCTACAGCAAGACAAAAGGTGAAATGCAATGCTGACCTTTTGTACTTTAGGATTCTTACAACACCAAGGTCGAGGTTTTCAGGTGTCAGTTTTTAGAGCAGAGCTACTAAGTGAGGGAAGCTGGCACTTTTAGTATTAAAGGACTTGGGGGTGGAGAAACTATGCTAATTGCAATGGAGATCCAGTGCCAATTGCACTGGTGTGTTCTGACGCATGTCATGCTTCTCTTCATATTAATTTCCAAATGTTAAAATTTCTCATTACTGTATTATTAAATGAAATGATGTGTCCCTAAGTAGCTGGCATGATTTTGGATTGTTTGCTCACTTAGTCCTTGATCCCAGGATGAGGATGAGTAAAATTCTTTGATATTCTGTCAAATATGAAATGACCTGGGAGCTCCAACTGTTACTAAGTTAAAATGCCTAAACGTGACATCCTAGGAATCATAGAACAAAAGCATTGGATAAGATCTTGGCAAAGTCCAGGCCTGCTTGTATATTTTAGAGATGAAGAAACTGAAGCCAGGATAAAAGAAATGGTTTGCTCAGTATACACAATATTCTGCATTTCAGGCCGATGTTTGCTTGTTGTCACGCCAAATAACCTCCAGAAAAAGGTCAATCGGCCTAGAATAATGCCCACCCTACATAGTGTCACCTTCTAGGCATCTGCATTTTGAAACGCTCCAGGGGTATTACTCTGTTTTTATTTTTTTTAAAATATTAACAATTCAGCTTTATGTTTGCTTTTTGTTTTGATTTTTGTGTATCTTGGCTTATTTTTTTGTATTTTTAATCTCTGCCCCTGCCAGGGCATACTCCATCAGTACTCTCCTGGATAGCAGCAGATAAATGCAGAATGAGGTTTTTGTAAAGATTACTAACATACCCAATACTGTGCACAATGAGAGGACTTAATAATCATAATACTTTATGTTGAGTACTTTACACAAAGTGCTCTCAACAAAATGTCCCCGCTGCCGATCCAGTGCCAACAGGAGCCCCCCCTTTGCTGTGCAGTAGGAGAGACTTTTTTCAGGTGAACAGTTTGCAAACTAAGGAAACAGAGCCCCTGGAAGAAACTAAACGTGAGCTCCCCTAAGACAAAGAGGAGGCTGCTTACATAGAGAAAGTGCCTTTCCTGGTTCCTGATTTTTCTGTTTATGCAAATGAAGAAAGAATCCAAATTTGCACAGTTTGATTGATCGACACAGCACTGTCCTGATTGTTCAGAACTGTACATCCTGATAGGTTGTTATGGAGTAGCTGTGATTGATTGGTAGAGATGCAAATAAGGATATAGCTGCTCTGCTTCAATTGGATGGCACAGATCTCAGCCCATTGGTTGAAATACAATTCCAAAAACTCCCTTGTAGCATTGGCTTAGTAGGCAAGAACACAGTGCTGGAGGCTTCGAAGCCCAAGTCTGTGGCTTTTCCCTGAAATGGAAAGTGTGAGAGGCCCCCTGTAAACTAAACACCTGCTAGGTTCTGATTATAAATTTGGGCCCACTTAACTACAGGGAGTCCTTTTTGACAGGCATATTCTTTCCCAGAGTCAACAGCACTTTTAAATCTTTTCTTGTGGTATACTCTCCACAGTCCAATGAGGGAAGCAGAGCAATTATCATCATCGCATTCCTCTTACGGATGCAAGAGGTGAGACAGAGCCGAGCAGCTTGCCTCAGGTCACGGGCCTCAGAGCAGCTGAGCAGCGCCTAGCTTGGGGCTTCAGTCCCTCAGGACTATCAGGTTCAGCACCTCAACTCTCACCTGGCGCAGAGGCCCAGACTCCTGGATTCCCAGGGGGCTTCTCTGAGCTCTAGACTTGGGAGCTTCAGGAAATTCTGCAAAAAGGCAGAGGGAGGGACTAGGACAGTGGAGAGACATGCTTAGGCCAGGGGGAGGGGAAGGCAGCCTGGAAGTCTTGCATTTGAAAGGGTAAGAATTAGCCAAAGGTTTGAGTCTACGGACTTCAGAGATAAAATCCCAGGAAGAGGCTCATTCTTGTCCTTTTTCAGGGCTCCTAGCAACTGTTTCCTTGGGAAAATACTCCATGCTTGCATTTGTCTTTATCTGCCTTGCTGAAGCACGCCTCCCCTGAACTGATAAGGAGTCTGGTCTCAGTTCGCTTCCAGGCCCCGGGCCCCAATCAGCACCTAGGTAGGGGAGAGCCTGTAGTGCTCCCACCAAGGCGTCTGGAGACTGGAAGGGGAAAGTTGGCCTGGCAGCAATCAGAGAAATCCTGGAGTGCTATTGGGCTGCTTCTCTCCTCTCTGCCAAGGCTTTGCCCCAACTAATTTGTTGCCCAGGCCCTAACCCAGGCCCCAACCCTATTACACCCTTCTTCCAGATCCTCTCTTGTATCAGAGGTCACTAAAGTAGGGAACCCACAAAAGAAAACTGGGCCCCCCTGGGTTTCTGTTTATTTTTGGAAACCACTTACAGAACAAGAAGTGGGGCCCACAGATGTGGACCCTTCAGGATTGACCCCCACCCCCACCCCCTCTCCCCAGTAGAGTTACCAAATGAGGCCAATTCATTCTCTGGAATGTAGCAGCCCCGGCAATGATGATTGATACTGACAGGGAAGCTTTCATGTAGCAATATCCCCGGCCACCGGCTGTGAGGCAAAGAGAAAGAACTCTCTGGAATTCACAACATTCCCCCTCCAATTAATCCCCAGCCACCCTGCTGTGTGTGAATGGGTTGTGCTGGGGATTCGTAGCTCTGATGTGGGGGATTTGCTGATTCCTTTGAGCCCCCTGAGGAGAGGTGATATGGAGAGCAAATAATCAGCATGCAGCGCTGAGGCGAGGCAATGAATTGGCTGGGGCTGGGCCTGGCTTCACTATTTGTACACTTTTCGGCGCCTCGGAAACTGGGTTTGCAGACAAAAACCTGGGCTGAGGGGCCCTCAACCCCCAACGTTTTGTGAGCCTGGATGGCTGCTGCGTCCCCCATTAGTTTAAGATCAGAGCCTTGTCTCAGAAAGGAGGAGGCAGAGGCTACTCCGGAAGAGGAGAAGGATCAGATTCCTGATTCGGAACCTGGTCTGTCCTGTCCTTTACCTTCCCCCAGCCTCAGTCACACGCTCACCCCAATGAAGACTAGATTTTCACTTGGTCTTTGTATTCGACTGAAGTGCGGTTTTCAATCTAAGTTCACTTCATTCAAAATGCTCTTTATTTTTCACTCACAGCTCCAGGTTCACCTCTGGGAAGCCTTTTCCACTGGCAAGAAGACACTGTGGCTTCTCCATCTTTTCAAAGCATTTATGACAGTCCAGCATGCGTTCTGTTTCTCTGGATGTGGGGTATGTCTCTGTCTACTTCAGTGCCTCCCATAGTTCCCGACTAAAATATAATGACTAACGTGTACTGAGCACTTTCTCTGTCTGTATGCATTATCACATGTAAGCCTCAACAGTGATCTCTGAAGTTGGGACCATTATTTTGGAGAGAGGACAGAGGCCCAGGGGCTCCTCAAGGGGTGGGGTCACAAACTGGAAGTGGTAACTAGTAAGGAGGTGGAATGGGCTTCCAACCACGGTCTGTCCCTCACACAACCTCTGGTTCCCACACTCCTTGCCTTTGTTTAGGCTCTCATTGCTTCTCGCCAGGGGTGTCTGCCACAGGGCTTCCTGCTGCAAACGTGCAGACTCTCAACTCCCTCCACACTGCAGCCAGGAGGATCTCTAAGAGACATCCCAACCAGCTACTCGACTCCCCTGCTTACACTCTTCAAAGGTTCCCCAGCACTTAAAAGAAAGTTCAAATTCCTCAGCTTAGCACACAAGCCCCTTTATGATCAGGCACCTGGAAAGAATTAAATCAAGATCGAGACGATAATCCTAATAACCTCTTGGAGAAGTTTGCTGGGCGGGGCTGTGAATGGAACTGGAACGTGGGCCTCTTTTTCTTTAGACTCTGGGGTCTACTTCTGGGCCTGGCTCTCAGAGGCAGTTTCCACTCTGACCCTGCCCCATGTTGTCCCTGTCGGTAGTTGTCACTACTTGCCTTCCTGAGTCCCTCTTCCTTTATTCAGACGGATGGTATTAGATGAAGATTTCACTTTGGTTGTGTGATGTCTGGAGGGAATTCAGGATGAATACTTTAGTTTTTAAGGGGTTTGTTGCCAGGAACCACAGGGAACTACACAAAAACTATGACAACATCCCTAACAATTTAATGGTCAAGGTCAAACAGTCTGCATTTTCATAACTTGCATTTTTAAGAAATTACCTTTTGTACACTAAATTGGGGTTTAGATCAGAGGATGAATGAACCGTTCAGGCACTACTGTGGGCCTGCCTGTCACACTGTTCAGTCTTAGCAGCAGCATCTTTGTTTTTATAGCAGCATAGCTACAGTTATTCAAGGATTCATTATAAGGTGTCCCTATTTGATAAAAACACATTTAAAACTGAAATATTCAACATTCAGTCATGTTTTTTGGGGGGGAAACCATGGTGAAGAGGACAGTCAAGTTCCCTGAATTATGTGGCTTATGTCAGGAGGGTTGAGAAAGACAATACACAGACATGGAAATAAACACATCATGGTTAGCAACGTAAGGAAATAAAGCAGGGTAATGTGATAGAGAAGTAGTTGGGGCTGTTTTAGATTAGTTAGAGAAGGGCTTTCCAGGCAGATTACATCTGAGCCGAGACTTCAATGATAAAAAGGATCCATCTGTGCAGATAATTGGAGGTGGAGCATTTTAAGCAAGTGTAAGGACCTGGATGAGGAGAACCTCACCTCTGAAGACAGAACAAGGAGGTTTAGAAGGGCTGAGACATTTTGAATGAGCAGGGTGGGAGATTAGGGAGGAGATGTGAACCAACTGATCCTTAGGTTTTTGTTGGGCGATGGCTTTCGAACTTTTTAAATGTGACCCATAATAAGAAATATATTTTACATTGCGGTCCAGTACACACATACACATCTGAAAGAGAAATTTCATGAGATATTCTTTATCTTTACTAAATACAATAAACTTTGTTATGTTCCATTTTAGTTGATTTCAAAATGTTGATGCCTACCCAAAACATTGGTTTCATAACCTATTAAAGGTCTTGATTTGGAGAGTTCTGTCCTAGATCATAGTAAAGAGTTTGGATTTTATTTTTAGTGTAATCAGAAACCTTCACAAATTTGTAAGCAGAGGAGTAAGATGATCTGATTTGTATTTTTAAAAACTCACTTTGGCTGCTGTCTGGAGAGCAAATTGTATGAGGGTGAATGAGAGGAGCAGCAGGGGGAGCAGTGGGTGAGCTGTGGCATTTCATACAGTTGAGAAATGATGGTGGACTGGACTAGAGGGGTAGCAGAAGAGATTGGAAAAAAGTGGATGAATAGCATAAATTTTGGAGATAAAGACAACCTTCAATGTGAGATGTGAAGAAGAGGGAGGAAGCAAAGATGACTCCAGTAGTTGATTGTTTTTAGCAAAGAATGGTATAGTCATTTGCTGAAATGAAACTCTGGGGGATGACCAAGTTTGTGGTAATGGAAACATTGCTTTGGACATTTTGAGTTTAATACCTCTGTACTTGCTGCACTTCTTGTTGAGGATATTAGGTAAGGAGAAAGACATACCAGTAAGGGAGCTTTGGTAAAAGCTCAAGATTGGTAATGAAGCTATAAAAGGCAGTGACACATGGATATTATTTAAATCCATGGGATACAGGTATTTACCTAGAGAGAATACGTGTCTAAAGAAGAGCTGTAGGCTTTGGACCATACCCTGGACCCAAATCAACATTAATAGGCCTAGCAGAGGGACAGTATGTCTATTCTGAAAATGATGCTTTCTGTAACAACATGGACTGTGAAAAATTATTAGATATATACTGAAAGTCTCAAGTAGTCATCCACTGGACTTCAGGTGGACAACTTTTGTGTTACATTACAGAAGAACTAAATCTAGGAATATATGTGAAATGCTGGTGGCACATCAGTTAAAGTGTAATTAAGAATTTTATAATACATTTAATTTTCTGGAGATAGAATACCTCTCACGTTTTTTGCATGATCTCCCATACAACTTTGGTGCCTGTTTTAAGGTATTCTTTACAAAAGTGGGGGGGCTGTCTCTGTAGTATGACTTATTCTTTGACTCTATTTAAAGCAGTACTCTTAAACTTTAACATTTATGTTAGATATTCTAGCTGAAGGAGTTTATACTCTACACCCTCTTTCAATTTTAAAATCCATTTTCAAGTTCCTTGGTAAGGAGACTTCCATCTCTCCCCCTCTGCCAGTCAAACAGGATGTCAGGATGACTTAATTGTGTGAGCCAGTCTGAGAAACAGAAGACTCTTCACTCACACTTTCTCTCTTTCTCCCTTTCTTCTTTCTTTTCTCCTTTTTTCCTTTCTCTTTCACTTTCTCAAGGGTAGTGGTTTTCAAACTTGGAATGAAGTCTTAATTTAAAGCCCCACATAGAAAGTAATGGAACAATTATACCTTTTAAAAAAAAATCTTTGTAGGGCCCCCAGTAGCAACTTCATGAAATTTTAGGGCTCCACAAATAATTTCTTGAATAGATTCATTTCCTCTTTGAGGAGCCTTCAGATGAGAAATCTCTACTGTCAATGAGACAGTTATTTACTCAGAGAAGGCAAATTAAGATTACACTATTCCCTCACTTATCGAGAGTATTACGTTCTAGACCCCTCCCGCCCCCCCGCGATAGGTGAAAATCTGTGAAGTAAAAACCTTACATTTATTTTAGTATTTATATATATTTTAAGGCTTTATAAACCCTTCCCAAACACTTATAAACCATTCCCAGTCCCTTATTAACTTTTTCCACAATTTTATAAACACTACTTATGTTCTTAAACATAATCTATACTCTTAAACCTACGTAACTTTAACATATGTATACAGTACCGCAAAATCCCGCAATATAGCAAAAAATCCGCGATAAATAATTAAGTATAATATTTTTAAAAATCCTGTGATATAGAGAGGGACTACTGTATTTCCTGTGACAGCATCACTGACAGGATTTTGCACAGATTGCCTCTTAAAGAGAATCATATTTCATTACATGATCAGAAAACATGGTATACCTAATGACTTATGTAATTTAATAAAAATATATTGGTGTGATTTTTTTTTTTTTGTCTAAAGGCAGTAAAATGTAGTTTAAAAAAATGCTCATTTTGGAATCAGAAAAATGGGTTCAGGTTCTGCTATACCTCTTACAAGCTACGGGCCTGGCAAAGAGTAAGTGACGTAACTTCTCTGAGCCTCAGATTCTTCATATATTAGTTGGGCATAAAATCTTCCTCACAGGTAGGTTCTTTTTGAAGATTAAATAGAAACAGCATGCAGAACACCCAGTATCTGGCATTACTTGTAATGGAGTAGGCTCTTAATAAGACAAATAGTTTTTATGATTATACATTTGTTTACTTTTGGTGATGAAGATGAAGACCTGGATCAGATATGGCCTCTAACCCTATAAATACTGATGAAAGGGCTAGCTACTGTTGAAATGGAGCATGATGTGTTTAGTGGCTAAGTAAAATGGGTTTTGTAATATACAGTCATACTCTGGATGGCTTCTCAGAAATTCAAGTCTGATATGCACCTAAGGATATAAAAAAGGCAAAAATTTCTGGCCCCTGGCCTCACAGCCCAGATTCTTTGGGATCAATATAGTTTGTCCTCTTTGTTCTAATTTAATAGAAGTTAGGTTCTGATCACAGCTCATTTTTATATTACTTCATCACAGGATGCCACCCTGAGTTTGCATGGCACAAAACAGAGGATAAATATAAGTGAGACATAATATTTATGGAAATGGGAGTCTGCATAATTGAAGTTGAGATTTATTCACTCATTCATTCTTTTGTTTGCTTAGTAAATATTTACTGGGCTCTGTGTACTGAGAATATATATGTACAGACACTGTATCATGAGAGCGATAAGACAAATAACACTCTGACCTCATGGGAGGTCAAACAATACATAAATAAATAAGAAAATTATAGGTTTTGATAAGCATGATGCAGAAAGTAAGCATGGTGCTGAGACAGAGATTAACAGTAGTAGTTAGAGAAGGCCTCTTAGAAAAGAGTATGTTCAGCATCAAGAAACTACTATAAATAACCCATGGACATGGAGAACGGGGTGGGGATTGACTGTGGGAGAAGGGATGGGCTGGTGGGGAGCAATGGGGGAAAAAGTGGGACAACTGTAGTAGAAAAACAAGGAAAAGAAAAAAAAAAAGATGAGACCAAAAGCCAACCAAGTGAAGGGAAGTTTTCCAGTCAGCAAGGGTGCTGAGGTGGGAAAGAGCTGTGGAAGTTCTAAGAACTTCTAGAAAGCAAGTGTGACTGGAGTGTAATAAAGGAAAGAAGGGAAAGGAAGGCAGGAACCACATCACACAAGCCTCTGTAATCACAATAAGGTATTTGAAGATTCCCTAAGTTTATGGGAAGCCATTGCGGGCTTTCAAGTAGGGGAGTGACACAAACGAATTATTATAGAGAGGACCAATGGGACGAGGACAAGAGTGGGTGGGTGCAGTGGGTCAGCTATAAGGTGGCAAAGATAAAAATGGATAATGGCTTAGAATAGAGAGGGTTAGACAGTTTCAGGATAGATTTTGGAGGCAGAGTCAATAGAATTGCTGATGGATTGTGAGGAGTAACAGTGGAAAAATCATGGTTTCTGGTTTTAGCGACTGTTAGGGTACTTTGGTCATTTTCAGAGAAAAAGGAAGACTATTATATGATCAGCTAAGGAGTTGGGTGATGAGGAAATCACGTTTATTTTTTGGAAATATTAAGTTTGAGATGTCAGTTGAGCAGTCATTTTAAAAACTCAGTTGGATGTAGAAGAGTCTAGAGCTTAGAGGAGATGGTTAAATTGGAGATAAAAGCTTGAGTATCCATAAAACCCCACACATACATAGGGAGAACATGTAAACTTCACATAAACAGTGGCCTCAGTCAGGAATAGACTTATTTTCTCATCAATGTTATAATGAAACAATGTTTTTCAAGCACCTGCTCTATTTGAATCCGAGGGGATGGATAAAATTATATAGGAACAGAAAGAAGAAAAAAGAGCCCAGAATCTGTCCATGAGAACTTCAAAAGTAAGATTGTTACAGAAACAGAGGAGTCCAAAAACAAACCCCAGAGTTTGTGGCTGGGAGATAGGGAAAAGGAAGCAGCCTTCAGGATGCCTTTGCATGCTTGGGGCTAGTGGCTGGAAACTTTGTTGCACAAAGATCTGCTTTGAAACTTCCAAGGCCCAGGAAGATGGGAGGGGTCTTGGACTCTGGGATGGTACAGAAGGAGCCTACAGAGACTGCATAGGGTTCTGTGAATGGTCAGAACTGGTTGCAACACCCACTGCATCAGAGGACACAGTCAGGGATATATAAGCAGCTGCAGACATTTTAGCTGGCGTGCTCCCTCCAGGTGGCTTGGAGGAGGGGGTCTCCAGGCTGCTTTAAGAAGAGGCTCTGGCCATGCGGTTTTGAGAAGGAGAGGAGATCCATGCAGTTTGCAGGAAGAAGACAGTTTACAAGGAGGCTGAGAATCCAGGCGGTTCTGCATTGAGAGCTGGAGGGCACCACAGCACAGAAAGCACCTTCCCAATCAGAACTGAGTGATTGGCAGCTACTGGTAAAGCTCAACTGTGCCTAGGAAGTAAGGAAATGGTGTTTCTGACTTTCCTAAGACTGGCCAGGTCTGGGAGGGGGAAGCAGAACTATGTGCAAATAAACAATTCTTTTTCTTTTCACCAAACTCTGGTATTGAGAGTTATAATTCTGGTGGCGGGCAATTGGGCCCCTAACTAAACAGCCCGTGGGTTCTGTTTCAATCAGAGCAGCCCAGGGGTTCTGTTACAAGATGATTGTAGAGAAAAAGGAATTAGCATAAGAAATCAGAAAACTATGGCCTTAGGTATGAAAATCATGTCACTATTATAGGAAAAAAGTACCTAGAAGAGGTAAGTGTTATACGGATGAAGGGAGTTAGTCAACTGTGTCAGAATCCAAACTTTTTTAGATGATAGTCAACAACACATATTGGGGCAAGATTGATCTTGGCTACATCTCTTATAAGTAACAGATGAATAATTTATTTAACAATTTTTAAAGTCAAAATAGGAACTTTGTTATTTAAAAAATTTTTGACTTTATTAAGGTATAATTAAATTTTTACACCTTTCTGATTGTTAGTTTCCTTGAAAATAGGGACAACACCTATACTTCATAGGCATTTGTAAAAATTAAATAAGATAGTTTGCATAAGCTACTCACAAGATTCTAGGTATACAGTGCTCTTGATAAATGGTAACTAATTATAAAATAGTATAATGTTTAGAAACCAGAAGACCCATATTTTAGTGTAGATCTTGTATCTAACAGTTATTTTCTTGGGCAAATAATAATCATTTGATTTCAGTTTTCTTACCAGAAAAATGGGGAATATCATTCCTGCTCTCCTTTTTCTTAGGGCTGTACAAGGGATCAAATGGGCCCTGGCTGGTGTGGCTCAGTGGGTTGAGCACCAAACTGCAAGCCGAAGGGTCACCGGTTCAATTCCTAGTTGGGGCACATGCCTGGGTTGCAGGCCAGGTCACTAGTTGAGGGTGTGTGAGAGGCAACTGATTGATGTTTCTCTCCCTCTCTTTCTTCCTCCCTTCTCCTCTCTCTAAAAGTAAAGTAAATAAAATCTTTTTTAAAAGAACCTATTAAAAATACATCCAGCTCCTCATCACCTGCACCACTGCTATTCTAGGCAAGCCACCTCACCTCTCCCCTGAATTAGTGAACGGTCTGATTTTCTCCATCTTGTTCTCAGTACAATCTCTTCACACAGCAGCTGGAATAATCTTTGTAAAAACTTAAGATGATGCTACCTTTCTGCTCGACATCTCCATTGGCTTCCCATCTCAGAGAAAACTGCGAAGCCTTAACCATCACCTGTGAAGCCCTGAATAAACCTGCCTCCCCCATGTTCTTTTCATTTCATATCTTACCCATCCTCTACTCCTCATTCCCTTCCAGCCACACTATCTCTGATTTTTTTTTTTTTTTTTTACAAAAGCAGCAAGCTCCCACCTCAGAGCCTTTGTACTTAATCGTTCCTTCTTTCTGAAACATTCTACATGGCTTCCTCCTCACTTCTTCAAGCCCATTCAAGGATGCACTTGTTAGACCACTTTCCCCACCAGCTTCTTAAAATTAGGACACACACCCTCAGCACCCCAGTCCTCTACTTTACTTATTTTCCTTCTAGCATTGTCACCAACATATGTGTTTCATGTTTAGCTATTATCTATCTCCGTTCACTAGAACACAAATTCTACAAGGAAAGTGACTTATCTATTTTTTCAATCTTTTATTTATAATATCTAGCATAGTCTCTGAATAAATTGCTTATTGAATGAATGAATAAATAAATAAATCAAAACATGGTGTCTCAGAGTAAAGGAGCAAAGACATTAGGAATTTTTAAAAGATGTGGATGGAGATCACTCTTAATTCTGTCATTGACAGACTGAGATTTTAGGCCTATTATCACTCTCAGTTTCTCCATCTATTACATGGGAATAATAGCTGACTACATGCCTAATACAGTGTGAGGATTAGAGGTGACATTGAATTTAAGTACAAAGAGGATAAGAGAATTGACATTTAATGACTATCCTCTATATGTTGGACCCTTTACATAATATCATTCTCATACTACTCTTGCAAGCAGGTATCATTTTTCCCATTTAACTGGGTTCAGCCTGAAGCTCAGAAAGCTGTGACCCAAGAAAATAAGTGATAGAGTTAGAATTTTCATCCAGTGCCCTGTGGCCCTTAAATTAATGCTCTTTTCACTATGGGCTGCCTTCATATATGGGCTATTATTCCCAGGACAGCCTCAGAAGCCAAATGTGGATTCCAGTTGTGCATACTGGGTTGATGTCATTAAAACTTGATTAAAGGACAACAATGTGAAAGAAGTGATTTTAGAAGGTGGAAGTTATCCTTGTTGTGGTAAAATCTTCCAAAGGAAACTGCAGCTGACTTGAAAGAGCTCTAGTCAACCGTAGGGTCAGTAATGACTTCCTGTCTCTGCCGGACAGGTGGTCAAAACTTGCTTCAAAGCTACTCTGAAGCATTTTATGGCTACTTTTATTGCTCTTCAGCAGATGTGGGGGCTTCCATTTACAGAAGAAACGGTTTCCCCCCTGCAGTCTTCCTTCACGTTCAGCAAAATTGAGGAAGGACCAGGTCAAAGCGAAATCCTGGCTTTCTTCTTTCCCTACACTTTCCAGCCCTCTCCAATGGATGTTGTGATCCCTGCCCATGGTTCAAGGAATTTAATTTTTAGCTCTTCTATTCCCAAATATATTCTCAGTGAATGATGTCTTCTCCCCTTCAGGGTTTCTGGGCCAGTTGGGTTCAGGTAAGTTCTTACCCATCTCAAAGGGATGCTGCTGATTCTGATACAAAGCTCCATGAATGTAGATCTTTGTCTCACTAGTCATATTCATTTTGGTTGTACTGGTGGGGAAAAGTACTTTTTAACACAATAAATTGCTTTAAGAAGTACGGTTTCCTGTTTGTTAGTTTAGGTGGGATGGCTAGTCTGGTCAAGTAAATAGATTGTTTAGATCAGTTCTCACAGTTTTCATGTACATGGGATTTTTAGTGGCGCAACTTAATTAAAAAGCTCATCTAACAACAGTAAACAAGTCAGCAGTCAAACTGATTAGTCTGAACTGCAAAAATAATATTGTCTCACATTAAATTTTTTTTCCAGTATTCCCTTGATCACCCAGCAACACTGTTGCTGTTTGGCAGAAATAGTGAGTATCTTAACTACCCATTCTTATATATACAGGAAACGATATTCTCAATTGTTCCAGTAAATACTTGTTTCTTTGGCACCCACTGGAATCTGTGATACATTTTTTCTGGTTCACAGCAAGTTTTGCTCTGCCTTACACCATGTTGCATAATCCACCAAATGCAATACTTGATAACCAAAATGTATTGGGCATATTGATAAACATTAGTAACACACCCACATTTTGGGGGGAATACATATGTGTTCTGTGTCATACTATTTGTAAGTCATTGGTCTGGACAAATGCAGTTCAAGGTTCGTACTTTCTTAGACTCTTTTGTTTTCCTCTTTAAATATGACTGTATTTAACTTGTGCTTTTGCCAAGATAGTTTGTGCATTTTTTTTCCCTTCCCAAATACCAACCTTTCTTTTTCTGAGTTAAATGAACTAATAAAACAATAATATCTAAACATAACTCTGGTTCTCAATTTTAAAACATTCAGTTTTAAAAAGTTGCCTTAGTGGAAAAAAAAAATTGATTCCCAGACACTTGGCCATTGGGTGGTGTTGGTCTGAACCCTCATTTCTTCTTCTGTAAAATAAAAATAATAATGCTGCCTGACTATGAAGATGAGATGAGATGAGATGTGGAGTAGACATGGCACAATGCTTAGTCAGTATTAGTCTCCTTTTCTTTATGGTCTTATTCTCTTCCGGGTCCCTCTATGTGTCTGCTTGCACTGCTGTCTGGAAAACTTGGGTCAGGTCATAAGGATGGATAAGGTGGAATTGACAGTGAAGCAGCAAGGAAGAATTTGAGGCCGACTTCCTGAAGTTGTAAAAAGATGTATATTAACTCTATTCTTCATAAAATGTTTAAAAATAGCCCTCTCTTTTTATATACTTGGATTTTTTTCAGGAAACTTTTACTAATTCAATTCTTTCTTTGCCTGGATTTTCCTAATTCTAGACAGCAGGGGTGAGGAAGAAGGAGAGTGTGTTAGGGAAAATAGGAGAAGAACCAATAAAAAGGTGCATCACCAAGCTGGCCTTATGTGGTATCAAGTGAAACTGTTACCTGATCTCATTAGACTTTCTTCTGCTTCTCAGGTTAGTCCCTTCAGAGGAGGAAGGAGAGTTTATTTATTGACTCCTATTTCTCATTGTTCAATTGTTTGCTCCTTAAGACATTAATTCTTTTATATTTCTGGGTTGTGGTACCTAGCAGGTCCCACATCATCTCATCCCTCAAAATTGGCAGAATGTGCATAGTATGGGCCTGTGTAAAATTATTTTATGTTGCATTCCCATGAAATTAATCAGAGTACAACCAGAGTTTGTCAATACAGTGACTCTTGGTACTGAGACAAGCATGGCAATGGCAGAAACACGTAAAGTCAAGAGAACCTTAAGCAATCATAAGTGGCGCACGATAAAGTCCAACCATTCCACTATTCAAGTCAACTCATGTTGACAAAAAGAGGCCTCTTCTTCTTGCGCACAGCATGCTGTCAGCTACAACTGAGCTCAAGGCTATAATACATATCTATCATCTAATTTCTTCACCATCTGTTCTGGAATTCCCTCATGTTCAGTTGTTTGCCTGCTGGAGGGAAAAGGATCCTCATCTCTGAGGGTATAGACTCATAGCTTTCTTGTCCCTGTAAGGCTGTGCTTGCTACAATAGATCATTTGCTGGTCATAAAACCACTTAGAGATACTTCAAGTCCAATTTCTAATGTTTTGTGTAGTAACAATTCTGGTTCTTTCTCATGATAATTAGGATCAATTACCCCTGACAAGGCATTAACACCTTTGCCTGGTGGTCCCTGGGATAAAATGCTTAAAGTCAACAGGTAGGTCATAGTTTAAACTTTTGTAGGGACCCCTCACATTCTACTTTACCCATCTGATCCCCAGAACCCACAACCTCTAACCTTGTAAATAAAAACTAAGATGGGAAGTTATAAATTCTGTGAGTTTTAGAAATTATGGTGCAAGAGCTGAGTTACGTTTTTACCCTTTATTTCCCAGACCACATATTCTTGCTATTTAGGACAAAGCATCATGATATATCTACCATTTATCAGTACATACTTTGCATCCTAGAGAATAGCAACCAACCCTGAGCTGGGGCCTTAAATGATCCTTTAACAGGGCTTCCCAGTGTTCTATTAGACAGCATCTCTTGGGGAGGGCATATATAGGGGGAGCAGTGGTTTCTGTAGTTGTGTATCCACTGTAGCACTTTGGCATAAATAAGGACCTTGTTCCAAGGAAGTGTTGTATGGAACACAATGCTGATAAATCAGACATTCCACAAATCAAGGGCTGGTAGTGATGAAGAAAGTACAAGGGAAGGCATACTAACATCATAAATACATTTTGCCCAGCCAAGATGGAGGCATAGACAGATATGCTGCATCTCCCTCCACAACTAAGAAGGAATACAACTACCTCAAAACTAGAAACAACCATAAGTTCCAGAAAATCAAACTGTATGGAAATCCAGCAAACAAAGATATAAAGAAGAAATACTCATCCAGACACAGCCACAATGTGGTGAAACAGGTTGCCCTGCACTGATGAATACCTAGGGCTCCACCCCTTACAGCATAACAGGAGCAACAGCTCTACCTAAGACACAGAGGCAAGCAAACACAGGAGACTGTCAGAATGAGGAAACAGAGAAGTATGGCCCAAAAGGGGAAATGGATCAAGGTTCCAGTAGGAGAACTAAGTGACTAAAAGACAGCTAACCTCACAGATGAGGAGATAGACAACCTAACAGATGCAGAATTCCAAACCATGGTGATAAAGATGCTCACAGGCTTGACAGATATGCTTGAGTATGGCAAACACATAAGAGAAGAAGTGAAGGCTATGCTAAGTGAAACGAAGGGAAATCCACACAAAACCAATGGTGAAAAGGAAGAAAACAGGGGGTTCAAATCAATGATTTGGAACATAAGGAAGAAGAAAACAGTCAACCAGTGCAGCATGAGGAAGCAAGAATTGAAAAAAATGAGGAAAACTTCCCAAATTTTGTAAAGGAGATGGACATACAGATCTGGGAATCACGGAGGGTCCCGGGCAAGCTGGACCAGGACACATTATGACTGAGATGCCAAACGTGAAAGATAAAGAGAGAGTCCTGGGGTCAGCAAGAGAGAGGCGGAGAGTTGCCTACAGGGGAGCTCCTATAGGACTATCAGCTAATTTCTCGGAGGACAATTAGCAGGCAGGAAGGGACTGGCAAGCAGTATTCAATGTGATGAAAAGCAACCTACAACCAAGATTACTCTATCCAGCAAAGCTATCATTTGGAATGAAAGGGCAGATGAAGAGCTTCCCAGACAAGGTGAAGCTAAAGGAGTTCATCATCACCAAACCATTATTATATGAAATGTTAAAGGGACTTACTTAAGAAAAAGAAGATCAAAACTATGAACATTAAAATGACAACAAACTCAACACTATCAACAACTGAATCTAAAAAATAAAAATAAAATCCAACTAAGCAAACCAGAATAGGAACAGAATCATTGGTATGGGGATCATTTGAAGGGTTATCAGCTGGGAGCAGGGAGGGGGAGAAATGAGGAAATGGTGCAGGAACTAAGAAGCATAATCGGTTGGTATAAAATAGACAGGGGGAAGTTAAGAATAATATAGGAAAGGGTGAAGCCAAAGAACTTACATGCACGACCCATGGACATGAACTAAGGGGAGAGGGATTGCTGGAGGGAAGGGGGGTACTCGGCAGAGAGGAGCAAAGGGAGAAAAATTGGAACTACTGTAACAACATAATCAATAAAATATGCTTAAAAATAATAAAATAAATACATTTTTATTTTAGTGAGAACAGATCATTGCCCTTTTATGTTAGATGTGGCCCATTATAGCTCAACTATTGCTAAACTTAAGTTTGCCTCGAACGTTGGTATTGTATTGGTGGCTCAGATTTGTTCTCTCCTCCTGGGAAATCAGATATTTACTATAACACTAGTTGTATGTGTCTCGATGAGAATATGTTCATTCTGTTAGATCCATCCAGTGTTTTTATCTTTATCATGTGGCCATTCTGTTGACTGGGCCATTTCATCAACCTTTAAGGAAAGGGGCAGGTCAGCATCCATAGATGAGTTATTCTGTCTGCTTAATCATTGACAGATCCCTCTTTAACAAGACACAAAGTTCTGTACACTTAGTACACATTCCCATAGATTTGTTTACATGCCTCTTCCCTAGAACTACTTGTCCTAAATCTTCCAGCGTTATTCCTTTAGGCCCTTCAACAATTAGCATCACTTACGGAAAGTCTGAGGACCTCAAGCTATGTCTCTTTCCATTAGAATTGGATGACTGCATGTACCGCTAGCAACTCTGCTCACTGAGAGGATTTCCCTTCACCACTGTCCTTTAGAAATACTCCTGAGTGGAGTTATAATGACAGCTGTCCATTTTCATTCAGCACCAGCATATGATGACAGCCACCTGTCAAGTAGACCCAGCAATTGGTGGTAGGGACTCCCACGATGAAGTATAGGTTTGATTTATTTTTTATTTTAGAGATAGAGGAAGGGAGAGAGAGAAACTTCGAGTTGTTGTTCCACTTATTTATGCATCCATTAGTGGATCCTGTATGTGCTTTGATTGGGGATCAAATCTGCAATCTTGGCATATTGGAATGATGCTCTAACCAACTGAGCTACATGGCCAGGGCTATAGGTTTGATTTAGAAGAGACATTGGTGCAATTGTGATAGGGACTTGGGAGGCAGAACTACCTGTTTATGCGATTGACTTGTGCCTTCTTGAATTACTCGGGCCTAGCCTCCAGCATACCATTTCCATAGAATAATGGATTATGTTGCACCTGCCTAAATTTATAACAGAGTGGATCAAACAAAATCCAGCATGTGACGGGCAGCTGTGCTCACATAGTCCTTGATTTCAGTACTCAGTTCCTTTTATGGTCTAGTAGAATGCCAGGTGTTGATTTTCAAACAGAAAGTTGGTCTCTGCTGCAAAAAGCATGACCTTACTCTAGGAGACTATGAAGCAACTCTCCTATTGGGGCTCGCCTGGTCCTCTAATTTGCATTCTCATCTGCCACTGTTATCTTTAGTTTATAACCTCAGTGGGAGTACAGGTGGGTCCATAGCCTCAACTTGCTGCAAATCCTTCTCTTGCTCTGGATTCTGTGTGACACTAGCAGCTTTCTGAGTCATTTGATAAATGGGTTGGAGCAATGTCCCTAAGTGCAGCGTATGCCACCTCCAAAACACAAAGAGGCCAACTTAGTACTCAGAGGTACAATTCTTTCTTAATGGTAGGAGGTACAAGATTCAACAATTTGATTTTTTAAATCCTTACCAAAGGACATGCTTATTGATGTTAGAGAGAGGGGAAGGGAGGGAGACAGGGAGGGAGAGAAACATCGATGCAAGAGAGAAACGTTGATTAGTTAGTTGCCTCTTGCGAGCACCCTGATGGGGACCAAACCCACATCCTTGTATGTGCTGTGACCAAGAATTGAACCCATGACCCCTTGATTTAAGGCACAGCACTCCACCCAACTGAGCCACACTGACCAGGGCTCAACTATTTGATTTTATCCTAGAAATGCATTGTCCAATAGAGTAGTTACTTTCCCTATGTGGCTATTTTAATTTAAATATATTAAAGTTAAATACATGCACAGATATATCAAAATATATATAAACTTAAGTTTTACTAGCTATTTTTCAAGTACTTAAAAGCTACATGTATTGACTGAAAATTATATTGGAGCACATAGATGTAGAATATTTCTATGATGGTAGAAAGTTCTATTGGATAGTACTGCATTCAAGGCTCTTCCATGAATAATGAGGACATTTGCTTCAGAATTGCTGTCTTGGATGATATTTTTAAAAATGTGGCAGGTCCAATTCCTACCTGGAATAAGTGTTGTTAAGTTGTATCCTTTGTCTAGTTTCATTGGCTATAATCTTCATAATATAACACGAAAGGTTAAGATTTGATCTCAAGTCTATCTGATGCTAAACCCTGTGCTTTTTCTACTTCAGTAAGTTGCACATGATCTGGATCAAGGCAAATGCTTTCCTGTGTTGTGTCCAAAGGAAACATGAACTCTCCAATCAGATTTTTGTGCAACTAAGTTTTGGTTCATGCAGTGTGACTATAAATTTTCTTTGCATTTCAACAAATAAAAAAAGGCATTTGATCTAAAGACCAAGTCTGCTCTGGCAACTCCCTATATCTGACCTCTCTTTCTGGGCTACAGTGGACTCAGACAGCAGGTTTTTTTTGAAAGAAAATTTTCATACAGATCATAAATATTATGCATTTCCAAAGAAATAAGGCTGCTAGAATTCTGTGGCAGACAGCAGAATCTCTGTGAATGATGCAGGCCTGCATTTCCATCTGTGCTCTATGAAAGGCAGGGATCATTGTCCCCACAAAACACAGCTAAATGGCAGCTGGAGCATGAATGGACAGGAAAACACTCTCATCTCTCCAATAACACCACTTATGGCAGACAAGCTAGGTTCTCTTCTGAATGTGGTAAAGAGATGCTGTTGTGTTAAGAATAATTATTATACATTAGTTAAAATTCCATTTAGGGGGCATTATATTGCTGCTGTTTTAAAAGAGGTTTGCTAACCCTCCAAGTGTGTGAGAGTAATTAGGATCAATGGAAGGATGTCCAAGATAAAAACAAATTAAGCCTCCTCATCTGCCTGGGTGTCCTTCAGTTGCTTCCTCTTTGTGATAGAGACAGTGCGTGGTAAGAAAGAAAGGGAACACATTTGCTAAAGTGCATCTGATGTGTCAAGAACCATGATAGGTACTTTAAAAGAAGAAGGCACTTTTGAACTAGGATTTCCCATTGTTCCCACCAAGGCCACTGGAAAACATTGCTGAAATGAGGTATTTGTGTTCTAGGGCCATGTTTGTGATATAGATTGAATCATTTGTTTTGCATGGCTCTTCCCAAGCCATTTCTGATAATTTACTTCTATTTCATTCTAACAGGAAGGGTGGGGGAAGTGAACACCTAACAACATGAAATTAACACACACACACACGCGTGCGCGCACACAACTTCAGTTGTTTGTTTCTTTTAAGCTCTTCCATGAATACTAAGGATATTTGCTTCAGGATTGCTGGCGTAGAGGACATTTTTAAAATATGGTAGATCCAATTCCTACCTGAAATAAGTGTTAAGTTTTATCCTTTGTCCAGTCCCATTTGCTATAATATTTCATTGTCCTTCCCATCAAATACTTTGAACTTGTAGCCCAGATTTTCAAAGCCAGACCTGATTTTATGCACTGCAACTATTGTCAAGTAAGGCAAAATACTACATATACTTGTATATGTAAATGAATTTTGATTTTTTAAATGTTCATGAGATTTATTTTGTAGATAAATTCACAAAAAATAAAATAAATCTCATGGCATGTGCCTAATGTTAGTTTCTAAAAATATATGCACCCTATTTCCCAAATCGTTATCTATTCTATGTATTTCAATTGGTTTTGCTAACTGTATAACTTCAGACTGATTATGTAACCATCTCTGAGACTGTTTTTATTCCAGCAAAAAAAAAAAAAAAAAAAGTTAATGAGATTTGCCTCATTGGGTTCTTTTGAGGATCAAATGAAATGATATATAAAAAGACTTAGTGACTTTCCTGTCATGGCCATTGGGATAACAGAAACCAGATTTACCCTCCTGGCTGAAAAACAAAAACTGGCTAGTATATAGCAATAGTTTTTAAGACAATGAAAGACAATGGAGGACAGTAAATCCTGAGAGATGGGCAACAAAGGAGGTAAGCCTTGCAATTGTCCCATCTTACTGCCTTCAAATAATTTCCAAGTGGTGAAGCAGGGAAGCAAAGTTTCAGAGCAAACAATATTACCGGGAATAAAAAGTATTATTTCATAATAATAAAGGAGTTAGTCCATCAAGAGGATGAAATAATCTTAAATACCTATGCACCTAATAACTGTGCTTCAAAATACATGAAGCCAAAACTCATAAAACTGCAAGGAGAAATAGATCAATGCACAGTTTTTTCCCCCTTAGACAGCTTTTAGTTTTAAACAGGGTGACACATTAGTCAATAATGTGACAGATTAGAAAACTCACAATATATAAGAAATAATGCTATAAAAATGAGTGAAGAAAAGTTAAGCTGCATTAAGAGAGAGGAGATTTGGTCAGTGGAGCATTAGGAAAACTGTGAAAGGACTTGGACAGGACCTGCAGCTAGAGCATTAGCAAAGCTAGGGCCACCTGTGTGTAAGATGGCAGGATGGGGTATTAGATGGTAGTGTTACACCATAAACAAGGGAGACCAATGCAAGATGCCCAGAAAAAAATATTCCCCTCTCTCCGCCACAAAGCACTCCTCAGACTATTTTGTGAGATTGCTTTCCTTCAAGGTTGAACAAGATGCTCATTAAAACTCAACTATATCCGGTAAAAATCTAAAAGAATAATACATTGGTCAGAACAGGCTGTTGTCCAAAATTCAGTGGTTTCACACAATAAACATTTCTTTTTCTTTCATGTGACAATCCAATAGCATTCTGCAGGAGAATTCTGCTCTATGTGGTCCTTGAGGAGCATAGATTGCTTTTGTCTTGTGTCTGCTCTTCTCTCTACCTTCCAAATTTTGTCAATTTAACTAGTAAATGTGGAAATAGACCAGGAATGCATGTAGGAGGTTTTTATATTTCAGGCCCAGATGTGGCTCAAGCTACTTAGGTTCAAGTTCTGTTGGTAGAAATTCAGACAGATGGCCTCAACTAACTGCAGGATGTGGTCCAGCCCTGTGCCCAGAAGAAAGCAGAGCACTGCTATTTGTAAACACCAGCAATCTCTACAACAGATGTCCCTATCCCATCTATTTATTGATGCTCTGGGAACCACATTGCTTTGCTGAACACTGAGCCTAACTCCCAATTTATTTTCTAAGTGAATTCAGTGGTTTTTATGACAGTAAATTCTCATAGAATTTGAACTAGAGTCAAACATGATTATTTTCTAACATCATCGAATGGAAATTAAACATTACACAAAGATATAAAAAGGCTTAATGCCGTATCAAATTTCAGAATGCTAGAGGAGGACAAAGGAGTCTTAAAAACCATCCAATTCAGTCTCCTAATTTACAGCTAAGTAAACTGAGGTCAAGAGAGGCTAGATTATATGTCCAAAACTATGTACATAATTAGTAAAGGGCTGGGGTTGAAACCTAACTGGTGTGACCTCATAGTTTAAATTATCAACAAGAATTTAACACATCAAGATAAAAAATCTCCATGTTATACTTTGAAAAGGCATAGAACAATTAAACAGTTTAGAAATCTAGTACGTCTATAAATTACATAGTTGCATAAAGGAACTCCACTTTTATTTTTGATAGACATTTTGCTGTTTTAAATTTTGAGAAGGTTAGAGTCTGCTAAAGTGCTTGCTGCTAATTGACTAATGAATTGGATTGTTATAGCTGTCAAGGTGGGTCTTCTTTAGGAAACAGTACACCAATTTTCTTGGTTTTTGTAATTACAAATTTATATCAAGTCAGAAATCTGACAATGGAGAGCCCTTTGCTGTCAGGATAGCCAATTTTTCTCAGTTCTACCCATAGACTCGCTTACGGTCAGTGTTCTTTTTCTTTTTCTTTGTCTGATCTATCTGTGCTGCCATTTCCTTTGTATTCTTCATCTTTTGTACACACCACAGTCCCTCACTCGGATTTGACACCAGGGATACCATATAAATGGATAGTCCAGACAAATGAACTTTACCTGCATTATCAAAATTTAAGAATTTTACAAGGAACTCTTGCTAGACTGTATTATGGAGTTAGCTATCACCTTAAAAAAGAGTCTTGGTGTCTTCCCTTTAATATATAGATTAGTAATTGAGAGCAGAAGTCTGAAGCCAGACAGCTTAGGTTTAAGACCTGGCTCTGACTCTTACCAGCTGTGTGGCTTGAGGCACATTACTTAATTTCTGTGTGTCTCAGTTTCCTCATTTGTAAGATGAGAGTACTGTTAGTACATTCACCTTAAAGTAGTTGTGAAGATTAAAAGTTGATGTATGTAAGACACTTAAAATAGTGTCTGATACATAATAAGTATTAAGTATATGTAAATCACAAAACAACACCACTTCTACTGTTAGGGGGGTGAGGAAGGCAGATATTAATTAATGGAAAACACAAATACATTTCCTAACTTATGACAAGTGATAGGAAAGTACTAAGCACTATTAGAGTATGAACCAGGAAACCAGATTTAGCCTGGTATTGTATTGTAAAATTCTTTACATTTTAGTTTTTCCTACTGATGTATACATTTTTTGAAAGCAAGAAGCATGTTTTAATCTTCCTGACATAACTGTCTGTAAGCATTGTATCTGGTGTATAGCAGGGGCTCATTTTACTTTGGAAAGAGAGATTAAAGGAAAGAAAGAAAAGCTTGATTCTACAGGTATAACCATGAGAATATAAAGGTATTGGAGGTGAGCATTCTGCAGGGGTTAGAGAATTATACTCTTTGGTGACTCCCACCTGCAGAAGCACAGCACCTCCTGTGCGAGGGTCGCAGTCCCAGTGATTCTGGGCATCTGCAGCTTAATGAGGATGTACCCATGTATGTGTTAAGGCTCATTCATTTTGTTCAAAGCAGCCCCTCAGGTCTTCCCGGGGGACTAGTTTGCTTATTTCATACAAGATTCTTATACTGCTGACATGTTTGATAATCTGGGAGTCTTGGTTTGGGGGGAGTGCTTATCTTGGGGAAAGGCAGCAAGCTATGTGTATAAGCAAGTTTTCCTCCTCTCTTGAGAGTAGAGCAGTTTGAAAATAGCTTGCCGTCAGCCTTGCATGGAATCCAGGATGAAGGTGAACTACAGGGAAGGAGTATGGAAGGGGCTCTGCCATTTTCCTGGCCTAGGGGTGAGTTGAACCCACAGATCACCAGTCTGAGTGAACTGACTTCTTCATAGAGAAAAGGGAGGAGCAGGTGGCCAAGTGCTTGCTCCAGGTCACAGAGTGGCTGAACCTGGAGACCTCAGACCGGTATGCTTCCATCTTGCCACCCTACACCATAACAAATGGGAATTTGGACAGTATGAAACAACTTTTAAAAATCTATGAACAGCTAAGGAGAGAGAAGGAAGAGACTGAATTATTTGATCCACCAGTTTTAAATTATGTTAAGTTGGATGAAAGCCTATTTCCAAAAATGCAATCAAAATGATGAATGACGGTAATACCATCAAACAGTTACATGTTATTTATTATTTACTGGGCATCATTGTAAGAGTTTTATATGTATAAGTTTATCTAATTCCCATAACAACCTTGTCACTTGGGTTCTATTATTTCTATTTTATAGATGGGGAAACAGGCGTGGGAGGTTAAACAACTTGCCACAGGTCACACATTTAGTAGGTTTAAGAGTTAGGATAAAGATTTAGTTAAATACTAAAGGAAAATTAGGTCATTATTGAATAACTGCTGTTTGTTAGGTGCTTTGCACCTTAGTTAGGGCTTGCACTTCTCTGTCCCTTTAATCTGGTCCCATTCTCACTCATAGTAGGGACAAAGCTTTCAACATTATTATACATCAAAGCTATGCTAAGTGATGCAGTCAGGATCAGCAAGCTCAACTCAAAAGACACCTGAAATAACTGAGGGACAGATCCTAGACTTGGCTGGGACCCAGGGCAGAGAATGGAAAAGAGAAAGGAAGGAAGGAGAAACCAGAGAAGACAAACTGTGTGGACTGGAAGACAACCTGTTGGGAGCAGTAGCCAAATAGTTTGTAGTGTCCTCTGAATCTCAGGTGTGTTTGGGATCCAGCTGCAATAAAACTGGGTGTTTTCTGGCAATGGTTGATGATCTGCATGTGCTTCTAGATGCTCTATTGCATAAAGGCAATATTTCATTTGGTCCAATTGTCAAAATAGCCCTCCCAGCTACATATCACATTTCCATTTATATGAATAGGAAGGTGAGATCTAGAAAGCTTACCCAACATCAGGCAGGTAGTATAAAGCAGAGAGGGCTTGAGATCCTCTTTTGTAGTTTTAAAACTGATAACACAAAGTCTGTCCAGGAAGTATCCAGCCATGTCCTATGAAAAATAGACATTATTGAAGAAGATACAAGATACAAGAAACATTATACCTAGGACAATAATGCCCCAGTCTCCTTTGAAGTAGGCACCTAGGGCCCTCACATAGTTTTTCCAATAACGATTAGCTGCCCATCATATTTTCCTGAATCTCATCGACAGTCTGAAATCTCTTCACCTTCAAAGGTGATTTTAATTTTGGGAAAAGCCAGTCACAGGGCAACAAATCTGGGCTGTAGGAGGGCTGAGTCACGTGGATGATTTGATGTTTCACAAAAAATCTCTGCATGAGACATAATGCATGAGCAGGCATGTTGTTGTGATGAAGCTGCCAACCACCACTTGCCCATAGCTGTGGCCTTCTGAATCATCTGAATAGTTTCTGCAGAGGAATGTCCAAGCTTAATACAAAATTTGATGCAGATTCATTGCTCTACTTGCTCAGTCGTTTTGAATGTGAGGGCCGCACAGTACACATGCTCACTCAATGGCATCTACTGCCCCCACTGACTAGTAGAGTGAAGTCATCACTGTTCCCGCATGCACATTCCAGCCCACTCTCCTTAGCTGCCAGGTCACATCAATGTCACACAAACCTTTCTCATTATATTAACAATGGTTAGAATTTTTTCTGGAAAGACTTTGTACTTTCCATTACCCTACATGCTGGTTAAATGTTCTTCCCAGCCAATAATTTTTTCCTTGTTAGGTGAGTTAACATACTAGTTGCATAAGTCTAAATTCTTGGTCCCTTTTCTGCACCTTGGCTTCCCCTTCCAAGAGCCCAGAGCCCTGATGCTGCCCAAGAGAAGGTCAGTTAAACCAGGGCCTCATTGGGAAGAGAAGAGGTCAAATGCCTGGCTGTGCCAAGGTGTGTCAGTGGAGAAATATGGGAGTGTCAGTGGATTCTCAGGGTCCCTTTTCATCACCCAGGTACTCAGCAACAGACTATCAATCACATCTCCAAATAGAAATCATCAAACAGCCCAGGCCTTGGCTTTGAGTTGCCACCAACCCAGGAGCCCAGCACAGGAAGCATTAGCACATTTTGCTCTTCTAGGAATAAAAGAACCGCAAGTGTGTCCTTGAGTCTGTTAAACAATGTTAACTAGAGGGAGGGGTTAGGAGAGAGGCACATGTGGTGGTTTATGGGCAGGAGATGAGAGAAACCACACGGCTCATTTGCCCGGCACTAATGGATCTGAAATGAGGAGCCTTGATGCCAAGGGGATGGCTGTCTTGAAATGAGAAGAACTGAGAACATGGGAAGTCCATTAGTGTCATGTTTGTATTTCTCCTTCTCTGAAGCTGATTCCAGATGCACAGGGAGAAAAGACCAACAATTTCCATCCTCAAGAGCTTTGCCCATTAGTGTCAAATTATCTCAGGAGGGAGAAGGCAAAAAGAAAAAAAAAAAAAAAACAGTGTAAACAGAGGATTCAGAACCTTACTAGAAAGCCTCTCTCCTCTGCCTGGGGTATAGCTCTGATGTCTTAGAAAGAGGGTTAGTTAGTAATTGGGACAGAAACTTGTTCCCTCAGCCTCTGCAACTATAGGCTCTTGGCAAGAGGTGACTTTACCTATACAGGATATGAATCAAGTACCACTAACTAAAAAGTCATCAAGAATCATCAGAATTCCAATATACCTTAGTTCCAAGCCATAAGTAATTTCACCAAAACAAAATGGTTTTGATCTACAGAAATAAAAAATAACAAACAAAAGTAAAATGATACATAATATTTATAAGCACTTACTTTGGGCCCGGTGGTTTTAAGTACTTCACAAGCTTTACCTCATTTAACTCTTCTAGTAGTGCCAAGAAACAGAAACTATATTTCCATTTTCAGTCAAGAACACTGAGGCCCAGTGAAGTTATGGTTTCATCATCTCTTATTACTTAACAAAGTACTTCAACATTATTACTCTTATCTCATGCTTTTCTTGCATCATGAATTTGGACAGGGCCCAGCAGTGAGCTTTGCTCTGCTCCAAGAAGTCTAGAACTACAGCTGGGATGACTTGAGTGTCTGGGCGCTGGCCAGACATCTCCCTCTGCATGTCCTCTCCACATGGCTACTTTGAGTTTCTTTATAGCATTGTGGCCTCAGGGTAGTTGGACTTCTTCCACTGTGCTCCAGGACTCCAAGAGCAGGTGTTCCAAGAGGCCTGAGCTGAAGCTGCAAGGCTCCTTAGGGCATTGCCTCAGAACTCCCAGAAGGTGACCTCTACCATGGGCAAGTAACTAAGACTAGCCAAGATTCAAGAGAAGGGACTAGGAGAGACATCAAAGAATTGAGAATCATTTAAAATGTGCCACAATAAGCAATCAATCAAGTCATGTAGCCAGTAAGTTGCGAGACAGCATTTTAATTCAGACATCCTTAACCACTACACCAAATTTAACAATCTGGAGATTGAATTTATGTATCATTGAGACGAATACAGGGGATGATGGATTTCCTGACATTAATTTGTTATTCAGTTGTTTGGAACACAGATCACATTTTCTGTTAAAGATGTAATGTTGCTTTCCTCTCTTTTTTACGTAAGCACTTGTTAAACACCAACTCTGTGCCAGGCAATATCCTGGGTGTTAGGCATAGAAAGTGAACAAGCTACCCTCTCTGCTTTTAAGGGTCTCATGGGATAACAATGGGGGAGACAAGCATCTACTTAATTCCTGTTCTATGTGATTAACACTGCATGATAGGAACTAATATGGAAACTAGGGGGGAAAACTCCCAGTGTTACGTTAGGGGTCTGGATAGGCTTTCCAAAGGAGATAAGATGTAATTATACCTTAGAGGATTAAGAGGAGCTGGCCAGATGTTATGCACTGAATGTGTCTCTCACCACCCAAAATCATATGCTGAAGCCATAACCCCAATGTGACTGTATTTGGAGATAGGTCTTTTATCAAAATAACTGAGGTGAAAAAAGGTCATATGGGTGGAGTTCTGATTTGAAAGGGTTAGTGTTCTTTTAAGAAAAGACAACAGTAGCTAGCTCCTCCACCTTTCCCCCATCCCTCCACACCCCAAAAAGCCAAGGAAAGGTCTTCTGAGGACTTAAGGATAAAGCAGCCCTTTGCAAGCCAGGAAGAGAGTCCTCACTAGAAACTGTATCAGCCAGACCTTGATCTTGGACTTCCAGAAACTGTGAAAAATAAATTTGTGTTGTTTAAGCCACTCAGTCTATGGCATTTTGTTAGGGCAGTCTGAGCTGATTAAAACACCAGCTAAAAATGAAAGACAGAGTATTCCAAGGAGAAGCAACAGCATGCTTAAGTAAAAGGAGACTTAAAAGAACGTGGCATATTTAGGAAATGAGCTATAGTTCATCAGGCCTGATGCATAAGGTATTTATGGGGGGAGCAGTGGGAAATAAACCAGAAAGATGCCAAAATGTGGGTCCTTTGAGCTCCTTAAATTGCTAAATTACCAGTCCTGTGGCTGCCTGAACTCTGGATTTCTCCTTATATGACAAGTTTCTATATTCTTTGAATTACCAAGACACAAGTTTTTTGTTCTTTGTATTCAAAGGCATGGAATAATTTAGGATAAATCTTGGCTACATGTTACAAAACTCCCATAATAATAATGATTTAAACAATATAGAATTACAATTCTCTTTTGATTTGGGGTATGCATACACTCCATAGTGGAAAGGCCTGAGATCCCTTTATCGTGTTGCTACACTATTCTCGATAGATGACGTGGGGATCATGTTACAGGGATCAACCATCCTGTCTTCATTCCAGCACCAGAAAGACAAGAAGATACAGATCACATAGCTTCCTTTTTATGGACATAGAAACCACAGTCAATGCTTCTTCTGTATGGCATTGGTCAGAACTTCATCACATGGGAACACATATGTGGAGGCTTGAAAGATTGTCTTTAGTTCAGATGGTTAGGCTTCCAGAAGACAATCAGTAGGCTTATTACTAAGAAGAGGAGTGGAGATTTTGAGGAATGCCTACCGACCTCTATCACCTAGAGACTCCCTCTAACTCTTTAATGATGAGCAGTGGGGGGGAGCAGAGATGGACTCCAAGAGGGGATTTTGTGGGTTACTGTGAGAATAATTCTGGTGTTATTGGAATTTCCCCTTGGTTTTTGACATGCCATCATTTCCCTGCTGAAACAATATGTATTCTTTCCCAGTGTTCCTAAGAAGAATTCCCTGGATTTTTATTGAATTTTCATGCAGCTATCTTTGTCTAGAAGAAAGATATATAAACTAGAATAATTTTATCTGTGGGATATATGTTTTTGCTATTTAATAGTATTTCACATGACCTGGCTGGTTTGGCTCAGTGGATTGAGCGTCGGCCTGCGAGCTAAGTGTCGCTGGTTTGATCTTCCAGTCAGGGCACATCAGAGAAGGAAAACTCTGACTCCAAAAAACCTCTGCTGCCTTGCGGCATACCTCTTCAGGGGAAAGGCTAAGGGAGTAAACCCCGACAGAAAATCCGGAGCTGGAGTCCCTAAGGCGGTTTGACGTTGTAGTCAACACCGGCAACTCCTGCGGCGCACCTGAAGCCAAGCTGTATTGACTCCGTCTTTCCCTTGGACCCTTCAGCTGCGAAGAGAGGGGGGGTCTGCTGCATGGGCAACAGCAGACCCTCCATATCACCCTGCCCAGGCTCTGTAGCTTCAGCTTCACTGGAGAGGACACTCCAGCGTCATCGCAAGATGTCGATTCAACACGGGAGGAGACAGATACCGTGTCACTCCCGAGTCGGACTGCACAACCATTCTCGGCAGTGCAGATAGACTCTTAAGAAGCTACACCATCGTCTCTCGAGACGGACGGCTGCCGAAGAAGTATTTCACAGTCTGTAGAATGCTTTTGTAAAATACAGCCCTCTTAGATAGAAAAACAAAAACCATATTAAGGAGTCATTCTTCTTTAAAGAGGAATTCTGATTTTGATTACTCCAACCACTACAATCTTGACTACAATGCTCAGGTGGAACACACCATGTTCAGATATGTATAATCAATACTAGAGAGCATCCTAAGTCAGGGCTGCAAGGAGATGATTCAAAGACTGAATTTATATTAGAGTCTGAGAACCTATATACTTATGAAAGCAATATGGTAAGAGAATTTTTAAGCAACAAGAACATATAATTATCAATGGAGTTTGGATAGTTACGTTTTTTCCCCCCCTCCTAAGGAACTGGCCAACTTCCTTGATGGTGACTTAGTTTCCCGAGGCTGTCATAACAAAGTACCATAAACTAGTAGCTTAACCAATAGAAATTTAGGGTGACACCCAAAATCAAGGCATTGGTAGGGTTGGTTTCTTCTAAGGGTTGTGAAAAAGAATCTGTTCTAAGACTTTCTCCTAACTTCTGGTGGTTTGTTGGCAATCTTTGGCTTGTAGCTGGCATACTCACCATGTCTTTGTGTTATCTTCCTTCTATGTGTGTCTGTCTCTGTGTCTAAATTTCCCCTTTTTATAAGGACAATAAATGTATTGGATCATATAAGAACACCTTAATGACCTTACATTAACTTGATTACTTCTGTGAAGACCTTGTTTTCAAATAAGGTCATCTGAGGTACTGGGGGTTAGTACCATCTCTTTTTTGAGGAGGACACAATTCAACCCATAATAGATTGGTATTGTTGAAGGGAGAGCTTTAGTTTTCATAGTTGAAATTTGTCTTCTTCCAGGTTCCTTTGATTTTCCTCTAGTGTCCCACAATTTTTTTTCCCAGATAGCTCTGTGCATATTTGTTAGGGCATTTAGTAGTAATTGCTTATGTTTATACATAGAATTCAAATTTTATCATCAGTATTGCTGAGGAGACTGGATTCCCCCAAACCTGCTGCAAAATGCTTGCCTCTTGCTTTACATTTTACTGTGGGAATGGTTGCAAGGTTTTTCATCTTTGCTTCTCTTCATTTCATCTCGACACTCTGATGTTTAATTTGTAGACTATGACACATGTGCGTTAACTTTCTTTCTTTGTTTCTTTTCCCCTCAACTTGCTAAAACAAAAGGAAACTTTTAGTGAGAAGAGTTACTTTCTGACTGGAATCTAATGTCTCTAAGCTGTGGCACTTTCTGTGTAACGTCATTTAATCATAGCCTCAGAGTGCTCAGAGGGCAGCTTCTATTTGCTACTTCTTTTTCAATACAGTAAGTGTATTCAGTTAATTCCTGCCTGATTTTGGAAGCGGCAGTGGTGTTTTCTGCCACATACAATAACCCATTACCCTGGCTGGTTTGGCTCAGTGGATTGAGAGTCGGCCTGCGAGCTAAGTGTCGCTGGTTCGATCTTCCAGTCAGGGCACATCAGAGAAGGAAAACTCTGACTCCAAAAAGCCTCCGCTGCCTTGCGGCATACCTCTTCAGGGTAAAGGCTAAGGGAGTAAACCCCGACAGAAAATCCGGAGCCGGAGTCCCTAAGGCGGTTTGACGTTGTAGTCAACACCGGCAACTCCTGCGGCGCACCTGAAGCCAAGCTGTATCGACTCCGTCTTTCCCTTGGACCCTTCAGCTGCGAAGAGAGGGGGGGTCTGCTGTATGGGCAACAGCAGACCCTCCATATCACCCTGCCCAGGTTCTGTAGCTTCAGCTTCACTGGAGAGGACACTCCAGCGTCATCGTAAGATGTCGATTCAACACGGGAGGAGACAGATACCGTGTCACTCCCGAGTCGGACTGCACAGCCATTCTCGGCAGTGCAGATAGACTCTTGAGAAGCTACACCATCGTCTCTCGAGATGGACGGCTGCCGCCGCCGACGACGACAATAACCCACGGCACAGCCACAGCCTGCTAACCGGGAGATAATGCTTCACTGTTCTTTGAGCAGAAGTGGCCACTGATTGGGCCAGTGTGGCCCCGAGCTAGTCCATCCTTAGCTTGCTTGGAGATAATCTTGCATGTGTGTGTGGGGGGGGTGGGGGGACATCTTCTGTTTCATAAAGGCCATAGTGACTTGCTAAATCATTCATATTAGTTCACCTCGGGATTCCATTTAGATTATACAGTGAGTACCAACCAAACAGATGGAGAGAAACAGAGATAAAGTGAGAAAGAGTTTGAAGGATTTGTCTGGTGCTCAGAGACCTCAGGTCCTGAAGGCTTCCCATTCGTGCTCTAGATAGTATAAATCCTGAAAATAAATTTCCTCCTTTTCTAAAAGTGGTTTTTGCAAACAAAAAAAGCAAAACAAAAACAAACCCTGATTTCTAGCTGCTATTCCTTTAAAAATAAAACAAAAAACCTGAATTTGTTCCTCACAACAATCTCTTGAGGCTCCTAGACTTTGAGACACTTGCCTAACATTGTCACACAGCTATTAAATAGTGGAGCAGGGACTTCAACCTGATTCTTCTGATAACAAATGCCATATGCTTTCCTCTTTAAATTGCTACATAACTGTTAGTAAAACATGCTGAGAAGCAAAGCAAAAGGATGCTATTATCTGCTGTGCTGGGCATGGATAACAATAATAATTCTCAGAGGTTTCCTTCCTTTTTCTTCACTAATTTCTTTGGATCTTCAAAGCAAACCTGTGGAGTAGAATCATGAAGGGCAACTTTGTCTTCAGTTTAAAATGCATAAATTTAGCTTTTACGAGTTAATTGACTTGACCAAGGCCCCCCAAAAAACAAAACAAAACAAAACCAAAAAGTAGTAGTGGCAGTGATTAAGGTTATGTCTTTGTTAATACCCAGCCCAGTGGGTGGCACATATTTGAGCTATTTAACATTCAATAAATGTTTTCAGGAAGGAAAAAAATAAGGAAAAGAACAAAAAGTGGGAAGGAGGAAGGAAGATAAGGAAAGAAGAAAAGTCTCTTCTCATAACCTCAAGCCATCGTCGATATGCAGTGAGTAAAGACCCTTCAATCTAGGGCACCTCCCAAGCCATGCTCAGCAGTTTCCCAAGCCTCTTTCTTCTTCCTTCCTTCCTTCCTCCCTCCCTTTCTTCTTCCCTTCCTTCCTTCCTTCCTTCCTTCCTTCCTTCCTTCCTTCCTTCCTTCCTTCCTTCCTTCCTTCCTTCCCTTATTGATCCTAGAGAGAGAGAAAAGGGGGTGGGGAGAGAAAGAGAGAGGAGAGAGAAACGTCAATTTTGTCGTTCTACTTATTTATACATTCATTGATTGCTTCTAGTATGTACCCTGACCAGAGGCTAAACCCACAACCTTGGAATATCAGAACAACCCTCTAACCAACTGAGCCACCTGGCCAGGGTCCCAAGCTTATTTCTTGAACTTCTGTGTTGGGATACCTAAGGCTTCAACAATTCTTGTACTCAGTGAGTCATCCTCTCCTCCATCTGTTTAAATAACAAGTCTAACCACAGCCATTGTTGCTGATTACATGCTGGAAATGACCTAACAATGTTTTATTTAATGGTCCCCAGTTATTTCCATCTGGCCTGTGGGTGGCTGCACAGTCATTATTCACAAATGAAACTTTGCAAACAAAACATGTATGTATGCATATAATAAAACCTCAATAATTTACACTAATTGGAGGGAAGGCCTATCTAATTTAACAAAAAGTAAGAAATGTTGTTTTATTACTGTCAAGCTTATGATGTAATTAACCACGTAATGAGCATGTGGCATGGTGGAAAGAGCACTATAATGGGAGTACGGTGAGCTGGAGTTTGTAAAGGAGAGATGTGAGAGAAACAGAAGAGATAGGAGTCTAAACTGCGTAAGCTGCAACCCTAGATCATGGTGGCTCCATTTCAGGGTCTGGCCCTTAAATTTGTAGGTTCAGAAAAGTGAAATTGTTGGCATTGTTAGAAATGATTCACTCAGCAAGGCTAGAAGACATCCCACTCAATAGGTAAATGAATTGTGCTAAAAAAAAAAATTATGTGTGACCTAAATACAAAACTTAATGCTAATTTGTTAGTTTTGTTTGAAAACTCTTTCAGGTAGTGCAAACAAATATGTTGACTGATTAGTACATCATCTTTTATGTAGAAAAGTCCTCATGATAAATCAATTTTGATTCATCAGGTTGGATTCTGTTGCAAGTAATAGAAACTACAATTCAAAATAGGCAACATGAGTAAGGAGATTTGGTGGTTTCTACAATCAGAAATGTAGAGTGAGATAGGGAGTTGGATAGATTTAGGCACTTACCATGTTATCAAATTCTGGCTTCAGTGTTTGCTTAATGTGTGTGTGTGTGCGTGTGTGTGTGTGTGTGTGTGTGTGTGCATGCACGCACATCCCCATGCTCACATACCTTCTCTCTTTCTCCTACAATGTCAGGTCCTCTCTGAGGCTGGTTTCCCCTATGGTAGCAAAATGGCTAAATTGGCTTTATGTTGGCATAGCACATGGCCCAGAATGGAGTGGAACAGAGAAAGGGTCGAGGGGAGGAAGATAAAAGGAGAAGAGAGGAAAAGAAAGGGGAGGAAAAAAGATTGAGGCAACATGACCAATTCATGTTCTTTCATGACCCTCTCCTAGCCTTCATGTAGGCTAGGCCTCCCTTTTATCGTCATTCTCCTTTAGGAAGATTACAATACTACTCATTAGGCCACAGTTTAATTTTTCCCCTATATCATATTTTAGTTACACCTTTCTGAGATTTCATCTCCATTATTTTGACTAGACTTTGAAAACATTGTTTATTAGGCTCTTAGGGTGGCTAACCTTTTCTAATTTGGTATGTATTCCAACTGGTTTTCATCTCTAGGGAAGGTACTAGTCAACAAGTTCTGGAGGACATTAAATCCATTCAGTAAGTCCTTTCTGTGTGGCATCCACTAAATGAATGTAAAGTTGATGCAGTATACATTATTTCATATAAGCCACAGAAGGTATTGTTCCCATTTAGAAAGAGTAAGGATCTGGCCCACCAGCCCACAGTATCTAAAAGGTGAATCCATTGCTTCCCACATATACTCCAGTTCTCTGACCAGCAGAGATATTAGTTCCAGCTCTGCCATTATCTGTGTGTGGCCTTAGTTCCTTCATCTGTAAAATGACAGGAGCAGGTTAGATGACTTTTGAGATTGCAACTAATTTTAAGATTTTATGCATTTTGTATGGAACTTTTAATTAGTCTGCTTTTTCTGAAGAGGTAAACTCAGGTGTAATTAGCAATGTGTAAAGTGCATATAAACATGGCAAAGGGACTAGAAAACCCCATTCCTTTTTAGTGGTTAAATATTGTTCGTGAAAATATCCTGTAAAGCCAAAACATAAGCTCCAGCCACACTATGGTGAAATATGGATGCCAGAATCAGGAGCTGACTTACCCTGGGGACTTCTAGGGAATCTAAGAACATAGACCCCAGCTGCCCACCAGAAATGGGAAATTTCTTTGAAGTCTTGTGTTTTGGCTTGAAAATTTGTACACATGTTATATAGTCTACTCCATAATACACCCACTTGTTTATTAGAATTTTTTTCATTATTTAACATGAAAAGATGCTCAATATCACTAATCATTAGAGAAATGCAAATCAGCACATTAGGTAAATGCAACAACCACAATGAGACATCACTTTACAGCCATTAGGATGGCTGTCATTAAAAGAAAAAAAGAAAACACTGAAATGTAAAATGATGCAGCTGCTGTGGAAAACAATAAGGTATTTTCTCAAAAAATTGAACATAGAATATCATAGGACTCAGCAATTCTACTTCTGGGTATGTACCTCAAAAAATTGGAAGCAGAGACTGGAACAGACATTTGTATACCCATGTTTACATTTTTCACAATAATGAAAAATTAGAAATAATTCAAATATCTATTGATGGATAAATGGATAAACAAAATGTTATATATATATATGTGTGTGTGTGTGTCTGAAAAAAGTCTAGCCATTGTTAATGTAATGAGAATGGTTTGTATGACATTGATGTAAGCTGGCAGCCAAGGAGAGTGGACTGGAATGCACATGTGTGAACAAAAATGACTTATTTATACTAGTCAGTGGGGAGTAGATGCCATTGAGTGAGTATGTGTACTGTGTGGCCATTGCATTCAAAATGGCTGAACCAGTAGAAAAATAAATCTGTACCAAATTTTGTGTTAAGCTTGATTATTCCTCCAAGGAAACTATTTGGATGATTCTGAAGGTTGCAGCTACAGGAAACTGGTGATTAGCAGCTTCATCACGGCAACATGCTGGCTCAGGCATCATGTCCCCTGCAGAGTTTTTTGGTAAAATATCAAATCACCCAGGTGACTCAGACTTCCTATAGCCCAGATTTGGTGCCCTGTGACTTCTGGCTTTTCCCAAAACTAAAATCACCTCTGAAGAGGAAGAGATTTCAGACCACTGATGAGATTCAGGAAAATGTGACGGGGCAGCTGATGGTGACTGGGACAACTGTGTGAGGTCCCAAGATGCCTAATTTGAAGGGGACTGAGGCGCCATTGTCCTATGTGCAGTGTTTCTTGTGTCTTGTATCTTCTTCAGTAAATGTCTCTATTTTTCATATTACATGGCTGGATACCTCTGGACAGACTATATATATTTCAGCCTTGAAAAGGAAGTTCTGATACATGCTATGACATGGATGGACATTGATGACATTATGCTTAGTGAAATAAGAAGTCAAACACTGAAGGACAAATATTATATGATTCAACTTATATAAGGTGTCTAGAAGAGTCAAATTCATAGGACAGAAAGGAGAATGGTGGTTACCAGAGGCAAGGGGAAGGGAGAGTTATGATTTAATGGCACAGAGTTTCAGTTTAGGATGACAAGAGGGATCTGGGACTGAGTGGTTGTACAACAATGTGAACATACATAATGTCACAGAACTGTACACATAAAAATGGTTAAAACTGTTGACCTTATGTTATATATATTCTCACATAATGCAGAAGTAACAATGCTAATAAAGTTTCATTTTAGAAAATTAGTAACTATAGAGAAGTATAAAGAAGAAGATAACCACTTAAATTTTCATCACTAGAGATAAAGGCTAAGAGTTTGATATTTATTAATCTTGTCTTTTTATACATGTGTACAAATTTCCAATGACTATGGAATCATGCTGTTTTATATTTTTATAATCACAGATGGGAATGAGCAGTACTGAGTACCTCTACGTGCTACTTTCATTCTCAGAAAAACTCTGGGATATGAATAGGCTTTATATCTTTATCTTGTAGATGAGTAAACTTTGAAAGCTTTCTCAGGTTCATGTAAATGGCAAGAACAGGAATTGAAGCAAGTCTGTGTGCTCACAAACCCATATTCTTTCCAGGATTCCACTCTGCCTATAACAATGAGAGGCAGAACAAGTTATTTAGAGACCAGGTTTATACTAGTTTTACAAAGGAGGAAGGTGAGGATTGGAGGAATTAAAATGAGTTGCCCACACATTTGGACATTGCAAGTCCAGATCCCAAATTTTCACAGGTGTTTCATGAAGCATGTGATATGTCATTTCTAAAAGAGGCATGTTTCTCAGATTCTTCAGAGGGTTGGCCCTGTGTTGGCCCGAGTCACCTACAGTTCTTTATGGGGACATCTACCATGTGGTATACAGGCTAAAGAGAGAGATGTCAGCTGGAGTGTCCCTTAGAGTCCTAATCAAAAGATCTTCTTTGCACAGAAGTGCTGGAGACTTTTGCTTCCCGTTCCCCTTTTATAATTTGGTAAGGCTGTACTCCAGAGCCTTGGCTTCTGCCAGGCTGGAATGGTGTTTATTTTGGTCCAGAGTTCCAAGGCAAGTCCTAGAGATGGAGGTGGAGATGGGGAGTGGCCACATGGTTATGTGGCAATCCTGCCAGCTAGTGGCCATGCAAAGTATGGGCCTAAACCCAGGACACTGCAGCCTAAGGACTAACTTCTCAGGTTGACTCAGAGTCGGAGGGTATGGGCATCACCACTTCTCCTTACACCTGGTGAAAGGGAGGCAGGCCTAGACATGAAGAGATGTGTCTAAGGTGTTGATGGAGTGGAGATTAAAATCTGGTCTCTCATGGATTCAAAATCATCTGAGACATTTATTAAGCACAGTTAGCAACAATAACAAACAGGCTACTATATGCAAGATTATTTTTATTTCTCACAGAAATTCTCCAGTGAATATACTTTCTTTTGCCTATTTTATTGATGATAAGCTGAGGCTAAAGAGATTACTTGTCCAAGGTTACACAGTTATTTGGTAATAAAGTTAGGATCTACCAGCAATAAGTGGGATTCCCTGAAGCTGAAGTATCTAACCCTCACAATAAATTAACAGATGCAAGTTATTTTATTCTCTGTAACAGTTTATTCCAAATACTAGATAGAAAATATGTTTTTTTAAAAAATAAATACACTTTAAAAATCTATTATTTTGATCATAATCAAAGGCAGCATAGTTAAAAAATGATTAAAGTCATCTTCAAAGAAGTAATATTGCAGATGGACCTTGAAAGACTGACAGGGTTACAAAAGGCAAATGTTCTGGTAATAAAAGGCATCCAGCAAGAGTGAACTGTAAGAAACAAAGGATGGAACCAGTTCGGGAAACCTCAAATAACTCATTTTTACCAGAGCCACAATGGAGGCTATGGGGAGCTATGAGATATGAGCTAGTTTGGGACCCTATTGCAAAGGGCTTGGAAGAGGAACTTGTTTCTTTTCCCTGAGCAATTGGAAGTAATGGAAAGTTTAGGTGAAAAAAGAACATGATGTGTGTGAAGTTGCATTTTAGGAAGACTTCTCTTTAATAATTTCATATGAGATGGATTATAAAAAGGCAAAATAAAAGAGGAGAAACAATAGAAGAGGAAGGGATCGGTAATATGTCATATGAGGCGAGTGCTGATAGGTATGCATACCTAGGGAAAGAGAGTCAGGGCATGGAATATCCTGTTTGTTAAGAACAATATAAAATAACAAAAATTTTAAAATATGCCTTTATTGACAGTATATATAAAATTGACAAACTACCAATTGCTCATATAAAATTATTACTTAAAAATTTTAAGTAATGGTGTATATGGTGATGGAGATTATGAAGAAAATAAGGGTCCCTATCCTAAGCTACTCTTGGTCACCTGTAGGTGAGGGCAGTCTCTTAACCCCTTAAAATCTTCTCACTGTAGAACTGTGATCCTTTAGAGTTTTTTGGGATTTGACTAATTCTAGTCATCGAGGGTGGGGGTAAAAGGAGGGAGAGAAAATATTCTGGAGTTTTCTGGAGAAACCAATTGATGGGGAAGTAATAGACTGGCCACACAGATCCTGGAAAGTGGCTGGGTGAGCTGGAGATTAACATTCATTGAGTTCCACATATGATGGCTGGGCACTTTGCAAAATCTGCCCCATATAATCTTTGTGGAAATCTTCCAAAGTATGTACACATGCTATCCTACTATTTAAAGATGAGGAAAATATGACTCAGAGAAGAGAGGTGAGGTAATTTTCCTAATATCACAAGTAGATAAAAGAGTAAGATTGAGTTTAAGCTCCAAATCCTGCAGCCTTTCTATTTTGCTTGAGAGATGGGAGCAAGGAAGTGGGGTAAAAGAAAGGAGATGAAGATAAATCTAATGTTTTAGATTAAATAAGATGAAAAGAATGGGACTAAGCTAGGAGAAAAACTTACTTTTGGACATATTGTCTTTGAGTTGATACAGTCCCAATGGGATATCAAGTAGATAGTTGCTTATGTGAAAATGGGGAATAGAGGGTCTGAAGTGAGAGGTAGATTTGGGATTATCTGAGAAGATACCAAGGAGCAGGACATAGAACAATGATTCTCAATCTTCTGGTGGAACCAAAGATACTCTGTCTATCCAACTGGCTAACTATTTATAATAGTTAACTTACGTTCACGATACAACTTGTACAGTGAAAAGTAAGCCTCCTTTCCCTGGTCTTGGTCCAGCCAAAGTCAAAGAGTATATCCATTTTAATTGATAAATGCTGTGCAAGGTGCACTGTGCATAAGCACATGATGGGTGGGGAAGAGAGAGGGGAAGAAAAAGAAGATGAGCAGGGAAGAGTGAGGAAGAGAGAGGAATATTTCTAATGTATTTGCCTAGAGAGGGTGCCTTTTTAAATGTGTTTTAAAGAGCAGGTATCTGCTAGTGGTAGCCTGTCCCTATACAAAAATGATTTGCTGCTATCAATGCAATGCATGTTTTTCTAGAGAGATTTCTCAGGCAATTACAAACATAGAAGTATATGCCTCCACTTCTCCCTACCCCATGGTGTCATAATATGCATATTGTTCTGTCCCTTGTTTTTGTCTTGTAACTGTCTCTCTTGAAGGTTTTCTCATGGCAGTACAGCTAGACTACCTTGTTATTTTTAGGAACTGCATAGTGTTTCAATATTCACTGTACACCACAATTTTGATAAGACATCTTATTGAAAGATATTTAGCTATTAAAAAAGATACTATAGTGAATATTTTTATATCAATAAGTTTAAACATGTGCAATATATCTTGTAGGATAAGTTCTTGCCAGTAGAGTTCCTGGGTCAAAGAGCATGTCCTATTGCCCAACTGTTTAAAATACTAAGAGTCTTTATTTTTTCTTTATTTTTATTTTTTCTAAAGAGACTTTATTTTATAAGAGATATAAGCTAAACTCAAGCTAGTTATATAAAAATACATAGTAGTTATTAAAATTTTAGTTTCTTCAATATAATAGGTAAAAAATTATAGCTTAGAATTTTAACTTCATGTTAAGTCTTTAAATAATCAGATGCCAGGGTTCCACTCTTGAAGATTTTGAGCAGGTCTAAAGTGTGACTTGGGCATCTGTATTTTTAAAAAATTCTCACAACTGGCATAGACAAAAGTCAAGAAAGAATAATGAATAAGTTTAAGAAACACCCATAATTAGGAGTTGAGAGAAATAAATTGATCCAGCAAAAGAAAGAAAGAAGATGAGGTCAGTGAGGTAGAAGGAGAGTTGGGAGTATACATTGCCACCAAATTCAAGATAGCAGAGTTTTAAAACCAAAGTTTCAGCCAACAATATGTAATACTGGGAGCAAGGCAAATATAATAAGACTGGAAGGAAGACCATTGCATTTGGCAATAAGGAATTACTGGTGGTCTTTTTTTAAAAAACATCTTCACCTGAGAATATGCTTATTTATTTTAGAGAGTAGGGAAGGAAGGGAGAAAGGGAGCGAAACATCAGTTTGAGAAAGAAACTGATTGGTTGTCTCTCGTCTGTGTCCCAATTCACAAACAAACCATAACCTAGGCACATTCTTTGACCAGGAATGAACTTGCATCCTTTTGGTTTATGGGATGATGTCCAATGACCTGAGCCACACTGGCCAGAGCAGGAATTACTGGTAGTCTTAAAAAGTGATGATTCAAATGAATGGCAAGGAAGGAAATGTACCAAAGAGAATTTCATTTAAAGTTAACAGGTTTCTGCAAAAAAAAAAAAAAAAAAAAAAAAAGTTCCATAGTCAAATGTACTTGAAAAATATTTGATTAAATTAACAGCATCCATTATTTGGCTGCTCTCATCTTTCAGTGTGCAGATGTGCATTGCTCTATGGAAATAATTATAAATAGCTATCAACTTTTCAAGGAACTATGTTCTATACAAAGGAATTTTGAAAATGTTATACAAATTTTTTGACTTTGCTTGGTTTTTATATTTTCATGATGGAGAAGATCTCAATATATTGTACTTATAGGAAGAAAAGAAGAATTCAGAACAAAAGGAGTGTGAAGATTCATAAAAAAGACACTTCAGTATTTTTTATAAGAATTTTAAAAATGGGAAGAAAATACTGTTTGTTAAAACTAAAAGAGAATATGATTTTCCCTAACAGGCTGTTTTTAAAAAGGATAAAATAAGCATAACAATAATTTTTCAAAACTTGTGTGATGAGAGATATACAAACACTGTTCAAAAACACGTAAGTAGATTTAAAGGAATGGTGGCTTAGTACGCTAGGACTGCTATAACAAAATACCAGAGGCTGTAGGACTAAAACAAGAGAAATTAATTTTCTCTTAGTGCAGGTGGCTGAAAGTCCAAGATTAAGGTGCCAGCAGAGTTGGATTTCTCTGAGGCCTCTCTCCTTATTTTGCAGATGGCCATCTTCCTGTTGTGTCCTCACCTGGCCTTTCTCTGTGCTTGAGTATCCTGGTGTCTCTCCCTTTTCTTATAAGGACACCATTCCTATTGGATTAGAGGTCTACCTACTGTTATGACTGCATTCAACCTGAATTGCCTCTTTAAAGATACTATCTCCAGTTACAGTAACATGGAGAGGGGTGGCTAGGGCTTCAACATAAAAATTGGGGAGTATACAGTTCAGTCCATAACAAATGAGAATATGTTCTTTGTTCTTGCTAAGGAAGCTTCAACTTTATTGGTGTGATCCCAATAAAAATCCCAATAAACTTCTAATGGGATTGAACAAAGTAGTCCTTAAAGTCATAATGAAAAAATAAACACAGAATAGCTAGGAAAACAGTGAAAAGGGAAACCCTGAGTAGAGCCTAGATGTCAAAAACACAACATAGCTTCTATAATTAAAGCAGGAAGGAATTGATACTTGAATAGACAGATGAATGGAAAAGAATGAAAGGTCATAAATAGGTCCAACTATTTATAAAAATCTAATGTATGATATGATAAAGGTAGCATCTCAAAACCGGAGAAAAGATAGGCTTTTTAGTAAACCGCTAAAACTGGGACAATTAGATAGCTTTGGAAAAAAAGTTAAAATTACAGCTATTCCTTTCAACCGTACATAAGAATAAATCCCAAATCAATCAACACTCTAAATGTATAAACAAATATATATATATAAATAAAAAACAATATGATTGAACTTTTCCATAACCTGAGTATAAAAAAAATATTTCTAACTATGACTATAAGTCCAGTGCAATAAAAAGTCGAAAAATTTAGATTTAAAACGTTAAAAAAACTTTAGCAGGGCAAAAATTCACTATGAACAAAGCCAGAAGACAAATTGAAATAAGGTATTTTTAACATACTAGAGAATAAAGGCTAATATCTTTAATTAATAAAGAACATTTTAAAATCAAGGAAAAAAAAAATCTCCCCAGAAAATCCTCTAGAAAAAAAATGGGCAAAGACATACAATGATAAGTCACAAAAAGATGTAAACTTGTCTTTAGAATTATGAAAAAAGATTCAGTTTTAGTTATAACAAGAGAAATGAAAATTAAAACCACACTGAGATGCTTTTCCTCACCCATCACAATAGCAAAACTTGCAAAGTTTTAAAGTCAAGGCTATGGGGAAACAGGCCTTCTCATACATTGTTTATACAAGGCATAAGAAGAGGAATCTGGCAATATTTAATAAAACTATGTATTTATTACCCTTTGACCCATAAATCCTACTTCTAGAAATTATCCCTGAACATGCACATGCACAAAGGTATTCATTGCAGCACTGTAATTGCAAAATATCAGAAACTATCTAAATGTGCAGGTTTTGGAGTTAATTGAATAAACTGTTGTTCACATTGGTAATGGAGTACTAAGTAGCTGTAACAACGAATGAAGATTTTCTCTAACAGCAGATATAGAATGATTTCCAAGAAACATTATTAAATAAAACAAGAAAGTGAAAAAGAGCATTTAGAGCATGCTACTTTTCATGTAAGACAGAAAAGAAAACATACACATATCTGCTTATAATTATAAAAAGAAACAGAAAGAATGAACCAGAAAACAATAAAGTTGGTTACCTACAAGGAGTTGTGCGAGGTAGGTACCAATAGGTTAGGAGGACTATAGGAGTGCATGACACTTTGCTGAATATACTTTTTTATATAGTTTTGATTTTTGAAAGCGCTTAAAGCTCTAAAAATTAAAAAAATAAAAATAAATATAATCATTAAGAAAGGGGAGAACTAAACCTGAAAGCAAATGGAAACAAATTAATCTAATTGTATTTTAGGTGAATGCTATAATCTCCTAGAAGGGAGATAAGAAAAGGAATAAAAAAGAAAGGAAAAGAAAAAGAGAAAAAGGAAGAGGGAATTCAAGTTCATTAATGAACACAGTATTTGTGTTGTGGGCAGAGTAGGGTGTGTACAGGTATGTGTGCTGGGGTAGGTGGGTAGTGGATGAGAACTGGATATAAATCCTAACTTCTTTTTAATAATTTTGTTTGTTGTATAGTATTAGTGAAGAAATTCTGAAACTGTTTTAGATATATTATCAGACTAAGCAAATGAATAATATGATGTTGGGAACCAGAACGCTCTCTGTAAAAAAAGGGACATGCAAATATAGAATATGAAAAAGCAATAAAAAGCTCAGTAGGTATGAATTGGAACTGAAAGAATCAGTGTAGACACTTGATTTCTTTAAAAAAATTCTGTGTCATCTTTATATGCCTATGTGTTTTTACTTATATATATATATTTATGTACATATCCATATTTGTATGCATGTGTACACAGAGACTTCTGAGCTCTGCCTGAGAGACCCAAAAAGCAAAGACCTCTTCTCCCCCAACAGTAGGAGTGAGCATACATCTCACCCAGATCTTGATCTCTAATACCATTCCCCACTAAAGGGAAAGTAGGGCTCATTAGAAAAATGACTGATTTCAGAATTGGAGAAGGGTAGGTACAGGATGGACCTGGAACATCTTGTTATACCAAATAGTAAGGAAATGCAAAAAAAAAAAAAAAGAAAGAAAGAAAGAAAAGAAATGATGTCACAAGGACACACTGGAGCTAGCTTTGAAGGGCTCCAACTGGCCAAATCTGGGACAATTTAAGCAACAAAATAATAAAGTACAGGAATAAATTCTAACCCATTGAAAATCATAGTAATTCACCAGTCTATACAGATGATACTGGAGGTGGGGGAAGGAAGAGCTCTTGCTTGCTGTAGAATGTCAAAAACTGACTGCTCTGGAGTTAAAACAATAATACATTTTGCAGCCATCATAGTGAAGATCAGGCAAGCATCATCAATCGCTGTGAATCTAGATGGAAATTTTACTTAAGAGAGGGATATTTTTATGGTCTTTTAGTATCGTCTCACAGATTGCTTGTGAGTTGCAAAGAGGAACAGAAGTAAATACACAGATGAGAAGTCAGATAACACCATAACACCTTGACCAGGTGATCAAAACTAATATCTCCAATGAGGGACAGACAGAAGTCATGGGACTGAAAATGTGATACTTTGAGAGGGACATAACATTACCTATTCTGGCTGAGGATAAATTTAATTACATAGGAACATAAGACAATCATAAAATGAAAAACTTTTCTTAAAAAAGGGAGGTTGGATTATATTCTTTACAAATGTTACTGTCATAAAACTATTCCAGACTAAAGGAGGCCCAGGAGGCATGACAATTAAATATAGTATCTGAACCTAGACATTGTATTGGAGGAGGAAATGCTATAAAGACATCAGTAGATCACCTGATAACATTGAATATGGACAATAGGTTATATAATTGATTATCTTGGAGACTGTTCCTATTCTTAATACACATAGAAGTATTTGGGGGTAAAGGACCTGTTATACAGCCATATGTAACAGTGTAAAATGTCGACAATGGGAATAGCTGGGTAAAGAGTATCCGGGTTTTCATTTGAACTATTTTTTATTTTTGTAAGTTTTTGAAAATTTGAAATTATTTCTAAATAGAAAGTCAATTTAAAACTGGCCTATTTTATAAGAGCATTAAAATATTATTTAGCAAGCAAGACAATGAATGCAAATTGTTATGGCAGTTAGACAAATTCTTCTATAAAACATTTGCTTGATTAACTAAGTAGACAAATGGAAAACAGGTTTAGTTGTACAATAGTTGTTTAAAGACAGCTTATATGTCTTCTCTTCCTATTTCATCTTTTTCTAATGCCATAGGAAGAGTTATAAATATTTCAAAATGAATCAACTAGAAAAAACAATTAAAAAGATCTCATTCTTAAATATAAATAGCTCTGCTCATTCAATCAGTTATAATGTGGCATCTATTTGGCAAAAGTAAACAAGATTAATTCAGATAAATAACAAAGCTAATTTCTTAGATGACTAGCAAGTCTAATGGAATATATTTTCAATTAAGAAATACCTAAGAAACCCACAACTGGTTGTCTTCTTAAATGGAAAGTGATAACTAATGTGTGGTGTCAAAAAACAAACATCCCCACCACATCTTTTACAGGATATTTCTTTCCCTCTCAGTTGTACACTGTTTATCTTGAGCATTGTTCATGGTATCAGACACCTTTTGTGTGCTTCTCACTTGTCTCTGAGGCCTTTGGCAATTTGTGCTAGCCCCAGTCACTGAGCAACCAGCTGTGCATAAACTGGGACCAATTCCACAGAACAAACTGACATCACTTTGCCTTCTATCCTCTCTGCATCATCTCACCGTCTGTTCTTAGACACTAACACGAGACCACAAAAATATGCTTAGTGTTTGCATCCATACAACTCAGATGGATGGAGGGAATTAATACTTCATTGAGTGAAACTTGGACAATGGAAGATTGAGCCAGGCTAAATGAATTGTTCTAAGAAGGAGTTTTTTATATGGTCTCTTGGTGGAAGGTACTATAAGATCTAGGAATCAGTTGTATTTAATAGCAAGAGATCACCTGCTCGGTAATGCATCTTTTTGGATTGGCTCTCACTTTTCCCCCGTCTCCTTCTCTCTTTTTTTGCTCATTCTTGCTCCCTGGGATTACATTCTATAAGAAAATGGTAGCGCATAAGCCTAGCTTCAGGCTCTGACTTCTGAGGAATCCAAGTTAATTCAGTTATTAGTTGCTCAATGAATATTCAAAAGTATGGGAAAATCACAAGTACTTAATGTGTATTTTTATTTTGAGGCGTAGCGCCCTCTATTGGGAACTATTTTTTTACTTTCAATCATACCAAGACAGTCCCCTAAAGGTTTTTGTGTGTGTATTGTTTATTCATGGCAGAAATAGGTCTGGTTGATAGAACAGGAAATAAAGAGGGCTTCACTCCTGCTTTTGTACATTCTGAGTGCCAGGGTCTTTATCAATTTCTGTTGATGCCTGGAATAGTACTTATAAAATGGAAAAAGTAAGACTTACTGAACTTACATCATATGATGTGAATTAACCGTAAATAGAAAAACTTAATTCTGATTATTTTACAGCAAGACATCTGATGGTCTGTCCACAAAACCTTCACCAAAAAATAGATTCTCTTGGAATTATCTTATGTTGCTTTTTCCCTGTGTGGTCTGTGTTTTTGTATGGAGCCTATTGTTACTGAAAGCCCATACTCTTGACCTCTGCCACTGCTTACAGCTAATTCCAAGTATCCCTTCTGTATCATTGAAACTCTGATTTTCTTAAACGTCTACCACATTCTGCTTGTTGTTAATCTCAGAAATTATTTTCACCTGTAAGAGATGGTTATACACTACTTAGTTTTCACTACCCCATGTCTACTTACCCTCTTTGCAGCAATGAAATATGATTTTGTTTTTGTAATATGTAACTCTCCTCCATTTTCAGCAGTGAACCTTTTTGAAGATGACTTAAGTATCAGGCTCCAAGATCCAATGAGTATGTTTTATTACCCTAGCAACAGAATTGGTTCAGGGCTGGGCATGTGCCCAAATTAAGACGATAGAGGCTAAAGAGATTTGGTTTTGAATTTTTGTTCAAGTTCTTTAGGAAGGAACTCTCCCATTGTACTGAACTATTATTGTGATGGTGTGAGCCTGAAGCCACCCTGCAAAGTCTGAGAATGTAGCCAATCCAGATAAAGTAGAATTGAGAGATGGACCCTGGCGATATCATCTGATTCTTAAATGAGGCCACTGGTGAAGCCACTCCCTCTTATAGATTTTACAATTATGTGAGCCAATGACTTCTCTTGTTTAAACTAGATTAAATGAGCTGTCTAATTACTTGACACTAAAAGATTCCTAATTGGTAGACTGTTTAGTTCTGAACTCATAGCCTTGTCCTCCAACTTGATTGTCTGTTGGTATTCCTTATCCTAGCAAGTGACAGTATCATTCACCCAGCTGTGCTAGCTAGAAACTGGGGAATCATCCTGACACCTTTCTCTTTCTCAAGGCCCATATCTAATCCACCAGTGAGTTTTGAATATTTTTACATTTAAATATCACTTGGTTCTATTGCTCTTTGTCCAAGATAGCCTCATCTTTGACTCGGGCTACTGGAACAAATAAAAAACAAAAGAAAACTTCTAAGTATCTCTGAGCATCATCTCTTGCATCCTTTAATCAGTTCTCCATTCCTCATCCAGAGGGATTTTTTTCAAAGTATGAATCTGAATGTATCATCCTGCCCCCACCCCAATCCTCTGATTAAAACCCTACTGTTACTGCTAGAGTAATGAAAACTCATGTGAGAATGTAACAGAACCCCTGGGCTGCTCCGATTGAAACAGAACCCGCGGGCTGTTTAGTTAGGGGCCTGATTGCCCGCCACCAGAATTATAACTCTCAATACCAGAGTTCGGTGAAATTGTTTATTTACACATAGTTCTGCCTCCCCCTCCCAGACCTGGCCAGTCTTAGGAAAGTCAGAAACACCGTTTCCCTACTTCCTAGGCACAGTTCAGCTTTACCAGTAGCTGCCAATCACTCAGTTCTGATTGGGGAGGTCCTTTCTGTGCTGTGGTGCCCTCCAGCTCTCAATGCAGGACTGCCTAGATTCTCAGCCTCCTTGCAAACTGCCTTCTTCCTGCAAACTGCATGGATCTCCTCTCCTTCTCAAAGCAGCCTGGCAAGAGCCTCTTCTTAAAGCCGCCTGGAGACCCCTGCTCCAAGCCAGATGGAGGGAGCCCACAAGAGCCAGAGACTGAGGGCGTGAGGGCCAGAGAGAGCCTGAGAGAGAGAGCCTCCTAGAGCCAGAGCCAGCCCAAAATATGTCCACAGCTGCTCCTCTTCCTCCCTGCCTCCTCTCTCCCCCTGCGTCCTCTCACACCGTGGGTGTTGCAAACAGTTCTGACCATTCACAGAACCCTACGTAGGCTCTGTCTGCTTCTTCCGTACCAGCCCACAGTCCAAGATCCCTCCCATCTTCCTGAGTCTTGGAAGTAAAGCGGATCTTTGCAACAATGTATCCAGCCACTAGCTCCAGGCATGCAAGGGCATCCTGAAAGCTGCTTCCTGCTCCCTATCTCCCAGGCGCAAACTCTGGGGTTTGTTTTTGGACTCCCCTGTTTCTGTAACAAGAAGATCTGGCTTTCACACACCTGCTTAGTCTCATCTTACACCTCTGCCCCCACAGCTCAGGGTCTCTGTACATGTTGATTCTTCTGCCTGGATGTTCTTCCCTTCCCTTATTAGATCCTAACTCTGTGTCTGGCCCCTTTGATTAAGTTCAATAATACTATTATGGCCTCTCATATCTCTATGTGTTTGGTTTGAGGTCTATTCCAAATTAAGGGTGATTCTTCTCTTTTGATCACATTTTTATTCTTTTAATGAGAATGAGATGCTAAGACAGAAACCGGTCAAAAAAAAAAAAATTCACACATTCTTTTTGTCGGCTTTTAAAAGCTGTGTCCAAACTCTACTTAAATATTACCTGCATTGCCATTTGTCTAAAGGTGGTCCTGATCCCAGAGGAGGTGCTGATAAGACAGACATATGGTTGAGTGGTGAGAGGAAGCAATGAGATGGGAAGAGGAGAATATGAAAAAGGGTTGATGTGGAGCAGATGGACCAGGTGTCCTGGTTTGATTTTTGTTTGTTTTTAATAGTTGCTGAATGGGAAGAGGTTAATATTATTAATCCTGACTTGAAGAAGGATCTTTGTAATTCCTCTCTAATGTCCAAGTATGAAGCCCACACCATCACCCCAGAATAGACTTAATAGATCTTGTGGCAGCTAATGGAATGTGTTGCTCATATCTTTCTTGAAGTGAGAACATGCTACAGAGAGGATAGGTAGCTGATGGTCTCCAGATGCTGTACCTTTGAGGTCCTTTGATATGTCCATGACAAGGAGGCTACATGGTGCCTGGGCTGCTCTAAGCCAATAACAGCATGGCAAGTGTACTAGAGCTGACCCATGCTTGCTCAACATAAGGCTCTTTTAATGGGCAAACTTTACTGCTAGCTGTTCCTTTGGCCTAGTCAAGACTTTCTGAGATCTGCACTGCAGTCTGGGGGCTATGTCTACCCACTCATCCTTCCTTCCTCTTTCCTTTCATGGTTTGGAGTCTCTTCCCATCACACCTGCTACTTCTCCTTTATTCTTCATATTTGTTACCCCCAATTAACTATTTGCATATTTAATTCTATCTTGTTGTGTTGTGATTCTTAGAAGATCTGACTGACACATACATACAGTTGGGAGCTGCCTGTGGAAAAAAGGGGTTTGGGATTTTTTTTTCTTTCTCCTTTGGCCATCTCTGGAGGGAAGGGAGTAGAAAAAGTGCTGGGGGGAGCAGATTTTCATGACCATCTGGGTGTTGGTGATGGCTAATGGGCTGTATACTTCTGCGTTGATCATCACCATTCATTACATTCATTCCAGATCTCCTGATGAATAGATCTGGATGGTGAAGTACTTGGCTTTGAGCTGCTGCCCAAGCATCTGTGGTTTCCACGAGGTATTTGGCTGCATCTTCTACCTGAAAGCCATCTTACCTACAACTCCAATGAACATGGTCCATGGAAGGAAAAGCTTTTCCTTCCATTTCTATCCATTTTTTATATCCCTGTCTTCCTGATCTTGAGATCTGTGGGTGCGGTTTTGATCCAATTGTTCATGCCTTTCAAGAAACATGGTGTGTGTGATAAGAAGTAGTGTTGGGGCTTGAACTGCTTTCTCTGCCTGACTTTGCTAATACCCATTTCCCCCTCCGAAAATTTCTTTCCCCAAGTTCTGGTAGCAAGCCCTGAATGAGGCTCAGCAGTCAAGCACTTGGTAAGCAAGGTAAGTCTCCTCTTCCTGCAGTTTCACTGAAATACAGCTCTCAGTCTCATGGGGCTCCCCAAGCCAGGAGTGAGGGAATGGGAGTTCATGCCACAAACTCTAACATCCAGGAACTTGAATCTCACCCAAGCATAACTTTTCCTATTCTTCAGCTCATTTTTATTTTTCTCTTTCTTCCCCAAGCAAGGGGTCAGGGTTAGGAAGACCAACTGTTCTGGTTTGCACAGACTTTCCTTTTGGTCTCACATAGTAAATTCTTCTTTGAGCTTAATCTCTTAATTTAGGGCTTTTTGGAGTGGGTATGGGAAGAGTCAGGAAAGGAAAGTAAAATTGTCTTAAGTGGCTGTCACAGTTTAAATATATGTCTTGCAAATCACTTAATAGTGTCAACCTTAGTGAGTTATGAGGATTAAATAAGATAATACATGAAGAGTGTTTAGAATAATACCCAGACAAAGTAAATAATCAGTAATATGAGCTATTATTTTTCATTCATTAAAAATTTAGCTGAAACTAGAAAACAATTTTTATGTAAAAATATTATATTGAATATTTCTTCTTGATTTTCCCAATGAAAATGAGAATTCTTAAGGCACATCATTTTGTTCAAAATGACAAAAGAAAGCATTATGTTGTATTTATAATTTTAAAAATTATGGAATTCTGATTTACTGGGAAGCTTGTTCATTTGTAGCTAGGGGTGTGATAAAATGGCCTATATAATAGCAGTGACAGAATCCAAAGGAGAACATGCTGTGGTAAAGTCCCTTCAATGTCATCTGCTGTCTGATGCTATGCTTCCCTTGGGAACTTCTCCTCTGCTTGTACAGTGAAGTATCTGTACCTCATCAGTAAATGATGGTGTGGAAATACTGAAGTTTTTACCACATATAGTGCCCTCTGAAAGAGTCATTTTCATTCTTTTACAATTTACATCACCATGTGTACATTATTTAGCAGTCTGTGGCTTTAACCCTTCAGCCATCTCATCCCACTATGGGCATACTGTTTGACTTGAGCCACTGTGACTCACTGGATTGTATTTCTGGGGCCTTTATACTATCATTATGCCCAAGTTCTATGGCACATTTTCCCCTCAATTATCATAATGGTATGAGTTTAAAAATTAGTGATCATTAAAATATCATTTTAGAAGAGTTCTATTTTTTGAATGCTGCCAGTATTTGTACTTCTAGATAAATAATATTTTGCAGCAAAGTGCAGACTACTATCTGACTTTGTAAATCAAGCTTCATTGGAGCACAGCCATTCTGATTCATTTATGCACCATCCATGGCTGCTTTTGCCCTACAGTGGCAAAGTTTAGTAGTTGTGAGACCAACCACATGACCCTCAGTTCTGAAATATTTCCTCACTGGTGCTTTACTGAAAAAGCTTGTCTACTTCTGTTCTTCAGTGTGATTATTTCTGCTCGTGAATGTCCACAACCAGAACACACAGGTGGGCTTCTCAGACCTTCTTTTAGAGAAAGGTCTTTGGCTACTTCTGAAGAGGAGGGCTGGGGAACATATTTATTTCCTAGATTATTCTAATTGGGTTATATGAGCAGAGGGAATGAGAAACAATCAATGCTATTGCTGGAGAATCTACCATCCCCTGTCCCTTGGGTCCATTGCAAGTTTATTTTTAGATATGTGGCTTTTAAGACCCAGTTTCCTTCTTCTTTGGTAATTATATTAATGTAATACTATGAATTTGACTGGAAATGAAGAGAAGGATGACCATATTTTTCCTTTCATCTATTTTTTTATCTCAATTTGGCAGTCTTTCCTCTCAGTTTTGGGACTCGTCAAGTATCCATGCTCTTGTAATATTAATAATCTGAATAGCAAAGGACAGCTTTTGAAGTCTACCTCAATTTTGCAGTTGCTGCTACTCATATCTGCTGCAAAGAGTCTTTATCAATTGACTGAGTATGGCAGACTTCCTCACTGTCTCCTTCATAATTTCCTTTTGTGTCTCTCAACAGTATTTTGTAATTTTTGAAAAATCTCTAATTTCCAGTTCACTAAATTTCTCCATTGCTGAATCTAATCTGTTGCTTTTTAATTTTAATATTTTTTCACTTATTGAATTTTTATTTGGTTCTGTTTTGTATGTAGGTGGCCAATTCTAAGTGTATTGTGTCTTTTTCAATATTTTCAATACTCTATTTTGAAACACATTAAACATATTTATTTAATATTTTAGGTCTGATTATCCTGATATCTATTCTTTATTGTCTTACTCTGCTATTTGTTCTGTCTGCCAGCTTTTATTTATCGTGTTTTATTTCCTTCTCAGTTTGATCATTTTTAATTGTAAACTTACATATCTTAGAAAATTATCTCTGAGATTTTTTCTTTTTTGCTTCTGTGTGCAAAATTAATTTTTCTACAGTGAATTTGCTTTTTATGCCAGGCTTCTGGGAATGCTCAAATTACTCTTGGCTTAGGGTTTTTAAATACATGGATAGTGTGGATTTTGACTCTCAAATCATGAGAGTGTAAATTTGTATGAGGACCTCTTATTAGAGACATTTATTTTTCTTTATATTTTTCCTTCTCATACTAAGACTGAGAGTATCTCTATATGTAGAGGTTGTTTCTACTTCACCCATTGAGAATATTGCCCTTTGGTGGTCCTGACTTTGTGGAAGAGGTCTTTGATCCAAACTCCCACTCTCCTCTTTACTGTCAGTAGCTTTTTAAAATTCATATTTTAGATCACCAGGAATCAGTAAGTGCTTCCATGGGAAAAGTTGGCTCTGGCACTAACTTAAATTTTTGTGCATTGTTAGACTTGTCTGAATAATTCTATTCCTTCCCACCAGCTTGGTTATATATCTAAAATTTTGTTACATTAAGAAAATTTTTTTAGCATTTTCTGGGTGTGCTGTCTGGAAGGGATTTTACCTCATGTTTATATAGCCATATTGCCAGAAATGCTCATTCATTTAAAAAGACTCTTTTTACTTATTCTCATATATTTATGTCTCTCACCCTTCTTCCTCTATAGCATCTCTAAAGAATTTTTTTTTCAGTTCCCATGTTTTCTATTCTCATTTGCTTTCAAGTCCTCTACACCTTACATTTGGGTTATTGCAAGGACCTCCAATATGGGTCCCCCACCCCACCCTCTTACATTACTTCCTAGTTCATGATAGCCATAAATATACTTAGACAAACAAAATGAAAAGTCAGCAACAATATTTTGTTTCAGCATCTTGGAAAAAAAGCTCAGAAAATATCTTCAGCAATCCAAGAAAAGGTTGTTGGAGGAAACTGTAAGTGAATGTTTATGTGAATGTGTATGACAATCAGGTAAGTACTATTGCAAAGCAGGTCTGAGAGGCTATCTCTAGGGTCAGAGAGAAAGGAGAGAGCAAAGCTGACTGGAAAGAGGAGTGGGATTCTAAATGGCTTTACAGAAAAGATGGTCTCTCTGTCTAGTCTTGAAGTAGTTGTTATCTAGGTGAGCAGAAGGTAAGAGAAAGTATTGTGGGAGCAGAAAGAGTAAGGATGTGCAAAGACACCACTGCCTATGGTTTATTTGGAGACAAGAAAGTTGACTAAGATATAGAATAGAGGACACTTAAATGGTAAAAGATGTAATTTGGGTTCTGTTCTGCAGAAATATATAACATAACAAGAATAACATCTCTCCTGTTCTTTCCTATATTTATCATAGTTCACCAACCCAACAACTTCTACACAGTTGAAGTTGTTTTATTAGTCACCTAGTTCATGCCATATCCATAGTTTAAATTTTCTCTGCTGTATCTTTCCAAATGGGTTTTGAGTTTCTTCTTGAGTACCTTTAGTAATTGATGGAATGGGGCAATTGTTAAGTCTGGGTTCAGGAGTCAAATTGCCTGAGTTCAAATCCGAGCTCACTGCTATAATAGATCATGGCCAGATCCATTGCTCTAAGAATCAGATGGGCACATTGGCCAAACAAACACCAGAATATGAAAACAATTAGATGAGATAACAGTGGCTCAGTCAGAAATTATGACTTTGGAGCCTCTATACTAGGGCATAAATGATGGGATTCTCTCTTAGCCTAAAAAGAAATAAAGGGCAAATACAGTGTTGCAGATTTTTCCAAAGGGGAGGATCTGTGCACCACATGACCTGCTGAAACTGTTTCATTTTTGGAGTGCTTCCCTGATATAAAAGGTTGGCACTAGAGAGACTTATCTCCTTCTCATCTTGTTCTTAGGTGTATTTCTCTCTCTCTTTTTTGAGTTGCTTACTTGTTGAAGTGATAATAAAACTAGAAAAAAGTTAACCTTAACTCACTTAGGGTAATCAGTTTTGTTAATCTGAACCCAGACCAGCCTTTGCACAGCTTACTCACTTATAAACTGTGATCTGCTCATCTGTAAAATGGGACTGATTTGAGCATTAAATGATATAATGATTGCAAAGTGCCTGGCTCATAGGGAGTATGAACTAAGGTTGATATTATTAAATCAGTATTTCATATAGCTACCCATTCCATCTGCACCTATTCTTTCTTATCCAGAACAAGGTGGTCATACCTATGAACTCTACATCTTTGTTATTGTTCTGAAGTTTTGTAGAATGAACCAGATTTCTCTTACACAGCTGTCCAATATTCATGTTATATCATTCAACGTATCTATCCAAAATCTGCTCCCTCAACATCCCACATCCTAGTTCATGGCCCTATATCTTTCCATTTGATTAGAGCAAAAATCCTAGCATCAGTATCAACTCCTCTTTTTCTGACATTCCAAATCTAATCTTTGATATCTCTGTGCTATACCTCATCCAGGTGACTAGACCTCCTCTCTTGGCTTGATGTAGTATCCTCTTTAATCAATCTCCCTGTTTCTATACTTATCCCCATTAATTTATCTCAATGCAGAAACTAAAGTAATCTGATAAAATTAAAATTTGGTTCAATCTGCTACTCCTTTGTTTAAACCCTCAAATGACTTTCCATCTCACTTAGAGTAAATGACAAAGTTCTCTTAAGATGAGCTATGAGGCCCTATATAATTTGAACTTTTATATATCTTATCTCATTTGCTACACTCTCCTTTGTTTGCCTATATACAGACTGATTTCCCTTATTCTAATATTTGTGCTTTGGTGTGAATTTTGGAGTCCAAATGCATGAATTTACATTATTTATATGCAAATATCTTTTGCTGAGATGTGACTTTTCAGTATTACTTTAAATTCTGGTGCTCTTATCCAGCTAATAACCATTCTAAATGCATGTTATGTTTACATTTGATTAACATGTTAATTATGTTTCATTCACAGAAACCATTAATAAAAATTTGAACAGACCAGATTGGAGAACAAAGACCTTTGGTTGCCTCTAGAGACCTTTAGTAGATTACTCATCCAGTTGTAAATGCATGTCTCCTCATCCTACATTTTTCAAATTTTCTCCTTGGCAAGATGAGGAAACTCAGGGCAAATGAACTGTTCAAGGACACATGGCTATTAAGCAGCAGATATGGATTTAGACTGCTGGTCCGAGATCTCTCCCAATAGTGCATAATACTTCAGCATTTTCATATTTTCTACAACACTTAGCACAGAGTTTTGCAAGTTCTCAATGAACACCTGTTTACTGTTGGTTAGTAAGCTTTGCTTTGATTGTCCTGCAAAGTAAGTCAGCTGGGGAATTTTTCCTCCAGGGATGTCTGCCCATGTCCAAGACATTTTTTATCATCACAAGTAGGATATGCTATTAGCACCTAGTGAGCAGAGACCATGGATACTGCTAAACATCTTACAATGTACAGAACAACGTCTGACAACAAAGAATTATTTGATCCAAAATGTGCTGAGGTTGAAAAACCCTGATTTAGAACTTAGCTTTATTGATTTATGAGCAGTTAAGAGAAGGTCTAAAAGTGTACCAAAGCAAGCTGATAGTGTTTTCTCTTTGTTTTTTCTTATTAATGGACCTAGCTTTTAAATAAAAGAGCTCTTGAGCTGAAAATAAATAAATAAATAAGTAAAACCTTATAATTTGTCTCCTTTTAGTTCCTGAGCTCCTTTACTTGCACTGACAGGAAAGCCAAGTACCAGCCACCCCCCTCAGCTGGGATAAAGTTGTATTCATTGCATATTCATGCTTACAATGTCACTCTTAACTGAAGAAATTCAGGGCACATCATTAATTAAAGCAATGAATTCCCCAGAAACAACATTAATTAAACTTCAAAATCAAAACAGCATAAAAATGCAGAGCTCATTTTTCCATCCCATCTGAGCAACTGAGAAAAATGATACATCTTCATCAAGCCAAGCGGGGTATGGTGGGGATTTATCAAAAAGGCAGAACGACCACTTTCGTTTATGTTTTCTTCCTCTTGTTTCCAAAAATAAGCCATAGGCAAAGCTGCCAAGAAGCAACTAGCTAGCTGATAGTGGCAGTGTTTTATCTTCTGTAAAGAGCTGGTAGAATTCTAGAGCAGCAGAAGGGTGAGAATTCAAGGAGTCAAGAGATCCACTCCCTTAACCTTGACAACCTTGGGCCTCTGCTTTTCTACTCCATACTTGATATGTGGACAATCTTGTAGTTTAACTCCCACATACTTGCTGATTACTTCTATGTCTGTATTTTTTCATTCCAGGAATTGTGCTGGATGTTTTGCATGCTTTGTCTTTTTTTAATCCTTCAACAGCTCTGTGTACTCATATTTAGTTATAGATTATGAAATTAAGGTTTAGAGAAGTAAGTAATTTATCTCAGATTATATGTATAGTTAATGCAAAATCAAACTCAACATTTTTATCCCCCTGTTCATTCTCAGTCACACTGGTTCAGGTTCTCATCCAAATTATAGACCCAGTTTCCTAACTGGACTCTATTTCACAAGTTTGTGAAGTGATTTCCCATCCACAATAATAAAATATATATATTTTATTTTTATCAGTTATGCCATTTGAAAGGATTTCATTAGGCCTGACTATTTTAGCATTGGGCTATACCAAAGTGTACCACTTTTTCATTTACCTTGTTTGTAAAATGTCAAAAAATTATTTTTTTAGTGTTCTGAAGGCACTTCAAATCATTTTATTAATTTCCTTTACCCTGAAAAATAAACACATATTCAGAGTACACATACTTGTGGGTATACCAATTGGTACCTCTCTCTGTCTTCTCAAAAAGTCCACTAATATTTTGACCAATTATTTAAGAAATGCTGCATTCAGGAAAGTATAGTCCTTTTGAATTTGTTTTACATGTCTCTCTTTGTTACCAAGCAAAGTGGGACTCATTCACGTGATGACTTGGTGTCCAACCTTGGCAGGGGGCTGTGAGCACTCCTGCTCAGGGCCGTGTTCTCCCACAAGACCTAACACTTACCTTGCTCCCCAAAAGGCTATAAACCAAAACCAAATCCAATAGTTCCCCATCTCTTATCTGTCAGCTGTCTTCTTCAGGATCTGGGGCATATTGTCTTCAGCCTCCGTGTAACAGTCCAAAAAAGCATGTGCCATGTTACACAGGAAAGGCACAATTCCTCTCCATATGTCCCAAGTTCCAAGAGTCCAGATGGAGTTCAGGTCTGCAAAGCAGAGTCCTTGGTGGTTTCAGAGTCAGCCGGAGGGGGCACGATCAAATCAGCAGTATGTCTGCTTTCTTACTATCCCAGGCTGCATGGCTGAATCCTGATTACAAACTGCATAGCTAATTCTTCTCATGTGGCTGCTACAACCTGCTGATCCATCGTGCTCCTCTAACATGCTCCTTCCATCATGCTTCTTCTCATGGTAGACAGGGCCCTTCTTTCGCATCAGACTTCATGGCAGACCAGAGGGGCCCTCCTTCATCCTTTCAAATAGCATGCCCCCTTTCCTTATGGCTCTTTCCCCTTATTTTAATGCTGACCTGGAGCACTGTACCTCATTGTTAGGAAAAGTATCTTAAGCACTGCTTCCCTTCAGGAAAGGTGTGGCTATCTCCTTGTCATTGATATGCAAATTATCTTAAACAGTGTCATCTGCCCTTTTACTGCCCTTTTACTACCCTTTTACCCTGGCTGGTTTGGCTCAGTGGATTGAGCGTCGGCCTGCGAGCTAAGTGTCGCTGGTTCGATCTTCCAGTCAGGGCACATCAGAGAAGGAAAACTCTGACTCCAAAAAACCTCCGCTGCCTTGCGGCATACCTCTTCAGGGGAAAGGCTAAGGGAGTAAACCCCACAGAAAATCCGGAGCTGGAGTCCCTAAGGCGGTTTGACGTTGTAGTCAACACCGGCAACTCCTGCGGCGCACCTGAAGCCAAGCTGTATTGACTCCGTCTTTCCCTCGGATCCTTCAGCTGCGAAGAGAGGGGGGGTCTGCTGCATGGGCAACAGCAGACCCTCCATATCACCCTGCCCAGGCTCTGTAGCTTCAGCTTCACTGGAGAGGACACTCCAGCGTCATCGCAAGATGTCGATTCAACACGGAAGGAGACAGATACCGTGTCACTCCCAAGTCGGACTGCACAGCCGTTCTCGGCGGTGCAGATAGACTCTTAAGAAGCTACACCATCGTCTCTCGGTTGCCGACGAAGTACAGCTATTATGTACTTACCAGCCTGCCATAGATATGCAAAGTACCTTAAAAGCTGTGCTATCTTCTCCCCTCACCCCCCAAACCTTGGGCTATGGGGTCTTTGGGGAGGGCTGCTCTGTTGCATCTTGAAGGATATAAATGGGACTAGAGGGTATATCCCATAGCAACTCATAAAATTCTTGGCTACTTCCTAAAGTGCCAATAGCTTTCCTCTAATATATGCCGTTCAATCCCTGTGCTCTCTCCTAATCTGCTCCCTCAGCTCTTCTTGCTCCCCCACTCTTCCTCTCCACCCATCTGCTCCATCAGTTTGCAGCTCTCTCTGCTCTCCTCCAGATAATAACCCAGGCAGCTGTTGTTCTTTCTATACCTCCCACGTTCTGGGGACTCTAGTACATGAACTCAAAGGATTAGTCTGGGGGGACATCAAAACCAGAGGGAGCAGGGATGGTTGGGCAAAGTTTGTAGGACTAGAGAGACTTTGGGCTGGATATTTAAGGAGGATTAGGTGTAAATTAAGGAAACAGCACGTGTGAGGACCTGGAACATGAACTCAAGGAGTGGTGAGTAATTCAGTTAGACTGGAGGGAGAGAGGCCAAGTGGGGCTGAGAAGAGAGAGCTGGAGAGGCAGTCTGAAGTTGGTCCTGTGCAGCTGACTGAACCATGTTGAGCGACTTGGAACTGGGGGCGGGGGGGGGGGGTTGTGGAGGATAGAAAGTCAGGATGAGGTGTTGCGTGGGGATGGAAAATTGTCGACTGGGCCACTAGAGTAGCTGCTGCTGTAATCCACCAGGTGAAAAGGGAGAACTGAAGCCTCTGGAAGGAAAATGAAGAGGAGGAAATGGGTTTCCACGATTTGAAGTGGGTTCTTTTGACTGCCATGGAGAGTGACCAGGTGTCCAAAGTTGTTTGCTCCATTGACATTTGACTCTGCTCTTTGCTCAGGAAGACTTTGCTACATGTGCTATCTATTGAAAAAGAAGAAATAAGCCCAAATGTTAAATGAACCACCAAAAACTGTGACCAAAAAACAAAAAGAGAATCAACCAAAGGACCGGAAGGAGGTCAATCCTTTCCTTTTTACCTTACGCTTTATGTCTGTTCCCTCTCCATCATTCCCTCTGCCTTCTCAGTGACTCCTTCTCTGTCTGCATGACTGGAACATACAATGCACCATGGCTAAAGGGCTCAGCAGGCAAGGAGCGACACATTGAACAGTGCTCAAACTACAGCACAGGTTAACTCTAGAATGTGGCCATTGCTAAGCTGGGGCCTTTGTAAAAGAATTGCTTCTTGGCTCAAATACAATGCATGGGGGAGGGGTGGATTCAGAGAAGCTCAGTTTTTGCTTCCATAATGTTTCTTGAAAAACCCTAAACACTTCTTGAAATAGTATCTATGTTTTTTCCATTGATATGTAGCTATCAGTTTGAACCCAGGTCTGGTAAGTTGCTGGATGGTAATGGCTTTTTGTTTAGAAAACATCTAAAATAAGGCTTCAAATTATGCAATCCCCATTGCCAAAAAGCTTTCTGTGGCCTTTTGAGCAAAATGAAGAAAAATGGCACATAAATTCACATCCATTTTCCAATGTAAATCACCATTTTATTAAAAATAGAGTATACAACAAGGCAATCATAATTTAAATTAATGAATCCTCAAGTAATGCTTGATATTGCCAATTATTTTTTCATATAATATAAAATCTTTGGGTTCATAAATAATATTCTTTCCCTATTCAGGAAAAAACATGCTCAGCAATGTGTTATTCATGACTTAATTATTCTATAGATGCTTCATTCATATGCATGCAGATATATCTGGCAGCATTGCATTTTAATGAAGATGCTGAAAGGCAGCAGGCTATAATTTCTAACAGAGAATTCTGTCAGGATTGAACAATAGCAGCTCCTGGAGAGGACTAGGAAAGAGCATAGCCCAAAAGAAAATTGAAAACCCATTTAAATATTTTAATTATAATCTTCATTAGTGAAATTTTGAAATCCTTTTGCACATCCAGAGCTTCTATAGTTTAGGAGTTATTTTTTTTGGAGGAGAATAATTTTGAGGAAGAGAACTATTTTCATGATTCCATGGATTAAGATACGGTCTCTCCCTGGGGAGCACGGGACTGGGTCTCTTCCTCCCTTCTTTGTACCTCCTTAGTCTGACTTCTTTTTATTGAAGTAGTGGGGTCAAAATAACCAATTAGGTCAACCATTCAAGGGACAATGAGAGGAAAAAGATGAGGGTGGGATGGATTTCTTTCAGGCTTTTTTTGTGTATGTGCTGAATATATATATATATATATATATATATATATATATATATATATATATGAGGTGTAGGATTTTAGCACTAGCTGGATGCACCTCAAATTACCATTTTTTGATCCTCCATAAAGCTCAGCTTGACTAGTAACAATTAAGGCATATTTCAACTATAAAAATTGTCATAGTTTTGTCATTATTTCTCTCTGTATTATCTTTCTAGAGAGGGAGAAATGTCAGAAAAAAATATAGAATTATCAAAAGGAAATAACTAAGTAAATTGTGAAGCAAGTGATGATTCTACTTCTTTTGTTATAGAAATGGAACCCTGTCACTACCATACTCAGGTATTTTAGGAGAACTATGAATATGCAAGTGACTGTGTTACCAGAAAGGGGCCTGGCCCAGAGTTAGCCTGCATAGGGCCAGCTGTAGTATGTGGATTCTTGACTTTGTGTAGGAAAAATTTCTCAACAGGAGTCCTGGTGACTATGCAGGTACATTTATTTAAGTGGGGACAGTAAAACAAGGAAGCACAGAAGAAGCAACAGGAGAGCCTAGGTTGGGCTGCCTTTGCCCACTGGGAATTTGGAGAAAAGGCGGCATTGGGGACAGGTTCAGAAGTTTAGCCTGGGGCAAGCTGCCAGCTGCCCATTGCCTTAGAGTTTAGGAGACCCTGCGTGCCTGTGGGGAAAGAAGCTGGGGAAGGAGGAGAAGGAAATGGCACCTGCTGCTTCCCAGAGGGAGAGTTCACTTGCTGGGTCCTTTGTCTCCAGGCTTATATCTTTTTCATGCAGGTAGGAATCTTAGGGGAGATCTCAGGGGAGGGTTTCAGCAAAACATTCATCAACTCTCCAGGTATGTCATGGTCATGATTTCCATTGACTGGTCAGTGACAGGGCAGGGGGTCTTTAGTCTTTGCAATTGGTTCTGGCACCATCCACCTGGTTTTGCTGCTTTTAGGGGCTTGGAGCTGAAATGTAACTGAAGACTAGATGTTATCTCCAAGGAGGAAAAGCCAGGGGTGGAAAGGTTAAGCTGGAGGCCAGGTACTTGTTTTCCCAGTTTCCCCCACTGCCTTCTGCCCCGGTGACCCCCTGCTCCTGGCTGTAAATTGCTTGGTCATTGTGTCTGGCTGTCTGTCTCAGTTTCCCTATTCCACTTGCCAAGGAATTTTTCTAGCTTCTTACTACCCTGTCTCAACAGGGCGTTTGGGACATTTAGGAAGGTGTGGCACCTTCTGGAAGGGTGAGAGTAAGAGAAGCAGCTGTCTATGCAATACCCTGGGTTTCCTTCTACTCCATTGAAATTGCTCTTGTTCTGGTCACCAGTGTTCTTTGTGCCTCAAATCCAGTGCACACGTTGCTGTCTTCCTCTAACTCCACTTCTCGTGGACTTCAGTGCAAATGACAGCTTCCTTTCTTCAAACGTGATTCTCTTGTGACTCTTGATGCAATGCATTCCTGGTCTTTAATCTTCTTGTCTTTTCCTTTCTTACTTTTTCTTTTTTTAATGTTGGCTTTTGGTAAATAGTATTAGAATTTTTTATGTTCTTGAATTTGGAATCTTTTTCTGTATTTTGCATCTTTGATTAAAAAATTCCTTACACCAGGTTTAGAAAGTTGTTCTAAAAATTTTTATAAACATTTAAAAGTTTCTATTTGCTGTTCATATTTTGAGGTAGAGATCCAACCTCTTTTCCCCCTTATATGTATAACCAGTGGTCCTAGAATTAGTCATTGAATAGATCCTCCTTTCACCAATGGTCTGCAAAATCAGCTCTATTATATGTTGTGTATCAAAAAGAGATTGAGCAAAAAAGGAAAAAGGACTCATGGACAGGGCCAACAATGAGGTGATTGCAGGGCTTGGGGTAGGGCTGGGGGTATAAGGGGACTAAATGGTAATGGAAAAAATGTAATAAAAAGTTTAAAATGATGTAAGTTTAGATCTATTTATTTCCTATTTCTGCATTACAAATTACCACATTCTTGTGGTTTAAAACAATACCCATTGATTTACACCCAGTAGATCAGATGCCCAGGCAGGCTCACCTGGGTTCTTATGAACATTGAAAACAATGTTGGGCAGATCAGGCTTTTATCTGGAGGTTTTGGAAAATAATCTGCTTTCAAGCTCATCAAGAAGTTGGAAGAATTCAGTTATTTGAGGCTGTAGGATTGAGGTCCCTGTTTCCTTGGTTATGAGCCTGGGGCCACTGTCAGCAACTCAAGTTCACCCTTCTTCCATGTAGCCCTGTCCACCTTCAAAGCCAGCAATGATTCCAATCTCTGAATTCCTCTTTCTCCACCAGCCAGAGAAAATCTCTGCTTTTAAAAGGCTTATTTGATCAGATTAACCTTACACAGATCATCTCCATTTTTCCACATAATGTAACATAATCATGAGAAGCATATTTTATCATCTACCTCAATCAAAGGGGAGGTCATTATACAAGGGCAAGAATCATTGGGAATAATTCTTAGAATTTTGCCTATCATAATCTGATTGTGGGCTTTCTGACCATTGGCTTATCCATGCAGCAGAATCCACACTCTCTAATCAAGTTCTTTCAAGAATCCTGCTGATATTTTAGCTGGAATTGCATTAATTTTATATGGTTATATCTTTTTGATATGGAATCTTTTTATTTTAAAATGTAATTTCTCTCATTATTTCATAATTTTGTCCATGAATCTTGCATATCTTTTCCTTTTTCTTAAGGTTTTATTTATTTATTTTTAGAGAGAAGCCAAGTGGGGGAGAAAGAGAGGGAGAGAAACATCAACGTGCATGAGAAACATGGATCAGTTGCCTCTTACACATCCCTAACTGGGGACCTGCCCTGCAACCCAGGCATGTGTCCTGACCAGGAATTGAACCAGAGACCTTTCAGTGTGTAGGCCGGTGCTCAATCCACTGAGCCACACCAGTGTCATGTGTCATAATGAAACATCACAATGATTTCTGGCCTAAAGCAAAAATTCTGACTTGAGGTGGAACTTTTAGAATGGCTGAGTGAGGAGGTATGCAAATCCTAACCCCCCCCCCCCCCCCCTGAAAGTAACTATAAAACCAGACAAAACTGTCAAAAACAATCACTTCAGGATTTTGGACATTGACTAAAGGCATCCATCTAATTGACAAGAATTTATTCAAGAAAAACTAAGTATCAGTAATCACAGTGGGAGTTTGTGGCATTTTATCCTGAGGCTCCTGCTGTTCCTGACCCCATCTCTGCTGTGCAGTCATTCTACGGGCAGAGCAAGCTGTGAGCACTGGAAGCCTCCTGACTAGAGAAGGCTAATTTGCTTTGGAATGGAGCATAGATGCCCTACGGTGCTGTCAAACATGATAGTAGGAAAATCTAGGAATAATAGTGAATACTTTAAGAAGGCCTATATTCTTTCCTGACAGAGGTCACAATACTACTTTGGCAAGTAACAGACTGACAGACAGGCCAGAAAATTGAAAGGGAAATCCAAAGATTGAGATAGTCATAGTGGGATTTCATACGTGTTCACTTAGCCCAGGTGATTTAGAAGCGGGTATGCAAGCTCAAGAATATACAGACTCAGAAGAAAGAACAGATAGGGTTCTGGCTATCTACTTTTCCCTGATGAATGTAAAGCCTTGAATATGCAGAAAGAATAATCTAGAGCAGACTTGTAAACTGTTTGAACTTTGATTATATTTCTAAAAAACACACAACTCCATTGGCAAAGGATGAAAGACTTACTGGTTCAAGATGTTTATGCACAACATCTAATCAAATCTTGGCTGACCACTAAGCTTTGCTGACCTCAAGGGAGCCAAGCTTAGAATAAGACATGGATACATTTAAAAAAACTTGAGCATAGACTGTTGGTTGCACGATGCTAGGAAGACAGGCTCTATAGAGCTAATCCAGGCAAGTCATTAAAGAAACAAAAAAATCAGCAAAAACAACTATACCTGGAGGGAATAAGGATCCAGAGTTGCTAAAATATATTATTTAAAATTTCCAATTTGAAAAATTACACGCAAAAGAAAAAAAAAAAAAAACCCAGGGAAGTGTAACCATACAAAGGAAGAAAAGTGAAGATACTCAGGACATGCCACCCCAAAACATGCCACCTGGGCATAGTGATTATTTTGAATTAAAGGCACTTAAATAATAACAGATGTAAGAAAAGCACTTCCTTTACCCTTTTTTCCTGAAAATTCCCTATGAGAGATGCTTTCCTATGTCAGGAGGAAAGGAACAATCTTATCACCAGAAATAGGAATCAAGGCCAAGAAAATTTTGTACTAGCAGACCTTGTGAAAATAACTCTCATCTTCCTTCAGTCTCTTCATTTATTTTAGTTACCTTTCCACAATTGTCATTCTTTGTTCAAGCCAGTATATAAACATTTATGTTTTGTCACTTCTTTGGATCTTCCTTTCCTTATGAAGTTTCTCCTGTCATGTAAAACTAGTATGAAATAAATTTGTATGCTTTTCTCATTAATATGTCTTATATCAATTTAATTATCAGGCCCAGCCAGAGATTTTAAAGGGTAAAGATAAGGTCTTTGCCGCTCCTCAAAAACAATCAATCAATAGAAACTATCTCTGAGGGGGTAGTTATTGAACATAGCAGATGAAGACTTCAAAGCAATTACTACAAACATGTTTAAATAAAGGAAATGATATTTAAAAAGGTAAAGGAAGTATGACAGTAACTCATCAAACAGAGAACATCAACAAAAAGATAAAAATAATTTAACAACTCAAATAGAAATTCTGGAGCTTAAAAGTGGAATAATTGAAATAAAAAATTCACTAGAGGGACTTAACAGATTTCAGATGGCAGAAAAAAAATGAATCAGTGAAATTGAAGACAGATAAAAATTATAAGGAATTATGAAAAGAAAAATGAACAGAGTCTCAGAGACCTGATGAACACCACCAAATGATCCAAGATAAGTGTCACAGAATTAGAGGAAAGAAAGAAAGTGGAAGAAAAATATTCAAAATATTATGCCTGAAAATAACTAAAATTTATTTAGTAAAACACATCGGTATTATTATTCTTGGCCTGCCACAACAAAATACCATAAACTGAGTGACTTAAGCAACAGACATTTGTTTTTCACAGTTTTGGAGAATAAGAAGTTCAACATCAAGGTGCTGGCAGATTCAGTCTCTAGTGAGGACCCTCTTTCTGACTTACTTATTGCTGTGTCCACATGTGGCAAAGAGAGAGGGAGCTCTGGTCTCTTTTCCTCTTCTTATAAGGACGCAAATCTCATCATAGAGGCCTTATCCTCATGACCTCATCCAAGCCTAATTATCTCGCAAAGACCCTATCTCTAAATACCATCATTTTGAAGGATAGGGCTTCAACCTATGAACTTTGGGGGGACACAAAGTTCAGTCTGTAACTGCATCCTACAAATGAATTTAAATAGTGTACTAGAAAATATGTAATATAATAAAGGCAGTAAAGGAAGAACAGAAAAACAAGAAATACATGAGATCTGTAAATACATAAATCCAAATAAAATTTCAACAAATAAATGAAAAGTAAAAGCATGAAAAAATCTTATATCAGAATGCCGAAATCAGAAAACCTGAAAATATCAGTGTCTGGTAATGGAACATTGTTCGTGGGAATGTAAAATGACACAAACATTTTGGAAGACAGTTTGTCAGTTACTTACAAAACTAAACACTTACACAATGGATCTAGCATTGTGCTCCTAGGTATTAACTGATTTGAAGACTTTTGTCCACATAAAATCTGCACATGAATATTTGTGGTAACTTTATTTATATGACAAAATCTGGACACAACCCAAAATGTTCTTTGGTAGGTGAATATATAAACAAACTGTGGCACATTCATAGAATGGAATGTTAATCAGCAATAAAAAAATATGAAGCCATAAAAAGGAGTCATGAATTTTAAATTCATATTGCTAAGTGAAATAAGCCAGTTTAAAAAGGTGACTACTCTATGATTCTAATTATATGACAATCTGGAAATTGCAAAACTACAGATAGAGTAGAAGGATCAGGGATTTCCACGGTTTAGCAGGAGGTGGTGATAGATGAGTAAAGATTCAGTAGGCAAAGCACAGGATTTTTTAAGGACGTTGAAAGGGTTCTGTATAATAATGTAATTGTGGATATATGATACTATACATTTGTCAAAAACCTTAGAGCAAAAAGAGTGAACTTTAGTTATGCAAATAAAAAATTGTTTAGAAGGTTGGAGGAATCGCAGGATTAAGTCCAGTGAATGACAAAACAATCAAATGTATCAAATAATCTCACTGAAGGGGGTTGGAGTAAGAGGTACTGAACTAAGTAATTTTTGAAATGAGTGGAGTCTTATTAGGACAAAAGAAACAGTGCATAAGCACTGTCACTAGTTGATAAAGTTATTCCCCATGAGTGTACAGTTTAACAATCTGATACTGTTATTATAGAATTAAACAAGTAAGTTGATGTCAGATGTCAGATGATATCTGTGGGGATTTATAGATAAACAAAAGGAGGGGACTAAAATATTCAAGTGGCAATGGATTACAGTTTAGGATATCAGTATGAACTCATATTTAGCTTAACATCAATATACAAAATTATATATAGAAATGTACATATACACAGGTTAGCAGAGTTGGCCTAGCAGCAATAACACTCTAGCAGCAATGAGCACACGTAGCATTCAGACCTTGGTTTCTAACACTATTCTCTGATGAAATGAAGCAGGGCTCCTTGGAGAACTGGTTGATTCTAGGGCTGGGACAGAAAATATGCAAGATGAACCTGGAACATCTTACAGTTCCAGAAAGTAAGGGAGTGCGCAAAAACAAGCAAGCAAACAAGCAAACAAACAAATACCCCTGATCTTGGAGCTATGTCTAAGGTACCCCAGGAGCCAAATGGAAAGGTTCCCAATGATCAAAGCAGGAAAAACTTGAGCAACAAAATGAATAAAAGTGCCATTGGATCATAACCCAAATTATAAAATAAGTATCTGTGGGGTCATATTGATATAAAGATAGAATAAGTAATAAACAGGAGAGAAGAGACAAAGCTCTCGTGCAGAATTCCAAATAATTTACGTAGATACTCCATCCTCAAAAAGGTGGAGCCTAATTCCCCACTCCTTAGGGCTATATATACTGACTTCATTTCAAAGAGTACAGTATGGAAATGAAGAAAAGAGAGTAACTTCTCACTGGAGAAACCTGACAAACATCACCTCAGTCAGCTGATCAAGTTCAACATCACCAGTGATAAGCCATGTTGATAGTATGTATCCTTGATAAAATGTGATGAAAATGACACTTAACTTTTGTGATTTTCCTCCCCCAAATGCATCACTCTCCCCAGTCTAATCATAAGAAAAATATACATCAAATCCCAATAGAGGGACATTACACAAAATACTTGATCAGTATTTCTCAAATAATGTCAAAGTCATGTAAAACAAGGCAAGTCTGAGAAACTGTCATGGTCAAGAGAAGCCTAAATAGACATGCTGAGTAAATGAAATGTGGTATCCTGGATGGATTCCTGCATCAGGAAAAGGACATTGGAGAAAAACTGAGAACATTTGATTACAGAAGGGACCTTATTTAATAATAATGCTTTAATATTGGTTCATTAATTTTAACAAGTGTACCATACTAATGTAATATATTAAAAATGAGGGGAAATACTTTTTAAAGCATTAAATTTTTTTACCCCCTAGGAAAATCAATGATTAATAAACATACCCAGTAAAAAATGTCCTAGTCAGTGATTTAAAAAAACACACATCTCCAGTAGCCAAATAACCTAGTATAAACATTTCATAGGAAAGACAACTAGCTAATTCCAGAAAAAAAGTGAAGAGACCGTTCGATATAAATAAGCAAAATAAATTTATTGTCTGCCTCTCCATGTAGATCACTTGTTCTTCAAGGACAGAATTATTCCTCTCAGAAAATAATTTTAGATATACAATAATACCTCAATTAATTATTGTTTTATTTATTTCAAAGATTTATTCAAACACCTGTTTAAAGAACAAATGTTATAGTTTATTGGGGCTAAATCAGAATCGCCCAAGATGAGGTGTATTTTGAGATGCCCTCTAAAAGGAAGTATTGCAAGTTATATTACTGTTCAAAATATTAACCCTCCCCCCCAACAACCACATGGGAGGTGTGCTCTCCCCCCAACTTAATTGATGTTCACCTTCTATGACTTGCTTTGGCCTCAGCTCGGCATAATGTACTCCTATATGCTTACCTTCTGCTTGTCTATGTGATTTGCGGTGGCCAATGGGAGTTAACAGATGTGATGTAAGTAGAGGCTTAGTGTGTACTTAAAAAGTTGAACTTGAGATCTTGCACTTCTGCTGTTGTCCTGAGAATTTCTTCTGCATAACTGTTGTTCCTTTAGCTAGGTTCCAGAAGAAATACTTATGGAAAGATCTACCCAGTTAAGCCAGCCTAGATCAGCCAATCTCTCTGACAACCAACTAGGATAAATAAATGCATAATGTTGTATGCTTCCGAGATGCAATTGCTGTTCCTCAAGCACTGACTGTTACAGGAGGCATTGTTGTTTGATTATAATTTATCATCTGTATATAAGTTTACTTTACAGTGCCTTAACCTCTCCAAGTACCTTCTATACATTCAATGCCTGGTACTATTCAAGGTAATGTATAAAGCACTCAACCAGATGTGAGTAATGTTTTGTGTATCAGTAAAGGAATATCTGATTGAGAATGTCCAGCCATTTAAAGAGGCTTTCAGAAGTCTAACTTTGGTAGTTAATCAGTGACAGCATATGTCTGTCTCCTTGATTTATCAACATGCAGAAAATCTAGATGGATGAGTGAAATTAGGAACAAGCTGTTAAACATTATTAAAAAAAATTGGTTAATAGCTCCAAAGGAACTCTGTAGATATGAAATCTCTATGTTCCCTTCTTGGTGTCAGGATCTTGGTTTCATGTCAAAAGGATCTATGGAGAAGGTGGTTGTGTTTGCAAATTCTCTGAGATTAATTTACAAACTTGAGACAGAGAAAAGGAAAAATGAAAACAACAATTGCAACAACAACATAAAAACAGAAACCCAGCCTGTTTGAACTTCACTGTGCTCCAGGTATTGGAAATATGCGTTCTCATCAAGTCTTCTTAATTCTGGTGAAGTAAGATGTGACATTTACCCCTGGGGCTCTTGCAATGTGCCAGTTACAAATTATAGAGGTAACCTTCCAGATCGCTTGACATTCCAGAGGTCTCCTTTTTCATAAGGACAATTGTAAATTCAGTATCTAGCACATTGCCTGGCACAAAAGAGACATTGAATAAATGGAAGTTTATATATATATATTTTATCCTTACCCAAGGACATGCTTCTGAATTTCAGAGAGACGGGGAAAGGAGGGAGAGCAAAAGGGAGAAGCATCGATCAGTTGCCTCTCGTATGTGCCCCAACAGGGGACTGAATCCACAACCTAGGCATGTGCCCTGACTGGGAATCGAACCCAGGGCCTTTCAGTTTATGGGACAATGCTCAAACAAATGAGCCACATCAGCCAGGGAGAAAGTTTATAAGTTTTATTTAAAATAATAGTAATAGTAGTAGTATTAAGCATGATATATCAGGTAGCCTAATTTAATACCAATTGGTAAGTCAATATTAATTTTGTTATTTATATTTCATAAATGAAGGAATGGACTTGAGGTTATCAACAAAACTCGGATTAATATAAAATGTTAGCCCAATTTTCTCCACAATATTGAGCCATCTGAGATTTTCAGTTCAGGGCAGGAGGTTAGTAATGAACTTTGTTCAGGGCTTCCGTTATTTCGTAAGAGTGGTGGCAGAGGATGTGACACCAAGTGTAGACGGCAGGGGATGAAAACCTGGGTAGAGGAAAGCACCATAAGGGCCTGAGATTGCCTGTGGCTGGAGCTCGCTGGGGATGTTGAGGAGGAGCTGGCTGGCAGAGAGGCGGGGCATGCGGCTTCAAGCAAGTGGAACTAGGCAGATAAGAGGTGGCAGGGACCCAAAGGCTGAGAAAGCTGAGGGCTTGGGCTCCCTTCCCCATTCCTGAGCATCATGCTGCTGGGGTGGGGCAGTGCTTTGGGGACCCCTCCAGCTGGTGTGCCTGCCACAGATTCTGTTTCTCTGCCCCCCTGGGAGAGCTGTGGCTGAACACCAACCAGCAAAGTCACATGGCCTGCAAAGGAGGTGTGTGTATAATGCTGCTGGTGGGGGAGATCCTTCAGTAAGTTATTAACTTATCTGGGCCTCACTTTCCTGTCAGTATAAAAGTACTGTCACAGGAGAAGAGGGGAGGATTGAATGAACCATATGTATGTGCCACTCTTTGAGGCTAGTAAAAAGTCAGTGTCAGCCATTTCTACAGTTCAGGGCCAAACTCCTGAAAGCCCCTGGCCCAGGAGCAGATCAAAGAGCCTGTTTAAATATAGGCCATACTACATTATGCTTCTGCTTATACTTAAAAAGAAAATGCTGTAGTGAATATTCTGCCACATTTTCTGAGAACTTAGATTTCATTTTGTCCCCCCTTTCACTGCAGTTAAGGAATTTCTGGTACGTTATTTGAATAAAACACAAGGTTAATTTCTTGTGACTCCTGCCTGTGTGGTGTGGAATGACATTCTCCTGAGGACACTCTTGGCCCTTAAAGGACCTTCTTTCCTAAGGCCCAGGGAAATGCCAGGTTCCAGGCTCTCTGTCACCAGCTGCAGGTGCCCCTCTCGTCTTTGCTGGGAATCTGGGAGGGGGACACAGCATCTACACAACCTCCAGGATGCCTGGAATTCTGTCCTCTTTGGCTTTCTGAAGGGCAAACCCACGGCCCCGTGGGTCTTCCCAGAGTTGGATGGCCATCTTCAACCAGCCCCAAGATCTGTTGTAGAAGCTGTGGACCACGAGAAGAAGATATTTACTAGAAAGGGCTCCTGGTGGCTGTCTGGGCTCAATTTTTTTAAAAAAGCAGCATTTCTACACAGGAGTCTTTCATGCAAACTGCATTTCAGGGGCAACCCTGTACTGAACTATTGTATCTGTATCTACACTGAACTGCCTGCCTGTACTGTTTCTGCCATCTGAGCCAGCCCTTATAAAGGAGTTCCTGGAATCATATTTTAACCAATAGGACTGAGGCTTTCTCCATCCAATTGGAGCTGCTTAGCTATTTCCCCGTTTTCATGGACCAATCATAGTAGCTCCATTCAGACCAATTAGAACAGTGCCTTTTGGACTAATCATACTGTGAGATTTAGAGTCCTAATTTGCATGATGACAGGCCAGTCAGGGACCAGAGGTAGGGATTTCTGTCTATATAAGCAAACTCCCCTCTGGCTTTGGGAGAACATATTCCCTTTCCTCTGAAGACTCAACAGTGCATTTCTGTGGCTGAGCTGAGAGGAGCAGACCAACACAGGCCAGAGAAGACTGGCAAGAGCAGAGCAGAACTGTCTTGCTGATAGGAACCTGGCCCCAGGGTTTCCTCACAGCCATGCTGTTTTCACAGCTGTGCTGTATCAGAACTAAGCTGTTTCTGCACTGAATAAAATTTTCTTCTTTATAACACTCTGTCTTGGGGATTCTTGTTGCATTGAATTATCACCAATGACCATTGAGAAAGCAAACTTTGAGAATAATGAAGTAGGACTTTACTATTTTTTTCACTTAAAAATATTATCAAAGTTTTATTTCAACTTTTCCTCAGCTCATACAAAGAAGTAATTTCACAAATGGGTGATTATGTAGTGGCTGGTAGAACCCTCAGTGGAACCTGTGAGTTTGCACCAACCCAGGTCGTGTTATAAGAAAGTTAAAATCATCACCATCATCATTAGTGATGTAAAGATAGTGGGAAAGAGGAAGCTATTGTGAGTTAATCTTTTTTTCCCCAGCACTTTGTGAGGTGTCCTGTCTCCAAACCCTTGTACACACTGCCCCGTTTCAGTTCTATCTCTTTTCCACCTGGGAAAACCCTTTACCACCTTCACGATTCAACTCAGATGTCTCCTCCTCCAGGAAGCTTTCCTTGACCCCTTTGACTTAATAAGGCATGCTGTCCTTTGTAATCAATTCGGTTTGTGTATCCCTAATACTATATTATGACCATGTTCCTCCCTGTCCTCAACCTTAGATGAACAATATCTTGAGGGGCTAAACTGAATTGTTAATTCACCTCTACTATCCTAGTACCTTGTACAGTGGCTACATGGAGAACAATCTTAACAAATATTTCATTAATGAAATAGGAACGACTGAAAGAAGAAAGAGGAGAGGCCAGCCTCCAAAGGAAAATTTGAGGTTTTCTCTTCTCCCATTCCTGCAGCTTTCAGTTGGACTGGGTTGCTATGTCCTTTGTGGGATTTGTGCTAATTCCAGCCCATTTAAAAAGCATTTTTATTGTAGGATGAAAGTAGTTTTCTAAGTTCATGGCCATGAAGCCTAGAATTAGGTTGTAAATATTTGTCTTTGTTTGCTAGTAATGAAAACAAGATTTAATTGGGAACTCTTTCCATGGGAAAGGTCATATAATATCTTATAAAGACTGGTCTTTGTAACATTGCAAGGGAATATTAAATTTTTTCAAAAGTTTTACAAGGATATTAGGAAAGGAGATGACCTCCAGCTCTTGCCAATTCTGTCTCTGTGGTACTTACTGATTTGCAAAAAAGCCATTCTGCATTATCCTTAGCCAAGATAAGCACTTAAATGCCTGGTGCATAGCCTGCTTCCCATGTTTGTGAACTAAAGTTTATTTCATACTTCCTTCTTTGCTTGAAGGAAGAATTTGCCAAGATAAACAGGTACATAGTATATCCTGAGGACTCCTGCAATGCATCACTTTCACAAACTTCATTTCCCTTTCTTCTGGAATACAAACCTCTTTCTTGAGGTCTGTTTGGGAAAATGTCCAGCCATTGTTAACATAACAAGAATGGTTTGCGAGACATCTTCGATGTAACCTGGCAGCCAAGGAGAGTGGACTGGAATGCACGTGTGTGAACAATGATGACTTCACTGTGCTAGTCAGTGGGGGCCGTAGATGCCACTGAATGAGCATCTGTACTGTGTGGCCATCACATTCAAAATGACTGAGCAAGAAGAGCAACAAATGTGCATCAAATTTTGCATTAAGCTTGAACGTTCCTTCATGGAAACTACTGGGATGATTCAGAATGCTGCAGCTGTGGGCAACTGGTGACTGGCAGCTTTATCACGACAAGGCGTCACCACTCATGCATCACATCTTGTGCAGAGTGTTTTTGCATAACATCAAATCACCCAGGTTACTCAGCCTCCCTACAGCCCATATTTGGCTCCCTGTGACTTCTAGCTTTTCCCAAAACTAAAATCACCTTTGAAAGGGAAGAGATTCCAGACCATTGATGAGATTCAGGAAAATACAACAGGGCAATTGGGAGAAGAACTGTGTAAGATTCCCAAGGTGCCTACTTTGAAGGGGACTGAGGCAGCATTGTCTTACGTACAATGTTTCTTGTATCTTCTATCTTCTTCAATACAAGCCTCTATTTTTCAAATTACATGGCTGGCTACCTTCTGGACAAACCTTGTATACCTGTTCCACTTGTGACCATTCCCTGGAAAGCAAACACTATCAGGTCAGCACACCATTATCCTTGGAAAACTATTGTCTTGTACATGCCTAGGTTGAACTGATAGTCTTTGCCTGTTTCTTTGTTTCAGAATATAGGTTTTTATTGGGGGTGGCATTAACATTTGGCTTCTCTTAATGGCCCGGCTGAAAATGAATCCATTCATCCTCCATGTTCTTGCATAAAAATGTAATGCGCTTGTGTGCAGGACTGTTCCCTCCATCTCCTTGAGGGAACAGAGCAGGTACAATTTTCTTCTTGATTCCCAGTACCTGGTCCTAGGTTCAATACATAGAAGGTTCTTGGTAAATGCCTTTTTAATGAATGGATGAACGGATGAATGGTATGTTAATGGAAGCCTGTGACTTTTAACTTGTAGCCATTGAAGCACAGGATGCCTGTATCTGGCACCTGCAGGGCCAGTGTTAGTAAAAGGATAAGAAACTGGGGATGTTTGAGCAGCATTTGAGAATTAGTGGTGACAGAGATCTCTCAGATAAAGAAAGGAAAAGAAGATAGTGGAAGACAGTTAAATGGTGAAAAGAAGTTTAATGGGGCAAGTTGAATAGGAAAGAGCAATAGAGAAAGAACCTCCTTCTGTCAAACTGATCTCTTTCTGCTCATTTCCCCTCAGCCCCAGGACCCTGAACTGCTTTGTGCTTCTTGTGTAGTCCTTCTGCACCTGCACCAATTTCAGTCAGAAGGCTTGCAGTGCAGGATGAGGAACTGCCAGCAGGTGGAATACAGCAACTGAATGTAAAGGTTAGAAATTCATTATCCCAGCAGCTTGAAATTATGTTGAAATGCCAGGCTGCATTACAATGTTTCACTCCTCAAGGGGTCTGCCTTCTAAATGACTGATCATCTTTTGCCTACCTACGTAGTATGGTCTAGTGAGAACAGCCCATGGACAGTCTGGTGTTTCATTTCTCCAAGGTCTGCCAGGGTTGGTGCTGGGCTGATTTGGAGGGTTGGCTGGGTTAGGCTGTGGTTAAGTCAAGAAGATCTTTTCCAAGTAAGTGGCATTTGGGAGGTAACTACTATAGGTTTCCAAAGAGCAGACGATGTTGACAGACGTGACCTTAAAGGTATGTGACCTCAAAGATATGTGACCTTGGTCTTTTTCCTAATTCTTACTTGTTGAAACAGTGAAGAAAATGTCTGATCTGGGGTCATGTTTGAAGAAAAATTACAATTTGTCAAATTCTTTTTTTTAAACATCAGTTTTTAAGAAGCAGGGAATAAACATTGATAGAAATACAGGTGTCTTTTTGTTTAATTGTGAAGACCTTTTGGGGATTTTTCAAATGCCCTTCAAAATCTGGTAGTTCATATCTAAAGTATAAATATTTAAGTGAAATAAGAAACTTGCCTGCCGGGCAAAGTGACATTCTGAACTCTTCACTTGGATTCAGAGTTGTGCCCTCAGTATCTCTGTACCAAAGTGTGTGGCATATAGTGGGAGTTCATAAGCATTTGGCACATGAGCAGGGGAGCTGGAAGCCAATTGCATTAGGCAACCCTGTTCTGCTGTTTAGTTGGAAGCAGCTAATTGATTATAGCTAATGGGACCTTAAAGTTTCAATTTCTTTTACTATAAAAGTAGGTAAAGTAAGAAGCTAAGCATACCTTTAAGCCACCTATTCTCAGAGCTTGTCATTAACAAAAAAACTGTTTTATTAGGAATGTGTGTGCATAAGTGTGTGTGTATTTACAGTATGACAGAACCAGTTTTCTAAAAATTTATCATTCTATCTTTTGTAATCAGTGCTTCATACAGTTATAGTCGCTGTAAATGGGCAAGCAGATAGTGCCAAGATTCTGTAAGCCCATAGTAACTGGAACTAAGTGAATGATGGTAGGGTTCTGTAGTTTTCCTGATTGCGAAGTCATATGTCTTTTTTTAAATGAGACCCTACTTTATTTTTATTTATTTATTAAAAAAATATTTTTATTATTTTATCTTGTTTTTATTTATTTGTTCTTAGAGAAAGGGGAAAGGAGAAAGAGAGGGAGAGAAACATCAATGTGTGGTTGCCTCTCACATGCCCCCAAACTGGGGACCTGGCATGCAACCTAGGCATGTGCCTTGACTGGGAATTGAACCAGCGACACTTGGTTCTCAGGCCGATACTCAATCCACTGAGCCACAGCATCCAGGGCATATGTCTTTTTATTGCACAAATGAAAAGGCAGAAAGAACTGAAAACTTAACCTTGCCACTTTTTATATGTTTCTAGAGTATTTTCAGGGTAAAGATGTGCAATAGACAGAATTCTAGGATGGCTCCCATGATCTCTACCCTCTGGGGTTATTCCTGTAATTATGTTGTATGGCAAAAGGGATTTTCACAGAGGTAACTAAGTTACCAGTCAGTTGACCTTATGATAAGATTATTCAGTTGGGCTTAACTTAATCATTCAAATTTTTTAAAAGCAAAGTTTTCTCTGACTAGCTAGAGAAGTCAGAGATTCAAACATGGGAGGGGTCAACATGCCATTGTTGGTTTGAAGATAGAGGAAGCCACGAACTGAAGAATCTGAGTAACCTCTAGGAGCTGAGAGTAGTTCCCAGCCAACATATGGTAAACCAGTGGAGACCTCTATCCTACAACCAAAAAACAAAACAAAAATGAAAACAACTGGATTCTGCCAACAACCTGTATGAACTTGAAAGCAAATGCTTATACAGAGTTTCCAGCATGGCCAATGCCTTGATTTTAGCCTTTGAGATAAGTTTCTGATAATTTGTTATAAAGCAATAAAACTAATATAGATTTTGAGACACAAAAGTTGGGTACTGCCCCACGGTAACAAATGTCTAAAGTTTGGAAGTAGCTTTGGAATCAGTCAGTGACTGAAGGCTGGAAGAATTTTGAAGAACATGATAGAAGGAGCCTGACTGTATTGAACACACTGTTAACAAAAATATGAACATTAAAGATGCAGCTGGTGAAAGCTCAGAAGGAAGTGAGGACTATTGTAGAGAAAATTTTAGTTTTCTTAGAGAAAACCTATAGTATCATGAATAGACTGTTATTAGAAATTTGGGCTTTGAGAACACTGTTGCTGAGGACTCAGAAGGAAGTGCAAAACATGTTATGGGAACTGAAGGAAAAAGAAGCCTTGTCGTGTGGTGGCAGAAAGATAGAAAGATTGTGATCTGTACTTATATCAAAAACAGATTTTGTATATGTAGCTAAGGAGATGTCCAGGCAAAGTGTTGTAGGCACTGGTTTGTTTCTTCTTGTGGCTTATACTAAAATGTGAGAAAAAAGAAATAATTGGAGGGAAAAACTGGTAAACATAAATGGGTCAGTTCTGAATAATTTTTAAAACTCTCGGCCTGTCCAGATCCTAAAAGTTGCTAATATCAAAAATGGCCTTGTAACAGCAGGGAATTATAACAATAGGGAATTGTAACCCACCCCACCATTCTTTTGACATTGTTTCTATAAATGCTGACTCTGCCTAACATGTAGCTTGTAGATAAACAGCATGTTTGTACAAGAATCCTAGGAACTAACTTCAAAAGATACAGACTCCAGCCTTCAAGCATCCCAGCTCTGCTTACCTTCAACTGTGAAGCTGGGATGACATCAATCTGGGATGATGTGAAGCCAGGATGACTAAACCAGGATGATGTACACCAGACCATCACTTCCCTTAATGGAATGGACTGTGTCATCTGCACGTAGAAAATTTTCACCCTCCTCCCTTCATCCCTTTGTTCTGTGCCCCTCTCCCTCCTTATAAAAACCTCTGTCTCCACTGAGATGTTGAGATGGGCTTTGAGAAGTGAGTACCCTATCTTCCCAGGGAGGTGAGCTTTGAGACATAAATCCCCCATTCTAGGTGGCTGGCACCTGAAAATAAACCACTTTCCTTAACAAAAGCACCTGTCTCTCAAATATTGGCTTTCAAAGTAAGTGTCAGGCAGCCAGGCCTGCATTTGCTTACAGCTTCTGAAATCATGGCATAGAGGAAAGAAGGACTGTGTGACTATCCAGCTCTTTACCTAAACAACAGAAAGACCAAAAGGTCAAAATATTCAGTCATCAAAAAGGCTCTTCTGAGAGATTATGGGTATGACCCACAGATCCCATTAGTCAAACCAGAGAGTCTCTCAGAAGCTTAGGGCTGTTGTTTATCAGTGATCTCAGTGGAAACCAAAGACGGAGAGGAGATCATCTCAAGAAGATTTGTGAGTGTGGCTTTTGTTTCATGGAGTGAAACCCCATAAATTCAGGCCAGGAAAATACAAAAATAGTTTTTCCTCAAAATTCAAGTCTACCTGGAACCCGTGAATGTGACCTTATCTGGAAATAGGGTATTTGTACATGTAACCAAGTTAAGATGAGGTCATGCTGGATTAGATTGGGACCTAATCTAGTAACATGCCCTTATAAAAAAAAGGGAAATTTGACAGTGTTCTAAGTATTCTAAGATGGCCCAGTGAACTCTGTCCTCTGACATCACTCTTTTACTATATTGTGTTAGCTGGGAAAAGGGATTTTTCAGATGTAATGAAAGTTACTGATCAGTTGACTATAAGAAAAGGAGGGGATCTGGCTAAGCCTGTCCTAATCACCAGAAACCCCTAAAACAAGAGACCTTTTTTCTGACTGGTTGGAGAAGTAGAAGTTAGAGATTCAAGGCATGACAGGAGTTTAACATTCCATTGATGGCTTGAAGATAGAGGGAGCCGCACGTTGAGATATAGGAGTGACCCGTGGGATGAGGATGACCCCTGGCCAGTCACCCACAGTAAGAGAATGGAGACCTTCGTCCTACAACCACACTGTATTCTGCCAACAGCTTAAATGAGCGTGGAAGCAGATTCTTCCCCATAACCGCCTAATGAGGACATAACTCAGCTGACATCTTGATTTCTTTTAAACTTTCAGACCCGCAAGAGAGGGCCTAGCTAACGTGTGTTGGACACTGAGCCTTGAGGCCTGTGAGATAATGAATTTGTGTTGTTTGCATTGTACAATAAGTTTGAGGTATTTTTGTATGCATCAATAGAAAATGTGTGTGTGTGTGTTTATAATTCAATGTACATATATTCCCTTAAGCAAAAGAGATCACATTTTACTAAAGAACATAAAATTAGTCTAGCTAGAGGTTTATAATCTTACAAGGCAGTGATGAAATGAATTTTATACTACACATAGGATTCTAATAATTTTTAAAAAGCCCTTAATCAAGAGTGTTAGCTCTATGTTTAAGTGTCTTATTGTTTTATCCTTCTGAGATATTCTGTGAGAAGTAAATATGCCTTGGTAGTACTCTTTGAGATTATGGTCTCATTATTGAGAGCCTTGTATGTGCTACTGGACACTGGGCTTAGCCCTGGGGATTGAATGATAAATATTTCTTATTCTCTAGGGACTTTATGTCAGATAGAGGAAATAGCCACGTAAATATATAATGTCAATATAGTATGCTAACTACTATAATTAGATAATACAGGAACACATATGGAAATTACCTGACCCAAACTTGAGAGGCGGTGGTCATAAGGGAGTCCCAGATTTGAGGAGCAAGGAGGTGACAACCAAGTTGAGGGTATATCATCCATGAATGTACAGGTGTGCAGAAGTGAAGGGTGTGTGTGTGTGTGTGTGTGTGTGTGTGTGTGTGTAGTGTTTGGAGCACAGGAAATACATATCAAACCTGTAGGAAGTTGCTTGAGGATTTGATAGATCTACAAGTATTTCAGTGTATGTGGAACGAGAAGTAAGGGGCAAGTGGCCAGAAGGAGATAAAGAGGTAAATATGAACCAGTTATCAAGGGTCTTGCATGCTAATTTGAACTTTACCCTGAGGACAATAGGAAAAATCATTAAAAGTATTAAGCATAGGAGGGATTAATATTATCAAACTTTTCCTTCAGAAAAATCTATGTTCCTTGCGATAAACTGTTGAGAACAAGATCAAATTGCAGGAAGTTCAGACCAAACTCATATAAATTAGAGATATCTGAACTGAGTGATGGTGGAAATAGAGAGGAGAGAATCGTGTATGGACCAGAGAGGTAATAGGAATAAGATCAACATGTGTTTGTTTGGACCTGGGCTGTGAAGAAGGGGAAGAGCAAAGGTTAATGTGCAGGTGCCAGGCTTATGAGGCTGGGTAATTGTGTGCATCAGCCAATCAGATGGAACCCAGAGAAGGGACAGTTTGGGGGAAGAGATGAGCTCAGTTTTGAACATGTTGATTTGAGGTGGATGTGGAATAGCCAAGGGGAAATGTCAAGTAGAAAGCTATTCTAAAAGTCAGGAGAAAAATCTGGGTTAGATAAACGTTTGGACAGATGGCAGTTGGAATTGTTGGCAAGAGAATAACAAGTGATAAAAATTTATGTTATTTATCTGTAAAATGGGAATAATTTATCTGTGATAAACTTGTATACAACAAGGTCAGAAGCTTGGCAAACTCTGACACCTCAGTGTGTATACATTGTAAGAGCAAAGGAGACATTATTAGTAAAGGATATCCAGATATCTCACCTAAGATAGGTGAGTGTGGCTTCTCAGGTTTTCCTAGATCTTCACAGATCAACTGCCTATACTGATGGTGAAAGTGTTTCACCAGTGTAAGATGAGGTCCTGCCAGGTTGAAGGAAGCCCTGAGTAGAAGCTGACCAAGTCTCTTAGATCCCCAAATATGTCATAGCCAAACTCTAGTGTAGTTATTTATAAATCTGAAAAAAACTTCCCTTAGCCCCATTACCTGTTTCTAGTCAGCACAGTTTCCAGGTACAGTTCCTTACTAAGCCACCAGTGCCTTCTTGCTACATTGTCTTAGGTTTTAGAATGATGACTAGGAATTTTAAGTATGCAGTTACCTAAAGAGGACTCAGCATGGAAGACTTGGTTAAGACCCTCAACACCTAGTTCACCGAGTAGTCCTAAGAATTAAATGACATTAAATCATAAAAGTGCTTAAATCCAGTGCCTGACATAAACTAAGAGTTTAATAAATGTTAGTTGCTATTGCTGTCAATTGCTACTACTCATTATTGCTTTTACTATTGCTGTAGCAACTATTATTGCAAAAGAAGTAAAGACAAGAGGGGCTGATACTAGGGAAAAGCGAGGGTGTCTGGAAGTCATGATGAGGTTGAAGAATTAATAGAGTAGCAGTAACTGAATGAGAGACTTGGAAGGAAGGTTGTAGTGAGTGAAGTGTTTGAATTTAAACTTTAAGAGAGGGAGTAGTTCCAAGTAATGACAGGACTATGGCAATCTAGGATGCACGTGAAATGAGAGATAAGAAAGGAAGACATGAGATGAAGGTCATTAGCATTAAGGGGGTCAAAGAAGTCAAAAGGCTGGGGAATTGGGTAAGTTATCCAGGTGACTATGGAACTCTCCTGGAATGATAGCATGGCTTGGATTAGAAGAGCCAATTGTTAATAAATGCTAACATCTTTGATAAGTGAAGGAAATATTTGAACTTTGTTGTTAGATTCCCACGCCTGCAAGTGTCTCTGGGTCCCACGGTTTCAGCAGAGCTATGATGTGTATTACTTATGCCCTTGGCAGATTCTTCCTATCCTCTGGCTTCAGGAAGTGACCTTATTAGGCCAGTTACAAGAGACCTGCTAGGCTAGCATATTTAGGCCTGAACTGGTTGTTTGGATTCTTCCAGTTCAGGCAAACTTCCATGGTCCCAGGAAGAAAGATCAGCTACTTGACTGAAGATCACAAAATCTGTTCTCATTCTCATTTAGAATGCAGAGACTTGTGTGGTGACTCACACATTTGCAAAGCTCAAATTAAGTAGTGGTGATCTCAACAATGATTCACTGATGAAAACTGGAAAGTGATTCATCTGTATGTACTTGTCCTTGGGAGTCACGAAGCTTAGAGGTTTTTTTTGTACATACTGCACTCAAGGAAAGGCAACGGGCCCTCCTGTGGTGGTATTTTAGTAATTACACAGAGTCATTCACTACATTTTCCTACAAAACCATTTTCTTTAGTCCATTTTATTTCTATCTATAATCTGTATGATGCCCTTGTACAGTAATGACTCATTGCTAATAAATCAGGGGAGGCAATGATGCTTTCAGGCCAAAGGTGGGGAGTACATTTTGTAAATCTTTGGTGCAGACTCAGAACTCTGTAATCTATAGGGACCATTGTATCTTTCTCAGTATCTTATAAATTAATTTATAAGTTCCTAAGAAGAAATACTAATAAAAAATACCAAAAAGTGAAAATAACTTATACTATAACAAATCCACTGATTAGTGACTCTTGTGTTTTAGTAATAGCATTGTTCAGAATTAAAATTGATACCCAAAAGATCCATCTGAAAGGAAAGGCCATGTAATTTGACCACATTAGTATTTATTTGTGCACCTACTTTGTGCCCAATATGACTCCCCAGGGCTAGGTAAGAACTCCTCCCATGAGCTTCCTTAGCACCTTGTACTAATGCTCACTGTACCCTTATAAATGATCAATTCCAGTGCATCTGATATATCTTGACCTCCTCCATGGTCTATAATGCTTATAGCTAACATTTTACTGAACTTATTTTGTGCCAGGCACTGAGTCTAAGCACTAAAAATGTTTTAACTCATTTAATATTTATAAAAACTCTATTTTTATATAGAAAGAAGCTGAAGCACAGAGACATTACATAGTGGCCAAGGTCACAGAGCATAAGATGGGTGATCCAGGGTCTAAAGCCAGGTAGGACTGCTCGAGTCGGCATTCATCCCTCCCCCGTGTGCCTCTCTGTAAGTCTCTTTCTTGCCCATTGTCATATCTCTGGTTCTGGGTGTCAGCTTTCCTGTTTGTCTTCCTTTGGTCTATTTTTGATACAGATAGCACAGTAATGTTTTAAAGCCATTAGATCAAGTTTCTATCTGTGCCAAAATCCCAAGTGACTCCCCATCTCACTTAGAATAAAATCCAAACTTCCATGGGTCCTAAATAACCTACCGCCTATATAATAATCCCATCTTTACCATTTCCTGCCTGTTCAGGCCCCTCCATCTACATCATTCTTCTCATTGCCCCTGAATATAGAAATTCCTTCCTGCCTCAGGAGCTGGAAAATTGCTCTTCTCTCTACCAGTGAGATGCTTTCTCTACCATTTCTTTTTCTTCATTGATATCTCTTCTCAATCATCATCTTCTCAAAGGGGCCTTTTCTGACCACCCTATCTATTGCAGTACAGCTCACCTGCTCCCAGCCACTGACTTGCCCTTACCCTACTGCATAGCACTTAAATCATTATCTGAAATTTTACATGACAATACCACCTTCATGATGATAGGCAATTTATTGTCTTGTTCATTGTTGTATCTTGAACACTGAGAACAAGTGCCTGGTTCCTAGTAGGCAATAAATATTTGTTGAATGAATGCCTATAATAGATATAAACATTTTAAAGTGAGTAAATAAATGCATGCAGTCTTGTAGATGAAACACAGACCATTTAAATACAATGTGAAAATATTTATGAGTGCATAGAAGAGGAATTCCTAAGCATTTCTGGAGAGAATGATGCTGAGCTGAATCTTGATAAAATAGAGTTACTTAAGCTTGGAATAGGTGGAAAAGGTCTTTTGATCAAGGTGCATTAACATAGAGGTACAAGAACAATAGATAGGGCTGGCCTAAAACCTTTCATTAGGAATCTATAGGCCTGGGGTGTGACCACCTGCCATAACTGCCCAGTTAGAAACCTATGATCAGATCACCTTGTGAGGTTGCTTTCCATAGAACACCCCCAACACTTTTTTTTTTTATATAAGAGAGATATTAAGGGGGGAAAAAAGTAACTCTCTGGCTTAGAATTCAGACTTACATATCATCTTAATAGGGAAAGGGGAGGGTAGATATAGGCCTCTTTGGGGAGAGTAAATAAGTTTTAGGAGAGATGAATGGACCCTTAGAAGAATAGCTGGGAAGTGTATTTCATTTGGGATAAAGTTTGTCTGGGTGTGGTGTTGACTTCTAGTTTCCTCTCCTGTGATAAGGGCTTTAGGACAACTGAGTTCCTTTTGGAGGATTTGCGTTTAGGCAGATAAGGGGAGTTCAAAGAAAGCATCTCCCTGCATTTACTGTTTATCAAGTACTTACGGCTCAAAATAATCATTAAGCCAAAGTGGTGTATTTTGGGGGTGCATATCCTGTTACCCTTCATTAGTTAATGAAAAATAATCCCCCCTTTCTGGTATCACATTCTTGCAGAGATCAATATCACTGGAGAAATGTCTTTGTCGTTATGTTCATACTCTACTAAGATGGTGGTTTGTGAACCAACCCTTCTTCTCTTGCACCTGCTGGGATTGGAAAGACTCATACAAACAACTGTGCCACTGTGATTTTGGGTTCTGTGACCACTACATAACTCTGAGGGGAATAATACCCAGGACAATAGAGATTCCACCCCAGGAGCAGGCCTGGGAAAACGGGGTTACGTAGAGTTGAGTCTGTTTATCTCTTTATCTCATCTTATTTCATCCATCCTACGTATCAGTTAGCTTTTGTTGTATTACAGTAGACCATGCCAAAACTTGGTGGCTTAAAACAGTAATTATTTATTTGCTTACTCTTCTGCATGTTGGCAGTCTGGTCTAAGTAGTCTTGTACATTTGCTGGGAGCTACAATCATACTCAGCCTCACTTACTGGCAGTTGACTGTCATCAGGGGTGATGGATGTTAATGGGTTGTTGGCTAGTCCAGGCTTGTTCACATGTGGTAATAGCATTCTTAAAAGTAGCAAGAGAGAGCAAACCCTAAAACACAAGCACCTTTGAGGCCTTTAGTGACAGCATGTTTGCTAAAATCCTATTGGCCTCAATAAGTCACATGACAGACCACAGATTTAGAGGGTAGAGAAATAGACTCCACCTCCATGAGAAGAACTATACAGGGTCATCACAAAACAGTGTAGAAATTGGGATAAGGAGAATTTATTGCCAATTTTACCACTCATGTACCATATACCCAACAAATATTCTCTTTTCATTAAGTGCATAGTGTAAAAGCATGCTGGACTTAAATCCCAACAGTTGACTAGAAGGAACAGATTCAGGGTGCTTGAAAAATCACTGTGAGCCCAGAAGTTTTTCTGCAACAGGAGTTAATTTCTGAGCCAACTTTCCAATGTTTTGAGAGAGAAAAGTTAAACATAGCGCGGGAGAATAGACGGCAGCATTTGTGGATAAACACACACATTTTTCTTGTTTTAAGATCCAATTCATTCTGTGTTCTCATATAGAAATTGGAAAGATATGTGGAGTTTGATATATGTTAGTAGCAATTTATACAACAGTGAAAGGTGGTCACTATACCTGATTACAGTGAAGAAACAAGTTCAAGCAAAAGATATTGCAATCAAGAACCACCTTGCAATTGCGTACCTTATTGATAATGGAGGACAATGCTTGCCACTACAGATAATAATAGAAATGAATTAATAGTCATTTGATTTCTTTATAGATTCATATAAATGTTTATCATTGGACAACGCTGGTAATCTTCACTCATAGCGTGAAGTTTTTAACCTTTGATCTCTGGAACATTGATGATATTCTCCATCAGATGCCAATACCTAACTATGAGACTAATTAAAGAGATTAATTTCTCTAACTCTGAGATATTTTTTTCTTAAAGAATATCACTGACCTTATGTGTGGTAACTAAGGACAATGTGGTAATTTTTTGCTTATTTGGAAGTATGCAATCAATTTAATTCAGCTCAGCCAGTATTTTGAGCATCTGATTTGGGGTAGTCATTGTGCTGGGGTCTGGAGATATAATGGTGAATAGGTAGGTATGTGTGGAGCCAATATTTTGTCAGGAAAGACATAGATTAAGTAACTGATTATAAATATGTTAAGTATTTGCAAGAGAGCATATATGTTTGACAAACTGAGAGCAACCCAAAGTAGCGATATCAGAGGATGCAATGGGAAATGATGAATGGTGAGGCTGGAGGGTCTGGCAGCCACCAGATCATTAAAAATAAATCAATGAGATTGATAGGAAAGGCATTTTTCTTTTTGGAGATTGTCATATATATACATAGAATGTGTAAACTTCAAAAAGTATGAAAAGTCTCTGGCTGTGCTTCGTATATCCTCTAGGGCAAGAGAAGTGTTCAAACTCTTTTTTTATGGATTTACATCATTATACAGTAGCTACCTAGTTTCCTAAAAAAGCATGTGGATTGTTTCTAATCTTTTGTTATTATAAACAATATTGCAATATATATATATATATATATATATTTCTTGCAGAAATATTTTTGCAGAATAGATTCCTAGAAGTGGAAGTGCTGAGTTAAGGTGTATATGCATTTCAGATTTTATTAGAAACTAGTGCTTCACAAAATGGGGTATTCAAATGAACAGTATGCATATGAAAAGATACTTAATATTATTCATATGGAAAATGCAAATTAAAGCCTCAGAGAGATACCATTACACCCCCTTGAGAATGGCTAAAATTAAAAAGACTAGCAATAACAAATGTTGGGAAGAATATGTTCAACTGGAACTCTCTTACATTGCTCATGAAAGTGTAAATTTATACAACACTTCAGAAAACTGTTTGGAAATATCTATTAAAGTTAAAGATATTCTATGACCTAGTAATCCCTAGAGCAATGAATATATACACCCACTAAAAAATGTATAAGAATATTCACAATAGCTTTACTAGAAATGGTGTATCAATAAATGTTTATCAACAGGAAATTGACAAAGAATTTGAACTACTGATACACTCATCTATGTGGATGAATCTTACAGACATGGTATTGAAAATAAGCACACCAAAAAAATACTAACTGTATGATTTCTTTTATATGAAATTCAAGAATAGGCAAAACTCTGTGAAGATGGAGGTCTAGATTGACACGCTTCATCTCCCTCCACAACTGAAAAGGAATACAACTACCACAAAACCAGAAATAACCAGAAGTACCAGAAAATAAATAGAAGTCCAACATATGAAGTTATAAAGAAGTGGTGCTCATTTGGACAGGTAGGAGGGACAAAGCTGGGGAGGGGAGTTCAAACTGTGCTGTCTGGGGCAGCAGCAGCAACGGAGGCAGGACAGTGGTAAGCACAGACACCCATATTTAAGGGGAGGTGAGAAGCACTTGGGGAGCACCCCTGGCTGCAGAACAGACCTGTCAGCTTGCAGTTCTGAAGCTGTGGAAGGCAGACCTCCATTGCCTTGGACTGTGAGGCCCGGAAGGGGTGGGGACAGTGCAGGAGGCTCCCGGTCTCTCAGCGGAAAGTGAATGGCAGGAATCTATCTTGGACCCCCACCCCCCTGTAGAAAATGCCACAGTGTGGTGAGACGGGTCACCCGGTTGTGAAGAGTGCATGGGGCTCCACCCCCTATAGTGTAGGAGCTGTGACAGCCCTGTCCAGGAAACAAAGGTAAACACAAAATGGTCAGGATGGCACAGATCATGATAGAGGCCCCAGTGATGCAGCTGACCAGCCAGCAAATATCTGATCTAAGGAAGCAGCAGATAGGAAATCTTTCTGAGGCTCAGTTCAGAGCTTTGGTTATAAAAATGCTTACAGACCTAAAAGCAGATCTTAAACAAGATGGGGTAGGAATGAAGGCTAGTACTGCTGAAATGAACAAAAACACATATAAAACTAGTGGTGAGGGAAGAAAAACCAGGGATCAAATCAACAAATCAGAACATAGGGAAGGAACAAACAGTCAACCAGTGCAGAAAGAGGAAATGAGAAGTGAGGAAAATGAGGAGAGGCTCAGAAACTTATTGGACAGCTATAAGCGGGCTAAAATCCAAACCACAGGGCTGCCAGAAGGTGAAGAAGAACTAGAAATTGAAAAATTATGCAAAAAAATAATGAAGCAGAACTTTCCTAACTTGGGAAAGGAAATAGACTTACAGGTCCAGGAAGCACAGAGAGTTCCAGAAAAACTGAACCCAGGGAGAACCACTCCAAGACACATTAAAATCAAAATGTCAGAAATTAAGGATAAAGAGAGAATCTTAAAAACAGCAAGAGAGAAGAAGAGAATTACATACAAAGGGGTCCCAATAAGACTCTCAGCTGATTTCTCAAAAGAAACTCTGCAGACAAGAAGGGACTGGCAAGAAATATTCAAAGTAATGAAAAGCAAAAACCTACAACCATGATTACTCTATCCAGTGAAGCTGTCATTCAGAATAGAAGGGCAGAGAAAGTGCTTCCAGGACAAAGTAAAACTGAAGTAGTTCATCAGATCCAAACCACTGTTATATGAAATGTTAAAGGGACTTGTTTAGGAGAAGGAGGATCAAAACTATGAACATTAAATGAAAACTGTATCACAACAACCAACAACAGAAGCTAGGGAATTGAAACAAAGGCAGACTAAGTAGGCAATGAGAGTGGGAAAAGAATTATAGGTATGAGGAACATTTTGGGAAGAGGTCAATGGGGAGGGGGAAGGGGTAAAGGGAGGGAGATGGTACAGGAATTAAGAAGCATAGTAGGAGGGAGTGGAGTAGACAGGAAGATGTTGAGAAGAACTATATGCACAATCAATGGGCATGGACTAAGGTGGGGGACAATTGGAGAGAGGCAGGTCACTGGGTGGAGGGGAACAAAGGGAAAAGAAATTGGGACAACTGTAATAGCATAAAGAATAAAGCATATTAAAAAAATTTAAAAAGAATAGGAAAAACTAATCTGTTATGACAAGAGTTAAATATTTTAATCTTGATGTTGGTTACATGATATTTTACATATATAAAGTCATTACATTGCATAGTTTATATTAGTACACTTTACGTGCTTTAGAGTATATATGTTATACCTCCATGAAAAATAAAATTAATATAAATAAAAGGAAGATAACAAATTTTGCTAGAAGATAGTGCAAAATTGTCCTCCAAAACATTGTACAAATAAATATGCACCCCTATCTAAAGAAGAATGCCAACTTTTTCCCTTCTTTCCCAACACTGGACATTATTAATTCTTTTATTTTCTGAACTTTTAAGTGAAATAAAAACCCCACTGGTATGTTATGATTTTAAAATTATTACTGATATTGAAATGAAATTTCATATTCTTATTAGATATCTCCATTTTTATCCCATGAAGTATTTATTCATACTTTTGTGTATTCATTTATTATTTCATTTTGACTGTTATTCATTGATTCACAGGAGCTTTTTATATATTTGGGATATTAGCTGCCGGTTTGTTATAGTGTATAAATATTTTCTATCATGTTTTCATTGCTTAAAAAAACTCATTCATTGTGTTTGTCTCTTATGGAAATATTCTTTCCTTTTTTCTCCTGTACTCAAAATTCTTTTTCTTTTTCTCCTTCTTCTTCTTCCTTGGTTGTTTGACTTCTTGAGTTTGTCATATATAGAAAAGCCCTCATTCTGATATTATAAAAATAATTATTTTCTTTGTGATATTTAATCCATCTGGAATTTGTTTTTGTGTGTTATAGGAAGTAGAAATTGATATTCTTTTTTCTCAAAAGATAGGAAAATTTCCCAATGATTTGAAGTACTACTTTTATCTTGTATTATCCTATTCTCCATGCATATGTCTATTTCTGAACTATCTGTTCAGCTCCCTTGATCTATTTCTCTATCAACAATTGAATACCACACAGTTTTAATTAGTTGATTTTTTTGTATATTTTAATATCTAATAGGACAAATTTTCTCCTCCCTCCCTTTTGTCCCCCCTGAATCCCTTTCTTTCTCCCTTTTCCCTCCTTCTCTCCTTCCCTTCCTTCTCTTCCTCTCCCCTCCCTTGCTCCGCTCCTTCATCCTTCTCTTCTTTTTTCTTTTTTTTTTCCTCCTCCTCCTCATCTATTTCTGCTTTTTCCTTCTGTCTCTTCCTCTTCCTTTTACTCTTCTCTACAACATTTAGGCTGTTCTTTAACATCTTTTCTCCCAGATGAACTTTCAATTCAGTTTTTCAAGTTGAATCTTCCTTTTAGGATGTAGTATACTTCTTTACTTAGTTCTTATTTTATGTCTTCCATAAAATTCTAGAGTTAACTTTAGAGAGATGCTGTTTTATTTTTTTTTTAAACAGTATTCTGAACTATTTTATAAAACTTCCTTTAATGAGATCGTTTTTCATTATATTTTTAAAGTGAACTTTGTTGTATACAAAATAATATTTCTCAATCTGTACATGTTTTCTTATTTGTTCTAAAATTTTAATCTCTAGGATACTCTAATTAGGCCATTATGTCTCTTATATATAGGGATAAAAATTCCTTTAATTTATAGTATTTTGTATTTGTTTTTTTTATTTTTATTGCATTTTCTAAAAGAGCCAGGCAATATTAACAGTAATAGGTAATGATATTCTTATCTTAGGTTTTATTAGAATGCTTATAAATTTAATAATTAAAAAAATATATCCTGTTAGTCTGTGATAATGACTTTTATTAAGTATGTTTTGATCTATTCTTACTTTACTAGGATTTTTCATCACAGTTGGTTTAAAATTCACATACAGGGTGAAACAAAGTAGGTTTACAGTTGTACATATGGAAAATAATACAATAATTAATAAAGAATAATACAATAATGACTATTTTGCATACAACTGTAAACCTACTTTTGCCTCACCCTGTATGTACTTTTAATTCTAAAGTTAATTTTAAACAAGGAAAAAAATATAATTACTTAGTCAGTTTTTCTCATATTTATAAGAAAAAAGATTCACTTATTTATTAAACAAATAGTCATTGAGTACCTTGTATAGAGCAGCAATTTTCAATCCTTTTCATCTCATGGCTCACATAAAGTAGTTACTAAAATTCTGCAGCATAAAAAATTGATTTTTTTGCCCATTTGACAAAAAAATAGGTAAAATGTTGATTCATTGCTGTTGTTATTATTATTATTTTACCATCTAAGGGAAAAGAGGTCAGTGACCCTGACTAGATAGTCAGGCATTGCATATTTAAAACATTCTTGCAGCACACAGGTTAAAAATTGCTGCTAAAAAGATGATATGATGTGAATGTTATTCCTAACCCCAGTGGCTGAGAGAGTTCTGCAGAGAAAATGTTATTTTAGTATCCAAATTTTTAAAAGCTCAAAGTGAAATTTCGACTGCACCAAGTGCTGATAGTTGCTTAAAAAACAAAACAAAACAAAAAAAAAAAACTTTGCCTATGCCAGGCAAATTAATTTTCTCTGGGGGAGACTCATTGTTTAGTGCATGAGTTAAAAATTTTCATGGTAATTGAGAAACAAATTATACTGTTATCACATATCATCACAGATATTTAATGGCTATCCGTTGGGTATGTTTAAATGTGCTGGCCACCTCATGAAGTTTTAGTTTCTAGAGAGGTGTGAGAATGACTGGTTTCATAAATACAGTGTTATTAAATATCTCATTGGTTTTATTATTTTGGAGTAACGTGAGAACCTGTTGGATCAAGAATTAAACCTTTTCCCTAATCAGTGGTTCTAGGAAGTAATTGAAACAGATGCCATTAAAATAAACTACAAATACACTTTTAGGTGACCATATGAATTGCTGAGATGGTAACTTTATGGTTACTTTATGTTAGGCTACTGAAAAAGTCTGTTACATTTTTTTCGTAAAATAAAAGACATATTTTTTTTATTTTCTCCAATAACTTTACGGATTTGGATATCTTGAGTATTTTGGCTATCTCTTGCTATTGGCTTCTAGTATGTAGAGGCCAGGGGTACTGCTAAACATCTTCCAATACATAAGACAGACTCATAGCAAAGAATTATTTGGCCAAAATAATTGACACATTTGACACATTTGATCAGTCATAGCTCCTTCTCTGTAGACTGCACAAATCTTTGCATTTCAGTTGTGTTTTTACTTTTCTTGAAATAATGAAGCCTTACATGCTGTAAATGTTGTGTATGTTCTTCCATCTTCAATATTAAAATGGCTGCATAAAAATTCACCAATTTTGGTAAGTTTTTTAAATAAATGCATGCTGATATGACAGCTGTCACAATACAATCTAATGAAATTGTTTCAAATGACGTTAAAGACAACTAAGCAGTACTAGAGCCATCATATGGAAAAAACATAATGGACTTTTTGGCCAATCCAATATAATAATCAGAATAATGCAGTAGACAGCATAATCACCGTCATTTTACAGAACAGTTAAGAATGTTGGCAGGTAAGTACTAGTAAGTGGGGATGCTGGACTATAAACATGAACAATCTGGCCTCAGAGACTGTGTCCTTAACCAGTGTGATGTAGTAGTAGTAGTAGTAGTAGTAGTAGTAGTAGTAGTAGTACTAGTAGTAGTAGTAGTAGTAGTAGTAGTAGTATAGTAGTAGTAGTAGAATAATTAGCAGTAGAATTAGTAGAATGGTAGCAGCAGAGTAATATTAAGGAGCAGGAGGGCTGGTGATTGAGAGTGAAGACACTGGAACCAGACTGCTTTGGTTTAAATCCTAGTTCTGATTCTAACAATAAGTGAGACCCCAGGCAAGTCACATCATCTCTTTGGCTTCAGCTTTCTTATTTGTGAAGTAGGTATTGGGGAAGGATTGGGTGATGTAATAGATGTACTCAGAATAGAGCCTGGCACATAAGTGCTCATTAAAAGTTAGCTGTTTATATTTATATTATTGCTATCTGTTCTGTAGCCTTAAAAAGATTAGGAAAGACATGCATGAGGAGACCTTTTTTCCCTTCCTTATTCATCTTTAAAATCCCATCATATTCTCCTTTCTTAGTTTTACATACTTCTCCTCACCTTAGGATGTATTTTGTAGGGAAATCTGATTTTCTAGTTTCTGGAGATATATGCCTCACCTGTCTAGATATATTATAAATTTCTTCAGAGTATGGTCAGCAATATATTAAAAATATTTTGTTTGGTAGATGATGAGACAAGCCAGTCTTGGAGTAATCAAAATATAGAAATTAGACATGTAACTGAGGGGCAGGCAGACCCAAATGGGAGGAAAGGGTGGAATTTTTCTCAGCTAATTAGAGCAAGCTGACCATCCATGTGGACATCTCAGAAAATCAGGGGTAAGTCTCTAGCAAAGAGTGGCTTTGGGGCTGTGCTTTGATCTTTGAGAAGAAGGGTAAGGGTATGGAAAGGAGATACCAGTGAAAGGAGGTAATATGCTTGTTGAGGCTGGGTTGCATTACTTATAAAAAGCCAGTTAAAAATTCAGTTTCTCTATTACATTAGACACATTTAAGTGCTCAGTGGACACATGTGGATAGTAATTATAGCCTTGGACAATACAGTATAACACAGTTCTACCATCACATGAAGTTCTACTGGCCCAGATGGTACTTGGAACACATTGATTGCCTGAAAGAGCAGACTAAACAAAAATTATTTGTCTTGTCTGCTTCATAGTTTTTTGAAAATTAATAGCTCTTTTCAGATGGTCAGTATTCTGGGTATCATTTTTTAACCTTTTGTTTGAACCATGACTTTATTATACAATTTTACAAAATTTTTTTGTAATTTAACATTTTAACTTTTAATTATAAATATTTCAAGCATATGCAAAAGTATACAGAATACAAGGTGACCTGAGTAAGTTGAAAAGTTTTCATTTTCATGATGGCTTCTAAAAAAACGCTTCAGTAGAGGACCTTTTTTTCTAAGGTTCCACAGTGAATTCTACTGTTGGTTAAGTTGTAGGAATTTGTGTTTCCTCGCGGCCACTGTTTCTGCAATTGAACAAACTTTTCCTTTTGACTGTAAGAAACTGGGTGAACTTCACGTAACTCTATGGCCCTTTTTGTTCTTTCTCTTTTTCCAACGGACCCCCTCAACATTTTGATTCTTCATTCAAAACCCCTTTGGGACCACTCCTAGAAACATTTCGTCAAGAGAGTTTGTGTTAGGGAAACAATGTGAGAACTGTGTGTGCATGTGTGCATGTTGGTGTGTGTGTGTTGGTTGGTTGTGAGCCGAGTTGGCAGTTGAGAGATTTGTAATCCACTTGCCATGGTTTCCAAAGCAACCTGTGTAGATGACAAAAAGCTGCTTTCAATAACAGGATTAAAAATCAGTTTTCTTGCTCTTGGTATTTGCCTTTAATTTGTGTATTAAGTTCTTTATTTTTAAACTTCACTGCTAATTGATTCATTTATTGCTCTTGAAACTAACAATCACATTATTTAAATCAGTGCCTTACATTTGAATTCTTCTCCTCCATTTATCAAAGATGTTTATATGTCGTCTCACAAGTTTTACAACATTCTTGGAGTGCAGCTAGGGCAGATATAATTCTTCCAACTTTGTGGGAAAACTTCAGGTCAGAGTATTCTATGTGAGTGGTTCACTTCCAATTGCATAGTTTATAGCAGAAAAATAAGTCTAGAACACGGGCTTCTGACTTTGGCTCCTTTACACTCTGCTGCCTAACTTAAAGGGAGATAAAATCATCAACAGGTAGTAGCAGATGTAGACATTAATGTGAGCCTATTTCAGTTTTCTCTAGTAGCCTTTTACAACTAGATTGGGAGGGTTTATAAGAACTTTAATATCATAATCTGTGATCCAATATTTGTATTCTTACAGCTTAAATTGCAAGGCTCCTTACAGAGCATGTCTCTGCCCTTGGACTTGGAAACTGCCTGTGGAATGAACAGTCTCTCTGTGCTGTTTGATTTCTGCTGATAAGTAACCCAAAGCTTTTCTTCTACAACCGTGGGCTTGAATTTGGACCTCAGTACATACCTAATCATATCTTACCGATTGTTCTTGTATCACAGCCCCACGTGCTGACCACTGACGGGGTCAGCCGGCCATTGTTGAATTTTCCAGTTTCCCCTGTCAATCAGAAAATGAATCATGTAAATCTGTGGTCTTGTTCCCCCTAGTATCCCATCTCTTCGATCATCAGCTCCTTGCACTTTTCCTTTTGCATTTAAGACCCTGGTTCAGTCTCCTCACTTTGGAACATGTCTCCTGTTTATACTGAGGGCTATGTTCCTGATTTACAAATCTCTTGATAGTTTTTTGCATTTTTTGTTAATAGTTGTGTGTTTGTATTTCTTTTATCTTTGCTTAATTTAGATGCAATGAAGAGTGGTAGAAATAAATGGAGTTTGAAGTCAGACAAGTTTGAGTTCTGATCTCTCCTCTACTAGTTACTATAAATAAAATGAATACATTTGGGCAAGCTACTTACATTTTATAAACTTTGCTTTACTTATTAAAAAAATCAAAGAATCAAACAAATCAGGAATAATATCTACCTTGCCAGTATATTGTAACAATTGATTACATCTTGAAACCCAGTAAGCTCTTTATAAGTACAGTCGTCATTTCCTCCTTAGAACTAAAAAGTGAATGACAGATATCAGGTAATCTTTAGGTAGTCCATGCACCCACAAAAGACCTTACAGAGTGAACAATTATATGAGTAAGTTCCATTGAAATCAGTAAGTACTGCTATGTGCCCCAAAATGTGCCCTGCAAGGCCCTGTGCTGCTGTCTTTAGCAGCTTGCCATACAAGCCATAGTCGTAGTTATGTGTTATTTTAAATATTTAGGACCTTTCTGTACTCTGATTTTTATTTCACTTTTTGCCCCTCTCAGTTGCTTTTATTTGCCCTATGCTTCTTTTAAGAATCTGTAGTTTATGTATTTTACTTAAGTGAAGTGTGCAGGGGTGTTGTTGTTGTTGTTGCTGTTTTCCTTGTTGTTCCTCTGTGGCTTACAGAAGGGGAATGCAGATTTGCAGCTAGTTCATAAGTGAAGACTCTTCCTGCACATTCAACACTGTTGACAGCATAGCCTCTTCAACAAGTGGTATTGGGAGATCTGGACAGGTACATGCAAAAAAAAAAAAAAAAGAAAAGAGACTAGACCACCAACTTACACCACACACCAGAATAACTCAAGATGGTTCAAAGACTTAAATGTAAGCTATGACACCATAAAAGTCCTACAGGAAAACATAGGCAGTAAAATTTCAGATATCCCACGCAGCAATGTTTTCACCAATATATCTCCTAGGGTAAGGGAAAGAAAGGAAAGAATAAATAAATGAGACTACATCAAACTAAAAAGCTTCTGCTCAGCTAAAGAAAACAGCAAGATGAAAAGGGAACCAACTGTATGGGAAAACATATTTGCCCATGATACCTCAGACAAGGGTTTGATCTCCAAAATATATAAAGAACTCATACAACTCAACACCAGGAAGACAAACAATCCAGTTAAAGAATGGACAGAGGACCTGAACAGAAACTTCTCCAACGAGGACATTCAAAGGGCCCGCAGGCATATGAAAGGATGCTCAGCATCACTAGCCATCAGAGAGATGCAAATTAAAACCACAATGAGGAACTACCTCACACCAGTCAGAACGGCCATCATCAACAAATCAACAAACAACAAGTGCTGGCGAGAACGTGGAGAAAAGGGAACCCTACTGCACTGTTCGGGGGAATGCAGACTGGTGCAACCACTGTTGAAAACAGTATGGAATTTCCTCAAAAAACTAAAAATGAAACTGCCTTTTGATCCAATGATCCCACTGCTAGGATTATACTCCAAGAATCCTGAAACATTAGTTCAAAAGAACCTATGCTCCCCAATGGTCATAGTAGTGTTACTTACAATATCAAAGTGCTGGAAACAGCCTAAGCGCCCATCAGTAAATAAGTGGATCAGAAAACTGTGGTACATTTACACAATGGAATACTATGCAGCAGAAAGAAAGATGGAACTCCTACCATTTGCGACGGTATGGATGGAACTGGAGAGTATTGTGCTGAGTGAAATAAGCCAGGTGGTGAAAGACAAATACCATATAATCCCACCTAATACAAAAACTTAATGAACAAAACAAACAAACAAGCAAAATAGAACCAGAGGCATGGAAACAAAGAACAGACTGGCAGTGACCAGTGGGAACGGGGAAGGGTGAGAAGGGGGGAAGGAAGGGGAAGGGTCTAGTCCAGGAACATGTATAAAGGACCTATGGACATGGATAACAGGGTGGGGATTGACTGTGGGAGTCGGGGTAGTGGGTGGGGTAGGGGAGAGCAATGGGGGAAATACTGGGACAACTGTAATAGGACAACAATATAAAAACCCTTTGTCTCAGTTTTCTTATTTATAAATGAAATGGTACCTACTTTAATTAATTATTAGGTTTTAATAATTAGGATTAAATGAGTTAATGCACAGAAAATACTTGGAAGAGTGCCTAATCCACAGTAAATGAGTGAGTGAGTCATTGAGATGTCTCCAATGTCAGGGTGCCATTTGGTGGGGATCAAGAGTGTCCAGCCTTGGAGCAAGACAGCCCTTTGCAACAGACATCAGCAAGGCTCAAGGGTGCCATTTTCCTCAAACTAAGACTGACTTTCTGCAGGACTCCTCATCTCAATCAGTATGAACCAGATATGAGGCTCTGGATTGTTGCTGCTTCTGGCAAGATACCCCCCTACCTCTTTTTCCTAAACACTTATAACCTTTCAACCACTTTGTGTTTTCTGTATGTCAGAAATAATATCTTGATGTTCTTCATCACTGTTCTTATACTCCCAGGCCTCTCTCATACTCTGGCCTCTAATTCTTAAGTATCTTAAGGAGCAGAAACTACTCTTAACAAAGTTAAGCATTGATTTCTACATTGCCAAGTTAGATGAGAAGATGAGGTAAATTCTCAATCCTTCTTTTACTTGACGGACTGCAGCATTTAACACAGATGATAACACTTATTTTTAAAACACTGCTTCCATAACACCCACCTTGTCTTCTTTTTCCTCCTATATTTTTGTTTACTTTTCATTTTTCCCTTTGTTTTTGTCAATTCCTTCTTATCTCTCTGATATGTCGGAGTACCCCAGAACTCAGCCCTTGGAAGTATTTATTCCTCTTTCTCTATTCCTTTTTCTAGTTGATTTTATTTAATTTCATGACTTTAAATACTATTATGTGGTGATGATTCCCGAATGTGTATTTGCAGCCCTGGCCTTTCCTCAACTCCAGAAACTTATAACTAGCAGCTTAGATATATCATGTGGATCTCTACAGACATCTCAAACCTAATATATCCAAAACTGTTCCTGATATTTGTCACTAAACCAGCCCCCATGCTGACTTTTCCATTAATTGTAATTTTATCCTTTCAGGTACTCAGGACAAGATTTGGGTATTATCTTTGACTCTTCACTAGTCTGTCTGCAAATTGCATTGGCTCTACCTTCACAATATATCCAGAATTCCACCACTTCTCATCACCTTTACCACCAAACCTCCATTCATTCTCCCTTGGATTACTACAGTAACTTCTTAATAGCCCCTCTTATTTCTGGTTTTGTTCCCCTGCAGTCTAGTCTCTGAATGGTTGCCCAAGAGATATTGTTAAAGTGTAAACCAGATCACCTTACACCTCTGTTTACAACTCTCTAGTGACTTGCAATCTAAAAGTCTGTATGATCTCACTAACCTCCTAGTTCCCACAACCTCTCTGCCTTCGTCTCCATATGCCCCCTAGTTCAATCTATTGTGTAATTCTTCCCTCAGACATGACTACAGTTTTACCTCAGGAAGAACGTCCCTACCCACTCTATCTAAAAATTACAGTCTTCTCCCAATATTTCGTATATTTCTTTTTTTTAACCTTATTTTCCCCCTTAACACTAACCATTATTATACGTACATATTTTTATTTACATTGTTCATTATCCACTTAACCCACTAAAAGATAAGCTCCATGTGGTTAGGAATATTTGTCTATTTTGTTTCAGCACTGTGCTTGGAACAGAGCCTGGCATGCAATGATAATCAGTACATCCTGAGGGTATTATTATTTAATTCTAAGTCCATATAGAACTAATGGCCACTATGCCCTACCATTCTATGCAGAATTTTCAAAGCTAGAAGGAAACATGAAGAGCATATGGTCCAATCTCTCTGATTCTGAGGGTCCTGGAGAGCAGAAAGGTGAAGAGACTTGTCTACAGTCCTACGGACAGCAACGGAGCCTTGACAAAGCTCTAGGCTGACTGAGAACTTTCTGCAAAACTTTAGCTATTTATGCCATAATCTTAACTTACTAATATTTTTCTTAAATGCTAAGTCTGTTAGTGAAGCCCCTGCAGTTGGGAAAAAGGTGTCCCCATTTGACATGTCTCACATAATGCCAAACACATTTCTAGTTTGAGAATTATGGTTCTACCTTTTAATTTTATTTTTTTAGCAGTGTAATCATTTTCACAACAAGAGGAACTGATAGGGTTCAAACAAGAGTAAAACACAATCATTTTTTCCTGTAGATTAAACTGTTACATTTTAGATAATAAATATAAATAGCTTTCCATAGTTAACTTATCAAAAAACATAACCTCTGCCTATTGAGTTTCTTATTCTGCCAAACAAAAAAATAAATAGTGAAGTTCTGCCCATGGAAGAATCTGTGTGCCAAAAGCTGCGTATTTTTAATTTCAAAATTTTTGCATCAAAATGAATATGCTAAGACCATGGTTTCTTTGCAAACGAAACAAGAAGACACTATACAAGTAAATACAGCAGCTAAATTTTTCTCTTTATTTCCAAGTATTCTCTGTTCCAGTATAGAATTTTCTACATTAATAAAATAATTTTTTAATTATAAAAAGGTATGCAGTTTCAATCCATTGCTTAAGGTCAGATATACTGATATCAATTCAATAAGGCAAATCATGCTTTTTAGCTATTCACTTATGTGCTAAAACATCAGCTTTGCCTAATTTCTGGGTTTACTCCATGACTTCTCTAATAAAAGTAATAAAACAGTCTTAGTGAAGGATTCTAGTAAGAAGTTGCTTTTCTACCTGGAGCCAAATAGACTCTCCTTCCTCCATTTTGTTCCTTTTTATTTCTTCACTGTTTTGGTATCATGTAGATGGGCAAAGTCTTGATAAGACATTTCATTTAATTTTTCAGGCAACAAAATTTTAATATTTTAGTGATTCTTTATTATTGGGCTCTTTTTTTGATCTGTGCTTTACATATTTTGAATATGTTATCTAGGGTTAACAGAAATATTCACTAGCACCAACTTTCTTGGAACAAAGCAAAATTTTTCTTCTGTTCTTCTTGCTACAAAAGTTGTTTTTAATTCTAAAGTTGGTTTTGCCTCAGTAAAGTCTGGTTTTCTCACAAATACACGTACATCTGTAAATTAGTGCACTGTCTCAGAAATAATGGGTTGCTATTATGGGGGGCTGAAAAAGAGATTAGATAATCCTTACCCTAAAACATGGAAAAGAAAATTTATACTTTAGATAAAGGCTGGCCTGAGTGGTGGCTTCTTTAAGTTCTTTCAATTTTAAGATTGTGTGATTCTAAAATGATGTTAAGCATTTTGTATTCTCTATTCTATGGAACATATGGTGGAAAGTGGACATAATTATACATAATTCTTAAAAAAGATTTTATTTGTTGATTTTTAGAGAGAGAGGGGAAGGGTAGGAGAAGGAGAAAGAGAAAAATATCAAAGTGTGGTTGCCTCTTGCATACCCCAAGCTGGGGACCTGGCCTGCAACCTAGGCATGTGATCTGACTGGGAATTGAACTGGCGATCCTTTGGTTCACAGGCTGGCATTCAATCCACTGAGCCACACCACTAAGGGCTAGTTATACATAATTTTTAAATAAATAAGCTTTGTGAAAGCTAACTTTGAAATACAAGTGAATAACAATTATTAATAAATATTTTTAGGAATATTATTAGAATATATGTATATATATTGGTGCAGATAGACTCTTAAGAAGCTACACCATCGTCTCTCGAGACGGACGGCTGCTGACGATATGTATATATAGTAAATGCATATATGTATATATTACATGCAAGTTTCTTTATTTTTCATTTATTTTTTATTGTTGTTCTATTATAGTTGTCCCAATTTCCCCCCCTCAAGTTTCTTATCAGATACATCTTTTGCAAATATTTTCTCCCATTTTATGGGTTATTATTTTACTTTTTTTTTTGGTATTCTTTGTAGCATACATTTAAAATTTTTTTATGAAGTCCAATTTCTACCTTTCTCTTTTGTTGTTTATGCTTTTAGTATAACATCTGAGACCAGCCATGTTTAAGAAGAATTTTTATATCTCTTCTACATATCACATCAACTTAGCCATCACATCTAAGTTTTTAATACTTATTCAACTCTGATTATAATAGCTTTAGCCATAATGTATATTCTTTGCTTTTTTGATTAGTTGATCTTTAATAATCCCACTACAAATGCACTATTACATAATTCTCTAACACTTAACACTGTTTCTTTTTTTAGTGTGGGAGATACTTTAATCCTGAATTCTTATTCTTATGGCTCAGTACAAAGGTTGCTCTTATATCTTGAGAGATACCCCTTTGATTCCCTTCTGGAAGAAGATGAAGATATATCTGTGGATGAATCCATGTTAAAGGAAGTTAAAAAACAGTGAGTTTTGAAATTTTTGTTGGTACTCTCTTAACATATTTTATTATTCATCTAGTATAATATTATGAACATATTAGAATGAGAAATATCCATAAAAAGACTAGTCATAGGAATATTAGATATGATTCTGTCATCTTTTTTTTTCGAGTAAAGAATGGATATAAAATTATTTTCTCTAAAGATAAATGTATGAAGCTACTTTAATCACACACCTCTAAACTATGTCTTATGAGGTTAGAGCTACGAAGTTAAAAACCAGAGCTTTGAACTGAGGTTCTCAAATTTTCTTGGTTCACAAAGCCCTTAGTGTCTTAGTAACTTTTTTATGACACTGCAAAAGAAATGCTTAACACTTCTGTTTATTACGTAGTTAAATCCAAATGACCTAATGCATATCTTTGTTCTAACAGCCTAGTGCCTTTGGACATTGCAGAACTTCTCAGACTTTGGAATCAGATTGCACATAGTCATTGTCATTTTGTGTTCCACATTAGTTTTTGCATGGTTCTTGCATTTTAAAAGAAACGTCTGAAAACCTAACTTTTTAAAGCTGTCATTATGAGGAATGTAGTGATCTAATGCTGAAATTATGAACTACCTCAAACTAGTAGTTCACAGTGTCCAACAGATACAGATAGAATTTGAAATCTGATCCTCATTCTTATGTAAAGTTGGCCAAGTTATTTAACTTTATTGAGCTTTATTTTCCTCACTTTCAAAATATGATTACTAAATCTATACACAGAATGTTATAGGGACTAATTAGTGGAATCCCTTGCATAATAAATACTTGGTACATAGTCAATATCATTCAGGAAATGTTTTGGCTCACTAATCAATAAGAAGAGTTACTGAATTATTGAAGATTTTATTTGTACCCAGACTTTATGACTAGTGTATGACAGTGGTTGTATTTGAAATGCAATTTTAAATTAGTCAGGATATTTCAAAAGTTAACAGGAACCAAAATTTTAGTGGGGGAACTATACCTAGCAAGTTTCACTACTCGTTAGAAAAGTAACTTGACCTCTCTTTCCTCTTCTTCAGAATGGTGAAAATAGTATCAAGACAGGTATAGTATTCGGTGTAATTTCCACTTTTCGGTAAAAGTAAAAGGCACTCAATACGTGTGAGTTTTCTTTCTTCCTGTGTTTCTGAGATTGCTTTCCCATTGAGACTGAATTTTATGAGACTTGGTTTTCCTTAAGAGATCCCTTAGGGGATATTTTCTCTGTAATCCTCATCATTGACCATTCCTATCAGGTTTATAGAAGAAAGCATTGCATTTATTCTTCAGCCAGACTGTGGGATGATAAGATAGTAGGGCCACAGAATTATTCAAGAGAAAGGAAGGTTGCCTTTGTTGTCTGTGGGTCTCTTATGGTTTAGAATATAGTACAGGAGCTTTGTCTAGATTATTCACCATGAGACAATTATCAGTTATTAATCACCTTTTGATACTGCTAGAGGTTTTATTATCCTTTTCTCTTGACTATGACAAATATAAGGTGCCCAAAATGGAAAAAAAAAAAAAAAAAGGAAACTCCAAACAACTTATTTTAGAAATAAGTACTTATTAACATGTTTATTTGTTTTAATTCAATTGAGTTTTTCCTTAAATCAGATTTGTTTATAGATGGCACATGGTTCTCTAGATGCCCAAATAGGTAGCTCTGGTTTTTAGAAACGTTTTCTTACGTTGTTTGAATATGAACTTCCCAAGTTATTTCCTCTTGCCTGACTCCAATCTTTCTTAATCTGTTTTTAAAACATACTTTGCATGGTTGGACTTCAAAAGCAGCTTCTAAACCTTCTTCGTAGAGTCTTAGCAATGATTGTATAGAGAGTATCAATCCTGATGTAATGATATTGGTAGAATGTTATTTTGGTCAGATCTGACCCTCTCTCTTCTTAACACTGTGGTGATATCCACAGAGCGCAGTGCTCAGAAGGGGATCCTACAACAAACAAGAGGCGAGATGGGCCCACCAAATTATAAGACTTGCATAGAAAATGAATGGAAAGTAGGCAAAAAATGATTGGCAAGTGTAAGGAGTACAAGTTTTAGGAATTCTCTTAAATTTGGACTCTTTAGTAAGATAAAATTTAGTAAATATTTGGTAATTTATTTTCTGCATTTTAAAAAGAAATGGATAAACGGCTTTCTTTGTGGAATTATGTTAATGTTCCATGTCTAGAGAGAAAAAAAAGCAATGGGCTAGTGTTTGTCTATAGTTACATATTCTATATTATTCTCTGGAATTTTTTATTTTCCTCCTTGAGACTTCTAGTTCTATTTAGGCATTGCCCACAAAGAAATAATGATTACATTAAAACGTCCACAAAGGGGATAATGATGGAAAAGACAAATACTCAAATCTTAATAGTAGTAGAGCTTAGATGAGCTCTGTATGATTTTAATTTATAATTTCCACTTTTCTGTAATTTTAGATTTCCTTTGAAAAGTAAATGAGTATTGATAATTTAAAAAATGAATTTGCATTTTATCTAAATAAAGAAATCAAATAGATGCATCAAGAACCCTGGTCAGTCTGTTCCTTCAAGCTATTTTTACTTAGTCAAACACAATGCTGATTATCTTAAATACAATGAAATGTAAAAATTTTGAGCATAAAATAGATACTTTGATTAAGATATAGAATTAAAATTTTTGTCAATCTCAATTTTCTAAATATGTAGCACAGAAGAGAATAATTTTAAAAACAAAAGTGCTTGAAATGTATTCATATCTGAATACTGATAATTTAATATCTTCTCTCTCTTCAGTCATGTGATTTCAAACTGCTTAAATATAATTAAGCAGAAGGGACAATAAGTATATAACATCCCAATTTTATCCCATACTCTGATTTTAAAGAGAAATTAAATTTTAAGTATTTTATGCTCTTTTTTCAAAAAGTTATAATCACTACTATATGTAATTTTTTTTGAGGTTATATAAGCTTTTAATAGATAACTTAATCTCTGACATGTTATTTGGTGGAGTGCCCTCAATTGATTACAGTTTTCTTCCTTGTAAAATCAGAAATAGTAGTAATTGCCTATAATAAGTGGAAATGTTAAAGTTCATAAAGCTTGAGAATCTTTGAGCAGTGATATATATATATATATATATATATATATATATATATATATATATAATTACAATGATTACTCTTAAATGATTGTCCCTGGTTTGAAAAGAGTTTGGTTTGACATTTACTAATTAAGCCTTTTGAATAATGCTACCTTGAGCCAGCAAAGCTGCGTTCATGTGTAGAGGAATCTTACTTTTAAATGTTCAAAAATTATTGGAGCAGATAGGTGCCTAAAATACATTTTTATAATAGGAATAAAAAACAATTTAATAAACGTACACTCATTTTTCTATTTGATTGCTAACTATATAAAGATTTTTTTGGTTATGGTCTGTCTCACAGAGAAAGTCTGATTTTCTAAATATGTACTTCATTTAAAAAAAATTGTTTGCTCAACTCTGTGCTTTCTGTAAAACATTACTAAATAGTGTGCTCTGCAAGTTAAAACCATATGATATAGCAGGCTAAAACTGAACATAATTTGATTGCAGACCGGACTGTGTTTTTCTTGGTTTTGTCATCAGAAACATATCTTGCTAGAATGTGCTCAGGATTTTTTGAACAGTCCATGAAAGGTGACAGGGATGTTAATCTCCACTTCAGCCCTGGCAACTTCACTCAAGTCCTTGGCATTCAGAATCAGGAGATAAGCAGGCTTTGGTCCTGCTCCGGGGCTCACCACCACACTCAGAACTACACCTGTTAATCAGAAGTAAATAAGGCAATGCTGAATTTTTAAAAAATGTCCAGGGACATAGACTAAAGGAAATAATATAGGAGGTATTACATTGACAAATAGAAAAAGAAACATATGACTTGATATTTTGCTTTGACTCTTCAAATACCTTACTGTGAGATCATCCTAAAAGGGTCTTTTAAGCTCTTCATATCCTCTAGATGAGTGGTCCCCAACCTTTTTGGCACCAGGGACTGGTTTCATGGAAGATTGCAGGGTAGGGGGCTCACTTCCCGCTGTGTGGCCTGGTTCCTAACAGGCCAGGACTGCTACCAGTGCTAGGCTAGGGGGTTGGGGACCTCTGCTCTAGACTATAAGTTCTAGGAAGGGAGTGACCATCTATTTTGCCTGCTACAGTGATTAGAACATAGAAAGTGTTTATTAAATTTGTACTGAATTAATCGATCTGTGTTCTTACCTATAACATAAGATATGCCATCTACTTTACCTACTGCAAAAAAAGTCTTGCAACAAATGAAAAATATATATACTAAAATATTTTGACAACAGTAATGTATATCATTTCTATATAGCTGGAGGTTTACCTAACAAAATGAGAACAAAACTTTTGCAGTTTTGGCTGTATGTGTAAAATCATTTAGCATGAAATGGCCCCACAATTCTTTATTTTACTCATTTCTCTGTGGTTTTCCATATTTTAATCCCAGCTAATCAGTAGTTAACTAAGACTGATGCTTTATAATTGAGTTGCTGTTGTCTAGGCAGTACCTTGGGATCTCTTTCTAGCCACAGCTTACTAAAAGAAATAAACAAAACTAGAGCCACAAAGCCACAGTCTCATTCTCTTTGATCCGTTTGAATACTCAATTTCCCTCCTAAGAACTGTATTCTTTTTCATAAACGTATCTAGGTCATGAAAGGCAAAAACCTAGACTTTATGCTGCTCTTTCCCTCTTTTATCTGAGCAGATATTGGTGTTCCAGCATGACACCAGATGGTGCTTTAGCATTTTTTCCATTAGTAGTCAAAGAGACCTGACCACAAGATGAAACTTATTTTCAAATTAGTTTACATTCAGTACTATTAAGGGTCATTTCTGAACATTAGGGAATAATTATGTGACTCCTCTCCTAGTGAACTAACTACATGAACTCCAGTAAAAAGAACATTCAGACACATCAAATGCTTTTATTACCATCATCTTCCTCCAAGGCATCTGGGTGAGCAACAAAGATGGGTTCTGATGGATATGAATCAGGCTCTTGCCATATCCAAGTTTCTTTAGTTTTGACGTTCAGCTTACAGAGCTGTTAGTTAAGAAAGAAAAATCAGTCAATCAATCAAGCCGTCATTATGCTTTACTTGGCAAGCATATGACTTAAAGTGCTGTTCTAATATCAGTAAGATGGATTAATTACCCTGTCTGGAACAAAGTGATTCAAGCCAAGTCCATATGCGTAAGTATAAGGTTTCCCACCATACTTCTGGTAATTGATTTGAGGAAACTCAAATGCTACAAAACAGAGCACATGCTTAGGAAAACCCAGTTAATTTCTTTGAATGGAACATTGTGTTCCTCTCATGTAGGGCTTTTCTCTCTATCATCTCACCTTGGCGAGGCCCTGAAAAGAGGACCTCAGGTTCCAGCCAGATGGTCTCGTCACTGCACAGAATTGCAGTGGCAGTTGTGTTGGGGAGTGTGACTAAATTCTTGCCTGTGTCAGCCTAAGAAAGAGGATAACAGAAACCTCAGTGAGCAGGAAAGAAAAGTCAGTAGCTGTAATTGTAGTCTTCAAGTTTTGTTTCCTGAGTCTTTTATTTTTTTAAGTTAACATGTAGAGAAGGGCAGTGCCGAAAACTCTGGAAGGGGGAGCCCAGGAACACGGCTGTGAAAGCTTTCTGGGCCTGTGTCAGTGGGAAAGTCATGTAACCTGTTAGGCCTTTAATCTTCTCTTCTGTGAGATGAGATTCTCCTCAAAGACAAAGGCCTCTGAGGAAGGGCCTCTGGAAAGCAATAAGAAGGAATTTTTCTGCAGGATAACAAAGGCTTCAACCCCCTAAGGATCAATTTACAGTATTCATCTCTATTATAGTTAGGGTATATCTTGATTTTGTTTGAAAAATATTATACAGTTATGTTGTTAAAAAGAAGAAAATAGAACAGCTACTGGATTGGATGTTTTCTAAGATCTCTTGTCCCCTCTACCCCGACTTATGTGATTTTTCAGCTGACTTATGAAAGGAATGGATACCATGAGCCCCCTTTCTAATAATGTATTCACTTAGTAATATCCGTATCAAATACTTGAGTGCATGCATTGTGCTAGACTTTATTCTAGGCATTTGGGATATTTCAGAGAATAAAGTCCCTGTCCTCATGAAGCTTACATTCCAGTTTGGGGACATAATAAATATAATTAATAGACAAAGTGTATAAAATGTCATAAATATGGGAAGAAAAATAGAGCGGAGTAAGGAGTATCAGTAGTGTGAAGGGTAGGTGAGTTATAATTTTAATAGGTGGTCAGGGTGGGCCTCATTAAAAATGTAACATTTGAGACAAAACTTATAGGAGATGAGGGAATTAGCAGTGCTCTAGCTGTTTTGTTGAGACTTAGGAGGAGGGGAGATGCAAGAGCAGACTCAGGGAAACCAGTCTGTTTTGTAGTAGTCTGGTCACAAGAAAGCACAGGTTCCAATTAGGCTAGGCACTCTGGAGTCAGTGAGAGGTGGAAGGTAGAGCCTAGAGGATTTCCTGACATATAGGCAAGGGGGTGGGAAGAAGAGCAAAATTAATGGAAGAGTCAAGGATGACTCCAAGGTGTCTGGCCTGAATAATGAAAGGTTGTCACAAAACAGACGGGGACTACTGAAGATGGGGTAAATTTTCTGGTGGGGAAGAGGATAGCTTTAGAGTTTGCCTTATTAAGCTTGTGATGTCTAATGGAAACATGGAGTTGGCAGTAACGCATATGAAGACTGAATTGAAAGGAAAGTTGAAAACGTAAGTGCAGACTGCTTTATAGCAAGAGTCATTACAAAGGCAGGGGATATACAAATAAAAGATAAAACAAAAGGCTGAGTTCTGGTGCTCTCCAATATTAAGAGGTCTACAAAAAGAAATGAGGGAGTAGCTGCTGGGCACAAAAGCAATCAAGATAAAGATTTATTTTGTAGAGGACAAAAATAGTAGCAATGATATAAGTGATCCAATGAAAGGGGAAAAGAGCTATGATACAGGAAAGAGGGGGAGAACTGCTAGAGTGATGCCCCTGAGTGGGTGGGCAAGGATAGGAACGACTAGTTCTGGATAAGATGATGGGTAATTCAGTATGAGTACAGATGCTGGTGGGTGGGTAGATGTGGCGGCAGAAATCTACGTTCTCTTCTGATTTCTTTCATTTGTTTCAGTGAAATAGGAAGCAGAGCCATTAGGTGCATATGAGTGTGGAGGTGGGAGGTGTTAGAAATTTGAAGAGAGGAGGGTGTGAAATATTTAACTAGGAAGGTGGGAGAGTAAGTGGAGTAGGAAAATGTAGGGGTAAGATTTGTGGTCATGTATTTATTTAAAAACAGACCAAGTAACATGATTATGTGTTTTCAACACTTAAGTTCAGCCTCAGAGGTACAAGCATGAAGTGGGTTAAGAGTTTAATTTAGACTTGTGCTTTTGACAAGTGAGTTTGATAAAATAAAAAAGAGGCACAGGAAATAAGGATTTATATACAATGGTATCACTGTAATTATTGACCATAGAATTTTAATTAAGGAGGGCAGGGTAAGTCCTCAAGGGAGTGGGGGATTGTAAGCAGGTAGGAGACTGAAGGAAGGTTCCTGGTGAGAATTACAGTAAAGCAAGTGATCTTGAAGGTAAAAGGTGGTAGTCAGAATGTGTCAGGCATGAATCTAAGATTATGGATGGAGCACATAGAAGTCATAGGTAATACCAATGTCAAAGACATGATTATGGGGAATGAGTGACTGAGATAGAATGGAAGATAGGACCAGTGGAAGAGGCCAAGGAAATGAAAGTGCAGGTTGTTGGAAGAATCACCTCTGATGTATATGTTGAAATCCCAGAGAGCCAGGAGTAGATCTGGGAAGTGTGACATTGAGCCAGAAGGGAGAGGGAGTAGTGGTTAATAGGTGACAACGATAATGAGAAGTGTATACATGTACACGTGTATATGTGTACATACCACTTGGCCACACATTGAGCTAAAATGAAATTAAAGATAGGGAGATTTTAAGGGTGGATGGAAGGAACAATGGTCGGAAAGCAGCAAAGTGGAACAAAGAGGACACCTACCCCAATTCTAAGCCTTGTGCTACAAGGGCCAAAGGAGGAGAACCCACCTCATCTGGGAATTGCTCCTGAAGAGAACAGTGTCATTGGGAGCCAGATTTTTATAAAAGAAATAGGGTGGAGGGAACATTTTGAGAGGAGGGTGGTGATGTATTATGAACTCAAATGAAATGGTGGAGGATAGGGAAGTGGATTTGAGGTGAGGAGCAAATAGAAGAATGAATTTTGTGAGATTTTGTGAAAGGCACTTGTTGGTGATGTTGGGAAGAAGAGAGTGGTGTGAGTACATATAAATATTTATATATGCATACAATAAGTTCAAATGTCTATGCCTAACTTATTATTTGTGTGATTATAAGTTTAATTATTTTATTCTGTTCTGTCTTATTATTTCTTATTATTAAATTAGGTTTTTAATGTAACATCTATTTTCAAAAAGCTATCTCTTGCTTTTGACTATTCCCCACATTTTTTTTTAACAGATGCATTTATCCTTAGACCCAGTAATCTCACTTCTGAGAATACAGCTGTACATACATGAAATAGCATACATACACAGATATTCCTTGTGACATTATCTGTAATAGCCAAAGACTAGAAACAACTCTGTTGCCAGCAGTGAGGGATGCTCACAAAAATAACACTGTGCTGTTGAAGAAAGAGAGATCTTCACTGTATATTGTTAAATGCAAAAAGTAAGGAACAAAATGGCGGATACAGAAAGTTACTTTTTGTGTTAAAGAATGGGAAATAATAATTATATATGTTTGTATTTTTATATTTGCATAAACAAACAAAGAAAAAGTAAAGACACTAAAAGTTATGCATAGGAGTGGAGCAAAGTGGAATGAAATGAGTGCGGATAGAGATTGGGGTGAAACTTCTCAGGGTATAACCTTTTTATATTGCTTTGACTTTTGACCATTTGAATGCACCATTTGAAAATAATGAAGATGTATTTTAAAGCTATTACTATCATCTTAAACAGTAAATTAGAAGCTTCAATCGTCTTAGACTCTTTCCTCTTTAGTCCTTCCCTCAATTTGTTTATTATCTTTCCTTCCCTGAATTTACGACCTATTGTTTCCTCACTGCCAAGCTTTTAAAAGTGTAGACTTTGGTACCTGGTCCTCCATGCTCACCAATAAATAGCTCATCTATAGTGCCATGAAACCTGACTTCTGACTCTCTCACTGTCACCCCTGGAGATCACCAAGTCTGGCATTTTGTTCTGTGCCTTCATCCTTCTCACCCTGTCTGCAGCAGTGGGTACCCATGAAACCCTCACTTGCCCTGTCCTGCTTGGCATCACCCTCTCTTAGATGTAACTAGGGTTCTTTGGTGACTTCTCCTCTTTCTTCTTCTGGCTCCTCTTTTTCTGTACTTTCTGTACCGGGTGTTCCCCAAACTTCTATTCTCGATTTTTCCCTTTCTGTCAGCATTTTCTGGCTAACAAATGTCTCACTTTTTATGTAAAGACATATTTGTGTTTCTTTTAGAAAACTTATTCTAAAGCATGTTTATTTTTTTCTGCTAGCAGTCTCATCTGTTTGTTCTTATATTTGATCATTTCAGTGCCAATAACTATCAGTTCTTTTCTTCTAATCCTGATTTGTGTCACAAGGACCTATATTTACATGTGAAAGCCTACGAGACATCTTTATGAAGATGTTGTTGATGTTGATTTTATTGTTGTAGCTGATGATGATAATGAATATTTATTTAATACTTACTTTGTTCTAGGGACTATATTCAGTGATTGACATATATCACCATATTTATTGATCACAACAACCCTATAAGGTCAATATAGATACAGAAAAGGAAATGTAAGAAAATTAAAAGGTTTGGCCCAAAGCACACAGCTAGTGAATGGCAGAGCAGAAAGCTCTGGTCAAGCTAGGGTCTGTTTGACTTGAAGTCAGTCTTCTTATCAATTATTCCCCCTCCCTCATAGTTCTAGTTTATATTTATCTCTCAACCTGCTCTACCTGTTACAACCTCTATTTCCAAAGGTATCACTGTTCTAGAAGGGTAGGCTTAAAGGATCTCTATGGTCTTTTATATGCCTAAGACTTAATTTGTTTTGCCATTCAATCAAATGCAAGATCCTTTTTGTTCCACCTGTAGGGACTCTCATTTTTGTCTATCTTTTCCCACTGTCATTTTATTTTTCCCTCATCTGAGTGATTTTAATTATCTCCTAGCCCAAGTTTCTATTTCTATCCTTTCTGCACTTTTGCTACAACTCATACATAACACAGCTTTATTTTAGAAAATCAAAGTATTAAAGCTGAAAATGAGCTTAGTTATTATTTTGCCCAATTTACTTAGGTTTCAGAGTAAGCAACTGAGCTTTAAAGTGATTGAGTAACTTGCTTAGGGAAGGCAGACATTTAGTAGTAGGGACAATCATGAAAGTTAGTGCGGTAGATACCCAGTCTACCAGCTCTGAATATGGTTTTCTTCTGTTTAAAAGCTTTTACTATCTCCCCATCACCTGCCAAATAAAGTACAAACTATTTAGCTTGTCCTTAAAGCCTTTGATGATTACCAACCTACTTTTTAAGCCTATATCCCCATTTATTCCATTACTTTTGCTTATGTTCCAACCAGTAAGATACCAATTAGTTCCCTCAGCTTTTCTGCCCCCTCCCACTTCTCTTTCCTCAACCTATTCTTCCTCTCTTCAATAAGTCTGCTTCAATCGCATCTCTTCTGCCAAAGTACTGCCAATGACTGAGATGTGTGAATCTCCCAACAACTATAACTGTTTCATTCTCTAAATGACAAAAGCAATTAACCCATCCCTCACCATACTCATCCTGTGCAGACATGCGTTATCATTACCAAATCATCTATCTTCTCCCTACTGCACTAGGTAATGAGTTTCATGAGAACAAAAAGTCTATCCTATTGATATACCAACTGAAATGATTGGTACAATGTGGTATTGTAGTGGTAACTTAATACCTATTGGCAGAAAGAGAAGGCAGGGTCCAGGGTGATATTAGACATTTTTATCACTGAAGTTCCTCATTTTATAAATGGATGGGTTTTCTTCAGGCAATGATGACTACACATTTAGAAAAATCCTTTTTCTAGTTTTTGGAATGTGGAGAATGTTATGTGGAGAGAGAGGAAGAGATCAGGGGAAAATAAGAGTTTCAAGGTACTTAGACCAATATCTCACTATAATTTCTCTTTTGAGCTCCAGATTCATGTATACCAGATGCCTAGTGAGCATTTATGCTAGAACGGCCACTGGGTACCTTAAGCTCAACATGTATAAAATAAATCACTCTTTTTCCTGTAAACCAGCTCCTCCTACACCTGTGTGTTCAATCAGCTAACTGTACCAACATCCACTCAACTGCTCAAGGCAAAAATGAGGAAGTCATCTTCAGCTCCTTCCTCTTTCCCTAAGCGCTGACATGCAATTAGCCACCAACTCCTGATGCCTTTACCTCCTAAATATTTCTCAACATTGAACCTTCCTTCATCCCTCAGTTCCCATTTTCTTCATTTTAATATTTATCCTCTTTTATTTGCCCTATTGCATTAGTCCTCTAACAGAGCTTTTAGCTTGTAGACTCTCCACCTTCCAAACTGTTCTCTATGATGCTGCTAGACTGACCCTTCTAAAACATAGATTCGATTATGTCACCCCCTCCCCGCACTTTAAATCTTCAATGGCTTCCTATCATTTATATAATACCCAAAGGCTATAGAGCCCCCCAAAATAGCACCCGAACCTATCTTTTCAGTCCCTCTGCCCAATGCACATCTCCCCTATGCTCTAAACGAACCTACCAACTACTTTAAATTTCCATATGAAGCTTTGTTTCTTTAAAAACTCCTTCCAGCTTCTGTAGAAGCTTTTTTACCTAACCGTTACGTCCCACACTAATCTCCTCCCCCTCTCTCATTCTTCACAGAGTTTACAAGCTTGCCAAAGAGCAGCAGTGTCTGGGTCTACACTGGGTTTCTGCTATATCTGATCTAAGCCTTGGATACAATATTTTACATTCCTTGTAGCTGCTTCTACTACTTTCGTGCATATATCTCATATGTACATAAATGAGTGTATATTCATGTATCGATTATGAAAATTATATATATTTTTTATTTTCTCTGGCATTTCCATCATGCTAGAAATTCTTGATGTTACTCTGATAGTCCTAAAAGATCATCTCTTGATTAAAGAAAAGAAAAAGTAGAAACAAGAAGATAACAGTTTAACGCTATTAATAATTTTTTCCTCTAGTAATGTTTTAAAAGATTTGGGCTGATTTCTCTGCAAAGGCACTTTGAATTTCAAATCATTGAAGTTAAATTATTTATGTTATTGACAAAATTTCCTGGGAATAAGTGGTCTGTACTATTCACTGAGAAAGTATATTTTAAAAGGGGCTTGTCAATGAAAGAGTAACAGACTTAGAATCATAAATCTGGTATTCACTCTGGCTCAGCCACAGTGGGCTTTTGCTAAGTCCTACCTCTCTTCTGAGCTTCGGTTTTCTCATTTGCAAAAGAAGGGGAGTTGAATTAGTTCATTTTTAAAGTTCCTTCCAGCTCTGAAATTTCAGAACTCTATGTATGAACAAAGAGCAGGAGGACAAATCCTGGGGGATGTGAAATATTCTCGTTATGTCTGAAATCTATGTAGAGACTGGTTACCTTGTCAATATTCAAAGGAAGTACGTATCTCCTAACTTCAGGCTGGGGAGCCTTGCTGGCATTTTTCTTCACTTCTTCCCAGTTCTCACGTAAATTGGCTAAATATAAGTAGTTGTAAACAAATTCAAACCTGCAAAAATGAGAAGTCAAACATGCACACACACAATTACAAATAATTTTAGAGAGATGATTCAAACATTTTAAAAGCACAGATGCCTGCCTGTTCTTTATTCCCCAACCAAGAAACTGCTAATGACGCAGGCATATTAAAGCCATTTCCTCCTGCCCACACTGGGGAAAAAAAAAAAAGAAAAAAAAAAGCCTGCCTCAGAGATATGTTTCAATAACAGCAGCCTCTGATACTCTGATACTTTCTGTTCAGATTCTCAATTACTATATTGTCTGTGTCTTTAGGGACTACTGTCTTTAGTAACCGGTTAATTTGAAGAAAGCATTCCTCTTTTTCGCAAACTCAGAGTGGGTGGAGTTCAAGGCCCCCCAAGGAATCTTATCAAGTTAAATAAAGTTGAGTTTAAGTTCACTTATCATGGAACCTTATCTTTTTAGGTCTGGTTGATGCACCTGATCAGTTTTTAATTACTAATCATGGTTTTGATGCTCACTTTGTGTTTCTTATTGCCTAAACTCTCTATAGCTTTCCAGTGATATCTTGCTACTTAAGCATACTTCTTGCATTTTAGAATGTAATTCAGGTTAAATATTGAGAGCAGGGTCTCTGAAAAAGGCCCCTAATTTCCAGAAGCAACTAGAGGTGTCACATTTATCCACTGTCTGTTCTTACCCTTTCCAGCAACAGAGATCCACAATCAGAAACTCATTGTCTTCATAGGTATTGATGTGATGGAAAAGGTTAAAGGAAGATGTCCTGTATTTGTTATTGAGATACTTTCTTCTTTTCTTGTCAGCAATATGAAGCCAAACCTTGAAAATGAGAAAACTAGTTTGATGCATTTAAAAGGAAAAAGTGTGCATGATGAAACCCACCTTCCTCAGGATCACAAACCTGACAAATATATCTAAAACTTACCCCCATGGTTTCATTGGACTCAAAGCAATCCATGTAGTTGGCTCCCCAAAGACTCCATGAAGAAAGGAACTTGAACAGGTTAATTTTGACTGGTGTCTCCACAAAAACAATGTAGTTGGGAGTCAAACCAAAACTGTTCGGAAACACAAATGAGCTCGTGAATGGGACGGGCATATTCTCAAACCACAAAGAAATGTGTATACATGAAGTATGCTTGGTTACATGAATCAACAGTGCCTACGTGAAATTAGTTATGTTTAAATTTAGGTTTCTGCAAGAGACTGATCGGTATTGATATCAAATGTAGGCAGATCTTTAAAATTAAGTCTTCCTGAAGATTCATAGCAGGCCTTCCAAATTACCTATGGACGTAAGATGGCTTGAATCGGTCACTGCAGGGGAATTGTACAACGACCTCTGACTTGCTTATTGGATCTTCCTTGTCTGAAATAAAGTGGTTTTAAAAGGCTTTGGAACAGCCTTTAAAATTTATTTATTTATTATTATTTTTTAATACAAAGCACTTAGAACAGCTTATGCAAGCAAAGAAATACATTTTCAGATCTTGGTTTTTCAGAGCTTATGTTCATTTTCTTAGTTATTGTCCTTTTTAGTGAAGCTTCGTGTAAAGCTGCAACCACCCAGGAGAATTCAAATGGCAGATTTGGGGAAGTGTGCTCTCAGAGCGCTGTGGCAGGCAAGAGTGGGGTCTCATCTTGCTACCGGAGGTGGGTTCTTAGGGGATTAAGGCAAAACTTGAGTATGGTCACAATACCTTTTACAGTCTCTTAAATTGCCAACGGTGTATAGTATATGTGGGTTTGTGTCAATAGCCCCACATGGTAATTCTTATGCATGTTAAAGTTTATTTACTGCCAAGTCACTAGGCTTCAAAACCTTAGCGTGTATCAAAATCACATGAAGAGCTTCCTGAAATATTGACTGCGGGCCCACTCCCAGAATTACTCATTCAGTTGGCTTTGAGTGGAGCTCAAGTTTCAACTTTCTATCAGGTTCCTATGTGATGCTGCTGGTGGGACTACGAGGACTTTTACTAAGCAATGCTAAACTAAAATCCATATATATTAAAATAATTCTGTCATCAAGATGGTTATCAAATTTCTGGCAATGCATGGAGGATGAATGTAGACTTCTAAAGAGTACTCTCTCTTCTGTTTTAATATTCTTTAGCTATAGCATTAATATGAATTAGTAGGTTTGTTTGTTGTTTTGTGAATTGACCATACACAAAATACTTAGTACACGATCATATATGTGTACATGCTATTATGCACATATTTGAATAAAAATTTAATTTCTCCTGGATCAATCAATAAGTGCTCAATCAATGTTTGCTACATTTGATTCTAAATCTTAAATGACCAAATCCACATATGCACTACATCTTTGAAACATTGTAGCAATAGAACTTGGTCACTTGCTCTCTGTATTTTTAGGTTGTCATTTCCTGCTATTATGCCCTTGGTCATTGGTAGGGTAGAAGTGAGGGCAATTGTCCTGAAATCTAAGATAATTTAACTGTGCATATTGTGCTATCTTGTTACTCTGATCTGGCATCTGTATTTCCAGTAACTTTCATACACTATATAGATACTTGTTTTAAGAAAAGTCAAATTAGTAAACTAACCTGCTTGTAGTGGAGGGATCTTTATAATATTGTAGGCAATTGAAAAATTTTTCCCAAAGCAATTACCAATGTTATAAACAGTTCCATCACTTTCAATGTGGGGGTGAGCCGTGACTCCATTGACTGAAACATAGTTGCAAAGATCAACCTATGGAAAGAGAGCAATGTTATCCATGTTAAGAAAGATAATGGTACATCTTTGGTCCCTAGTTTTGACCTTGCCATTACTGCTTGCACCCTCACCCTAATAGCAATTTCTCTTTCTTTCTATCCCTCTGTATCCTATCCTCTTTGAAGTCTGCTTGAATTCCCATCTTCAGTGCAGAGCTCTCCTCTGACCTCCATGCTGACCCCACGTGCCTCTGAAATCTTGGATTTTCCCCCTGTAATTTAATGTTAGCTCTGGTTAGTTATTTTCCTTTTGCATATGCAGGTTGTCCTCAAACAGTAATAAATTTGGATGCTGAAACTTCTTTATATTCCCCTTCATTGTATTAGGTAAAGTATATGAAATTGCTAATATTCAATAATGTTAATTTTATAAAAATAGCAATTTTGTATGATCAACCTAAATATGAGATCCAGGCTCTTGCACATAGTATGAAACTGGACTTGTAAAGCAGCCTAGGATTCATCTAGTATAGAAAGTCTTAACCTAAATAGATTTCAGGGGAACCATGAACCTCCTGGAATTAAATGCAAATGTTTTTGGAGAGAGGATTTAGCACTTTAATTCAATTTGGAGTCTCATAAAAAATTCAGAACCACAAATCTAGCACAAAACTCTTGGTTTACAGACAAAGAGATTGAGGTCCTAGAGAGGTCAAGTGATTTGCTCAAGGACACAGAGCTATATGTTGGAAAAATCAGCACTAGCATTTCTGCCTAAGACCTGCTTAGTAAAGAATTATTGAGTGAATAATTGATGGAGTGTATATTTGTCTAACCAAATTTTTTTTCTATTTGTTTAGGAGAATATCTTTTAAAGCATAGAGAATTTTTAACATCTTTACTTCAATAATAGCTGAGACATTTATTTATTTATTCCATCATTCATTCATCAAGTACTCACTGTGCTTCTGTTATGTGCCAGGATCTAGAAAAAGAGATGGTCCCTGCTTTCGAGAACTTCAGCCTAGACTTGTACTGTCCAATATTATAACCACGTGTAGCACTTTAAATAAAAATTAATTATAAGTTGATAAAACTTCAAATTCATTTCCTCAGTTACATTAGCCACATTTCAAGTGCACAGTAGCACTTGGACAATGCAGACATAGAACACTTCAACCATGGTAGAAAGTTCTATTTGATATCACTGTGGTAGACTGATAAGCTGATGGATATGTGTCGATATCGTTGTAAGTGTAAGGTGGTATCTGTAGAGAAAGGCCATCTAACCCAGACTGGGAGATTAGGCAGGGCTTCCCAAGGGTAATGACTCCAACTAATGCTTGAAAAAGGAATCACAGTTATTCAGGTAAAGAAGGATGACACTGCTCCGGGGAGTGGAAACCCTCACGTGCAGGCCCAGAGTTGTAAAATAGCGTGCTGTTTGAGAATTACTGATCGTTCCACGTGGCAGCTATGGAGGCCATGCATAGAGAAGGGAATAAGAGAAAAAGAACGGGCCAGGCAGGAAAGCCCTTGTTTGGACTTTATCTAGGAAACTATGGGTGCCCTAGATACAGTAACACAGTCACACTTGCATTTAAGAAAAATTGCTTCTACTGAAGTAAGGAAGTTGTTTTAAGTAATCAGCAGGAAGCAAGGCACTGATTAGGAGGTTATCTTAGTAATAGTAAACAACAACGACAAATATATCAACTTTTTCTAAAAACTATTTTTACCTGAAGTCAGAGTACAATGCTGTTCACAATGGAACCTGATCCCTAACAAAGTCTATTCTGGAGCCATATCATGAAGTTTACATTTCCAATTAAATTACATGACAGCTGGAATACAGATTTACTATCAGAGTCCCCTTCAGTTCTTCTCTAGATTATCTACACAAATACACATATGTGGTTACAAACATAAATCAAAAACAAGAAAGAGCTGTTGAGAGTATGTTAAGCCTTAGTAAAGTCTGTTGAGAATTATAAATCAGCTTGTAACATTGAAACCCAGGGTTGGAAATATTTTTCCTTTCTATTTCTCTTACACACAATTCTTGGACTTGAATTCTATCTAATTGGTCTCTTAGCTCCCTTATCTCCTTTGCCCTCCCATACAGCTTAACCATGGCAGATTAAATATCCTAAAGCACAGCTCTGCTTATACCACTTCTCTGAACAAAAACTTTCAGTACTTTCTCATTAGCTAAACAACTGACTCCAAATTTTTGTTGATTATTCAAACATTTAATCTCATCCTACCCTGTGTCCCACTCTTCCCCTTGACATTGGTGCTCCAGATCACTAGTTCTGATATTGCCCCCACGGGCAGGATTGGAAATGTTGGCAGCATTTTGGGTTTCCACAGTGAGGATATGACTGGTATTTAGTGGATAGGACCAGGGGTGCCGGTGCAGTATGTGGGATGGTCCTGCCCAATGCCACTAGCCCCTCCATTGAGAAATATTGCCCATCTAGCCAAAGAAATTATTCTTTAGTTTCCATGAACATATCCTCTATTTTCCTTCCTCTGACCCTGTGATTATGTTACTCCCTTTACCTTCTCCAAATTCATTGAAGTTGTTCCTTTCCTTTAACCTTTAACTCAAATGCAAGTCTTTTTAAATTTTCCTTGATCTGAATCACTTTACATTCCCCAACTATTGCCAGAAGTAATCTCTTTCTTCTCTGTGCTTTCATGAAAAGTTTTCCTTCTCCTAAAGGATTCATTGCATTATGTGTCGTATTAGAACTAAGTTGTATATTTGTTTGATTTCTCCATCGAGATGTTAAGCTCTCTGAAGACTAGAACAATGCTTTCAAATAGTTACATCTCAATAAATACTGGTTGAAGATGTGGATCTATGTTATTGAAATGTTGCACTGAGATTGTCTTAAGTTCTCAGCAAAATTTTCCACTTTTTAATATTGCTGATATTTTTCTCTATACTATTTTCTTTAAAATATAACTTTATTTCTAATAAGAGGTATATATAAGGGGCAAACTGGTGCAACATACTTCCTTAGAATCATGAATAGCAGGGTTTTCAATATTAATAGCTATAATTTTTTTGAACCCCCAAATGTGTGCCTGGTCCATGCTAGCCTCTAAAAACCAGTAAGAGCAGAGACCATCTTGTCTTACATATTGATGTATCCTTTGTACCCAGCATCAGTTCTGGTACTTGTCAGGGACTCAAAAAATATTTGTGTCACAAATAAATAAATGAACATGTTAGGCATTTTTAAGGTTTTCTTTCAATCCATACAAGTGTTTAAAATTTCATTGATGCAGAAACATTTGCCCTGTCACACATCCAGTAGTTGTTGACAAAGCAAGGATTTGAAGATCTGGTTGGCTCTCATGTTCTGTCTGCCAAATTGCACAGTTGATTTACTTCTAAATTGCAATTTTAAATTCTTGAACAATGTCACCTGAGCACTGTATCTTACCTGCTTAATTGTCTCCAAGGTCTCTGGATTAATCTTTGTAATGAAGTTGGTCTCTGTGCAGGCATAGTAATCTTCCCCCACTGGGTAGATATTAACAAGGGCATTGTCAGTAATCTCTACTCCTCGAAAATAAGAAAAAAACCTACAGAAGCAAATGGATTTTTTAGTCCAGTAACATACAAACCATAAGATAAAAGGGACTAATGTAAAATATCTTTAATAACATGCAGTTGGGTTTTAGTAACCTGGAAAATATATTCTTGCAGGGATCTGGGAAAGCACAGGTCCCAAATTCTGTTATGACGATCCTTTTCTCTGTCATTGCCCGTACATAAGCATCAGTGCGGATGAACCTGAAGGACATGAAGACATAAGAAAGCATCATAGACAGGGGCAATCAGTGTAGTCCATGTGGAGCTTAGGATGGTCACTCCAGTGTCCTTATTGAGTCATAATCATAAATCCACAACATAAAGAATGAAGAGTATTACCAGATCACTTCCTCCTGGTGACCCAGGGAGAAACCATGTGCCATGAGTTTAAATTTATGTCTTATAACTCTCACAGTGACAGATGAGGAACTCAAGGTTCAAGAACATAAGTGATTGGCATTTGTGACTGAGCTAGGTTACAACTCAGGTTGGCCAGAGCTGGAAAACATGCATTTTCCATATCATACCACGCAGCCTCTATGGTAGTTGACATAGGACCTATGACTTCCCGTGGCCTGTAAACCACCAACCTACATTCAGAAGGAAATATAGGACATGATATGCTGAATTATTTTCCTTTCACTCTCCCTTGTGTCTCTTTTAAGGTTTTCTTCAATTTAAAATTTTATTTTGCTACTTTTAAAAGTAGGTGTTCTTCAATCCAATTTCCTGCTATGGCAGATCTCCTGAACTGTATCCCAGACTAGATGGCATATGTTGCCTAGGATTTCTCAGATGGAGAGCCAATTAAAATCTGATTTTTACCCTTCCTCCAATCCATATAATGTGTTTAAAATTTTATAGATAAAGAAACAAAGTCATGAAGATGAAGAAAATACCAAGATCTTTAGAAGGCATATGAAAACTTGGTCTCACCTCCAAAGCATACTTTTTCATAGCTAAATTTTTGCTTCACATGATCTGTTTCCCTTTTATTATAGTCCAAGTTATCCTGACTACTTTAAGCCTCCATTTACTCTTCCCTTTGATGTCTTTTTAGAATGTCTGACATCTGTGGTGATCAACAAAGCCACGATCAGGCCAGAATATTAAAGCATAAGATAAACTTTTTATTGTGGTATTAATAGGTGCTTTCTGAAGTTATGGCTTAGGTCAGTGATTTTCAACCTTTTTCATCTCATGGAACACATAAACTGATTACTAAAATTCTGTGGCACATCAAAAAAATGTTATACTTTCTGCCAATTTGACAAAAAATAGGTATAATTTTGATTCATTCAAAATTGTGTTGGTTGTTGTCATTTTTTAATTTGACAGTCTTTGGGAAAAGAGGTCTATGACTCTGACTAAATAGACAGGGATTGCACATTTTAAAAATCCTTGTGGCACACAAGATGAAGGCCTTCAAGCCTTTTAGCAATGATCTTTTATTTTTAGAGAAATTCTCTTTCTTATATCAGTATCACATATTTGGTCCTTAACTCCATTTTGGCACCCCTCTCTTCTTCTCTTTGGCCTTTTTGATTATTAAAAAAAGAAAATAATCAAGAGAGTCAATGGTTTAGTAACAATAACAATAACTGTAATAATACTATTACTGAATACTTTCCATGTGCTAAGCCTATGTTCTTATTTACTCCTTGTAATGAACCCTGAAGTAGATTCTATTATTTCCCATTTTAGAGATGACAAAACCAAGAATTAGATATCGATATTAATATTCTGCAAAGGTTGCCAAAGGTATCTGGTGAATACAGGATTTGAAGCCAGGCATGTTGGACCCCAAAAGCTTAGTTGTTAGTTTCTTCTTTATCTTGTAGCACAGTTCCTAGGTGTCTGTGCAGATGCACTTGCCCTAGTGGATTCTGAGAGGAAGTGAGTATATAAGTCCCCTCTTAGGTTCAGGAGATTGAAAAGCCCATGGGAGGAGGAGCTGAGCTAAGCCCCACCCCCTAGTAGGGGGAGTGGGGAGTAGTGTTCCTTTACCTTCTATGGTATGTGACATGTCCTTCTTTAAAGTCAAACTTGTGCAGGAGGGCTTGCCCATCAAACAGGTGGTAAAATGGCTCAGATCCAACTTCAAAGAGTCCTGGCCCACATCGAAGGAGACTGCCACTGAGCCAGAGGGGGATCCTGCCTGTGAGGAACGGGAGACATGGAATGTTGCTTCATTCTCCTGCCCTTGGCTGGGCTGTCCCTGGTCAGGCACAGTGATTATATCGGCAGCCTGTATGGGCAGCTTCTTCTTCATAAACCCCATGATGATTTTTATTCCCAGCTCTCATGCTGGGCAACACTTAGGAAATGCCTGCTGAGCAATGCTCCTTTCTCTAGGAGACCAAGTAGGAGAAAATGTGGCAATGCCTCACAGTTTGGATGCAGGATTGGACAGAGACAAGGAAAAGCATCTTGAGGGGAATGGGATTCCCTACCTAACAGATTTCCCCAGATACCAATACATTTGCATTTTTCTAACATCTCACTTCTAAGACGAGTTTCGAATTTCTTGGTATAATTTGACAGAATAGGGATAGGAAGGATGGATTAAGAGCAGGGATAAAGAGACTAAAAAAAGATGGGTCGATAGAAAAAATCATTTAAATGCAACAACAAGAATATTGGCCTTTTAAAATCTAGAACTAGCTCTGGCTGGTGTGGCTCAGTGGATTGAGTGCCAGCCTATGAACCAAAAGGTCTCCAATTCAATTCCCAGTCAGGGCACATGCCTGGGTTGGGGGCCAGGTTCCCAGCTGGGAGCATGCGAGAGGCAACCAATCAACTATCTCTCACACATCAGTGTTTCTCTCCCTTTCTCCCTCCCTTCCTCTCTCTCTAAAAATAAATAAATAAAATCTTTAAAATCTAGAACTATATTCCTTTGAGGGCATATACTACTGTCCACATGAAGTCAACCTGCTGTAGGAGAAAGAGCACAGGGCGGGATGTTAGGGACCTGGATTCTGGTTCAGGATTTGCCATGGACCTTCTCCAGGCCTCAGTGTCCTAACCTGCAAAATGAGGGTATACAAGAAAGACTGTAAGGCCTTTCAGGTTATGTCATTACATTGGTGCCCTTTTAGCCTTTGAAAAGTGCAGTGTTTGGCAATGTTTGCTTAATCTTTACCAATGTTTTTACTTTTTTTTTTTTTTTTTTAAACAAATGGGTTACTTTTTATAGCTCAAGTTCAGCAACTGACTTGATAAGGCCTTTAATATGTCTGATAAAATCTTTAAGAAGGTGTGACTTAACTAAAAGGCACAGTATTACTTTAATTGTTAGAACCTAGGGTGTTAGCATCAGAATCTAGTTAGCATTTGGCTCATCCTGACTATTTTACAGAAGAGGAAAGTGGGAGGAAAGAGACATGCCCAGTCTTTGGCCCTTCCCATAACACCATGCCCATGCAAGGATGCTGTGTGGGTTATATGATGTCTTTAGATAATGATAACAATAGTACTAATTACCGCCTGTTCATCACTCTGTTTCAGATCCTGGAGGAATTGTTCTACTTACACTATCTCATTTCATCTTTACAATATCCCCATGAGTTAAAATTTGTTTTTTCATAGGTGAAGGAATTAGGCTCAGAAAGTTAAGTAACTTGTAGGATTCACAGCTACTAAAATGATAGAGCTGCCATTAGCACCTACATTTGCCCAACTTTAGGACCAAGACTCTTCCAATATAATGGACCTAAAACCTACCATCCTTCAATGTAATATTTCCAGGTGCCTGTCACCAGGCCCTCATTCATCCATGTGCTGAGAGAACAGATATTTATAGGGTCTTTACTATGTGCCAGGCACTGTGGTAGGCACGGACAGCTTGAACATGAGAAAAGTATAGTCCTAGTCCTGAAGGAATTCCAGTTAGACAGAACTTTTCTACATTAGAGAAATTAAAAAAGGCAAATGAAAGGAAATGGATTCTGGATATAGAAATCTTGAGCCTCCAGATTGCCTTCTATAGCCAATAGGGGAGCCTGCAAGGAGAGGTGCCAATGACTAAAAAGAAAAAAGAGAGATTGCAGAGAAGAAGAGAGGATGGCTTCCAGACTGGTGAGACCAACCTGTCACATGAGCTGTGAGTGGTGAGGAGAGCTCCTCCACGGTTTCAAACAGTTTCTTGTAGCCACCAGCAGGATGCTCCACTCTGCAATGTGGAATAATGAGGAAGAAGCTAATGTTAATACTCAAAGAAGTCCCTGAAGGCAGAGGCAGAGTTCCAGGACAAAAGGCGCTCTCTGGCTCAAGGACAATTCGCGCCACCTCTGCTGAGGAAGCACACGGTGCTTGGTACTCAAGTTTGCAAGAGGGGCCTGGGTCAGTGCTCTTTCTTTAATGTTTGGGGAAATGATCTCCCTTTTAATGTCACAGTAGACTTAGTCTTGCCCTTTGCAGTTTTCCCAGATTCCTGAAGATAAATCACCTAAACCTGCTGTTACCACTTTTTCTGACAGAGTCCTTCCTATGGAATTACACTGCCCTGTCCATTCTCCCAGCTTACTGCATCTTGGTTCTCTTGTCCCACAGTCTCATCTCTCTCTCTTGTGAGGTTAGAGAAGACAGCTTTTTGGGTCAGTACGTTATCCTTTGTTCTTCACACTATTGTTATACTGATTTTATATATGGAAAACCCTCGGCTTTCAGAGGTTAGCTGATTTTTACTAATACCTCTTGCTGTCATCTCAGGTTTTCAATTTCCAAGAGCTACAGTACTTTTAAAAAAATTAGTTTACTATTTTTGCTTATTTTTTTCTTCTTACTTTGGCTCCATTTTGTCACTTCTTAGGGTGGGAGTTCTGACCAGACTCCTTAATTATGATAGTTATCTTTTGTTAAGCACTTACTATATACCACACACCATAAAACCAACTGTGCATGTCATGAGCTCATTTAAATCTCACAACAATACAATGGGGTAAGTACTATTGTTATACTGCTTTTATATATGGAAAACCCTTGACTTCAAAATGTTAGCTAATTTTTCCCCCAAGTCACATAGCTAGGAAGTGGTTGGGTGAGACGTGGAACCTAGCTCTGCCTTATTGAAATTCTCATGCTCACAGCTGCTTCCATGGTCTATTCTAAGTCACACAGATCCCCCTATAATTTATACTCATATCCTAGATATTTGCTTCAATATATAAATAGGAAGAAACTCCCTCACCAAGACCCAAGGCCTTCCCTAAGTAGTCTTTTGGTTCTCTTCAGGAGCTCTTGAAATAACCCATTTACCATCAACCCACTAAGGCATCTAAAAGAAATCTCCCAGAGATACTTACTGGATGGACATTTTCTCTCAGTGGAAGTTTGAGCGTTCTGGCACCAACTGCAGAATGAGGAAGCAAGTCCTCAGCCAAGGCCCTTTATATGCCTTCTAAATCCTCCGAACAGGAGTTACGGCTTTGACAACCCTCACCCACCCCCTAGCTGAGGGAAGGGGAACAGAAGTGGCTTTCAGCACTCAGATCCTCCTGATGCTTGAGCATTATTTGGGCTTGCCGTTCCCATAACAGTTTTTTGGGCTGTGAGCCAGAGACCTCAATCCTTCCCACAGAGAAGAAGTGGATTGGAAAGAAAGGAGCTCCGTGGGAGTGGCCAGCCAGCATCAGGCCTGGGCTGAGCCAGGTCACCCCAGTGGAACCTGGCACTGTTCTCTGGTTTCTAGCTCCCTTCACTCTCTCTGTGCTCTCACATTCACTCCCATTCATTTATTCATTCACTTATTTAAAAAAAAAAAAATATCTATTGCACATTGTCTACGGACCAGAGATGGGCATAGTCCCTATTTTCACAGATCTCATAACTCTTTAAAGGTAACAGAAAATTAATACACTATTCAATACAATTTTGTAAGTGCCAGGATTGGAGACATGCGGAGTGTTATGGAAGCACATCGGAGCATCTCTTACCTCTCTGGTCACCTTATTGACCCTGTTCAGTGCACCAGTTCCAACCAGGCTGAGGACTATAGCCATGTCCTTTGAATTTGCTGAGGATGAAACCCTTTCATATCTTTGCTTGTCACTAATGCTTCATCTCACCTTCCTGTCCATTTGTATATAGCACCATTTCATGTATGTTTCCACACTTCTTTATGAGACCTGAATTGTTTGCCAGCACAGACTTGGTACTGCCCAAAGGAGTTTCCAGAAACAAACAGGATATATACTATACCAGCTGAGAACTTTAACAGTTTTTGAGAAACTCATTAGCTATTTTTAAATTAATAAATGGTTATGGCTACTTATCCTAGGACTCTCCTACAAAAGTGTGTAACAATTAATCTGAGCACTCCAGCCTGCCTTGTAGTGAGGGTGCAGGCATATGACCTGAGCTCCACCAATCAGAGGCAAGGTCAGTGGTCTCAGTGGTAGCATCAGTGCCCAGCACCAACGGTGTTTCTGCTCATCAAAGGCAATTGTTGTTCCTGCATGGGAGTCATTCTACAATGGAACCTCTCCCCAGAGGCCTGGTAATCTCCAAACCACATTCTTTAGCCAGAAATTCTGTTAGCTACCTAATATTTAAAATATTTGTGTGCTAGTTTGATTAACTAAAGTTGGTTTTTATTGTTTGCAATGAAGAACTTTGTCTCTATAAAATAATGGTTATAGAGGAAAGCGTTACACAGGAAGAAGATCAATATTGGTATACGGAGGTTCCAGAAGAATTTTTGAGGAAGTATCTAAACTGTGTTAGAAAGAATATGTAAAAGTTAGCCAGTCTACGGGCAAGGAGAAGAGTATTTGGGCACAGTTTGTAGGATTTACAAAAGTCTGGAAGTGAGTATGATTTGGCAAAATGGCAAGAGATGAAGCTAGCTCGAGAAAATCATAGGTCTGATTTTGCAGAGCCTTGTAAACTAGATAAAGAGGTTGAGATGCATATCATGAAAACAAAGGAAATCATTGAAATGTTTTATTCAGAAGAGTGACATAATCTGTTCTGCAACGTATTAAGCTTACTTCGATTGAATTTTGGATAATATGTTGGAATGGGTGATTTGGGAAAGACAAACTGGAGCGAGATCAAACAAGTGAAGGTAGCTGTTATAAAGAGTTGTGTTGGGGATGGATGGACACGAATAGTCAGATTAAAGAGATATTTCAGAGGAGGACCAATCAAGCTTTGTGACTGGTGAAGGCATTGGGGAACTAAAAGGCAGGAAAGAATGGCCTCGAGGTTTCTGGCTTGCAATATGGTACAGTTCATTGTGGTAGCTCACAGTGTTTGAGTGTGTGATTATGTTCTTGTGTGTGTGAGCATGATATTTCAGTGATTCAGAGAGAATGAATTCGGATTGTGCTCTGTTTATTAAAGAAAACACCACTGGGGGCTGTAATATAGTTTGAAGTTTTCAAAGGGAAGTGGAATGAGTTGGAATCTGAAGGACTGGCAGGGTGTGGACACAGAAGCTGGAGAGAACATTCCCAGTGAAAGGAGCAGAGTGAGAAGACAGACGAGCCAATTTGGAAGGCATATATTAGAAGGACTTTCTTGCTCTTGTACATTTCTGTTGGATTTTATTTTCCCAGGAGAGTCTCTTCTCCTTGAGTCAAGTTATGGCCCATGTTGGGTTGCCAGTAATCTGGCAATCCACAGTCCAGTGAGGAGAAATTCCAGGAACACCGGGGCCCGCAGCTTTTCTTCACTTGCACCTCCCACTACAAGGGGCCAAAGGAGAAGGCCTGTGGCAGCCAGGTGCCAGAGAATCTACCGTGGCTGAGTGATGGAGAACTGACAAACTGCGTTTTCTGTTAAAGATTGCTTCCTAGGAGACAAAAAACCATCTTACCGATGCCACGACTGCACCAAATACCTTTCTTAGGTAACCCTGTGCTGACTTTGGAATTCTGGAGCCATAGCCACATTTAAAAATAGGAATTGATTTGAGTGATTTTTATATCTTTGGTAGCCTTTATTTTTCACTGTATTTCAATCCTAGAGGTCAGTTGCTTGAGGGCTCTTTGTTTTAAAAATACAAAACAAGGCAGTTAATTCCTAAAAGATGTACAGACTCATGCATACTGTGAGTTGTCAAGTTAACATTCTTGATTAAATCCAGGATGGAAATTAATCACTGTGCACTGAATCTCACTGAACTCCGATTTCTTCAGGTATAGAACAGAGAAAATGGGCAAAAGCATTTTTGTAGCCAAAAGTACTCTATAAAAATATAAAGTAATACTTACCAATGCTCCTTCTCAGAGAGTTTGATTTCCCATCTAACCTTCCAGCAAATACCTCTTACCTCAGGGGAAACCCATTCCCCCCATTCTCCTGTTGGTAGAAAACCAGAGCAGTGCTGGACTACATCCTTTCCAAAGCATCATTCTAATCTCTTAGATCCAAAGGCCCCAAACATAGGTTTGTTTGTCAGGTCTGTCTGCAACCTTCCATTGTTTCAGTGTGATACACTGCACCTCTAATGTATCTTTATTTTTTCTTTCATCCTCTCCTCTTATTCCCCACCGAATTTTTTGATATTTAGTAAAATCAGATCTTCACGTTCAGTTAGGTGTTTGCCAAGAAACTTTCATTTTGATACATTTTGTTACATTTACCAAAATAATACTCCATGAATCAAAACAGTAAAACACCTTTCTTCAAGCAGGGGTTTCTAAATAGTAACTGATTTCACATTTCTTTGAAGAAACCATTTTGAGAGTATAAGGACTTTGGATTTTATTCTGAGAGCAATGAGAAGATATTAAAGTGTTTTAAGCTGGGGAATCACTGAGGTTATCTGATTTCTGTTTTTCCGGGGAAAAATAATCACTCTCTCTGACATTTGAAGTGTCTGGAGTGGAAGCAGAGAAAGCGGTAGCTCAGGTGAGATGATGAGGGTTTTTAAACCAGAGTGGAGCAATGCAGATGGAAAAAAAAAGTGAATGAATTTAAGATCTGTTGTGCAGATAGAATATAGGACTTGTGTGATATAATTAATATGTCTGGGTGTTAGAAAATGGGGTAATGGGGTGTATAATTTGTCTATTGCTAATATTGTAGCATGAAGATTAAACATCAACTCTCAGTGCAATACAAGAAGAGTCTGGGGTGGTTGGCTAGTAGACTTTCTCTCATAACCAGACTGCCTGGCTGTCAGCTGATCTAGGTCTCTGGTGGGTTGAGGGGTAACTTGGCATTATTACATGTCTCCTGTCCAGTAGGGTAACAGGGTATATTCTCCTGGCAATGGCAGAGATGAAAGAGAGCAAGTCAGAACACAAAATCAGTTTAAGGCCCAGGCTCAGAACTGATACACTGCCTCCTCTACGACCTTCCATTAGCAACACAAGTCATAAGGCCAGTCCATACTTCAAGGGATGTGAAAATAGTCTCTGCCTTTTTAGTTTTTAGTGAGAACCACAGTGTCACATGGCAATGTCATGGATAAAAGGAAGGCTAAAGATCTGGGGCCATTTTTGCAGTGTGTTAGATGGGAAAACCAAATAGAATTTTCGGGTTTTTGCTTCAGCAACTGTGAGTAAGTGCCTCACTATTCTTTAAGGCTGAGAGGAGAATGGTTGGGTGGAAATGGGTATATCAAGAGTTCCCAATTAAATTTGAGATGCTTGAAGATGTTCAGCTACCTCATGAGACTTGTGTATTCTTCTTCTTCCCTCCCGTAGCACCTCTGATCCTCTTTACCCTGAAGGAATATGCTCAGTGGAGGTCGATTTTGGGTTCTGTGTTCTTATAAGAATTACTTGCATCCACATTTGGAAGTTCTGGTAAATATTACTTTCCTTTACTCCGTGCTCCTTGTATATATTTTATATGTTCCTGGAAGCTTTCCAACCATTCTCCAACCATAATGTCAGTCAATCCTCTTCAAAGGAAACCAGACCCTGTCCCTTCTATACTTAGGACCTTGCAAGAGGTCTGCATTACTTACTGCATGCAGTCCAAGCACGTTGATACAGCTGTAAGATACCTGCTTCTCAATGTCATTATCTGCCGCTCTTCCCTTTTGTTTGGACTCCAGCAGTACCAAGCCGTTCGTGGCTCCCCATGGATTTCATAGCATTTCATGCTTCCCTTGTAGTCTAGATCCTCGCTTGGAACTCCCTTCCTTCCCTTGTCCATCTGGTAAATGCCCAGTTTCCATCACAACTCCAATAGAGCATCACCTTCCTGTGTTGCTTCAGACAGGATGCTTTCCTTTGTACTTTTTGGGAAACATGTACGTCTATTTTGTCTATATCACATTATATTGTTTGATTTGTTAGCATGCCTGTTTTCACTTATTGCTTATTGTTGAGATAGAATTAAATCATCCTAGCACAAAGACATTTGGCTAAGTTGTTCAACACCTGTTAAGATGGAATCTGGCAGCCACCCCAGCAGATCCCCTAAGGTGAAAACTAATAGACTAGAAAAGCTCTGCACTCACTTCTGCTGCATCTCCATAAATTACATATGAGGTAACACATCCAACTCCCCTGTATCCCTACTACTACTAGAACTTAGTTTACCCTGGTATCATTAAAAAATTATGGCTTTAAAGAATATACATATTCTTTCCCATGATACACACACACACACACACACACACACACACACACACACACACTGTCTGCCCAGCCATTGTTAATATAACAAGAACAGTTTGTGCAACATCAATGTAAACTGGCAGTCCAGGAGACTAGACTGGAATATGCATGTGTGAACAGTGATGACTTCATTGTACTACTCAGTGGGGGCTGTAGACACTATTGAGTGAGCATGTGTACTGTGTGGCTGTTGCATTCAGAATGACTGAGCAAGAGGCGGGAAGATGGCGGAGGAGTGAGGGGAGGCTGCGCTCTCAGGCTCCCGAGACCCGTCTGCAGTTTGGACTAATTGCAGACAGAACATCTCAGTGAGCAGCTGGACACTGGCAGGAGTCGAGCCTTGGCACTGCTGGATTAGAGAAAAACCATCTGGGAACAACCTGTTTAGTGAAGATAGTGAAAGAAGAAAAAGGGACGAAATGGGATTCCTGACTGGGGTGGCTGCCCAAGCCGCGGCTAAAAGGACACAAAGGCTTTTTGGCGACCACAGGCTTCCCCAGAGGGAAGTCAGGAGGAGAGCGGATCTCTGCCGGCTGGCAGAGACAGGACTTGACCAGGTGGTATAGGCGCTGAAAGACGGGAGACAGCGTGCTGCTGAGCAAGTGAAATCGTAATTTTTTTCTTTATATTTTTCTCTTGTGAACTACGGAGAGGGGGGGAAAGTTTGGGGGTGAAAGTACATTCTTGAGGAGCGTAGGCACAGAGGTGCACGCGCTCACTCCCCAACCCTCCCCTTGGGTCACGGGCGCTCATAGGAAAGTGCCATCATTCACTGGCCCAGGTGCGCAGGGCCGAGAGTCCAGGGGCCCCTCGGACACACCACAACAGACATAAGGTCAGTGCCCAAACGGGCACAGGGAGGGACTTCTGGATACACAGAAGACTGTGCGCAGTTGCCCCTGGCCAGCTCCAGTGGGAGCCAGGCCTGAGTGCCAGGCCAGAACGCAGAGTATTCTCTCGGGCTCGGCGGGTACCCGCCCAGGCTGGTGCGGGAACAGTGGGTGGCTGTGGCGCCCGAACAGCAGGCAGCAGAGACTCACAGACACTCGGAACGCTGTGCTGAGGCTAGATCCCCGGCTGCCTTGGGCGAGCAGGGGTGCACAAGTGCCAAAATAATTTGCTAACATCAATAGGCACCAACCGCTCACTTCCACTGTACATGATTGTATGGGGCCCAGCACTGGCAGGCAAGAGACCATCTCCTGGAGCACAGTGCGGCAGACCTGAGGATAACTCCTTGGCCACCTTGGGAAACTCCCGGAGCGCTACGCGACAGGCCTGAGGCGAGCTCTCGGGCCACCTTACCCACTCACAGCCGTGCCTGCAAGGACACCTTGGCTAGCTCCAACAGACACCGAAGGAACGCGCCATGCGGGGGCCCACTGCTGCAAGGAACAGGAACCTCTGACCCACCTCATTAGACCAGCTGTGGATACAGAAAAACAAGACAACACACAAAGGCTGAACTGACATCTCCACAAAAGAATTCAAGATAAAGTGGATAGAGTGACTCTCAATCAACTAGCCACAGGGAAGATCCTAACAAAAAGCATCTGAAATATAACCAGACAGCATAAAAAAATGATATAAAAGGTACCCCAAGAACATCAGGCTCAGGAGATCAAAGAGACTGCACCACTGAAACCCCCAGATCTACCATAAAGAATCTCATACCACAAAGGTGGGAAGGCAAAGCAGATAAATCCAAATAACAAAAACAAACAAGAAGAATCCAACATGGTAAGACACAGAAACAACCTCTCAATGAAAATAAAAGAGGAATCTCCGGAAAGAGAGGTAGATGGAATAGACATAGCCCAAATGTCAGACATGGAATTCAAAACTATGGTGGTAAAGAAGCTCAATATGCTCGAAAACCTCAAAAACAACTATGACAGCCTCCAAGGAAGTTACCAACGGCTCCAAGAAAATTACAGGGAACTTGCAGAGAACTACACCAGCATAAAAGAAGACATAGAAACTATCGACAAGAACCAGGAAGAAAAGAAGAATGCAATCTCTGAACTGAAAAACACAGTATAATCAGTCAAAAGCAGACTAAATGAAGCAGAGGATCGTATTAGTGAGTTAGAGGATAATGTAGGAAATAATTCTCAAACGATACAGCAAAATGAAAAAAGATTGAAAAAATATGAACAAGATATAAGGGAATTACAGGATAGCATTAGAAAAAATAATATCAGGATCATTGGAATAAGAGAGGGAGAAGAAAAGGAGCATGGAATTGAAAAACTGATAGGAGAAATAGTGACAGAAAATTTTCCGAACCTGATGAGAGAAAAAGTTATGCAAGTCCAAGAAGCACTGAGAGTTCCAATAAAGAGGAACCCCCAAAAACCCACTCCAAGGCACATCATAGTTAAAATGGCAACATTCCAAGACAAAGAGAGAATCCTAAAATCAGCAAGAGAAAAACAGCAAATAACTTACAAGGGAGCTCCAATAAGGCTATCGACCGATTTCTCAACAGTAACATTACAAGTCAGAAGGGAATGGTCAAAAATATTTCAAGCAATTAAAAACAAAGGCCTACAACCAAGAATACTCTATCCAGCAAGGCTCTCATTCAAAATAGAAGGTGAAATAAGGAGTTTCTCAGACAAAGGAAGACTAAAAGAATACATCTCCACAAAACCAGCATTGCAAGAAATGCTAAAGGGAATATTCTAAGAAAAAGGAAGAGAAAAAACAAAAAAGAGTAGAGGAACAGAGATACAAAAGGGAAATGAATAAATACATGTCAATAATAACGTTAAATGTAAATGGATTAAATTCTCCCATTAAAAGACATAGGGTAACGGAATGGATAAGAAAACAGGACCCACATATTTGCTGTCTACAAGAAACACACCTCAAAACAAAAGATATACATAGACCGAAAGTAAAGGGATATAAAAAAATATTTCAAGCAAATTGATCTGAAAAAAAAGCTGGGGTAGCAGTCCTCATATCAAACAAAACGGATTTCAAAGCAAGGGCAATAAAAAGAGACAAAGAACATTTCATAATACTTAAAAGAACGATTCATCAAGAAGATTAACACTGATAAACATATATGCACCCAACATAGGAGTACCCAAATACATAAAGCAAATACTAAAAGACCACAAGAAGGATATTAACAACAACACACTCATAGTAGGGGACTTCAATTCTCCATTATCAACAATAGACAGATCATCCAAGCAAAGAAACACCAAGGATATACAGGCATTGAACAACACACTAAACCACATGGACTTAACTGATATATATAGAACTTTTCACCCTGAAGAAGCAAAATATACATTCTTTTCAAAGGCACATGGGACATTTTCAAAGATAGACCACATAATAGGACACAAAACAAGCCTCAACAAATTCAAGAAAATTGAAATTATATCAAGCATCTTTTCAGACCACAATGCCTTGAAACTAAAAATCAACCTCAGGGAAAAAAATCAGACACTCAAACTCATGGAGAATGAATAACACGCTCTTAAATAACGAATGGGTTAACAATGACATCAAAGAGGAAATCAAGAAATTTCTAGAAACTAATGACAATGAACACACAACAGCCCCAAACCTATGGGACACAGCAAAAGCAGTCCTAAGAGGGAAGTTCATAGCAATACGGGCATATCTGAAAAGGCTAGAAGAATCTCAAATAAAAAACCTAACCATAAAGCTACAAGAACTAGAACAGCAACAACAAACAAAGCCTAGGGCAAAAAGAAGAAAGGAAATCATCAAGATTAAAGCAGAATTAAACGACATAGAAACTAAACGAACAATCCAAAAAGTCAACAAAACTAGGAGCTGGCTCTTTGAAAAAATAAACAAAATTGACAAGCCTCTAGCCAGGCTCATTAAGAAAAAAAGAGAGAAGACCCAAATAAACAAAATCAGAAATGAAAGAGGAGAAATCACGACTGATACCTCAGAAATACAAACAATTATAAGAAATTACTACAAACAACTATATGGCAAGAAATTTGACAACCTAGTAGAAATGGACAGATTTCTAGAAACATATAACCTTCCAAAACTGAATCAAGAAGAAGTAGAAAGTCTCAACAGACCAATAACAAAGAAGGAAATTGAAACAGTAATCAAAAATCTCCCTGCACACAAAAGCCCTGGACCGGATGGCTTCACAGCCGAATTTTACAAAACATTTAGGGAAGAACTAACTCCTACCCTCCTCAAACTATTCCAGAAAATCCAAGAAGAGGGAAAAATCCCAAACTCTTTCTATGAAGCCAGTATTACCCTAATCCCAAAAACAGGTCAAGACACAGCAAAGAAAGAAAACTACAGGCCAATATCACTGATGAACATAGATGCTAAAATCCTCAATAAAATTTTGGCAAACAGGATCCAGCAATACATCAAAAAAGATCATACACCACGATCAAGTGGGATTCATCCCAGGGATGCAAGGATGGTTTAATATTCACAAATCAATAAATATAACACATCACCTAAACAAAATGAAAGAAAAAAATCACATGATCATATCTATAGATGCAGAAAAAGCATTTGATAAAGTACAACACCCATTTATGATGAAAACACTCAACAAAATGGGAATAGAGGGAGCATACCTTAACATAATTAAGACTATATATGAGAAGCCTGAAGCCAACATCATACTCAATGGACAAAAACTGAAAGCATTCCCCCTGAAATCAGGAACTAGACAAGGCTGTCCACTCTCCCCACTTCTATTCAACATAGTGTTGGAAGTCCTAGCCACAGCAATCAGACAAGACAAAGAAATAAAAGGCATCCAAATTGGGAAAGAAGAAGTAAAACTATCACTATTTGCAGACGACATGATAGTATACCTAGAAAACCCTATAAACTCCACTAAAAGACTACTCAATATAATAAGTGAATATGGCAAAATAGCAGGGTACAAAATAAATATACAGAAATCTAAGGCTTTTCTGTACATCAACAATAAAATATCAGAGACAGCGGCAAAAAAGAAAATACCATTTACTATAGCAACAAGAAAAATAAAGTACCTAGGAATAAACTTAACCAAAGAGATAAAAGACCTGTACACTGAAAATTATGCAATATTGAAGAAAGAAATTAAAGAAGATACAAATAAATTGAAGCAAATACCATGTTCTTGGATGGGAAGAATCAACATCATCAAAATGGCCATACTACCCAAAGCAATTTACAGATTCAATGCAATCCCTATTAAAATACCAATGACATATTTCACTGACCTAGAACAAATCCTACAAAAATTCATATAGAACCAAAAAAGACCCCGAATAGCAAAAGCAATCTTGAAACAGAAGAACACAGCAAGAGAAATCACGATACCAGACATCAAACAATACTACAAAGCCACTGTGATCAAAACAGTCTGGTACTGGCATAAGAACAGACATATAGATCAGTGGAACAGAATTGAGAGCCCAGAAATAAACCCAGGTCTCTGTGGTCAACTAATCTTTGATAAAGGAGGGAGGAACATAAAACGGAATGAGAAGAGCCTCTTTAACAAATGGTGCTGGGAGAACTGGACAGGGACGTGCAAAAAAATGAAACTAGACCACCAACTTACACCACACACGAGAATAAACTCAAGATGGATTAAAGACTTAAATGTAAGCCGTGACACCATAAAAGTCCTAGAGGAAAACATAGGCAGGAAAATTTCAGATATCCCACGTAACAATATCTTCACGGGTACATCTCCTAAGGCAAGAGAAATAAAGGAAAAAATAAGCAAATGGGACTACAACAAACTAAAAAGTTTCTGCTCATCAAAAGAAAACATCAGCAAGATGAAAAGGAAACCAACCATATGGGAAAACATATTTGCCAATGATATCACAGACAGGGGACTGATCTCCAAAATATACAAAGAGCTTATACGACTCAACATCAAGAAAACAAACAACCCAATTAAAAAATGGGCAGAGAACCTGAACAAACACTTCTCCAAAGAGGACACACAGGAGGTCCATAGGCACATGAAAAAATGCTCAACATCACTAGCCATCAGAGAGATGCAAGTAAAAACCACAATGAGATACCATTTTACACCAGTCAGAATGGCCATCAACAAATCAACAAACAACAAGTGCTGGCGAGGATGTGGAGAAACGGGAACCCTACTGCACTGTTGGTGGGAATGCAGACTGGTGCAGCCACTATGGAGAACAGTATGGAGTTACCTCAAAAAACTAAAAATGGAACTGCTTTTTGAACCAGCGATTCCACTGCTAGGATTATACCTGAAAAATCCTAAAACCCTAATTCAAAAAAACCTATGCACCCCTATGTTCATAGCAGCCCTGTTTACAATAGCTAAGTGCTGGAAACAGCCTAAGTGCCCATCTGTAGATGAGTGGGTCAAAAAACTGTGGTAGATCTACACAATGGAATACTATGTAGCAGAAAGAAAGAAGGAACTCCTGCCATTTGCGACAACATGGATGGAACTAGAGAGAATTATGCTTAGTGAAATAAGCCAGGCAAAGAAAGCAAAATACCATATGATATCACCTAATACAGGAAACTAAAGAGCAACACAAACAAACAAACTAAATAGGCAAAGACTAGAATAGTAGTCAGTAGGGGGGAGGGGGGAGGGAGAGAAGGGGGATAAGTAAGGGAAGGGTCTAGTCAAGGAACGTGTATGAAAGACTCATGGACATGGACATCGGGGAGGGATATGATTGTGGGAGAAGGGATGGGCTGGGAGGGGGCAGCAATGGGGGAAAAATGGGACAACTATAATTGAAAAACCAAAAAATAAAATAAAATAAAAACAAAACAAAAACAAAATGACTGACCAATTAGAGCAAAAAAACTGCATCAAATTTTGCATTAAGCTTGAACATTCCTCGCAGAAACTATTCAGATTACTCAGAAGGCCGCAGTTCTGGGCAACTGGTGATTGGCAGCTTCATCATGACAATGCACACACTGATGCATCATGTCCCCTGCAGAGTTTTTTGGCAAAATATCAAATCACCCAGGTGACTCAGACCTCCTACAGCCCAGATTTGGTGCCCTGTAACTTCTGGCTTTTCTCAAAACTAAAATCATCTTTGAAAGGGAAGAGATTTCAGAATGTTGATGAGATTCAGGAAAATACAGCAGGGCAGCTGATGGTGATTGGGAGAACTGTGGGAAGTCCCAAGGTGCCCACTTTGAAATTTCCTACTTTGAAGAGGTATCATTGTCCTATGTACAATGCTTCTTGTATTTTGTATTTTCTTCAATACATGTCTCTATTTTTTATATTCAGTGGCTGGATACCTTCTGGACAGACCTTGTATATATCCCTCTGAGAATGCATACTCTGTCTCTCTCTTCTCCAGAGGACATCAGCGCCATCTTGCCGGTGGGTCCTACCTGTCACTCAGGGAATCCCCCTTGCTTTGCACACACCAGTGCGGTTAACAAACATTTAAATTATCTGTGGTCTCTAGCTTGGGTGTAATGTGTTTTGAGATCTAATATCTTAAAAAAGTAGAGCCTGGCAGCAGCCTTCCTATAGCACTTACACATCATTATGCTCAGGGTTTCAGTACACTAACTTGATAAAACTTGTTTATCCAATCAGGTTAGTAGATGCCACTGGAAAAACTGTCTTAACTCAATGTGCACAAGAATAATTCTAAAATTGTGCTTACAAGTGAGTGTTTAAGGGTTTGGGTTTGTTTTTTCTAAAGAATTTGCAATATTTTACTTAAACTCTTGGTTATGCTCTTATTTTAATTAATAAGCTCATGATTCAAAAATGAAAACAAACAAAAAAGCACAAAGGAGGATTCTGGACCCACCCTACTTGATTAATGTGATTCCGCTACTGAGGGCCTCAGTACACTTTTAAGTTCTCAAGTTCTGCCAGTTGGTACAAATGCAAAGAGGAATGAGCAGACTTTTTTAGGACCGAATTTTTACCCCCCTCTCTGGACCAGAGAACGGGCTTATGAGAAAAAAGAACCTCAAATGCGGATTAAGATGACTTATCCTCTTAACTGCAGGCACATGGACATCAGAAAAGTGTTATTCTAATAGCATTAGGAATCCTGCTTGTGCTAATCCAGTTTACAGAATTATTATTTATGGGTCATTCTCAGACAATGAGAAAACAGGTTTCCTAACAGGAGAAAGTTAGTAATAACTGACTGAATATCTACACTTATCTCTCTTCCTTTACTTATCAGAGTGTATTATCTGTTTTTATGTTTGTTTCTTGAAGGCAGTGCTCCTGTCTGTCACTATAACCTAGAGCCCAGAACCTATTATGTGGTTATTAAATATTTTGGGCTATTTTAAATTGTATTCCTTTTTAAATTTGAATTTTTGCTTGCTGGATGTTAGCAAATATGATATTTGTATATTTATCTTTTATCCCTCAATCTTTCTAAACTCATTTATTAGTTCTGGTAGCATTTTTATAGATTCTATTATTTGTTTTACATAGAAGAGCATATTGTTTATGAATAAAGAATTTACTTCTTCCTTCCCAATCTGAATGTCTTTTCTTTTATTTTCTTGCCTGTTGCACTAACTAGAAACTTCAGTGCAATGATGAATAAAAGAAAGGACATTCTTGCTCCTGATCTAAGTAGGACGTATTGAGTTTTCCACCATTAAGTCTGATGTTAGCTGAGGTTTTTAATAAATGTCTTTAATCATATTGAAGAAAATTTTCTACTTTTTGAGGATTTTTAATTGAGAGAGGATGCTAGATCATGTCAAAAGCTTTTTCAGTATCTGTAAGATGATCATATGGATATTGTTTATAGTTTGTTAATACAGTGATTTAGAACATTAAGCCAAATTTGCATTTATGGCATAAATTAGAAACATATATTATCATTTCTTCACATTTTAGATTTTATTTGCTAAAATTTTAAGAATTTTTGCATCTATATTCATGTAGGATACTATCTACAGGTTTGTTTTTTTTCCCTGCAATGCTTTTGTCAGTTTTGATATCAATGTAATGATGGCTTTAAAGAATGAGTTGGAAATTGTTACCAACTCAACTTTTCTGGATAATTTTGTATAGAATTAACTATTATTTATTTCTTAAAAGCTTGTTAGAGGTCACCAGTTAAGCCATTTGGGCCTGGAGTTTTCCTTTTTTGAAATGGTTTTAACTACAAATTCTATATTTTAAAATTAATATGCGACTCATGGTTGTCTATTTTATCTTTGAGATTTGTTAGTTTGTGTCTTTATCTGTTTCACTTAAGTTAGTAAATATACTGGTATAAATTTGTTTACAATAATTCCGTATTATTTTAAAAATATCTGTAGAATTGCTAGTTATGTTATACCTCACATATGTGGTATTGGTAATTGTACCTTTTTCTTTCTTCTTCTGTTTTTTCTTTTCCTTTTTTTTTCCTGATAAGTCTGGCTAGAGATTTGTCCATTCTGTTGTTTTTCTCAAAGAACCATCTTTTTATTTCCAACATACTTATGTCTTTATTTTTAAATCATATTTCTTGTAGGCAGAATAGTCTTTTTTTTTTTAAATAAAATATACATCTAATGTGATTATTGGTGTGACTGAATTTGAGTTTATCATCTTGTTATTTGTTTACTGTTCATTTCTTCTTTTTTAAATTATATTTTGTTGATTATGCTATTACATTTGTCTTGATTTTTACCTTTTGCCTCTCCTCCACCCAGCACCCCCTGCTTCCTCAGATAATTCTGCCACCATTGTTCATGTCCATGGGTCATGCTTATAAGTTCTTCGGCTACTCCATTTTCTATATTGTACCTTACATCCCATGGCTATTCTGAAACTACCTATTTGTACTTCTTAATCCCATCACCTCTTCAGCCTTTTCCCCCACTCCCTCCCATCTGACAACCATCAAAACCCTCTCTGTATCCATGATTTTGTCTCTGTTCTTCTTGTTTGCTTTGTTTTTCAGATTCAATTGTTGATAGATTTGTAATTTTTTGCCATTTTATTGTTCATAGTTTTGATCTTCTTTTTCTTAAATAAGTCCCCTGAACAGTTCATATAAATATGGTTTGATAATGATGAACTCCTTTAGTTTTTTCTTGTCTGGGAAGATTTTATCTGCCCTTCAAATCAAATGATATCTTTGCTGGGTAGAGAAATCTCAGCTGTAGGTCACTGCTCTTCATGACTTTGAATATTTCTTGCCAATTCCTTCTAGCCTGAAAAGTTTCTTTTGAGAAATTAGCCAGCAGTTTTATGGGAATGTCCCTGTAGGTAACTATCTTCCTTTCTCTTGCTGTTTTTAACATTCCCTCTTTATCTTTCATCTTTGGCATTTTAATTATGACGTGTCTTGGAATGGGCCTCTTAGCATCCATCTTGTTTGGGACTCTGTGCTTCTTGGACTTGTATGTCTATTTCCTTCACCAAATTAGTGAAGTTATCTTTCATTATTTTTTCAAATAAATTTCCAATTCCTTGCTCTTTCTCTTCTCCTTTGGGCAACCCTATGATGAGAATGTTGGACCTCTTGAAGTTGTCCCAGAAGCAGCTTATACTATCCTCACTTTTTTGGATTCTTTTTTCTTCTTGTTGTTCTGATTGGTTGTTTTTTGCTTATGTTCCAAATCGTTGATTTGATTCTCAGCTTGATCCACTCTACTGTTGTTTCCCTGTAAATTGTTCTCTATTTCAATTAGTATATCCTTCATTTCTGACTAGATCTTTTTTATGCTGTTGAGGTCCTCACTAAGTTCCTTGAGCATCCTTATAACCAGTGTTTTGAACTCTGCATCTGATAGATTGCTTATCCCCATTACATTTAGCTCTTTTCATGAAATTTTGATTTGCTCTTTCATTTGGGCCATGTTTCCTTGTCTCTTCATTTTGGCAGCCTCCCTGTGTTTGTTTCTAGTGTTAGGTAGAGCTGCTTTGACTCCATCTCTTGGTAGTGTGGCCTAATGTAGTAGGTGTCCTGTAGGGTCCAGTGGCACAGCCTTCCCTTTCATGCAAACTGGTTCTTGAGTTGTGCCTTTTGTGTGGACTGGGTATACCCTCTTCTTATAGTTGAACCTTGTTTAGTGCTGGCAGATCAATGGGAGAAATTTACCCAGGCCAGTCAGCTGCAAGGACTGGCTGTGACTACTGACCACCAACGTCCATCCTCTGTGAAGGGTCAGCTGTGCAGGGGAAGGGTGGTAGTGCTTCAACATGCTCTGTAGCTGTCCACTGGGTACTGTGGCCCTGGGGTTTCCTGGGTGGTGCAGGCCAAGGTCAGCCCCCACCTGTGTTTTGCCCAGAGCACCCCGTACGAGCTTTAAAGCAATATGAGATGGCTGCTATTTGTGCTGGGCTTAGAGATTCCCAGGCAAAGTCAAGCTGCAAATCTAAACTGGCTGCTTTTCTGCTAGTGCTGGTCCTGGAGCTCACTGAGACATGCTGTGACTTCTTTAATAAGATTTAGGAACTTGTGAAGCATGAGCCAAGACCAGCCATTCATATGAAAAAGCAGCTTTATTGGGCTTACAAATTGGGTGGGCAGAGTCTCTGGGGATCTCCATGGTGGGTCAAACAGTGTCAGCCAGGTTGATGGTATCTCGGATATGGCACCAGCTTGCCAGCTCTGTAGGGGGAGTGTTTATAAAAGGGACAATGGCCTCTGTTTGCCTTGATGCCAGGCACTTGAGTTCCTCCCTGTATACCACTGATGATTTTCAAGCTGCGACCCTAGTGCTGGGGCTCAAATGGAGTAAATCTGAGTAGGTGAGCCCATGCATGGGTTCTTTAAGAGGAACTGCTTGTGTCTCCAGCAGTTTCTTCTATCAACTCAATCCTCGCTGGTTTTTGCAGCCAGAAGTTGTGGGAACTTTTCTTCCTGGCACTGGAACCCTAGGCTGGGGGGCCTGGTGTGGTGCTGAGAATCCTTGCTCCTAAGATGTCTCTTCCAAACTTTTGTCCACCACATGTGGGTGAAGGACCAGCTGGTTCCAGATCTGTGCCTTTCCTTCCAATCTGGATGGATGTGGTTTTTTAAATTCTGTAGTTGTCAGATTTCCATTCAACTTGATTTCTGATGGTTCTGAGTGAAGGTTGTTCTATATTTCGGTTGTAATTTTGATGTTGTGTGAAGAGGTGAGCTGTGTCTGCTTACACTGCAATCTTCTTTCCTTAGTTCCCCTTTCTTCTTTTTTTGCCTTTGAATTACTTGAATTTTTTTTTTGTTTTGTTAAACCTACCTAATATATTTTTCAAATCAGACTTTGTAATTTTTATCTCTACAATTTTTATTTGGGCCTTTTTAATATCTCCCATATCTTCATTTAACTTTTGAATGTTTTAATGGACATGTCTGCTAATTAGAATGTATGTGTTAGTTCTGGGTCAGTGTCATTTGAGACTGCTCTTAATTATGGCTTACACTTTTTTACTGCTTTGCATGCCTGGTAATTTTTTATTGGGTGGCAGAAATTTAAAGTTTTATCTCATTGGGTGCTGAGATTGTTTATATTCCTCTAAATATTCTTTAGCTTTGTTCTGGAACTTGGTGTTATCAGAAATAGTTGATGCTTTTGGGTTTTGCTTTTAAGATTTAGGGGATTGAAGCAATGATCAGTGGAAGGCCATTTCCCTCCAATGCTGTGTTGTACAGTGTTACTATTCAATACTGAGTTAAGATTCTTCTGTGTATTCTACCAGACTGTTCAAGAATTATGAGGCTTTCTTTTGGCAGAATGTGCTGGATGGTGGGAATAGGTACTAGTCTCAGCGCTGTCAGGGTACCTTGCACTCTTACCTCTAATCCATTTAAGTGATTCTCTTGGCATTGGATAATTTCCTCATACAGAAGAATTGATAAGCATTTCAGCCGAATACCCAAGGGGGACACTCAGCATAGCTTCAGAGTTACCTCTCAGTAGATTCTCCCCTCTACAGTGCTCAGTGTGAACTCTAGTCACTTAATTCCCCTCACGTTCTCAGCTCTATGTCCTCAACTCAGGGAGACTTTCTGGCTCTGTCCAGGTTCATTCCCTGGGCATCACTGCTTAGAAACTTCATAGCAGTAAGCTGGTGCAATCAGATGGTTTGCCTTGTTTAGGGATTGTTGTTCTTTATTGTCTGATGTCCAGTATTGTGAACACTGTTTCATTATTTTACTATTTCAGGCAAGAGGGTAAATCTGGTCCTTAGTGCTTAATTTTGGTTGGGAGCCAAACTCCACCAATTGATAAATATTTGTTTTGAATTAAGTTTCAGAGAACTTCCTGAGCTTCATATAGAAGAGCCCGAAGAACTTGTGTCATGCATCTTTGGAAATGGAAAAATGAGATTATGCACTTTCATGACTGAAGGCAGTTGGTATGATATGGTGGTTGGATAATACAAGAGGCAGGAAATTTAAGAAAAACTACTGTTAAAACTTGTAAGACAATAAATAGTGTCATACACTCTGTAAATGGCAGTAAATAAAAAGACAGTGTTCCTTTCCTTATCAAACTTCATTCCAAGGAAGAGATAGTCAATATAACCCCAAAAACACATAACCTATGACATGATATCTCATAGCTTTATACTTCTATTATAGCACATGTTACACTATAGTATAACTGGTAACTTATTCATTTCTTTCTCTAACAAGTCTTTGAGCTTTTCTACATCAGAAGTAGAGTCTCTTACTTAGTCTTTTAGCCCCATTTTCTAATTAAGTGCAGAGCACATATCATGTACCAGTGAATGAATAAACAAATGGATATATGAGTGAATTAGTGATATAAATTTTTTTTTGTACTAGGGTTGACTGTCAAATGAGTTATTTTGGATCAGTGGTGTTTTTGGTTATGTTTAGATCACTACCCTGACACCTATCAAAATGGCCAACATATCTATTCTCAAGCCCAACTGAAGTTAGTATGTAATAATAATAATAGGTTAAGTGCTTAGTATATGTTTTCTAAAGTTTAAGTACTAATCTTCTACTGGAAACTTGAAGTATTTTTTGCCTTGAAATATAAAAAAGTGAGCAGTAGTACTTCTAAACTCAAAGTACTGAAAAGCTAATTATGTGTCCACTTGAGCATTACTCAGTACTTACTTCACAGTGTGGGAAAGATAGAAAGATAGTTCTGTGATCTTCCAATGTAAAGCAAAAAAAAAAAAAAAAAAAAAAACTGAAACAAAACAAACACAAAAAGAGAACAACAACAGCAAAAAAGCAGTAGTTATTTTTATGGGTCATGTCCATGGAAATAGAGTCCTTATATGTGTCTCTAGTATGTAGAACAACACCTAGAAATGACTAAATAGCTGAATAAACAACTCATCCTTCTCAAGGTTAATTCACTATCATCAAAACGACTCTGAGAGAATAGTTGGAGAAAAAAAAAGGAATAGAAAAACCTATTTCTCAAAATTGCGTTTATATCTGATGCAGATGTTATTTTCACGGTTTATAAAAAGAATTCCCAATATAGAAAAGGTTTCTTCTAAAACTGTCTATTCAACAAAGTAGATATTTTATAACCAAATGGACTTGGGCAGCTGCACAAATGGGTAAGCAGATTGTTTTTTAGAATATCTGTAGATAATAATGCTTTAGCTCAGGATCAGCTATCAAGCCATGATTCAACACCCCAAATTCCAATCAAGTTTGTAAAATGAGATGTCAAACTGAAAAACCTTATTAGAGTTAAATTGCTTCTCAGAAGGTCCTTCTATGTAATCAGCAGAATAGGACAAGGGCACAAAGGGGGAAAGAGAAAAGCTTCTCACAAAAGAAAACATGGTACGGTTGTTCATAAGTTATAACTGATCATTAAATATTTGGTCCAACATTTGATAAGACATCAAATATTGTTATGAAAAGGTGAAATATCAGAAAGAAAAAACCATTAGATGCCTAAATCAGACTTGTTGAATTACTTATTTTCAGACTCTGCTTATCTAGCAAATAGAAAAAAAAAAGCTGGAGGGGTTAAAAAGCAGATGATTAGATTCTAATAGCTTTCCTTGCAAGCTTTGTCTTTTAGTTTGCAACTGCTGATAATGGCACAAAATGTGCATTTGAGATGTGAGATATTTTTTGAGGCTGCTACAATGGCTTTTCTTGGCATCAATCACAAATGCAGAAATTCACATTCAGTCAGATTTTCTAGCAATTTTTTCCCCTGTTGTAAATCTCTCATAATCTTTCTTTAGCCATGTGAACCATATCTGCCCTGGTTGTGTACAATTGAAACAATTATACAAAGAATCTTGGTCTTAAAAATCACTTTAATCTCTAATGTTCATCTTTTATCTTTTTACTTTAAATAATTATTTTTTCAATTACAGTTGACATTAAAATATTATATTAGTTTCAGTACAGCCTAGTGATTAGATATTATTTATCTTACTAAGTGATCACCCTGATAAATCTAGTATCTATCTGACACCATAGTAGTTATTACAATATTATTGACTAATATTCCTTGCTTGAGGATACATGTATTGATTTTAATGACAGAGGAAGGGAGAGATATAGAAACATCAGTGTGAGAGAGAAACATCGATTGGTTGCCTCCCAGGGACCGAACCTGTAACCTAGGTAAGTTCCCTGACCGGAAATCAAACTGGCAATCTTTCGGTGCATAGGACAATGCTCCAACCAACAGAGCCACTCTGACCAGGGCATGACTCAGGTAAATTTTTATGTTCTTCTCAGCTGTATCTTCGTTAACTTCCTGCCTCTAGTACATAGTTCTGCAATCTTGATCTGCTTCTATTATCCATCCATCCCTCAAGAACACTTCTACTGTATCCTAACTCCTGTGATTTGCCCCTGTCTACAAGGCCTTACTCTCTCATACTCCTTCCTTACATCCCTGTACTCTGCCTCGCAAAATACTCAGATAGGTCATCACCTTACCTGAGAATCATCCATTTATGCGTTGGCCATCTCACAGGCTCTGTGAGAGTAGGGAGTATGCCATTCATTTTTCTATCATAGTACCAAGCACATAGGAAGGACTTAAAAAATGTCAAACGAATAAGTGAGTATCACTGAAATTATTTATCTATTAGCTAATTATAAAAGGGAGAAAAGAAGAAAGTGAAGTTGGAGGAGTTTTTATCTTGAGTTGTTAAGAAAGTTTGGTAAAGAGCAGATTTCTTTGCTGAGCCTGGAGAAGGAACGGCAGACAGGGCAGAGATGAGATGAGATCTGCATGACTCACAGGCAGTGATGATAACAAGGGCCGAAGGCACTGGAGCTCCAGGGCTGCTCCTCTCGGTTGAGGTGCCTTTGATGTGCGCTGGCTTTGATCCCTGCTGTGTAGCTATGGCCCAAGATGTTCTGAAATGAAGAAAAATTACTGTTTCCTGTTCCCAAGGTTCAGGGTGTGCTAGAGAAGAAGAACTTGGGGAGGGGGTTGGTTTTCCCTGCAGCAAAATAAAATAATTTCTCAAAGGTAAAAAGTCTTTCCCACATGGCTGAGGGCTGAAGCAGAATAAGGATGCACAGAGAGCAGTGTGCAGGAGAGAAAAGCAGAATGCAACATAAAAGCAGAGAATAGATAAACAGAAAAATGCAGAAAGGCAGCAGCACATGAGCGAGGTCAGCAGTGCTGTACAAGCAATGGCAGCAATGAGATAGTGGCCATATGTGGAAGGATTTTGTCAGCCTCTTGGACAACATATGGGAACATCAATAGTGACATTTCAAGCATCCCTTCACTAAGGTAAAGGACAACACTGTTGACAGATCATGACTGGGGAAAAAGAGACACAGAAATACACTGCCATCCCTCCCTGTATGGAAGGCCAAGTGGAACTCCCATTTGTATAGCTTATTTTTAGAAGCATAAATTCTGTCATGAATATGTCCAAGTTAAATCATCCTTACTAAATTAACCTGAAATGTGGATTCTGCTCTACTCAAAAGCTGCTTTTTGAAATTTAGGAATTTTCTAAATTTGTACAATAATCAGATCCAATCAACATTCTAAGACTGATTTAAGTGTTAATGCACTTCTACTTTAATCTTACCAGGTCGGTAGAGAGAAAGGAGATATTATGAAGAAGGAAGCAGGTGGAACAAACTTTGGAGAGTTAGTGTTAAAAGAAAAATCAAGCACCATGATGCCACATGTATTAAACTGTTTAAAGGGAAAATTGCTGGGGCTGTACCTAAGTGAATATCTGATGGACTTGATTCCAAAAGGAAGCACTTTCTAGAATATGCTTTATTTCAGGGTTAATTGTCCCAGCCTCCATATCCTGGTATTTGATAGGATATGTAAATGGAGGTCAAAGTTACTACAGTTCTCATACAAAGGCCTAAATCTCATGATTTAACAATCCGGAAAATGGGTTCGTTTTATTCACCACGACAATAGTTCTGGCACATTGTGAACACTCAAAAAATAGTTGATAGAATGAATGTAAGTGGAGAGAAGCTGAGGCATTAAGTCTATAAAATTTGTGCTTATGAGTGGGGATAATAGTGCAATAAAAATCAGATTTTCCAAAGACCTCTCAGCCTCTGAGTCTTGGGCTTCTGTGATTTAATCCTAGGAGAAAATTAATATTAATAGTTACATCTTGATTGAGTTCCATTTTGTATCAGATATTAAGCCAGACAATGTAGATACACTGTTTCTAGTCCTCTGAATAACTTCTCAAGGTATGTAGTATTATCCCTGTTTGACAGGTGGAAAAATAGACTGTGAAAAGTTAAACACCATTTCCAAAGTTACATTGCTAGTAAACTGCAGAGAAGCAACTCAAATCCAGATCTGAATGTTATATCAATGCATTATACTCATATTACTTTGTCTCTGATAATGTATATATTTTGAACAATTGTAATAATCTGAGTACATGTTCATGAGAATGAATCGGGGAAACAGAAATGTATAGGGAAGAAGTCAGTCATGATATCTGCACTTTTGTGTAAACATATGACAATACAATTGATCCTCATTATTCACGGTGATGTTCTAAAAAGTCACCACAACGCTGCAACAGCAAATACTGAACCTCCCTTACTCTTGTGGGAATTACAGGTTAGGTTCCTTCCAGACTTTGGTTATAGTATTTTCATCAACTGATGAACTTATAATCTTGATTTATGTGTGTTCCTATTTAAAAACATTGTTTAATATATATTTTTGATTCATTAACACTTTACTTACAGCCAACAGCATTATAACTTGTGTCTGAATCAGCTTACCTAATGCACGCATTTGCTCTGCGAGGCACGCCACAGCCTTGTTAGGATTAGGAACAAAAAAAGGTAGTGCTTCAGCACTATGTTTTGGGTTCAATTCAAACAGTAAAGTCACCCCAAAAGAGCATAAAAAGGAGAAAAACATGGCAGTGCACAGTCTATGAAAAGGCCTCTTGTTTACAGTATAAGAACTGAAACCAGAGGGCAGAGTGTTATCTTGTTCAGCCTCAGCTGGAAACATACACACAGATGATTTAAATATTATGCCACTCTGGGGACGTCCACAAACAGCCATGGAAGTGCTGCAAGTGTTGATTTGAGGGTTACAAACAAACTTTTTGAGTAAATGGAAATATGGAATTGTGAATAATGAGGATCAATGGTATTTCCTGCTGAGGATCATAATACTGATTGGTTTTGTGAAAATCATAGACATTGCAGAAAATGGCTTTTCAGAAATATCTGCAAAGTTTTTGCATGTAGAGACTTTGGTATCATCCCAGGCCTGGGACAGATCCAGCCAGCCAGCCATTTATTCCACTTAGCATCTCATAGGTATTTGCTAGGCACTGAGAGGTATTGGAGATAACAAAAATGAATGAGAGAACTCCTAGCCTCCAGAGCTCATGGTTTAGTGAAAGGAGATGAGCATATAATCAAGTTATTTTAACAAAATGTGGTAAATTCAGTAATCACACAGGCACAAAGTCTTTGGGAGAACACAGGGAGCACACAGGGAAAGGGTACCTCACTCAGCTAGATACCAAAGAAACAGCAGTTTTCATCAGGTGAAGGGCAGGAGGGATTGGTGACAGTTCCTGTGAATAATACACAACAACAAAGATGCTAACAAAGGCTAATTAATTTGATTCAGAAATCTTTGGAAACAAGAAGATGATGGATTACCAATAACCCTAGCTTGTATCTTTCAAATAGCGCAGCTTTTACTGTATCTCTTCCAGCTTAGCCTGGACTTTATGGATCATCATAATATAATTAATGCCTACAACATGTCTTAAATGTTTTGTTAGACAGGTAAATTATGTTGTCTTGGTGTAGTACTTGTCAAGGTAACTGTACCGATGTCAGCTTTCCACAGAGATGATAAATTCCCCTAAGGAAAAAATTTTTCTGAGTTCTCTGTATAAAAGTCTGCAAATAGAAATCACTGTCTACTATATAATCATAGTTGAAAAATATGTCTAGCTCAGCCTCTGCTTCCTAAGAGGGCAGAGCTTAGTTTATTCTATTCTTATCAATTTTGATAAAAATTGTATACAGGTTTCCTTGCAAGTAATATATATATATATATAATGTCCCTGGCTGGTTTGGCTCAGTGGATTGAGCGTCGGCCTGCGAGCTAAGTGTCGCTGGTTCGATCTTCCAGTCAGGGTACATCAGAGAAGGAAAACTCTGATTCCAAAAAACCTCCGCTGCCTTGCGGCATACCTCTTCAGGGGAAAGGCTAAGGGAGTAAACCCCGACAGAAAATCCGGAGCCGGAGTCCCTAAGGCGGTTTGACGTTGTAGTCAACACGGCAACTCCTGCGGCGCACCTGAAGCCAAGCTGTATTGACTCCGTCTTTCCCTTGGACCCTTCAGCTGCGAAGAGAGGGGGGGTCTGCTGCATGGGCAACAGCAGAGCCTCCATATCACCCTGCCCAGGCTCTGTAGCTTCAGCTTCACTGGAGAGGACACTCCAGCGTCATCGCAAGATGTCGATTCAACACGGGAGGAGACAGATACCATGTCACTCCCGAGTCGGACTGCACAGCCATTCTCGGCGGTGCAGATAGACTCTTAAGAAGCTACACCATCGTCTCTCGAGACGGACGGCTGCCGACGATATATATATATATAATGATTTCAAAGAAAGTTTATCCCAAATCTGAATTGCTTAGTTAAACCATCTTTCTGTTTTGCTTCATCTAGAAGCAAATTATTTTTTTAAGCAGGGGAGGGGAGAGGGACAGGGTGGGGGGGTAGAGGCTTATCTTTCAGTTTTTTAAAGATAAGAAAACCATATATTTTTCTTCGAGATGTTCGTGTTTATTTATAAGTGATTATATTTGAAAAAAGCAATATTGTACATGATAGAAATGAAAAGTTCCAAGGATATACATACTAAAAAATAAGACTCCTTCATATCCCCAAAATTCAGCAATAACTATTTATCATTTTTAAATATCTTCCAGAAATATTCTATGCAGTTACCAACACATATGACTATAATTAAATTTTAAAAGACAGCAAAATGAAGAGATACAAAACAGGATGGTTAAGTATCCTTGGAAGACAGTTCCTTCAAACTCCATTTTCTCCAAATAGGTAATAATATATTTTATTTATTTATTTATTTATTTATTTAGCTTTTCTTTATTGATTATATTGTTACAATAGTTCCAATTTTCTCCCCTTTACTCCCCTCCACCCAGCATCTCCCTCCCCCAGCAATCCCCTCCAAGTCCATACCCATGGTTCGTAAAAAATAACTATCCCTCCCTCTCAGATATTAAGACCCTTTGTAATCTTGTAAAGGACAATGGGCGAAGGTCTCAAGCTCCTCTAGCTGCTTCAAGCTGGACATGGTCGTCGTCCTACCTACCCTTGGGTCCAGAAATCCCTAATAATAGTGGGGGTGTGGAAGGGAGGGTGGCCTTCCCACATGGGGAAGGATCGTGCAGACTCCAGGTTGGTTGGCTGTCTCTGGACAATGACGTGCTTGGTTTAACAGGCTGGCATCCTTGTTGTGTTCTGGGGGCAACAGATTTGGCGAAAAGGGTTAAAAGACATCATTCAATCCATAACTACTAGATGACAAAAGGCAGGGATTAATTTTTCAATGTTCCACATTAGGGGAAAAAAAAAAAGGGGGGGCTTCTTTGGAGAAAGGTGTGCTAGGCACATCTCGCCTGTCCAAAACCCTTTTGCCCATTATATTTAGTTTGGGCTGAGGGAAATAGTTTATGTTTCCCCCCTCTCAGACCTCTGGGCCCTTTCTGTCCAAGCCATTAGGATAGAAAAGAGAAACCAGTTTTAAAGTGAAGCCCACAGACCACCCCATTCTTCACCAACCCAGCCATTTAGTTCAGCCAAAGGTAATAATATATTTTAGAACTCTCACACTCACTAGGTATAAAAGCAATAAAACATCTTGAGGAGTTTTAAAAAAAAAATTTCAAGAGAAAGGGAACTATTAATTGGGGGCATATTGTATGCACATTCTGTGCTAGGCATTTTATACATGTAATTTAATTTGAAGTCTCAGAGATGTCATGATTGAGGTATTATCCTCATTTTATAAATAAGGAAACTGCAACTCGAGAGGTTAAGTAAATTTTTTAATGTCACACAATGGATAAGTAACAAAGACACTATTAGAACCCAGTTCTGGATGATTTCTATATCCATGCTCATTCTGTACATATTCTACATTCTATACATTACATCTAATATTTTGATTATAAATATGGATAAGGCAGTTAATATTAGCTCAATGGTTTAAAAATTACATGGATCTGTACTTGTGAATTCACTCTTACATTTGTGTGTAGTAGCACTTTGTACTTGACATTATAAAGACATAAAAATTCAGTAGATTCAAATCCCTTTTGGAAACATTGAATTTATTGGTGTGATATTGGTCAATAAAATTATATAATTTCAGGTGCACAATTCTGTTCTACATCATCTGTGTATTGTGTGTTTACCACCCTAAGTCAAGTCTCTTGGATCCAAATCCCTTTTGAGAAGAGAACCCCAGACACTCAGCAGAGCTGCAACAGATGAGGCCTGCAGATGGCACTGCTGCCCAGGAGTCACCCAACTCTAACTTACGAATAGCTTTCTTCAATAAATAAACACACAGAGTCACATTAGGAATTGTACAAAACTGATTCCGTGTTAAGTTTCAACCAACATCTGAGTGATTTTTAAATTGTGGAATTCCTTCCAACTTATGGTTTGATGTTAAAATTTAATTTTTAATTTAATGAACAATGAGTGTAAGGCTAGCGTTGCAGCCTAGCAACAGGTGGTGTACATATCTGAGTGGAAAGAACACATGAATATCAGTTAAGCTGGGGAGGGAAAAGAAATGTGGGCTCTGCCTGAGCATGAGGGATCACCTGACAAATCAGATCACTTAAGTCAGAGGACAGCGTGAGACTGCTAAAAACCTAAAGATGGGTGCAGTCCTTAAAATTTCCAAGTTGTGAATCAGAAAGCTGATGAAAAGTCACAAATACAAAAGATTGAGACATTGTATACAATGAACAAGAATGCAGGTCTTTTCACTGTATTTTGTTTATTATGAATTTTTAAGAAAGATTATTGCTAATCTCTAATCCTAGACAATCACAGTTACGTTCTCTTGGGTCTTTAGGAGGCATATAGTTCTTGGACACAGAATACTCCAAAATTTTTATAGGGTTGTATGTGATTAAACTTTCATTTCCAGATCATCTATAATAGGCATTGCTTTTAACAGAAATCAATAAATACTAAAGTAAAAAATAATCTAAAACATTGATTCTTATAATCCCTCTCTCATATGAACACAAACCTCTTTTGTCTATTTGTTTTAATACTAGGGATTCCTTGTAGTAAATATATGGGGCTGAGTAATTCATTGCCCCAGTTACGAGTAATATTGGCTGTATCTTCAGGAACTGTACTTGGCTGAAGGAGTTGCCTCCCCCCAAGTTACATGTATCCATAGAATCAACCCATAATCAACGACTGGTTTATATGAAATAAAAAGATTCAGCCCTTCCCTCGATTTAAGACAATTCTGAAGGGCCATCCCAGTTCCAGAGTCCTCCATAGGTCAGCTGTGGCCTCTGTTGCCACTGCATTGCTCTTCAACTTTTTCTTTTGCCCCATCCCACCTTTATCACGTTCTTGTAAGTATTGTTCCCAAGTTTACTTCCCAGTAAGCTCAAACACACAAATATTTGTCTCAGTATTATGGGGAATGTGATCTAAGACAGAACTAAGACCAGTCCTAGGAAGCTAACATAAAATTTTGTAGCTTGACCAACCAATGCCTGCCGCGTAATGAGGGAACTATCACTAATGGCTGGTAGAGTATCAACAGTTCCTGACAAAGCTTTTATTGGTGGTGAATTGGCACCAACATTCAGTCAAGATAACAAATCTAAAATAATATCATTTATGGATTACAATTTTTACAAGTCTACTATAATTCTTATTTTTGTTTCTCTATATAAAATGTTTTATCTCTGGATTCATTTAAGTATTTTTTTCTCTTTATCAGCTCTTTTCAAAAAATTGGTATTTGCCTTGGTGAGGTTTTATGTTTTCTTTTGTTGAAGGGTTACTTGAGCTTCTATAGATTTGTGGTCTTTATCACATTTAGAACAAATTCGGCCATTATTTTTGACCAATGATTTTTATGTCCTCTCTTTTTCTTCTCTCATTCCTAGTCTCTTATTGCACCTATTACTCAGTTTCATATTTTCACACAGTTGAGGGCCGAGTTTTTAAACTTTTTTTTTTTTTTTCAAAGCATATTACACTTTTATAAAATCAGAACACAAGCAGCTGAGATTTCCTTTTCCCAGGTTTAAAACTTCCATAACTGTTTCCTTTTTATTCTTATGACTTTTCACAGACCTTCTGCAACATTCACAAACTTTCTAAATACCCTTTATTTCTTTAGATTTAACCATAACATGCTTCCAATCCTTGTTCTTTTCCACACTGTGAAGAACTATACTCAAACTCAGTATCTGACAGTTAAAGGTTCCTAGATTTGCAGAGATATCTTATAGCTTTCTGAAGCTTTTGCTTCTTCTCCTCTCTTCTAGTGTACACTTTCTGAGCTTTCCTGAGGAGTTATTCAGTTTTTCCATCTGGCCCATTCATCTACCTTCTGCAATTTCTTACAAATATCTGGCTAGCTTCTGTTACAAAGGTGACTTTTCAGAGTCCCTGCCCTACAGAGTCCTCTGGATTTAGACCAGAATACTTTCTCATCTGGTCCCTGAGCTTCTGTAGGAATGCTCATGGAGTTTCATCTCTTTCTTGCTGTATTTTGAATGCCTTGGAGACATTCTGTGCTCAGGGAATGGACTCCTTGATTCCCTTGATGATGAGGCTCCTAAGGTTTCTCATCTGAGCCTTATCTTCTGGCCTGTAATTATCCCATTCAGGGTCGATATTGGGAAACTTGTTTGGCCAGGACAATTTCCTGACCAAGAGGATGTTCCCTTTCCCATATTCTCATAGCAGCTGGTCTGATCATTCCCCTTTCTTTTCTTTTCTTTTTTTTTTTTAAGTATATTTTATTGATTATATTTACAATAGTTTCAATTTTTTCCCCTTTGCTCCCCTCCACCCAGCACCCCCCTTCCCTGACAATCCCCTCCCCAAGTCCATGCCCATGGCTCATCCTTTCATATATTCTTCTTCTTCTTTTAAATAATTAATTAATTAGTTAAATATTTTAACAATAAAAAATAACAATCCCTTCCTCTCAGACTTAAGACCCTTTACAATCTTATAAAGGACAATGGACGAAGGTCTCGAGCTCCTCTAGCTGCTTCAAGCTGGACATGGTCGTCGTCCTACCTACCCTTGGGTCAAGAAATCCCTAATAAGAGTGGGGGTGTGGAGGGGAGGGTGGCCTTCCCACAAGGGGAAGGATCGTGCAGACTCCAGGTTGGTTGGCTGTCTCTGGACAACGGCATGCTTGGTTTAACCGGCTGGCATCCGTGTTGTATTCTGGAGGCAACAGGGTTAAAGAACATCATTCAATATGTAACCACTAGATGACAAAAGACAGGTATTAATTTTTCAATGTCCCACATTAGGGAAAAGAAGGGTTTCTTTGGAGGAAGGTATGCCAAGTACATCTCACCTGTCCAAAACCCTTTTGCCCATTATACTTAGTTTGGACTGAGGGAAATATTTTAGGTTTCCCCCCTCTCAGGCCTCTGGGCTCTTTCTGTCCAAGCCATTAGGATAGAAAAGAGAAACCAGTTTTAAAGTGAAGCCCACAGACCACCCCGTTCTTCACCAACCCAGCCACTTAGTTCAGCCAAACCATTGAGTCTCAGGAGGCAGCAATGCAGACAGGATTAAGTGAGGCCTATACATACAGACAATCACTCAGGTAATGAGATCGTAGGCTTATGCCCTTTGAAAAGAGAAAACACATGTTAATTTATGTAACATAACCCACATACAAGTCTCTAAATCTGTAGGACTGTCTTATCGGAAAGACATCCAGTTGCAAGGCATTTGACATTCTTCTTGCCTGTAAATTAAACATCTTTGATAATGCCACAGACATAGTTTAACTTTCAAATGAAAACAAATTTTAAATGAAAAGAAACTTTTAAGACGGTTAGCTGCACTACTTTATAGTCTACCACTGGGCATTGTGATCTTCCTTGAATCTTGATTTTTCTCCCTAAGATTACCCTCCTTGTCATTAAAGGGACTGCATTAAGTTCATTTTTAATTTATCCTGTTCATTTGCATAAACACAACAAGAGCAGCAAATGATCACTTATGATCTTTAGTTCTGCTTTGCTGGAACTTACGCAAGGAACATTTAGGGTGACCTTCAGCCTGCCCTTCAGGGCACAGAAGCTGAGCCACATACCTGGCATTCAGCCTTGCCTGTAAACACCTGTCTTTTCCAGGTCCTCCTGGTTTTCCATTGTGCCTTAAGGTCCCTTCTAGCCATCTTTCAGGAAAACAACCTTCGTTCCTTCCCTGGAAAGATTGCTATGGACCGCTCATCCATCCAAGGTACCAGGCCTTTTATCTTGTAGACTTTTATTACCTTTGAAAGTCAGTCCCAGTTGCTCAGGGCTTTTTGGTAACAACCAAAGCCCAAGCATGTCTCCTTTAGGCATGACATTCCAGTCAAAGTCTTAGTAAAAAAAAATCATTATTAACAACTGGTCTTATTAGTTTTATGCAAAGAAACTTAGGTCATTACTTACTTCTTTAGAATGCCAAATTTTGGAGGGATCAGATAAGGAGAAAATATATACAGTGTGAAGGAAAATCCTTGTCCTTCTAATATTCACTGAACTTGCATTTCTATTCTTTATATTTTTATTTTTCCCCCCACTAAAAATTTTTCTGTTTGTTTGTTTTTCCATTACAGTTGTCTCACTTTTTTCCCCCTCTTGGTTCTCTGCACCCTGTTCCTCCCTTCTCCCATATTCAGTCCCCACCCAGTTGTCCATGTCCATGGGTCATTTATACATGTTCTTTGACTAGACCCTTCCCCTTCTTACCACTTCTCTCCCTCCCATCTCCCCCTTTGTTCCTGTTAGTTTATTCCTCGTTTACATACCTCTGGTTCAATTTTGCTCATTTGTTTGTGTTGTTCATTAGTTTCCTTTAACAGGTGATAGCATAAGGTAATTTTCTTTTGTTGCCTGGCTTATTTCGCTAAGCATAATTCTCTCTAGTTCCAATCATGTTGTTGCAAATGGTAGAAGTTCCTTCTTTCTTTCATTTTCCCCCTTTGTACTCATGTTCCTCTCTGTCTCTCTCTGTTTCTTCATCTTCTTAAAGCAGACCCTTTAGCATCTCTTGCAATACTGGTTTGGTGGAGATGTATTCTTTTAGCCTTCTTTTGTCTTGGAAACTCCTTATTTCACCTTCCATTTTGAATGAGAGCCTTGCTGGGTAGAGTATTCTTGGTTGTAGGCCTTTGTTTTTCATTACTTGGAATATATTTTGCCATTCCCTTCTGGCTTGTAGTGTTTCTGCTGAGAAATCTGAGGATAGCCTTATTGGAGCTCCCTTGTATGTTATTAGTTGTTTCTCTCTTGCTGCTTTTAGGATTCTCTCTTTGTCTTTGAATGTTGGCATTTTAATTATGATGTGTCTTGAAGTGGGCCTGTTGGGGTTCATCTTCATTGGGACCCTCTGTGCTTCCTGGACTTGCATGATTCTTTCTCTCTTCATGTTAGGGCAGTTTTCTGTCATTAATTTTTCAAAGAGGTTTTCTATCCCTTGCTCTTCTTCTTCTCCTTCTGGAATTCCTATGATATGGATATTATTACGTTTCATGTTGTCCTGCAGCTGTCTTAGAGCCTCTTCAGTCTTGTTCAGCCTTTTTTCATTTTGTTGCACTGTCTGTGAGTTTTTGTCTACATTGTCCTCCAGCTCGCTGATCCGATTTTCTGCTTCCTCTAGCCTGTTTTTAATTCCTTCTACTGTGTTCTTCAATTCAGAGATCGTATTCTTCATTTCCTCCTGGCTCTTATTGATAGCTTCCATGTCCTTTTTGATGCTAGTATAATTCTCAGTAAGTTCCTTATAGTTCTTCTGGAGTTCACTGTAGTTTTTCTGGAGTTCTTTGTAGTTTCCGTTGAGCTCATTGAGCTTCTCCATAATACATGCTTTCAATTCCATATCTGATAGTTGGCTCCCCTCTATTACATTTAGCACTCTTTCTGGGGACTCTACCTTTCCTTTCGATGGGGGGTTGTTTCTCTGTCTCCCCATTTTTGTGGCTCCTATTGTTTGTTGGTGCTTCTTAGAATGATCTGCACTTCCTGGGTCTGCCCCTGGTGGTGTCAGATCCTGTACCAGTCTTGGCCTAGGCAGCCTGTTGGAGACTTCCAGGGATCTACTGCCTTTGTCTGTCTCCTTTAGTTGTTAATCTATTCAATCTGTGATTAGTTGTCAGGCTTAAGGACCGTGGGTGTGGCCGCTTAATTCCTGTAGGCAGGGCCTTTGCTTCCCCTCAGGCTGACGCCACTTGGCCGGGAATGGTCTGCCTGCAGTGTGGGGATGAGTCAGCCCTGGGATCCGGCCGGCCGCTTCCCCAGCTCTCCCCTCAAAGCCACCACACCAAACTCTCCCCAAGCATTTCCAGTCCTCTCTGTCTTCCCTCTGCTTGTGCCCAGGGTAAGTGGGGGCCAAAATATTTTTGTATGTGATCCGCTTAAGATCTCTTTTTCTCCAGTTGTTTCTCTCTGGCTAGCAAGAAACCCTGTGGCTTTTCACTTTTCTTAGCTGGATACTATTTTACTTTTCACTCTGTTGCTGTAGGCTGGGGAGCCCGGCTGGGGTTTGGACCCTGCCCTTCTCAGGGGGAATCCCCGGCTGCTGAGCTGTTTCTCAGTCCCTTCAGCTGCCACCCGTGTGAGCCCAGCCAGCCCTTCCGCGTCTCCGCACTCCCTACCGGTCACGTTGTGATGTAGCGGCCTTTTCTGTCTCTCCGTGGTTATAAGACTTCTCTCCAGCTGGTGTTTGGTTGGTTATTCCAGATGATTTCTCCAAAATTACGTTGTTATTCCAGACTAGTTCTGGGAGGAAGTTAGTGTAGCTTCCACTTACTCCCCCGCCATCTTGTTTCCTCTTAAACTTTTTTTGTTTTGTTTACTCCATAATTTATTTTGGGTAGTTCCTATTGCTGTTCTCAAACTCACAGATCTTTTCTTCTGCTATTGTATAATTTGCTCTAAATTTCATTTCACGTATTTTTCATTTTAGGTATTAATTTTTAATTTATAGAATTTCTTTTTACATCTTTTTTATATCTTCCATTTCTATCACTATATTCGTGATTCTTTATATCCCAGAATATATTTATTATAACTCTATTAAATATCCTGGCTGTGGGTTATATTTTTTGTTTCTTTGCATGTCTGGTAATTTTTGATTGGATGCTGAACATTGTGATTTTTACATTGCTGAATGCTGTATTTTGGTGTATTTCTTTAAAGTATTGGACTTTGAAGAACCTGTATAAATGACTCATGGACATGGACAACGGGGAGGGATATGATTGCGGGAGAGGGGGTGGGTTGGGTGGGGGAGAGAAATTGGGGGAAAAGGGGACAACTGTAATTGAAAAACCAAAAAAATAAATAAATAAATAAAGTATTGGACTTTGTCCTGGCACATAGGAAATTACAATATGAACATTTCTAGGCTTTTTTTTTTTTTTTAATTAAGATTTATTAGGGTGAACCCAGTTTTTATTCTAGAGCTAATTTGGTCCCACTACAAAAGCAAAACTCAGATCTTCTAAAGATGTTACTCAGTTCTGGTTGGTGGAAACAAGAACTATTTCCAGCTGTGTGAGGTGCAACGATTGTTTTTTTGTCCCCCACCTCCATCCTTTCCTTGACCTTGCTGTTTAGTACTTAATGACTTCCTCACCCTGCCCTATGCCAATTAGTATTCAACAAAAACCTCTAGACTATCCTGAGGACCTCTGGAGCTTTTTTGTTTTGCAGCTCCATCAGTGATTTCCTGATCTCTGATATCTATCTAGCTCTTTAATGCAGTGAGACAGTGGGTTTTATTTTTGTTTTCCTCCCTGCACTATGGCCTGGCAACTGCCTCCAGGCAGTAATCTGGGAGCAATTATAAGGCTCACTTCCTTTGTATTGCTTTTCTCAGGGATCTTATTATCTGTAGTCTAATGTCTAAAAACAGTTGTTTCATATACTTTGGTTTTCTAGTTTCTTATGGAAGAAAGGGAAATTCAGAGACCAACTGATGTATTTGAGGTTAGGTTTTGATACAAAAATTGTTCTTGTTAAAGCAAGAGTCAATACTTCTTACACTTCTCTTAAAACATTCAGTATTTTTCCAGTACACATTCTGAGAGGCTTGTAGGGAAAGGAAAAAGTTGCTATTTTGTGCATTTTTTTTTTTTGTTCTTAGAAAATGAAATTCTTAGTTAATAAAAAATTCTTAGTTGCTGTACCTTATCACATTTAGAACTGTTAAGTTTATTTTGGTGAAATGACATTTTATTTCTTTCAATTTTAAGTTTAATATAAAACTAGCAATCCTTCATTTCTCTCCTAGGAATGCTTCATTTCAACAATATCACATGCATACACATCTACACACACACACACACACACACACACACACACACACACTCTTTACCTTCAAAATCAAAGAGTGATATATTTGGTAGAGAGGTACACAGATTATCAGGATATAAAATCCAGAACTATCATTAGTTCTACCAAACATGAGGTTAAAAATATTACCACTGATAGAATTTAAAATATATTGTGAGATATTAGAGATTTGGCAGGAAAGGGGTTTTAATCAGCAAATAGTTTGTTAAGTTCAATATAAGGAAAGAGGGAAGGACTTAAGAAATTAAGCATGGGCTTGCTAAATCCAAGATTTAATTATATGGCCTTTAGATTACTGTAACAGATGTTATTGCTCATATTTTATAGATGAAGAAACTCAGAGTTTAAGTTTCCCAAGGGCAGAAAGATAGTCAGAAGGAAATTCCATGTACTCTCCATTACCAAATGCTACATAACTGCATATGTAGGGAGGGTGGCTCATTATATGACAACAATTAGCAGAAGCTGTTGTGGATAGCTGATAGCGATAAATTTGGGGATCAGAAACACAACATATCTGATTTGGTGTAACCTATGCACTCCCACAAGTTTGCTAGACTATTCCACACCTTTTTTTTTCAAACATGCAATATCCTCTCCATCCCACTTTACTCTCAGCAGTTGACTTTGACTTATTTCCTGAGAAACTAAAAACAATTAGAAGAGAATTTCTATAAACACTCAACATCAAATCAACCAATCAACCAGCCTATAGTTGAACTTAAAAGACTGCCTCTTTTTCTGATAGAATGGAATCTGTCCATGCTCCAGTTGAAGGCTAAGCCCTCTACCTGTGGACTGCATCCCACGTTTTCACATACTCAAGAATACTGATTTAAAGATACACACTTTCTTACTCATCAAATTCTCCTTTTACACTAGATCAAAAATTTTCAACCAGTGCATACAATCAGACCACATTAAAGTGAAAATTAATTTAATAAGAAAATTATGAATCAATTGTTGACAATTATATTTTGGTACATTTCTGCCCAAAGCAACTGAGAATACTGCATTTTGGCTGGATCTCATCTAGTGGTTTAATTTTAAGTGATTTTAATTATAACTGCTATATTTGTAGAGTGATTATTCTACACTAGACACTGGGGTGAACACTTCACATGCATTATTCTATTTAATCCTCACAATAATCCTAAAAAGAGAAGTACTACTACCATCTATTTTACAGATAAGAAAACTGGGACTTAGAAAGAAAGTAAATTGTCTGAGGCTATATAGTAAATTGCACAGTAGGATTCAAAACTAACTTCAGAGTTCACATTAATAAAGTGTTATACCATTTTTATTTTGTCATCTCAACACTAATGCAGATGAAAGTTTACCATACCTTTATATTTATATATTTAATATCAATAAATATAAAAACAAAATTAAGTTGTTACAAAACCCATAATAATTTTTCATCTCAGTATGCAACATAATTCACATTATTATACACCTCTAAACAGAAGTTTTAACATACAAACACCTTGAAAAGAATTCTAATTTTGTCTAATACTTTTATAGCTAAGGTTTATGGGAAAAATATAGTTATCGTTTTCTGTCAAATTTTTAAATAAAAATTAGTTATTTCAAATGGAACATTATCATTTTATAGTATGACATTACACTGAGAAATCAGAGCAGTCATTGAACAATAAGCATTTACTACATCCCGGGCATCATGTATATCTTTACATTTAAGAAATGAGTATTAAACAACCTTGGAGTAAAAAGGAGAAGGAAAACTGCTTCAAGTTTGTGCCAAGTCAATCAAACCTAAATCTGGAGAACCCTGTATTAAGATGAATGGCGTTTATACTAGTATTTTCTTCTAATACAAAAGCCAATGTGTCACCAGATTGACATTTATTTTATAAAAAGTGTTTGGTCACTGATTCTCAAAGTTGGCTGAGTACTAGAACACACAGAAAGTTATCGATGCCTACATACCAGCAATTTTCCACTGGTGTGCTGCAAAAATTTTCTGAACATGCAATACCTGACTATTTAGTTAGCAGCACTGATCTCTCGTCTTTTAGATTGTCAAATGAAAAAAAAAAAGAAAGACAACAGCCAACACAACAATAGCCATCATGTGTGAATGAATCAATGTTGTACCTTTTTTGGTCAGATCAGCAAAAAACAGATTTTTTTGGTGTGCTGCACAGTTTTATTGTAATAATTAGTTATGTTTGCCATGAGATGAGAAAGGTTGAAAAATCCATGCTATAAACCATCTCTCAAAAATTTGGATTTAATTGGTATAAGGTAGGGCGTTAGCATGGATTTAAAAACTGCCCAGGTGACTCTAATACACAACAGTTTGAAACACACTAGCTTAGAGAACTGTTCCATAGTCAAAGAGGTCAGTGTTCAGCTGAAGAGCTCATGATGACTTGATATCAGGAGGGTGTATTGTTGTTTTTTAAGTATCTGTTCGGTGTATCTTTCTTGATTAGAAAATAAATACTTTAAGGGAAGAGATTCTATGTTATTTATTATCATCTCTCCATACCTGAAATAATGAAAGATAGTTGCTAAATAAATATCTTTCGAATGAATACATGATTGACTTATACTTAGATATTCACTGAAAAAAATGACTGAAACAGGTTAAATTCTCAAGGCAAACCAAAGTCATATACATATACATACTTAAAAACACATACATATATAAATAGATCAAAAGTAGAAACAATATATAAAAGAGTGCAATATTTAGCAGTTGAGAATTGAGTTTTCAAATATTCTTCACATTCTTATACTTAGAAACAAAAGTAACCTTAAACAACTAATTCTTTCAGCTAATATCCATAAACACACATGCTGATAAGTTTCCTTTAAAAAAAAGAATTATAGCTTAATCGTGCTGAACATGTCAGTTTTCAAAACTCAAGTAAATACAATTTTAGTATACACCATAATAGCTTTTCCAGATAGTTGTATAACAAACAAAAGACTGTTTCTGATTGTTATTTTCTCTCAGTTGGGATCTTCTAGTTTCTTAGCAATCTCATATTAATAAAAACTATTTTGGCACCTCCTTATATAATGTGTTTTATTTAGAAAAAACTAACTAATAAATAGACTTCCCTTTAAAAAGTAGCAGGATTCTTAGATATGGTTTCATTTACTAAAGTACCACAAGTGTTATATAATTTGTAATTTGGTTAGTATCTTATACTACGAAGCTTTGGTTTTTTTAAAATTAGCATTGGTTGCTTGATTGTAGGTTTTTCACCAAAAAGTGCTGCTTCACTCTCCGTGGTTGGAAATCTTTTCTGATATATCAGTGGATATTCCTTCTGAAACTTAAAAATAAGATGAGGACTTAGAGGGTATGTAACATTATTATCCTAGCTGAAGTCAGTGCATAATATTTTAAAAGAATTCAGTGCCTTTCTCAAAACGTATTACAGAGATGAGTATACCTTCAGTCATCTTTGTTACTCCCTCTGTTTTATCATTTATAAAAGGTACACCATAACATTTCTTAGATCTCAGCATTAACTTTCTAGGATTCTCTTCTGCTAAATCTCCTACTAAATTCCAGATCTTCTTCCTTCCCACGGGTAAAGCCTATAAAAGTCACAGAGATCTAGTACATTTTATATTTCTTTGAGTATCTCAGGCCTTAAATTGGACTTATCAGAATGATGTGGCTACTGATTTTTGATATAGACCTAAAATTTCTAATTGGTAATGATGAGTCACCAGGAGTTATGTAATACAATCCAAATTTTGTGACTGTTATACCATCCTAATCCAAACTATAATCAGACACCAGAAATAAAGGAGTGTATTTATTATTATTAAAATTTAAGGGTAAAGAGTAAAACCAGGCAGGTAGTCATAGGTAGTTTACATATCCAATATTTAAAATCCAAAATATTAAAATGAGAAGTTAAATTCTAAGTGTTATTAAATAATAATCAGCAATAACATATTAGAAAATATTTACACAATTGAGACTTGCATTCTTACCTGTTTTAGTTTTTTCCTTTTCTCCTTTAGAGGCAAACTCTTGTTTTTAATAATATTCTCTAAAAGTTCAGCAATTGCATCTTGAGAGGTAGAAACTTTTTGTTCCTCAAACTCCTGAGCACTAATCTGCTTACAGTATGAATATGTCGGCAAAGGAATAATCAGTCCATCTCCAGGATTTTTAATCTGTAATGAACAAAATAATACAGTCCATGCTATTAATTCTGGTCATGTACCTATCTGGTAAAGTGTTCTTTTGATGGGTTTTAGTATCTATTATTTTGTCATCAAACACTCAACACTTTAAGAAGGGTCTAAATTCCAGCTCCACAACCTAGTAGCTTTGATTCAGTAAGTTATTTAACTTTTCTTGGTCTGCAAAATGTCCCAGGATTACATGAAATAATGTACACAAAGTGTTTAGCATACAAAAAGTATTAAATAATGGTAGCTATCATCATTATTACCTTTAATAATGGATTTTATTATTTTAAGTATAAAACGGTAACAATTGAAGTGGTATTTTAATTCATCTTAAAGCATGAATGTTCTGACATGGTAACAGTAGAAGTATTCTTCTACTGTTTTGCGGTTGCAGTGGCATGGGCTGAGCCTGTAACATCTGGGAAAAGAAATTATACGGGATAGGTGTAATCATAAGGCAGGGCAATATTAGAATGGTATGTATGGAAAGAAACAAGAGTATATGTGCTGGGCATATGTATTCAGGATTCCTCCTCTCCTTGTTCCAATTCCTTCCCGTTTTACCCCCCTGACCCCCCACTATCCTGGCCTTTTTTGAAAAACAAGGATGTGCATTTAATCTAGATTGGACCAATCAGAGTCCATGCTAAGAACTTTTCATATCGGAGGTGGAGGGATGGCTCTTTTTTTTTCCTTTGGATTGCAAATATTACGTCTGTAACTCAAGAGCTTTAATCAGCCACATTCCCATCATGTGAAGGACCGTTTGTCAAACACAGGACTAAAATGGAAATAAGAGGTGGAGGGGATAAAAACGGTCCTATTGCTATTTGAGTCCCCAGACTCAGTCTGTAACCTTTTAGAGGTTATTTATGTGAGCTGATCAAGTGTTTCTTTCTGACTAGGCTAGAGATGAGTTTGCCACTTGAAAAATGCAAAGAATTTTAAAACTCCTAATACATACATGGCCATTTTTTAAGTAGTCAAGATGTTTCTCCACTGCAGCCTGTAAGTAAGAGGGTACTTGAAGAATCTCCTGGTGATGATCCATTAAGAAAGAAACTAATCTTGCAGCGAGAAGCTCATCAAGATCCACTTCTTCAGCACAGCATAACACACATCGAGAAAAAGTGTGTATCATCTAAAAACATGTGAGAAGATGTGAATTTAAAAACCTAAGATTTTATATAAATTAGAGTAACAGTAATTTCTGGGTAGCAGTATGCTGAAGTATTGAGATAAAATGATTAGCAGACTTCAGCTTAAAAGTGAGAACAATAATTTATTATATTAGAAGGACAAGAATGTCTATTATTCTTTTGAAAGTATTTGTTTGATACAATTACAAAGGATTAAAACAGACAGCGTTTTCTTTAATTTTGTCGCAATTTCATCAGCAAATGCCATAGGTTTCATCAATAGCATATGTTGCTTAAAGACTATTAGAGAGCAGTGACTTATTATATTAATCCCACAAAAACACAAACCAGAAGAATATATAACACATAAATGTTAGTGGTTACAAGGAGTCTTCAAATTCAGGGATAAATTTTATGTTTCAAAGCTCATTTACTCTCATTCATATCCATATAACCCACTAACTATAGAAAACACACATACACACATACCTCATTCTAAAATAACTAGAATATAAAAATTCTACGTAAGTATTTTTCACATAATATATAATAAGCATACTGAATTAAAAGATTTTTGGTTTTAGTCCTGCATGTCAGGCAGGTTTTCCTATCTCCTTCCACAGCTTAGTCCTCAGCGTTTTAGTCCTCTTTCTCAGCTTTGTAGAGCTCATTTACTCTCATAACTTCAACTACAACCTCCCCCCAAATTGGCCTTCTGCCCTGACCATTCTTCACCAGGTTCACATTTCTAACATTATGTTGGATCAATCTCTCTTGGAGGTCCTATATCCTTAAACTCAAACTTGGAAAGTATAAAAACCAAAATTATATCTTTTTAGTTATGTCTCTCAAAACATCTTACTTCCCTATGGTGCTACAATTACTTAAGAATAATTTTTCCTCTATATTGGGTTTGTTGTTGTTAAAGCACTGTCCTTAATTAAGTGGGAAAAGAGAGCTCAGTTCCTTGCTACAAAAACCTCTTATAAATTGAAGCTGAATTATGAGGAAGGAGTAGCTCTGAAAGAGAGAAAGGGAGAGAAAGGGGAAGGAGGAGGAGAAAAGAGGAGGAAAAAGGAGGAAGAAGGAAGAAGAGATACTATATTTAAGAGTTCATTTCCAATCAATTCTGCACATAAATGCCTCTGCCCTCATCCTCATATAGAACCTGAGACAGCTTCACAGAAGTTTCTCCTAACTTCTTGCCCACAATAATATGCCATCCCAATTCACACAATTCATGAAATAAAACTTACCAGTCTCTGAAACACTTTGACTTACTGTACATGTCTTTCCATTAATTCTCTGCTTCACCGAGTTAGTGCCCTTAGGCTTTCAATAGGGCCTACAGATCCTCTCCCTTCCCCACCAAACAGAATTGATACAAGGCAACATAATATGGTCTGACTATGAAGTGACAGGGGATGAGTGAAGAGGTGAAGTCCTCAGGCAAGATAAAGGTAAAGCTATGAAAGTGTCCTCAGACAAGATAAAGATCAAGATGGATTAATATACCAACATTTTGTTTCTAGGAAAGGTTAGACTTTTAAAAGCCTTTCTAACTCAAGAAACTAGGCTTTCAGGACCACATCACTCTAGTACTTTTAGATGGTTTGGTTTTCCTTTTTTGGTTTATGTACAGGAGCTTATTCACCCCTCAAGAAATCAACTTACCAGTGATCTTGTACCCATTGCGTCATGAAGCTGGGGCATATCAACATTTTGACTTATTCGAGAAATCATGCGCATTAAAAGTTGAAGCTTTCTACGATTTGGTGGGGGAAGTAACACACAACATAACTGTAGTGCATTGATGGCAACCCTCTCTAAATGAGGTTGCAGCAAACCTGAAAGGCAAAGTTCCCCATCCCCCCAGAAAATATAATCAATAACATTGGTTGCTTTCATAATGTCAGCACATAGTTATATAAGGAAGGCAAAATTAGTATTTCATATAAACTATTCTTAGAAATTTCTATATTCCTCAAAAGGTAAGATTCTCATTAATTTCTTCATAACTTATTTGAATAACATTCTACACTTACTAGAAATAAAGTGAGTCAGAATAAGTGAAATTAAAGGAAAAGGAAGTGCTTTAGGTAAGTAGAATAATTCTTGGTCATGCCATGACAAGAGTCTTTTACATTAAGAAACTTTCTTTTTCGAGGGGGAAAAGAAAGAAATTTCAGAGAAGAAAAGCCATGTAAGCAAAAACAGTTAGTAAACACTAAAGTTAATATTACATGCATTGAAAGCAACAACCTTACTTTGTGTGCCAGTCAACATAGAAGAAGCTGAAGGTAAAGAATTTTCTGAAAGTTCTATTGTGCTTTTGCAGAGTCTTTTATTGACTGTGATACTAGACTCTCCGAGTTCACCTTCCATAGTTGTTTGCACACTTGTGCTGCCTTGTCCAAGATTTGGTTTCATGATAATTTCAGCCACTGGCATATTGATATTACTATTCTTCCTTGTACTACTTCTTAAAAGTAAACTCTGAGATCTACAAAGCTGTTTTGACTTGCTTTTATCATTATAAAACTCCTCTTGATCTTGAACAGTCAGAGTAGACGTTCTCTTAAAACCAACACAGCGTGGCTTTTGAATACTTCTCTCTGAATGAAGATTCATTATGGCTTCCTCTTTGGTCTCAGACTCTAAAAATTGTTTATTATTTTGTCCTTCTATGTTCAGAACAGACTGATGGAAGATACTGGAGACCTCTTTACTTGAACTCCCTGGGAAATCTATAATTCCTTCTAAAGAATAGCACCTTGGTTTGATGTTAGAAGGTAAAACATGCATACTACTTAAGCCTGTTAAATTATGACAACTTCCTCCTAACATGTCATTAGCACTGGCTCTTCTGTTTTTTAAATCAACTAGCTGCATTTTCTTAATACATTTTTCTTGAACTCCGTGATCGCTTATCTGCAGTCTCTCAGTAGCATCTGATTCTTCTTTGTTTTTGTCTTTACGAAGCAGACTGAGAAGAAGGCACTCGGTTGATTTGAAGGAATTCAAACTGTTTAAGTGAAGGATTTTTGAAGACTGTGGATCATCTTGGATTTTATGTATCCCACTGGGTCTATCTGAAACTGTGATGTAGCCACAAACAACTACCAGGAAATGAAACAAAAATTAAGATGCAACTGTATGACAATGGACAAAAATAAAACAAAAACAATAGTAAAGTTAAAAAAATAAAGCATCACTACAGTACATACTGTTAGTATACTACAAATAGCAGTTGAATTCAGAAGCCACTTAAAAAGGACACATGCAACATTCAGTTACAAAGTGCAAGGCTGACTAGAGGTTCTCCAGTTTGTGATATGAACAACTTTAAAATTTATTTCAGGTATCAAATAAAATGAACTGAGTCAAATGCATTATAAATCTGTTTACAGTCTACAAGTATTAGAATGCTCCTAATTATAACTATAATATAATAAAAAATATATATTTTATTTTTGTCTTTGGTACTCAGCTCCTAAAACCCTTGGGATTTTTGGAGTGATAAGAGTCTTCTGTTATTCACAATGAGGCTATGTGAGTACATCTGAGTTTGTGCTATGAGGTGATATAGGGCTGGCCTTGCTTAAAAGGTTGGAGTCTCCAGTCCTAACCAGACCTAGGAGAGGTTGAAGATCAACTCAATCAACAATGACAAATGAATTAATCATGGAAACTTCCATTAAAACTCTAAAACAGTAAGTTTAAGGGAGCTCACAGGTTGGTGTACACATGGATGTGCTCAGGAGGGTGGCATTCTTGAAGAGGGATGGAAACCCATACCTTACCCTATGTATCTCCTTCTATTTGACTCTTCCTGCCTTGCATCCTTTATAATAAACTGGTAATCAATAAGTAAAGCACTTTCCACAGTTCTATGAGTCCATGTAGTGAATTATTAAACTTAATGGGTGATATGGGAACCTCTGAATTGGAAGTTAGGTAGGGGGCGGTGCAGGGGAAGAGTAAGCCTGAGGGCCTCATTTGCAGCTGGTGCCTGAAGTGAGGGCAGTTTTGTGGAACCCAGCCCTTAATCTGTGGAGTCTGAGCTAGGTATGGGCAATTTGTATAAGGCTTTGTCCTTAATTTGTGGGGCCTGCGCTAGCTCTGGGTAATTAGTGTCCAAAATAAATTGAGTTAAAGGACACTCAATTGGTGCGGAGAATTGGTGTTGGAATGATATGTTTGAATTACTGAAAAACAACAAAAGAGCAATCAGAATATTCCTGAATTGTAAAGTAATGTATAGGCTTCTACCTTCATATTTACCTATACTTTTTGATCTTTTAAATTATGAGAGACTTAATAATTTCAATAAAATAAATTTAAATAATAAGTAAAAATCCATACATACCCAAAATGTTCACAAATAATTCATAATATTCAAAGGTAAGAAGAGGCTCAGGGAGGTCTAGAAAATAATCTGCAATTGTTCTGAATACATCTCGTTCAAATCCAGCATAAGTTGGATTATTCATATCATTACTTCTTGGCCCTAAGAAGAAAAAAGGCAAAAAAATAAAACAAAAATTATAAGCACATTTGAAAATATATCTATAAAAAGTGTGAACTGTATTTCATGCAGGAGTTATGTTTAACAACAAATTCTGTCACAATTCAAAAATTTAATGGGCTGTGCACACCTCACTCTTTCTCATTATCTTTTCTGTAGAAATCACTGCATGCAATTACTAGAGTTTTTAAAATACTTAAATGCCTGAAAAACTGCATATAAAGCAAAATTTGAAATATATTTTAAAAGCAGTAGGGAAGCTTATTTTAATGGAATTTTATCACAATTCATTTTATAAAGCAAAGAATATTTGGATACTGCAAATAATTCCTACAAATTTATTTTGAAAATTTATATTTTCATGAATTATTTTTGCCTGATATGAAACATGTCCTTAATGAGTTTAAACAATATCTTTTCATTTCTGTTTCATTAACTTAACATTATTGAAATAACCATGCCTACTCATTAGTGTTTTCCTCAGAAATAAGATCTGATCTCATGTTATAGATGAGGAAAATGAAGCTCAGAGTAACCTGCTCAAGTTGAAAAAGCCCATGGTGGCAAAGCTAAAATTAGAACTTAGAGCAGTATAAAGTGCTCTAGATCCAATAACACTTAAAGTGTGGTCCATGGACTACATAATCAGAATCATCTAATATGCCTATTAAAAATATAAGCTCTTCAGTACAGACAAGAATCTGTGGAAGTGGAGCTTGGTATTACTGACCTAGAAATGTTTATTTCTGCTTTACTAATTTAGTAGTTTCCAAACACTGATCTTGGCATCCTTGCTGTAAGAAGCTTGAGACATAGTTAAAAAAAAAAATTTCTGACATGTTCAATCAACTGAATAAAAATCTTTAACAAATCTCCCTAGTGACTGTGATATGCATTCAATTTTGAGTCAATATAATGTCTTTCATGTTAAAATCTTTCTCTTCCCAAATCCAAATGATCTCTTACTTCTGTTTCTAAACTTTGTATGGACCCAGATGTGTAAGTATACACAATGAAAAAAGATTAAAGAAAACAAATCATATACACACACACGTTTAATACCTTAAAGGCTAAAATGGGTTTTATGTAGAGCAAAATAAACATTTTTCTAAGAAAGACATAAGAAATAGTCTTAATATGTAGAATAAAAATTGATAATCATTAGAAATTTTCTAAGACAAAATATATAGTGGAATTAAAAATATAAAATTTATAATTAGAGACTCTAGGTTTCAATACGTAGCTCCATATGTATTGGAAAACTTTTCTAAGCCTTAGTATTCTATCTAGGAATAAAAATAGTATATTGATCACTGATTCTTATATGTCACAGGATATCTGTGGGGGATTAATGCTTCTTCTGGCCACATATATCATCATTAATCTGGAATCCAGTATATTATACCTTGGATATCATTGAAGTGTAACATGGACTGGGAAGAAAGAGAAGACACAAATCTCTTTAAGATGGGGCATCAGAGAAATCCCTGGAAGAATGCTTATCTGAGTTGCAAACCATAAGTCAAGACATGAGAGTGAAGGGCATTTAGGTAGGGGGAAGGTAGTAAGAGAAACTCACAAATCTTAAGATTATGATCAAGCTCTTTACCTTGATTTAACAAATAAAATCTTTCTGTAACTTACATTATTTATTTTATTTTTCTGTTATTTTGTCATATTGACACCCAGTGGACAACAAAGGAATATGTACTTATCTTGATCATTAATAAAATAATTTTATAAAAACTAGAAAACACCTTTGTAACAAAATATCAAAATACAATTTAACTTTTGATGATTTAGAATCACATACCTCTATAAATTTTTAAAACTAATTTGGAAAGCAATTAGGGTTTTGTACCTGAACAAGGGTCTTACATTACAAAAATCAATTATCACTTATCACTGTGAAAAAATCTTGATGAACGAAATGCTAAAAAATAATTTGCTGATTAGTGACAGATCTTTTTTTTTTTCCACAAAAGTCCCATTGGTATATCCTACAGAGTAGAAGGATGTCATGGAGGACCTGAATGTTGAAGCTGTGTATAATAGCAAGGGGTATGAAATGGGTTTTATGAGGCTTCATTTATTTTTCTTCTTCTTTTTTAAATTTATTTATTTTTAGAGAAAGAGAGGGAGGGAGGGAGGGAGGGACAGAGAGAGAGAGAGACAGAGAAAGAAACACTGATTTGTTGTTTCACTTATGTATGCATTCATTAGTTGCTTCTAGTATGTGCCCTGACTGGAGATCAAACCTGTAACCTTGGAGTAGGGGGATGACACTAACCAACTGAGCTACCTGGGCAGGGCCAAGACCTCATTTCTGATGGAAACTTTCTATTTATAAGCTGCTTTGTTTAAAAGTTGCTATTTGAACTCTTTGGACCTCACTGAAGCAACTGATATTCAGATCATACATAAAAACCATTATGAGAATAGCCATAAATGATGGGCTTGAATTACAAATCAACATATGCATGGAAAAAGTAAGGGCTCTATAACATATTCCACATGGAAAGAAATGTAATCAGTTCTACTACATTTTCATTTAAACATCAAAAGAAATTATATACAGGACTTTAATACATTATTTAAAATATTTTCTCAGTTCTTGTAAAATACTATCAATATAAAACATATATATATTGTTTAACTTACAATTTGCTAGGCACTTCATAGCAGATAATACCCAATGAGGAAGGTCATCTACACATAAAAAAACATTAACATTGTTTAGTAATTCACAAATTTTTGATATTATATTTAAAACTTAACACATTATATATATACTGTATATATATATATATATATATGTATAGAGCTATGTATATGTATATTACCAAAATTAAAAATTATTATATGTTTAACAAGACAGCGAGTCAAGACAATAATTTAAAATACAAGTTTAAAAAGCTATGGAGATCTTGAATTTGACTCTTGCCATGATACATAAAATAATTAGCTATCCCGAAGTCAAGGATTTTATGGGGAGTGGTAAAAAAATAAATTAATAAATCATCCTTATCTACTACCACAATCTTTACCATCATTTCTCCCCTTACAACAGCTGTGCTATTTGAATATTACTGATTTGAATAAGGCCCATGATTGACACAAGGCATATTTGAATATGTGTGCTTTCACAGTGAGGCTTGCTTCAAATATTTCAATTGCTTCACAATCTAGCAATTTTTGACACAAACAAAAACCACACATATACTGACTTGAAAAGTTTATGATTATAAAGAATAGAAAGCCTGGATGATAGCATATACTGTTTATTATTTTACGTAATGAACCATGGGAATGGTCCAAAACCAAATGCATATACAACATAACTCTTAAGTTTTGGCATTTAAAACCTCCAGTTAAAACCTCAAAGTTCTTCCACCCACCCCACAAACACACATACAAACAAACACCCAAAGTAATGCATGTCAATTAATTTCATAGATAATAATTGATTTAAAAAAATGACTCAACATTTTAAGATTATTGATATATTTCTTGTAATCTAAGTTTTCTAATATATCTGGCTTGATTTATTTCCCTGATTTTCCTATCTTACATCTGAAATCAATACATTATATAAATAATGTAACACACATACACAAACCCACACAAAGCCAGTGCTCTTTAGAATACTGGTCTTGAGAGGTTGGGCTTATTTTATTGTGTTACTTCGATTTTGTATATATGTCTTGATTCCTTTAAATGTGTATGTAACTACTCATATACGTTCCAGGAAAGCCTGGCCATTTCTCTCCTTTTTACTAAATCTTTAGCACAATGCCTGGAACATTATATGTCTTCAGTAAAATGTGGCTAATAGTTTCAATTATATTTGCATTTTTTGGATGTTTAACACTGCCATTTAAAAAAAATCCTGAACCCACCTTAAGAGCTAAAGTAATATTTTATGACAGTCATTTAAAAAATATTCCACTGTGATTGTTAAAGCACCTGTGATACAGCAATAGTTTTCCCGAAGCTCTCCCAATTCAAAAATTCTGCTTTCTACATTGTGGTCTCTGTGAACCCCCAGAATAACTATAACAACCTTTATTAGCAAGTTTAAAATGATTCCAACTTCTTTTATTGATACCAACCTGATTTGTCTTGTAGTGTAACTACTCCATGTTTACTTGTATTGGTCATGTTGTACATTACATATTGAGGAATTACTTGTTTTGGATTTATGACTTCTTCTAGGGATGACACACCTAAAATGGTTTGCAGGCTAAACAGAAGAAAGAATACAAACTTTTTTCCTCCATAAAGTAAGTGGAACAGAATATAAATATGAAAGTTTGGCAAACAAAGCCCTCAGAGTATTTTGCTTTTGTCTTTTCTGAAACCAAACTTTGAAGGCTTATATTTAGTACTGAGTTTCAAATATATTTATCTTAATAATGTTTGAAAGATTCCAATATAGACACCAAACTATAGTTACAACTTAGGTTAAAAAAAAAGCAAATCATACTGAAAATATTCTATTTCAAGAACATTAAGAAACACTTATAACTGTACAGGTTAAATTCTAAGCTTTGAAAACTAAACTGTCCCTTTGCATTTGCTTATGTGGATGAAAATGGCAAATGAACATTCTAAATATCTGTGGAACTTGGTTATAATTTTGTTTTTAGCTTACTAGGTCAGAATAATGTATCTCCAAACTTCTTCAACATCTTTCTGGCTTATTTCTCTATTACCAACTGAGTTTTCTCGATCTTCATTGATTTCACAGTTCAAATTTTCTGTATTTCCCTGAAAAAAGAATTACTTTGGTTTAATATGTTATGCTCAAATTAAGGAAATATTGAACTGACAGCACTCCTGATATCCAGTAATTCAATTTGAATCCAGCCATGTGGAGCTATAAGGTAAGTGCTACCTGAAGAAATAATGTAACAAAGCTTTTGTGTTTGTAGCTGTCCCTATCACCCTCAAATCAATTTAAAATAAAACACGCTTAAATTATAACATTACTGTTTTAAGTATGTCTCAGTACCATTTTTTATTACTGTTTCTATGGGTTCCAAACAAATTTACCCATACATTTTTAGAAAATAATGTAGATTAAGAGTTTCAAACACTGGTTTCAAATATTAAAGAATTATTTACTTTTAAAGATTTTATTACTAAGTACATGGTAATTATATTTAAAATAATGATGGGGGAGGCGGGGCAGGGGAGAGAAATGGGGGAAAATAGGACAACTGCAATAGAACAACAATAAAAAAAGTTAGTAAAAAGGATGTTTTACCTGAGAGAATTGTAATCCATGCTTTTTAGGAGTTCTACGAGATAAGTTTCGTAACTTAAAAATACTGTCTTTATCTTTGGAAAAGTTCTCTATGCTGTTTTTTCTCACATCTGGATGCCTTCGTGGAAGAGTTTTTAGTGGAGAGTTTGCAGGAAATCTAGTTTAGGAGTAATATGCAATTAAATAATATGGAATAACCAACTTTTAGTACCTATTTAATCTTAAAAATCACATAAAAATTGATTTACATTATCAAGGAATGAAAATTCTACATAAAATAACTTTAAAGGTTTAATGGAAAAATCAATTCAACAGTTTCCTGCTTTCTTTAGTATACTGTGCAGATTTTGAGCTTACTTCTGAATAATTCAGGGTTATTATAAGACTCAGTTATGTTGGAGAGGTTTAGAATGTTACATTTTCTAATTTTTTTTTACAAGTTATTTGATTTGTATAAATTTTCTGCCCTTTGAGTGTGATTGTTCTAATTTTCAGAACTTGGTCTGTTACTTTTTTTTGATTATAAGCTTTTTCCTTTCATTTTAATATACAATATTTCAGAGATATAAAAAAGTACAGAAAATATTGTAATATAGAAAACATCTATGTATATAACCATCAACCAATGCAAATAACATTTTACCAAAAATTCCATTATATTTTCTTTTTTTTAAATGAAAGAAATTCTTTGCTTATTCTATTTGCCTCTACCTAAGGGAAATCATTAACCTATAGTTAGTGTATTTCTTTCTTGTTCATATTTTTTTAACCTTAAATAAACATATAAAAACAACATACGGCTTATTGTTTTTCACTCAATAGTATCTTTTATCATACATTAAATTTATGTGTAAGTTTTTAGTCACCTTAAAAGTTCTTATTCTTCTATCTTAAAAATATTTCTTATATCCTCTCATAAGTTTTAATTTCATACATAGGTATCTAATTCATGTATAAGTTATACCAAATTCCTATATATTTATGGGTTTATATTCTCAGTATTTATTTTAATTTAATTTAAGCCCAATATCAAGTTAGGGAAATTCTCTCCTCGTTCGAAAAAAAAAAAAAAAAAAAAAAGCTTTGGACCTTACATTACTTAATAAACTTTAGAATCTGCTTGTCAAATTCTAAAAAATTTATATAGGAGTGTGAATAAAAATGCACTGAATTTATCAATTTGGGACAAAGTGACCTATTCATGATACTAACTCTTCTCATTCATGAAGAGGATATCTTTCTCCACTTACTACTAACTTAAATATACTTTTATAATTTTGCCCAATAAGGTCTAATACATTTTTGGTAAAATTTATTTTTATGTGCTCTATAGTTACTATTGTAGAAGAATAGAGGCAGAGGGACTAGTTGAAGAGTTATGCAGAATTCCAGGTAAGAGAAGGTAACGGTCTAACAAAAAGGACATTCTTAGTAGAGAGATCAAAAAACTACTAAGGCAGCACAATAGAAATGGTGTGATAATTACATCATATTTAAAGGGGAGAAGAAAGGGGAAGAATCAAAGCATCAATAGGGAAGATGGTGCCATTCATTCAGATATGACTATAAGAAGACAAAATTTAGGTTAAGAGATGATAGTGATTTTCTATATACTATATTTGAAGTACCTAATAGGCAAAAAAAAAAAAAAAAGAAAGAAATGTGTCTAAAGCTCAGGAGAGGTATTGGGTTAGACGTTTGAAAGTCATGAGAAAAGCAGGTGAAGACATAGCATGAAATTACCCATGGAGAGAGGTGAAGTGAAGCTAAGTCTAGGACCTTGCAAACCAGGAACAGCTAAAGAATAAGCAGCAGCAAAGGAGCCCACCAAAGTGACTAAGGAGTAGTAAAGAGAGGCAAGATTTCTAGAGTTATATGAAAGGCGCTCTTCATATGCTTGTTACTGCAGTTTGTATGCACAGTGTAAATCATCTCTGATAATGTAGGGAAGAATCAATTTCTAAGATATTTCATTTGAAAAGGACTAATTCTGTAGAGAAAAAACCATGACTACTAGAATCCAAAGACCTAGTTTAATGGAAATATAACAAAGAATCCTGGGAGCATGAGAGAAAAAGTAATTATGTGGCCTGAGAAACTCAAAAAGGCTCCACAGAAGAGGATACAACAGAGCTGACATGAATGAGAAGAAATGTATTTACTAGTCGGACAAATGGGTACAGTGTTTCAAGGTGGAAGAGCTATTTCAGACAGAGGGAAAACAACTCCTTAGAACATGGGTTCAGCTTCCTCATTTGTAAAAAGAAGCTAATGCCTACCTTTCTTAGCTATTCTAGGAATTAAATAAAAAAAACATGTAAATCATACAGCAGGGTCTCTGGTACACAATAAACAATTATTTTCTTTAACCTACAGTCTATTTCTTATTATTTATTGTAAAAAGTTTGCTAGTATTTATCTTATCACATGTATTCTTAAATTATATTAGATCATATGTTATTTGAAGGCAAGGACCTGGGCCAATTTGTCTTGAAATTCTTGAATCCATGAAACCAAAGTTTTAATAACGATCTGTCACCCTGGCCAGGCAGCTCAGTTGGTTAGTGTTGTCCCGATAGATACATCAAGGTTGCAGGTTCAATCTCCAGACAGGGCACATGCAAGAAGCAACCAATGGATGCAGAAATAAGTGGAACAACAAACTGATGTTTCTCTCTCTCTCTAAAAGTCAATTTAAAAAATATAAGTAAAATAAAGACCTGTCTTTGAAATGCTATAGAGCTTTCACAATATGCAGAAGTGCTAATATCTCACTCTTTCCTCCTAATTCCTTATTTTATTATATATACTATCTAACATTTTAAAAGTCTGAATTGTGCAGCTATTAACTTTAACTTCTAAATGGTTTTAATCAGACTATGGGCAGTAACAGTCTTCTACAGAAAATATTATTTCTTCTAAAGAAGCTGCCTTTTTAGTAAAAGTATAATAGAACTGGAGTTAAACCTTTATAAGTATTTCAGTTTTGCAGTTATTTCTTTGTTTTGTACCTGAATAGCTGACTGTTGTCATAAAGATTTTCTGATCCCCATCTGCCTTTGATATCTTCAATTACATGGTTCTTAAGAAATTTTCTCAATAGTTGGATAGTCTGTTGCCTAGTAACTTCAGGACCAAAATTATTATTATTTCTTAATAGGTCATAAAGCCAATCCACCGCTTCTCCTGCTGTAAAACAATTGCCATATTTTTTAAAGTGTTGCCTGTGTTTTCTTAGAGGCATTCCTGCTTGAAAAGATGTAGTAACTTCATTCCACTGCAAAAGAAGTAAAATAGTTAAACAACACAACAAAAAGAAGTTAAACAACAAAAATGAAATCTTTTTCTGATTTGAAATTAGATAATTCTTTTATTTAGATCTGATTACACCATAAAATTTCATGACGAAATCATTCATTGTATTTGTGCTACAGAAAAATTTGTATCTCATACTGACTTAGTTTTTAGTAATTCTACTGTTGTGATAATATTTTATGTAAGTTTTTTGTTTTTTACTAAAGGGACTTCATTGGCTTTAACTTATTTAGGAATAATGAAGAACTGCAATGAACCTGCCCTTTAGTCCTCAACAGAGAAAGCATTTATTCCTGTTTTTTTTTTTTTTTTTTTAAATCTCGACTTAATAACATGCTGGTAGCATTTGTGTCAGACACTAAGCTTACATTCATTATTTCATTTGAATTCTCACAATTCTATGTATATTACTATCCTATTTTTAGATGAGGAATATGAAGCACAGAAGGATTAATAATTTGACCAAGGTCACACAGCTAAGTGATGAAACCAGCCATTCAAACAGGTTTGACTGGCCCTAGCACCCATAACTTGTAACTACTATGCTGGCCACAAACACATCTCATGGCAGGCAATAGCTTCACTGGTAAAATACCTTTAGTATTAAAATAGTTTACATATTTACTATTGTTACCCCTTATGTGAAGATTCCAATAGTGAACAGATGGGGTAAATAAAGTTTTAAGTCAACTGTGTAATGACACTGTGATATAGCTACATTTTCCAAATTGGTGGTAGGGCAGACTAAACACACGTCTTTTATTTGAAAAACGCTGCATCAGAGGCCAAGAAATCTGATTTGTAATCCCAACTATGCCACGGCTAGCTATGTTATCACGTACCTAACCTATGTGGTCCCAACATCCCAACTCAAAATTTAACCCCCTAAAAGCACAATATATATTGTATTCTTTTCTTCCCACACCTCCACATTTCACATATTAATTTATTAAAGAAACATACTGAGCCGCAACCTATCCTCTGGATAAATTGTTTTTTATTTTACATACCATAACACTCTTCCACATGCATATCCTCTCCAGAAATCTCTTAGGGTGGACATGTATTATCAGCCCTGCTTTACCATGGAAACTGAGGCTCACAAAAGTGTCGTGACCCTCCTGTCACCTAACCAGTGGCACGGGACCCTCTTGGATTGAAGATCCAAATGCGCGAGTACACAGTGACTGCCTCAAGTGTCCTGGGTTTAGCTGCGACATAGTTGTTCCCTAGTGGTATTCAGCTGGTACATTCTGCATTAAATTCTACAGAGCAAGCAAAACGAAACTGTCACCTACGGGCCTGCCCCCGGTCTGACCCTACAAAGCATTGAAACTCAGTCGAATTCTTCTCGAATTCTGTGGATGCAGAACATCAGGTTGTTCTCTTACGTTCCAGGGACACCGACAACACCCGGGCCAGGAGTCCCTTGAACAAGGCGTGCAGGAAGCGCCTTCGCGGGGCACCCGGAGCAAGCGAGGGGAACAGGCCCATCCCTCAAGAGTCCCGCGATAACCCTTAATTTCTTTCAATCTTCTTTTCAGCGAACCAAGAGGCTCTAGGAGCCATCCTTTCCCACAAGGTAAAACCACGAACATTCACACGTGAAGTGGTGGCAGCCATCACGTCGGCGGGCTAGTCCCGTCGTTCCGCGCTGTCTTACCAGCTTGGTGGCCCGATACGGCCCAGGAGGCACACTTGGATTCTCCATTCCGCCCACGGGGCCTGGAGGTCTGTCAGCGCCGGGCACGGTACATGGTGGGGGAAGGTTACACTCTGGCCGCCGTACACACAGCAACAGGGCTCGGCACAACCGTCGGCCCCGCCGCCAATTTGAATATCGCAGTGGCTGCGCTGATTGGCTACGATGTCAGCCCACGTGATGCGCCGCCTGGCCCGGCCACAGTCGGCGGAGGGCCCCGGAGGCTCTTGGGGACCCTGCGGGCGACTGGAGTGGCTAGTAGGGCCAGTCCGCGCGGGGGCGGGCTGGTGGGACTTACTCCCAGTCTCACCCGGCTTCCGTGAAGCTGCTTCTCCCTCTTGCGGTGGTTGGCGCGGCCGAGTCAAGTCGCCACACTCAGAGCGGGTGAGGCGGTTTAGTCACAGACACGATTGTTTGGAGCCAACCTTTGGTTTAAGGGAATTTGAAATTTGAAAAGAGGAAAACAAACCCAAGAATTTTCTGCCTGGCCCTTAAAGGATCTTGAGTAGTGGTTAGCATGCAAAACAACGCATCCCTGGGGAGTAACTTTCGCTTGACAAACCCCTTGGTTTTGCTTCTAAGATGCTTCCTTGGTACTTGTTGCAGTGCTGACACCTTCGTACCTTTTCTCAGGTGTCATAATTCCATCTCTCCAGTGCAAAAATGTAGGTCCTCTCATCTCCACCTCCCTTAATTCGGTAGTAAATTGGAGCATGGGGAGATTTCTGTTAGTACACAGAGCAAGCAGTTTGGGAAAGGTTCTGTGAAACTTACCAAAATCGCTTCTCCTAAGAAAATCATATCATTATAATCATTCTGGTTATGTATAGATCATGGTTATACAGTTACAGGATTTTTGAAATCTGCAGTAATCCTCATTTTTCAAATGACAAAAATTTAGATCCAAGCATTAAAGAGACCTGTCGAAAGTCTCAGATCTTGCTGACAGGCTCTTAGAAGTAGTTTTAGTTTTCTCATCAACATTTTAGGAGTTACTTTATTATCTTTTTCACCATTCCCTTACATCAGCATTTCTCAGGTGGGTTATATACACCACCTGCGTTAGAATCACCTAGGTACTTGTTAAAATGCTGACTCCTTGGATTCCCGAAATAATTTTGGGGAAGTGTGTGTGTATGGAGGGGCATGGCAGGGTGTGTACAGGTCATATTCTTAAGGATGGAGAACCTTGGGTCTCTGAAGACTGTGAAATTGAGCTTCTAGAATGCCCACAGTCTGCTCACGTAGACAGAGATTATTTGTTTTAGGATGCCTTCTCTAGTCCATGCAAATTTCATCCAACTAGAATGTAAGTTTCATGGCAGAGATTGTATCTAGTTTGTTCACTGCTGTTATTTCCAGCTGCTAAACAGGCTGTGGTAGGAATGTAATAAATAGTTGGTGAATGGATAAGTTTTTTTCTAATCACTTAAAAGAAAGCTTGTATATGGGTAATACAATACAATTATCTTTTCTTCCTCGGAGGCTTTTCATAAAATCTTTCTGCATGTTTCTGAGGTTTACTTGTCCTTGAAGTTTACCCATTCTACCATGCTATGGCTAGTTAGGAGTCTGATTTCATGAATCCTGACTAATATTTGCTCTGAGAAAATTACTCCTTTTAAACTGCTCCAGACTGTTTTCCTCCCTTCTTCAGAAACTTTTTGATTATTTGGTTTACTGGATCTATCTTATTTTTCTAATGTCCTTCCTTCTATTATCTTTCTTCCTTCCTTCCTTTATCTCTTCCTTCCTTCCCTTCCTCCCTCCCTTCCTCCCTCTTTTCTTTCTTTCTTTCTTTCTTTCTTTCTTTCTTCCTTTCTTTCTTTCTTTCTTTCTTTCTTTCTTTCTTTCTTTCTTTCTTTCTTTCTTTCTTTCTTTCTTTCTTTCTCTCTCTCTCTCTCTCTCTCTCTCTCTCTCTCTCTCTCTCTTTCTTTCTTTCGAGAGAATTCTTCCAACTTCGCTTCAAACTCACTGGTCTAATTAATTTCCTTTACTGCCTTATGCTTTATAGTAACTCATTATAAAATGCTCAAAAATGACCCTCATCTTTGAACTTCTGATTTTTTTCATTGTGTGCATTGATTTTCTTTAATTTATGTATTCTCATAAGAGACAAAAATGATTACCATGAGTAACTAAGATGAGTCCCAGTAAAGACTGGCTAGGTTCATGCAAATATTTAAAAATAACTACCTTTTACTTTTCCAAGATCCTGCATTCTCAAGTATGTAGACAGCAGCTATAGTTTTGAGTTAGAAGTACTGTTTGTGCTCATTGTTTTATCTAGTAATTGACTCATTTATTTAGGGAACAATATACCTCCTCCTTTGGAAAACTGGTTCTCCCACGATAGTGTCTATTCTGAATAGACTCTTGCACCCTCCTTTCTCCCAGGAATGAGTGCTATATCGAACTGCTGAATCCTAGCATTTTGCTCCCCTGAGTTATTGAGGTGGTCCTGTGACCATGCTGAGTCAAGCAGAGTCCTCTGAGATTTATTTTATTTTTTCAAATTGGGTCAAGAGGAAAGAGCCTTCTCTTTCTGGTGACTAAGTTGAGAAGATATGAGCCAGAGCCAATGGTGTCTATAGTTACAGCTGAATGGAGACTTCTAATCTGATAAAATGCATTGATGCCTAAGAGAAACAGCAATAAGAGCTAGGAAGGACTAGTTTTAGTCTTTTTGAGGATAGCTTACATCCCTAAATTTGATTTCTCCCCATCCCCCCATATGTATATGTGTGTTTATGTGTATATATAATTTCTTTTAGTTTATTTAGGTTTTTGTCACCATTTAAAGATCTCTAGTTAAAGAGAATTTTCAAGAATATCATGACAGCGATATATCTCAGGGAAGATGCTATTTAACTCCTTGGTAAGGTTTTATACCATTGCAATATGGTACAAAGTCCTATATAAATAACAGAGAAGCCATATAACTACACTGGGGAGAGTATCAGAATAGCTCACAATCAGCTGCTGGCTTCCTGAGAAGCTATCTGTGGTACCTATCACTTTTTGTGTTTAGTGGGGAATTTTACCTCCTGAAATCAAGGGGTGTGTGTGTGTGTGTGTGTGTGTGTGTAGTGTATGATAAAAAAGTAAGTTTTATAAATTATATTCTACCATTAATACAGAACTTTAGTTTTTTTCCTTATAGCCATTCAGGAAGTAGTTTTCTCTTAGGTATTCCTTCACTCTGCTTTTTTCCTGTTTATCTTTTGTCTCTTCCAGTGGAGAGGTAACAGTAAGGGAGGAGGCTATAGGAAATTCTACTCATCGTATCATATGCCATTTTATAGACTTCTATTTTTCTTTGAACTTTAATGCCAATTCTTTATTCTCTTTTAACTCTGCTTTGCCAGGGTTTATACTATCCTACAGGGAGTAAAACTTATTAATGAATTTCAGTCAGTATATGTGGAAAATGCTAATGTAACATGCAACCATCAAATGTCTGAGTTTGTCTTTGATGTGATTTTTATGTTTTTCAATTAAAGTTGATGGATTAAAAATCAGTTGGTTTTTAACTATCTAATTATACATGTCTAAGACATGAATTTACGTATGTATGTACAGGGTGGGGGAAACTGGGCTTACAATTATTCGTATGGAAAATAATACAATAATTAATAGATAATAATACAAGAATAAACTGTTTTGCCTACTCACAACTGTAAACCTACTTTTGCCCCACCCTAATGTATGTATGTATGTATGCATTCACAAATAAAAAAAAATCTTTGATGAACTGCTCTGTAACTATAGTATAATATGTACATGGGAAATCTGATAAACATGGGGTATGACAATAACATTGGTAGAAGGGAATTCATAGAAAAGGGGTCAGTTTGTGAATTTCTTGGTGAGAAAAGACTGCATGAAGTCTGTAAATGACTCTGCCTCAAAGGAAATTCTTAGAACAAGGAACATTATCTTCCAGTATAATGGACATTTATTGATTGATTGCACAGCATTCCTTTCCCTTATCTGCCTCTTATAGTACCCAGATTTTTCTTAGTCATTTCACCCCTTTCATACATGGTCCATAAGTTCAGGGACATAAAACTGCTGCCAGCTCTTGTGGTAGACCTTGATTGTGTGGTTGGATTTAAATCAATGAAACTGTTGTATCTTCCATATTTTTAAAGATCCTTCCAGATTCTATAGGAAGGTTATGGAGTTAGATGGGCACAGAGCTGAGGTTGGCTACAATTACAAAACATCTGGCAGATACTATAAGTGAGGGGGAATAATCTCCAAATATAATTCTTACATAATTAGGATACTCCAGTCAGGAAGTTGTGCTAAGAATCACAGTAATACCCGATTAGAAGGTAACCTTGCATTTTCAACTGTAACAAAAATCATTAGTGACATGTTCCAGGAGCTTAACGTTAACTGTGAGATTCAAGGATCTATACATAAAAATAGCCCTTCCTTTAACTTTTGTTTTTCCCATTGTGCAGACTGTTCAATTAAAGGACTATTAGTTCCTCAGAGGACTTATATTTGGGGACTAATTTAAAAATTCAGTGCAATTTTAAAATGATTTCTAGGGCAAAAATTAATTCCCAGTTCTAACCACAACTGATATACAATGGATTTTAAAAATACAAACCATTCATAAGTGTAAAATTTCTTTTTTCTATGAGAAGCTTGGTAGTATATTAGAAAGCCATGGCTCTAGGAAGGACTCAAAGAATATTGATTGTAACCTAGCTCTGTCACTAATTAGCTATGATACCTTTACAAGTCACGTTTCTGGTTTTTATTTTCTCTTCTGCAAAATGAAGGAGTTGAAGTAGATTTCTAAGATTCTTCCAGTTCCAATAATTTATAATAAATTCATCAATGCCAGAAACACATTTATTTAACAGTGTTTAAGACTAAATTTTATAAGTGTGCTTTGAAAACATTTTCCTGGGTTTGTTATTATTCTTCTCGATCATTAGATATTGTTCATAAAAGTAATTTTACCTGGAAGCATTTAATTTAATACATTATTTAAGATCATTCCAGTAATGGTACCAAGATACAACTGAATAAAATAATGTATTAGAGATAATTTAAAATGCATTCTTTACTGATATTCCATGAATTAAAAATTGTTTATTTTCCAGTTACTCTTGTGATACATTGATTTAAGAGGGCTTTAATTATTTCTCAAAATAGTTGTAGTGCTTAGTAATTTTATTATAGTATTTAAGATAATCTATAGGACATTTTAAGCCAGATAATTAATATTACATACATGTGTATATAATTGATATTAGACATGTGTATAATAATATGATTAACAACATGTATGTATTTTAAATATGTTTATGTGTGAAATACTGCTTATATTGTCATTCATTAAACATATTTTATGCCAGGTACTATGTTAGAATTCATGTTATTGGTTGCAAGGAGCTATGGTCTGTTGAGTGACATTATTATCTAAAATGACAATCACATGGCTTGTTAACATATGAAAAGATATGGATTCACTAACATTTAGAGAATTGATAATTAAGTAATATATTATAGTTTTTACACATTAATTATTGATAATATAAGGCAGAGTGTGGCAAAAGGTATGCTGTTTTGGAATGATTATAAATGCTATCCCTTTTCTTTATTCAGTTTTATTTTTCTTCTTAGATCTTATCAGCATCAACATATTATATATTTATTGTATATCCTCTGCTTTGACCCACTGGAATGTGAACTCCATGAGAGAAGTGATTTAAAATGTTTTGATCCACTGCTTAACTGTTAGTGCTTTCTATTAGTCACACAGTAGGTGTTAATTGAATACCTATTGTTTAAATGAGTGGCATGGATTTTTGGTACATAGTATAGTAGACTTCATGTAATATTGAAATTGCCTGTGTTATGACTTAGAAATTCCACTTTTAGGAACTCAGCTTACAAGTGCACATGATTTTTTAATGCACAAAGATGTTCACTTGAGTATTCATTAAATAGTGAAAAAATTGTAAGTAAATCAAATTTTTACCAGAATGAGAACAAATTACATGAAGTGTGCCATATCTATGCATTGGCATGGATATATGTGTGCTGACATGGATAGAGCTCAGGGCTTTTTATTAAGTGAAAAATTTGCAAAACAACACATATAGTGTTACCCAGTTTGTGTGTTTGCAATTATAAACACACACAAAAATAACACTGGAAGAACCCCATCTTTATGGGAGAAGTGAAGGAGTATGTAAATGTCTACTTCATATATAATTTTTATTATTTGTACTTATAAGAGGATTTTTTACCCTATTGTTTTTATTTATCTATTTTTTATTTATTTTTATTTTTATTGTTTTTTCTATTACAATTGTCTCACTTTTCCCCTCATTGCTACCCCCCACCCAGCCCACCCCTTCTCCCACAGTCCATCCTGACCCCATTGTCCATGTTCATGGGTTATTTATATTAGTTTCTTTGCTAAACCCTTCCCCTATGTACCCCCTTCCCTCCCTCCCCCTCCTTCTCCCTCCTGATAACTGTTACTCTGTTCCTTGTTCAATTTTGTTTATTTGTTTGTGTTGTTCATTAGTCTCCTGTATTGGGTGATAGCATATGGTATTTTTCTTTCAATGCCTGGCTTATTTTGCTAAGCATGATTCTCTCTAGTTCCATCCGTGTTGTTGCAAATGGCAGGAGTTCCTTCTTTCTTTCTGAAGCATGGTATTCCATTGTGTAAATGTACCACAGTTTTAAAATACCTAACTAGCCCTGGCTGGTGTGGTTCAGTGGGTTGAATGCTGGCCTGTGAATCAAATGGTCACTGGTTTGATTTTCAGTCAGGGCACTTGTCTGGGTTGTAGGCCAGGTCCCTCGTTGGGGGCATGCAAGAGGCAAAAAATCAAGAGATGTCTTGCTTCCTGATGTTCATCTCCCCCCCCCCCAGTAAATAATTAAAATCTCAAAAAAGATACTTAACTAAATAAACAGAGAATATATTTTATTTTTTAATTATTTTTATTGTATTTTTTTCCGTTACCATTTGGTTGCGTTATATCCCCCTGACTCTGAAGTCATCACACTGCCGTTAAGCATCATGACAAACATAATAAACTATGTGGGATGCATAGGAAAGTCATTGAACCTAACTTTGGGAAGGCCTGTGTGAGAAGGAAATATCTGAGCTAATCTTGACAAATAAATTGGAGTTTGCCAGGTAAAGAAAGGAAAGAAGGAACACTCCTGAGAAGGAATAGCTTATACACAGTCATGGAGGTATGCAAGTACGGAATATTTTGGGAATTGCAAATAATTTTTATATGATTAGTATAAATTATATATGATTAGAAAATATTATGAACTATTGTATGCCAATAAATTAGACAATTTGGATGAAATGGATAAGTTCCTAGAAATATACAACCTCCTCAAACTGAATCGGGAAGAATCAGAAGACCTGAATAGACAGATTACAACTAATAAAATTGAAGCAGTAATAAAAAAAGCTCCCAACAAAAGTTCCAGACCAGATGGCTTCACACATAAATTTTATGAAATGTCCGAAGAAGAATTAACACCCATCCTTCTTAAGTTATTCCAAAAAATTCAAGAAGAGAGAAGACTCCCAAGCTCATTTCAAAAGGCCAACATTATCCTAATTCCAAGACCAGAAAGACATTATGAGAGAGAAAATTATAGGCCAATATCCCCAATGAACATAAATGCTAAAATCCTGAACAAAATATTAGCAAACCAGATTCAGTAATACATTGAAAAAGATTATGCACCATGATCAAGTGGGATTTATTTGGGGGATGAAAGGTTGGTATAATAACTACAAATCAATATATGGGATACACCACATAAACAAAATGTGGGATAAAAATCACATGATCATATCAATAGATAGAGGAAAAGCATTTGATATAATCCAGTACCCAGTCATGTGCCTTTGATAAACAAACTGGTGACACTTTGGTTCACAGTCCAGTGCTCAATCCACTGAGCCACACCAGCCAGGGTGCCAAAGCAATCGTGAGAAAGAAGAACAAAGTGGGAGGAATCATGCGATCCGTTATCAAATTATACTTCAAGGCCATACTAGTCAAACAGCATGGTACTGGCATAAAAACACACATATAGACTAATGGAACAGAATAGAGAGTCCAGGGAAAACCCCACATCTTTTTAGTCAATTAGTATTTACAAAGGAAGCAAGAATGGATGAAAGGGTAAAGATAGTCTGTTCAATAAATGATGTTGAGAAAATTGGGCAGATAGGTCCAAAAAAATGAAATTAGACCACCATACACAAGAATAAACTCAAAATGGATTAAAGACTTAAATGTTAGACTTGAAACCATTAAAGTCCTAGAAGAAAACATAGGCAATAAAATCTCAAGACATTTCTTTAGCAATGTGTTTTCTGATGTATCTCCCAGGCAAGGTAAGCAACAGAAAATACAAACAAATGGGACTACACCGAAGTAAAAAGTTTTGCACAGCAAAAGAAACCATCAACAAAATGAAAAGACAACCCACTGAACTGGAGAACATATTCACTACTTACACATCTGATAAGGGGTTAGTATCTAAAATTTATAAAAAACTTATAAAACTCAACACCAAACCCCCCCCCAAACCCCCAAACAAACAAAAAACCCAAACAACCCAATTAAAAAATGGCCAAAGGACCTGAATAGACACTTCCCCCAAAAGGAAATACAGATGGCCAATAGAACACGAAGAGATGCTCAATGTCACTAATTATGATAGAAATGCAAATTAAAACCATAATGAGATATAACCACACATCTGTCAGAATGGCTGTCATCGATAAATCAACAAACAAGTGTTGATGAGGGTGTGGAGAAAAGGAACCCTAGTGCACTGTGGTGGGAATATGGATCAGTGCAGCCACTGTGGTAAGCAGTATGGAGTTATTTCAAAAAATTAAAAATAATGCTGCCTTATAACCCAGCATTCTTTGGGAATACATCTGAAGAAAATCAAAACACTAACCAAAAGAATACATGCACCCCCATGTTCATTGCAGCATTATTTACAGTAGCCAAGGTTTGGAAGCAGCCCAAGTGTCCATCAGTAGATGAGTGGCTAAGTGAAATAAGCCAGCCTGACAAAGACAAGTACCACATGATTTCACTTATGTGTAGAATCAAATGGACAAAATAAATTAACAAACAAAATAGAAACAGACTCATAGACACAGAGAACAGAGAGACAGCTGTCAGAGGGGAGGGTTCAGGGGGCTTGGTGAAAAAGATGTAGGGATTAAGCAGAAAAAAAAAAAACTTTATAGCCACAGATAACAGTACAGTATTCCCTCGCTTATCACAGGTATTACGTTCTAGACAGCCCCCCCCCCCCCCCGCGATAGGTGAAAATTCACAAAGTAGGAACCTTACATTTATTTTAGTATTTTTATATATTTTAAGTCTTTATAAACTCTTCCCACACACTTATAACCCATTCCCAGTCCCTTATTAACCTTTTCCACTCCCTTATTAACCTTTTCCACACTTTTATAAAAACTACTTATGTTCTTAAACATATTCTACACTCTTAAACCTATGTAACTTTAACAACATACATGTACAGTACCACAAAATCCCACGATAAAGCGAAAAATACATGATAAGTAATTAATATTTAAAAAAATCCCGTGATACAGTGAGGCCGTGATAAGTGAACTGCAATATAGAGAGGGACTACTGTATGGTGATTACCAGAAGGAAAGGGGATTTGGGGAAGGTAGAAGAGGGTAAAAGGGAAATAAATGGTAGTATAAGAAGACTTGACTTAGGGTAATGAACATATAATCTATATACAGACAATATATTATAGAGTTGCACAGCTGAAACCTACATAATTTTATTAACCAATCTCACCCAATACATTAAATAAAAAAGTGTGGAATTAGCATAAAGATAGACAAATAGATCAATGGAATGAAATAAAGTGTCTAGAAAAATAAAAAAATGAAATTCTTGTATGAGTGGATATAAGGAGTAAATATCACTCTTTAATCTTATATTTAATGAAAGAATTTATAACTAGAAATTCACTACTTGGGACACATGTAAACTATTAAGGACTAGGGGGGAAACATCAAGTGTTTATATGTATCAAAATGACCAAAATGCTAATTTAATTCTGGCTGTCCCTTTATAAAACTTATAGAAGGTGCAGTTAGAAGTGTTTGTAAGGAGATTGTATTGTAGCTGGTACTGTAAAGCTCATGAACGTTTCAGTCATTAGAAGCAATTCTAAATATTAAAAACATGGTCCCATGAACACTGTAAAATAACTACTGGACTTCGAGCATCAGGCTAGAGCAAGAATGGGCCTAGCTTACCTGCCTTTTAGCCTTAATGTTAATATTTATCTTCTAAGATTTTCCATGAGGACCTATCAGGAAGCGACAAGATCTGTAAGCTACCTATTCTTGACTAACTTATGCTAAGCATCCATTCATTGTTTTCCAATATTTATTGACTGCATATTATGTTCTGGTGACTTGGCTAGATCTGGGACTATAATAGTCAGTATAACACAGTTTCAGTCAAAGTTACTTAAAATGTAGCAGGAAATACAAGCTAACAAAATAAGATTTAATTGGTATTGTGATAGGATAAGCATTAGAGATTGTGGAGATGCATAAGAAGTAGAGCAGAGTCAATGAAGGTCTAGGATAATATTCAAGGGTAAGAGCAAATTGGCCAAGCGAAGAGATGATAGAAGCCCTCTTTGACTTGTAACTATGAACAGGAGATCCAAGAACTATAGCCTGTAAACAGCAATGCTTGATTGATCCACTTCAATGTTATTTTATATTTTCTAAAGAGTGAATGGAAAAGTTTACATGCTGTTTTCTCTACTTTTAATGATGTCAAGAATCTATTTTATATACAATTCTTACCAAATACAGATGAGTGTAAACAATGATCATAAACAAATGTTATGTATAATTACCAATTACTAACAAATTTATGTGTATATATCCTCATCAACTGAGCTAATTATAATGATTCTTTTTTAAATTGAATTTATTGGGGTGACATTGGTTAATAAAACTGTACACGTTTCAAGTGTACAACTCAATAAACATCATCTGCAACACTGAATCATGAACTTGCCACCCAAAGTCAAGTCTCTTTCCATCCTGATTAATCCCCACTTTGTCCACGTTCATGTCCCCAACCCCTTTTCCTCTGGCTATTACCATACTGTTGTCTATGTCTATGTGTCACACACACACACACACACACACACACACACACACACACACACATTTTGCTTAATCTTTTCATCTTTTCCTCCCATTATAATGATTTTTGATGGTATCTGTAAGCAGCTTTCTTTTGCTGTTTTCTCATCTGATAGTGGATCCATGTGTCTATTTGCTTGTCTTACAGTGTTATTTCCAGAGCCCTTACAATTATCTTATCCCTTATGAATAAAGGATAAGATATATCAGTTGTGAAACGTCCTTGTGAAATGTCAATCCTGTTTTTGTTAGCTTTATTACCAATTTTGTCCTCTGTTTTCCAGACAAATCACCATGACTTTTCAAATATAGGTTATATTAACTTAATATCTCTACTAGCTTGTTCTCAGATATCTTTTGCTTTTTGTTCTCATCTTTTCACTGGAAATTTTATTTCTGAGTTTACTTCTTCAAGCTTGTTTCACAATACATTCCTCCAGCATAGTGAGAGAAAACTAACCTGGTTTGGCTGGACAACATGAGTAAAAGGAAAGAAAAATAGTCTGTAGAATCCAGAGTCTTCAGGAGAGAAAACGAGTGACAGAAAAGGAAGGCAAGAGTGGAAATGACTATTTCTACCTTCATGGACAACAGAGCTTTGTGAGGTCAATATAATTTATTTCTAGGTTATTTTCAGGTGAAATTCAGACCTCTAGAAGAATGACAGCACATGGGGACCTGGATACTCTGATGGATAACCTGGGTATTACAAACTATGAGTAGATGGGTTTCTATTATGTACAATGCTTAGAGAATGACTGAAGTTGCTTAGATTGTGTCGACTGGCAACAGTGTCAAGGATACATTGAGCTCAAGTGTTGCGATGTGGTTATTGAACTGGCTTCTCTGAAGGAGTTGACTGACACATTGGGGATATTCAATACATGCTGTGGACTGAGTCAAGGAACAAAGGAAAATGGCATGAACTGCAATAGTTGCCCAAAGGCAACCTTGTCTGTCTCTTTAGGGAGAGCTAGGTTGCACTCTCATGTGACATAAAACAGAATTAGTACCTCTGGTGGTTATTTATGTGTATTTATGGTTGGGTGGGTAGTTTGGAGCAGTGCTGGAGAAAGAAATATACATGGAGAGCAGTTGGACCCTGTGAGAATGTCCAGTCTCACAGAACATAATCTTTGTGTACTCTGAAATCAAGGAGCCTTCAGGAATCACTACATAGAGCTGAATTTATGTGGTTTTTATAACTATGAGAACTTGTATTATTAATATAAAGCAATGAGTAAGAATACCCTCTGATTAATGATCTAAAATAAAATGGGGTGACAAGCTCTTCACTTAAAGCAATTTCTATTTGGTTATTCAGTTCATTAACTACAATGCTTTATTTTCTCTTTAACTCATAGTTACTATAGAAAATTTGATGTTTCCTAATCACTGCTTATCCAAGCATTGACAATCTTTTATAATCTTATTTTGTGCTATTATTATATTTGTTTTATGAGGAATATTAGATCTATTTTAAAAGAGAACATTATCATGGAAGTTAAATAAAGCAATGTTGGGTTAAGTCAAAGAATTAGAATCTAAATAGACATTGATATTAAGATATGTACATATTTTAAAAAATATTAATGACAACAATAAGGAATAAAGAATAAGAAATGTGTTTTATATTTATAAATTCAATATCCTAGAACAGCAATTTTCAGCCCATATGCTGCAAGAATTTTTAAAACATGCAACACTTTACTGTTTGGTCAGAAACATTGACCTCCTTTTTCTTAGAATGTCAAATTAAAAAAATGACAACAGTCAACACAATAGCTGCTTGGTGTGAATGAATAGAAATTATACCTATTTTTTTTTCAGATAGGGAAAATATATTTTTTGGTGTGCCACAGAATTTTAGTGATTAGTTTGTGTGTGCCATGAGATATAAAAGGTTGAAAATTGCTGTCCTAGAACATTCATGTTTTGAAAATTGCTTAAAATTTTTATTATGAAGCTTTTAGGAGCATTTTCCATTCTGATCATATCAAATATAGCAAGTATAATCCAGATATTTACAATTTCCCAGAACATTGCACTCACTTAGTTCAGTTTAGTTCAAAAGACATGAACAGATGGAAAACTCTGGAAAAAGAATGTTAAGATCTGGTTGGTAGCTGTCTTCAAAGACAGCCAACCGACCTGGAGTCTGCATGATCCTTCCCCATGTGGGAAGGCCACCCCTGTCTCCACATCCCCAATCTTATTATGGATTTCTGGACCCAAGGGTAGGTAGGACGACAACCATGTCCAGCTTGAAGCAGCTAGAAGAGCTCGAGACCTTCGCCCATTGTCCTTTATAAGATTATAAAGGGTCTTAAGTCTGAGAGGGAGGGGTTGTTATTTTTTATTGTTTAAAATAATTAATTAATTAATAATTTTAAAAAAGAAGAAGAAGGAGGAGAATATATGAAAGGGTGAGGCAGGAGAGCTTGTATGTACGACCCATGGGCATGGACTTGGGGAGGGGAGATTGTTGGGGGAGGGTGGTGCTGGGCAGAGCGGAGCAAAGGGGAAAAAATTGGAACTATTGTAACAATATAATCGATAAAATATACTTATAAAAAAGAATTTACACTTGAATGGAGAAAAACGGATAAATTTCAATACAATGCCATGATAGGTGCTTTAAGTAGGGCATACACAGTGTGCTGTAGGTTCACCTAAGGGACTTAACCTTAACTGGAATATGCTGTTTTCTCTAAAAATAGCTTCCTTCCTTGTGAAAGAGAGCATATTTTTGTGGATCTTGACTAAGTACTCTCTAGAAGCTGGAATTTTAGTGAGGGATGACTGGTGTATTCTGGGATAACAGTGCCTACAGCTGGAAGGTTGGGTGACTTGGAAAGTGCTGGTAGATGCCTTAATGCCAAAGAAGTTCTCAAGGATAGGGGCACCATGATTACAACTGAAGGGCTGAAATGCTAAGCACCTAGTGATTTAGCATCTCTGTAATGTTCCTGTTGAGGTAGGATCCTCAGGTAGGTGTCCTTGTGGAGATTGTGGGCTACATATGAGTTTTTTCTCTTCACCTTCCCTGTCACCACACCAGTCATCAAAAGGTGGGAGAATGAATCTGGACAGTGAATGAAGTAGTGGGAGTAGAATCCCTAAGAAAGAGTAGAGATGACTTCCAGCCAAGATGGAGGCATACACAGATATGCTGCATCTCCCTCCACAACTAAGAAGGAATACAACTGCCTGAAAACTAGAAACAACCAAAAGTTCCAGGAAATCAAATTGCATGGAAGTCCAGCAAACAAACATATAAAGAAGAAATACTCATTCATACAGGTAGGAGGGGCGGAGAGGACGCAGTGTGGTGGCAGCAGCAGCAGTGGTGGTGACAGCAGCAGGCCAGCAGAAAGCGCAGTCACACATTTTAAAAAGTTAGGAGGGACACCTGGGGAGTGTACCCAGCTCCTCACCGGACCTCGCAGCCCACAGTCCCAGCACCAGGAAAAATCAAACCTCATTGCTTCTGACTGCGCAGACTAGTGAGGGTTGGGGCGGAAGCAGAACTGCTGGTCTCAGCAGAGTCCGCTTGTTTAAAGGGCCCCCATGGTCCTAGAATGTTTGCAGACCCACCCACTCTGGGAATGACAGGGCAGCAGCTAAAGGGGCGCCAGTCTGGTGTGGCAGTGGGAGAGGTGCCTGGAAAAGGGGCGAGTGCTGGACAGGCAGCATTGTTCCCTCTCAGATCCCTCCCCCACATACAGCACCACAACATCGTGAAACAGGTTGCCCTGTACTGATGAATCCCTAACGCTCTGCCCCTTACAACATAACAGGAGTGACAGCTCTACCTGGGATGCAGAGGCAAACAAACATAGGAGCCTGTCAGAATGAGGAGACAGAGAAGTATGGCCCAAAAAGGGAAATGGATCAAGGTTCCAGTGGGAGAACTAAGGAGCAAGGAGATAGCTGACCTAACAGATGAGGAGATAGACAACCTAACAGACCCAGAATTCAGAACACTGGTGATAAAGATGCTCACAGGCTTGACAGATATTCTTGAGTACATCAAATGTAAAAGAGAAGAAGTGAAGGCTATGCTAAGTGAAATGAAGGAAAATTCACACAAAACTAATGGTGAAGGGAAGGAAACCGGGGTCCAAATCAATGAGTTGGAACATAAGGAAGAAAAAAACAGTCAACCAGTGCAGAATGAGGAAGAAAGAATTGAAAAAAAATGAGGAAAACTTCCCAAATTTTGTGAAGGAGATGGACATACAGGTCCAGAAAGCACGGAGGGTCCTGGTGAGCTGGACCTAAAGGGGACCACACCAGGATGCATCATGACTGAGATGTCAAAGGTGAAAGATAAAGACAGAGTCCTGGGGGCAGCAAGAGAGAGGCGGAGAGTTGCCTACAGGGGGTTCCTATAGGACTTTCAGCTGATTTCTTAGAGGATACTTTGCAGGCAGGAGGGTACTGGCAAGCAGTATTCAGTGTGATGAAAGGCAACCTGCAACCAGGATTACTCTATTCAGCAAGGCTATCATTTAGAATGGAAGAGAAGATGAAGTGCTTCCCAGACAAGGTGAAGCTAAAGGAGCTCATCATCACCAAGCCATTATTTTATGAAATGTCAAAGGGTCTTAAGAAAAAGAAGATCAAAACTATTAACACTAAAATGACAACAAACTCACAACTATTAACAACTGAATCTAAGAAATGGAAACAAGGTCCAACTAAGCAAACCAGAATAGGAATAGAATCATAGGTATGGTGATCATTTGGAGGGTTATCACCTGGGAGCAGGGAGGGGGAAAATGGGGAAGTGGTACAGGGACTAAGAAGCATAATTGGTTGGTACAAAATAGACAGGTGAAGTTAAGAATAATGTAGGAAAGGGTGAAGCCAAAAACTTATATGCACGACCTATGGACATGAACTAAGGGGGGTGGGATTGCTGCAGGGAAGAAGGGTACTGGGCAGAGGGGAGCAAAGGGGAAAAAAATTGGAACTACTGTAACAACATAATCAGTAAAATATACTTAAAATAAAAAAAAGAGAGAGTAGAGATGATATCGAGGTCAACTAAGTTTTACTGAAGCTGTGAAATTTTTTAGTCGGTTTGACCCACGCCTAATGTGGAGAAACTCCCTAGATTTAGGGGAGAAGAGCTTTGTAGAATATAGTGAGAGGAGCTCCTGCCACGGTAGCAGAGGAAAATGTCCTGCTGATGTTGGGCTCTTTCACCTGCAGTTTACCTCACTGGAGTGATTTGTGATGATGTGCTCATGACTGGCCTGGAGTTCTAGGCAGGGTGAACTTGTGTGTTGGAAGTTTTTACCATGGCCCAGCTCCAATCAGGTGTAAGGTTAAGTTGGACAGAATAACCTGAGCCTCTTAGGGTCAGATGGAGACATTTCTTTATTTAATGAGGCTTTGTCTCTTGCAGGGATTTTTGTGAACCTGAGAGGTTTTGATTCCCCATAAACTCCAAGTTCCTGGAAATAGTGCTATTGTACATCCTGGAAAATACGATTCTGGAAGTATTGACAAATTGTGGCTGGTGGTGAGAAATGGTGTGGTGGAATATTCTAGTTGTATACAATCAGGTTATCAAAGAGGTTAACAAATTACCTGGGAGCACACATTTATTTAGTTTTGCTTGGTGCGAATGGGAAGGTGAAACTTCTTTGTGATGTTAACCACAAAACCCTTTGTGCATTTGTATCTTTAACTTGAGTGAAAATTATTATAATTTTAAATAAGTACACTATAACGTAAACCACACAAGAAGAACTCTAGTGACAATGAGATAGATGATGAAGTTGGAGGCAGAGAAAGTTTCTTGAAGGTGAGTTAATTGTTTCTTAAAGGAGGCCATAGATGCAGGTTGTTTTCTAATTTGTATCGAATAGCTCATTTAACCTTATCATAGGCTTTCACATTTATCATCTCACACTATCCAGACAAAAATTATGTAGCAGTTAGCATACCAATTGAATTAATGAGGAAACTAGGCCATACAGAAGTCAAATATTCTCTAAGGGCACATTTGTTTTTTAGACTATCTGAGAGTTGACTTTAAATCCCCAGTGTTTCGAGCTCTGTTATTTCTATAGGACAGTCTCTTTCCAGCCTCATCCCTCACTATATAAATAACAAATAATATAATTAAAAATTATGGATATTCTAATATTCTTGCTGACTATTAAAAGTGTAAAAATGCAAAGACAGCTAACTAAGGACACAAACCATTAAAAATAGAATAGTTATTAAAAACTGATTATGACATTTCTGAGTCACTCCTCAAAATTATATAAAATTAATTCTCACCAAAGATCAGGTCAACAATTGGGCAGATAAACAATTTATTTTTCTTAATGCAATGCAATATTAACCATTCAAAGTTCCACTCATGAGCTTTCATATAGACAGTTTTTTTTTCCTTTTTATCATTCTGTCCTAAGTGATGTGTCAAAGTTTTTACTTCTCAATCTTTTTGTCATGCTGTGTGTGGAAATGGAACTGGATGTGATGTTCTGGTCCTAGGCTCTCATTCCTGATGCCAAGAAATGCTAGAGAGGCTTTGGGTTGTCAGCATTAGCTTTAGATTACTTTCTCAAAATAGACGGATCTTGTTCTCATGTGGTTGTTGCCTCTGACAACTACTACTGTACTTCTAGGCTAACTAAAAATGGTCTGTATGTCCAACAGACTACTGTTAATATTTCACACATTTTCATCATTTTGATAATTTTTTTCAGAGCCTTCTCTTCCTCCTTCTCATATCCTCCAACATCTTGGCTGCTCTTGAGCTTGTACTTCATCTTTGGCTTTGACCTTGCTTCAGATTTTAATTATTAAATAATGATGCTCTTGCTTTTCGGAAAGTAAAGGCAAAAGATACAGTTTTAGCTCTCAAGGAGCTCATAGGCTAGTATGATAGGTGAACAAGGAATCAGATAATGATGTACTGTGTGGCAAAAGTTGTGTCAGAGATTGTTTATTTTTAGTAGTGTGGTCTTGGTCAATCACATAAAACACAAGCACGGATTTGAGACTAAATAGAAAAAGCCCCAGTATATTATATTTTTAAGTATATTTTATTGTTTATGCTATTACAGTTGTCCCAAATTTTTTCTCTTTGCCCCCCTCTGCTAAGTATCCCCCTTCCTTCCAGCAGTCCACCCCCTTAGTTCATGCCCATGGGTCGTGCGTATAAGTTCTTTGACTTCTCCATTTTCTTTATTATTCTTAACATACCCCGGTCTATTTTGTACCTACAAATTATGCTTCTCAATCCCCGTACCTCTTCCCCTATTCTCCACCTTTCCCCTCCCTGCTAATAACTCTCCATATGATCTCCATATATATGATTCTGTTCCTTTTCTAGTTGTTTGTTTAGTTTGTTTTTGATTTTTTTAGATTCAATTGTTGATAATTGTGAGTTTGTTGTCGTTTTCATGTTCATGGTTTTGACTTTCTTTTTCTTAAATAAATTCCTTTAACATTTTATATAATAAGAGCTTGGTGATGATGAACTCCGTTAGCTTTACCTTGTCTTGGAAGCACTTTATCTGCCCTTCTAGTCTAAATGATAGCTTTGCTAGATAGAGTAATCTGGGCTATAGGCCCTCGCATTTCATTACTTTGAATACTTCTTGCCAGTCCCTTCTTGTCTGCAAAGTTTCTTTTGAGAAATCAACTGACAGTCTTATGGGAACTCCTTTGTAGGTAACCTTCTGCTTTTCTCTTGTTGCTTTTAAGATTTTCTCTTTATCTTTAACCTTTGTCATTTTAATTATGAATGTCTTAGTGTAGCCCTCTTTTGGTCCAACTTGTTTGGGACTTTCTGTGCTTCCTGGACTTGTATGTCTATTTCCTTTGCTATATAAGGAATTTTTCTTTCATTTTTTCAAATACATTTTCAATTTCTCACTCTTTCTCTTCTCCTTCTGGCATCCCTAGGATTTGGGTGTTGGTACTTTTGGAGATGTCCCAGAGTCATCTTACTCTCTTCTCATGTTTTTGAATTCTTGTTTCTTCACTCTATACTGGTTGACTATTTCTTCCTTATGTTCCAAATTATTTATCTGAGCCATAACTTCCTTACCTTAACTATTAGTTCTCTGTGGATTTTTCTTTATTTCACTTAGTGTAGCCTTCATTTATTCCCTTATGTGTTTCCTGTACTCAATGAGTTCTGTGAGCATCCTTATCACCCGAGTTTTAAACTCTGCATCTGATAGGTTGTCTATCTCCATTTTGCTTAGTTCTGTTTCTGGAGTTTTGACCTTTTCTTTCACTTGGGTCCTATTTCTTTGTCTCCTCAATTTGGCAGTCTCACTGTGTTTGTTTTTGTGTATTAGGTAGAACTGCTTTGACTCTCTGTTACATTGTAAGGGGTGGAGCCCCAGGGTGGGGCAACCTATTTACCTGATTTGTGGTACTATATGTGGGGGAGGGGGTCAGAGGGAACAGTGCCACTTGCTGGCACTCGTCCCACTTCCAGTCACTTTACCCACTTCCTGTATGCAACTGGTGCCCCTCTAGCTGTTGCCCTGGTTGTGGTTCCCAGAGTGGGTGGGTTTGCGTACATTATAGGACCATGGGGGCCCTCTAAATGGACTCTCTTGAGAGACATTCAGTTTCTTCTGCCACTCCAACTCTCACTGGTTTTTACAGTCAGAAGCTATGAGGCTTTATTTTCCTGGCACTCGAACCCTGGGCTGTGTGGTCTGGCCTGGGACTGGGATCACTCCCCAGGTGTCCCTCCCAGCTTTTATCCACCACACGTGAATGTGGGACTGCCTGTTCAATAGGCTGCTGGTGCTGCCTTATCACTGCCACCTCATTGCTGCTACACTATGTCCCCTCTGCCCTAGCTCCTCTTCTCCACTCTTCCTGCCCATCTGGATGAATATTTCTTTTTTAAGTCCTTGGTTGTCAGACTTCAATACAGTTTTATTTTTGGGAAGTTCTGGGTGTTTTTTGTTTTGAAGTTAGTTATGATCCTTTTTATGGTTGTGTGAGGAGGCGAAGCCTACCTATGCCTCCATCTTGGCCGGTATACCTACTTTTCTATTGCTATGTAACAAATTATCCCAGAACTTAATGTCTTAAAACAACATTTATTATGCGGAGGTTTCTGTGGGTCAATATCCTGGGACTGGCCTACTGGGTCCTCTGAGTCAGGGTTTTTCATAGGAACCATCAAGGTTGGACTATAGTCATCACCATGCTGGGGTCGGGTGGATCTGCTTCTAGGCACACTATTGTGGTTTTTGGCAGGATTCGGTTCCTGGAGAGTTAGATGAGGGCTTCAGTTTTTGTCGCTATTGCCTGGAGGCCACCTTCAGTTTCTCACCAGGTAGACCTCTCCATAGGGCAGCCCACAGTATGCCAGCTGGATTTATTAGACTGAACAACTGAGAGGACCGAGAAGAGGAAGTGCAAGAAAGATAGGAGTTATTAAATTGAATTAAATTATAATCTAATCTCAGAAATGACATCCATCACTTCTGCTCTGTTCTGTTTGTTAAAAGCAAGCCACTAGATTGCACCCTAACTCAAGGGAAAGGGGTCACCCCAAGGCATAAATAGCAGGAGTTGGGGATCATTGGGGGCCATGTTAGAAACTGCCTACCACACTCATATTAAAATATCTGTCAAAAAGGCATGAACCTTTTTGAGTAAGAGGTCAAAGTATATCATTCAGGCCAGAAAGTGACTTACACTTAATTATTAAATTGACAAGTTAACTCATTTCTCATTAGGCTCAGGGTGTACTAGATTGGATGCAATGAAAAAGGACTGAAAGAAACTGAAGTCTGGGGAGGTGACAAGTACTGATATTTATTAAAAGGCTGTGTGTACTAAATTGTGCGGGGTGCCTCCATATTCACTTAACCTTCAAAAAACATTGTATAAGATGGGGAGGCAGCCTTACTGGCAGGCATGCTCTATAGCAGTACATATTAGAATGTGCACACAGTGGCTGTGTTTAGCGGTTACATCCTTGCATCTGGAGTTAGCACTTCCTTATTAATAGTGTGACTTTGACAAGTTATTTAAAGCCTCTAAGCCTTAGTTTCCTCATCTTCAAAATAAGGAATCATAATATAGTATTAAACAAGTCTCAGAATTGCTATGAGGATTAAATGAGTTCTTATCATCATCATTTACTCAGTGCTTACTAGGATCCAGTGCCCTGGCTGGTTTGGCTCAGTGGATTGAGCGTCGGCCTGCGAGCTAAGTGTCGCTGGTTCGATCTTCCAGTCAGGGCACATCAGAGAAGGAAAACTCTGACTCCAAAAAACCTCCACTGCCTTGCGGCATACCTCTTCAGGGAAAAGGCTAAGGGAGTAAACCCCGACAGAAAATCCGGAGCCGGAGTCCCTAAGGCGGTTTGACGTTGCAGTCAACACCGGCAACTCCTGCGGCACACCTGAAGCCAAGCTGTATTGACTCCGTCTTTCCCTTGGACCCTTCAGCTGCGAAGAGAGGGGGGGTCTGCTGCATGGGCAACAGCAGACCCTCCATATCACCCTGCCCAGGCTCTGTAGCTTCAGCTTCACTGGAGAGGACACTCCAGCGTCATCGTAAGATGTCGATCCAACATGGGAGGAGACAGATACCGTGTCACTCCCGAGTTGGACTGCACAGCCATTCTCGGCGGTGCAGATAGACTCTTAAGAAGCTACACCATCGTCTCTCGAGACGGACGGCTGCCGACGACTAGGATCCAGGCGTTCCTCTTAAGTATTTTGACTATTTTAACTTTCACAATAACTCCATAAAGAAAGTGTTTTTATGATCTTATTTTTACTTATAAGGAAACTAAGGGATGGAGAGATTAAGTAGTTTGCCTACTACTTAGAGTAGAGCTAGGAAGTGGTTCAGCTCTGGAGTCTGTGTTTTTTAGCACCTGCACTATACTGCATCTCATTCTGGAGTCAACCATAGCACTGTGGCCAGCACTTCATACATACTCAGTATTAGCTCTTATTTGACCTCCATTTTGCTAATGGCATAACAAAGACTCATAAGTGGTTAATAACTAACCTAAAAAGTAACCCAACTCTCAAATGGGACAACCAAGATTTCAATGCATATATGCCTGGATCCAAGGCAAGTATTATTCTTCATTGTGCTTTGTTTTATTCAAAATACTATGCCAACTATGAAATGGTCTTAGTCAAAAGGAAAACTATCTGAATAGCTCCTCAGGGCATTGCTACATTATAGTGGAGCACAAACACTGATGTTTAGAAGGATGATTCTAGATCATCAAGAAAAGAATACATTTTATACCTTCTGTAAGAAGGACTAGATATATACAATATATTTTAGGTTTCTATTAAATTTGGTAAAACAGAATCACTTTGCTACTACACTGGGTAAGCTTCAGCTACCTGGAAAATTAATTTATGTTGAACACTGTCAGTTGTCAAGTACGGCTATATAAAATAAGAGGGATAGTGAATGCAGTAGTTTTGGATATTTAGTCACAAAATGGACCCCAATAGTCTTAGTTCAGTTGCGTGCATAGTACTGAAAATACGGAATGTTCTGTAAGTCATGAAATTAATCATGCTCAAGAATGTGATCCATATAATATATTTTATTTTTAAAAAGCTACATATACTTATTCACTCATACCTTTTCCATATAGGGGTGTGTGTGTGTGCATGTGCATGTGTGCATATGTATACAAGGTTAGTAATCATGTACTTTATTTTCTGCACTATTGTCAAGGAATAGAGAATGGAACTGAGAGATGAAGTGCTATTTATCTAAAAAAATAGCATTTTACCTTTGAAAACATATCAACTACCAGCAATGTAGGTGCTATTATAGATTTAGGTTTTCCATCCTAAATTGGCTGTCAACATTAATTGGAGGATAAAAAAACAAACCTTTTATACTTCTGTAATCATCTCACCGTCCTCATCTTATAAAATATCTAAATCTCTTTTACTTTTTTAATCTATTTTTCTGGTTTCTCTGCTTTAAATGTTTTTCAGAATTTCCCCACATTCTATATTATTCTTCTCTTCATTATAACATCTACTTTCATATTGTTGAAAATATTCAAAAGGTAGTTAATGAATTCAATTTAGCAAGTGACACAAGTAAGAGCTACTACAGTTTAGATACCTGTTCTCTTTGCCAGCTGAGAAACTGAGACGAGTTAATTACATTCTCTAAATTTTTATTTTTCATCTATATAAAATGGTCACAAAAGTGGCACCCTTGGGTACATTAAAATCTCCTAAGGATTAAATTATATAACCATTATAAAACTCTTAGTATAGTGTCCAGCAAATAGAAGTCGATAGATGTTAATTGTTATTGTTAATATTAGTTATTGGCACTATCATTTTAAAGTGCCGAGTGCTTCCAAATCTGTACCTTCAATTCAGATATCTTTTTTGGGATTCAACCTGCTTAAATTAAACCCCACATCTAGCTTTCAGTGACCCATCAGCTTAACTCCATTTCTATTGCCGATAGCTGTGCTCATGACTTGGGCCTAGCTCTGGGGAAAGCAAGGGCATTCACTTTGCCTGATGGGATTGTGAATAGACTGTTTAATATTCCAGGCACTTTCAGTTGTTAGAACAATACTGTTTCAGCATTTAACATCTAGTCTTGTATACTTTAAGGCTTCTGTCTCAAGCTCTAATCAAAGCTCTCTTTTCTCTTCAAAGCATAGCTAGAACTATTTGTCTTCAGCAGCTGGAGCAGAGTTTCTCCACCTGCTAGGTGATAGTTTCTATCTTAGAAACTGGTGGAGAGGAAGGAGAGGAAGAAAAAGCAAACCTCTCTTTATTGAACTGTGAGTGGAAGCAACTACTTGTTAATTGATGAGTTGTCTCTGGCTCAGACTGGTCATTTTTGTCATGGGACTCAGAAAGGCCCCGTTCAGATTTCCTACTGATTTCTCAATATGGGAGGTCTAGCTCTGGAGTGGTATTTTTTGGCTCCCGACCCTTAGCTCCTGGCTTGTCCCATAGCACCTCGCTGCTGGGGTTCCGCTTGAGAGAAGCCCCCGAAAGACAGCTTCCTCTTTTCTCAGCTCATGGTGAGGGCAGATTAGGGAGTCTGATGGTTGCACAAATGTATAACTGGGGAACAAAATGATTTTCTCTGTTTATTGTAGAAATCTCACTACTGTATAAGTGATTTCCATGGAGCTCCCATTTCTAGTGGATTTTGGAAGAGAAATATTCCTCTAGATTTGTGTTGGTAGAGAAAGACAATCTCCTTTGACACTGCTTCTGAAAAGGCAATTCACTCTCTTACTCCCAGTCTTCTGTGTGTTTTAATCATCAGAGATGATGAGCATTGGGTGTGATAGAGAAGATTCTTGGATTCTTGCCTCTCTTTAGACCTTGAAGATAAGTGTCTGGCCCCAAGCATGTTTGTATAAAATCTTGAGCCTCTGCACCCTTTCCTGGAAAATAGGACAAAATCTCATACAGACTTTACTAAAAAATTTCAATACCACAGATAGGGGACTATTGTTCTTCTGTTCTTCTCATTTTATATCTCCAGGGTCTAGTATAGCATCTGGAAAATAGTAGGTATTCAGTAAATATTTGTGGAATGAATGAAAAGCAAAATAGAATACATGGAAAAACTGATCCTAAACCCTAAGGTACACTATAGATAGAGAAGACACAGTCCTGGAAATAAACACCCAGAGAAATTGCTATCTTATCTTAATACTCTGTAACACCTAGCATTTTTTAATTGGCCCTTTTGATACCATTGTGCTCATTGTGTGGATTTTTATAGGCTTTAGTTTCACTTTCTACTTGTTAGTTAAATAATTACATTATGAGAACTGTGGGAATACATTTAAATCTTCACTGTGTGAAGAGAGTTCTACTATAATAAAATGATATGAAATTATGTCAAATCTACACAGGATTATTAAAAGCACAGTCCAAGAAATATTTTTGTTTTTCTTCATTCTTTTAAAAATTACATCAAAATAGTCCATTTTTGAATTTAAGTAATTTTGTTAGAGGTTTTTAAATTATATTTTATTGATTATGCTATTACAATTGTCCCATTATTTCCTTTTTGCTCCCTCCACCCAGCACCCCGCACTATTGTTCATGTCTATGGGTCATGCATAAAAGTTCTTTGGCTTCGCCATTTCCTATACTGTACTTTACACCCCCATGGCTATTCTGTAACTGCCAATTTGTTGTTCTTAATCCCTTCACCTTTTCACTTATTTCCCCAATTCCCCCTTGCATCTGGCTGCCATCAAACTGTTCTCCCTATCTATGATTCTGTTTCTGTTCTGCTTGTTTGCTTAGTTTGTTTTTTAGCTTCAATTGTTGATAGGTATATATTTATTGCCATTTTGTTGTTCATAGTTTTGATCTTCTTTTTCTTAAATAAGTCTAACATTTTATATAAGAATGGTTTGGTGATCATAAATTTCTTAATCATTTTCTTGTCTGAAAATTTCTTTATCTGTTCTTTGATTCTAAATGATAACTTTGTGGATAGAGTAATCTTGGTTGTAGGTCCTTGCTTTTAATCACTGAATATTTCTTGCCAGTCCTTTCTTGCCTGCAAAGTTTCTTTTGAGAAATCAGCTGATAATCTATGGGAACTTCCTTTTAGTAACTACCTGTTTTTCTCTTGCTGCTTTTAAGATTCTCTCTTTATCGTTAATCTTTGGCATTTTAATTATGATGTGTCTTGGTGTGGACCTCTTTGCAGCCATCTTTGTGCTTCCTGGACTTGTATGTCTATTTCCTTCACCAAATTAGGGAAGTTTTCTTTCATTATTTTTTCAAATAGAGTTTCAATTTCTTACTATTTATCTTCTCCTTCTGGCACCCCTGTAATGCAAATGTTGGTACACTGCGTCATCCCAGATGCTCCTTATACTATTCCTATATATTTGTTGGATTCTTTTTTCTTCTTGCTGTTATAGTTGGTTTTTTCTTTTCTTCCTTATGTTTCAACTCATTGATTTGATTTTCAGTTTTATCCACTCTGCTGTTGATCCCTATAAATTCTTATTTATTTCAATGAGTGTATCCTTTGTTTCTGACTGGATTGTTTATGATGTTGAGGCATTCACTAAGTTTCTTGAACATCCTTATAACCAGTTTTTAAAATTTTGTATCTAAAAAATTGCTTATTCCAATTTTGTGTAGTTCTTTTTATGGAGTTTTGATCTGTTCTTTCATTTGGGCAATGTTTCTGTGTCTCCTCATTTTAACAGCCTCTCTGTGTTTGTTTCTATGTACTAGGTAGAGCTTCTATGACTCCGTGTCTTGGTAACATAGCCTAAGGCAGTAGGTGTCCTGTGGTGGTTAGTGACACAACATCCCTTATCACCCAAGTGGGGTACTCGAGATGCACCCCTGTATGGGCTGAGTACACCCTCCTCTTGTAGTTGAGCCTTGGTTGGTGTTGGCAGATCAATGGGAAGGATTTACCCAAGCCAGTCAGCTGCAAAGACTGGCTGTGACCACTAACCACCAGCCTCCACCCTCCATGGAGGGTCAGCTGTGCAGGGGCCCATTCCACAGAGCAGGACTTTTTTCAGCAGGGTTCTGGTGGTTGCTTGTGTTCTCTCTGGGGCAAGTTGGCATAAGCTATAAAGCAATCTGTAGCTGACTGCTTCTTGTGCTGGGCTTGGAGGTGCCGTAGCAAGGCCTGGCTGTGAAGTGAGGTCAGCTGCTGCTAGTTTTGGGCCTGCAGCCTCTTAGCAAGTAATGGGGCGCTTGCTGAAGCCAGCTGCTGCTTGTTTGATAGTATTTAGGAGGATCGGAAGCATGTGCCAAGACAAGTCATTCAATGAAAAAGCCACTGTTAAACATGTGGGTGGGCACATAAATTGGGTAAGGCAGAGTCTCAGGGAATCACCAGGGCAGGGCAAACAATGTGAGCCAGGTTGATGGCATCTCAGATATGGTGCCTGCCACACTCTGTGGCTCTGTTGGGGGAGGGCTCAGAAGAGGAACAATGGCCTCTGTCAGCAATTCGGTCTTGGTGAAAACTGTCCTCCAGCTCTCTCTCTGATGTCAGACACTTCAGTTCCTCCCCTATGCCACTGGTGCCTTTCAAGCTGCTGCCTGTGCACTGGAGCTCAGTGGGAGTGAGTTTGAGTAAATCTGTGCATGGGCCCTTTAAGAGGAACTGCCTGGGATTTCAGCAGTTTCTTATACCAACTCAATCTCCCTGGTCTTTATAGCCAGAAGTTATGGGGACTTATCTTCCCTGCACTAGAACCCTGGGCTGAGGGGCCAGGTGTGGGGCTAGGACCCCTCATTCCTGAGCTATCCCTCCTGCTTTTTATCCTCCACAAATGGATGTGGGACCAGCCTGTCCTCATCTCTATGTATCAACATCTCTGCCCCTCCTACCAGTCTGTATGGATGTGGTTTGTTCTTTAATTCCATAGTTGCAGGACCTCCATTCAATTCAATTTCTGCTGATTCTGAGTGATAGTTCTAAAGTTTAGTTGTAATTTTGATGTGGCTGTGCAAGGAAGGAGGTGTGTTTACCTAGACCAACATCTTGGAGATCTCTCTCGATTTTGTAAGAGTTTTATACTCACTTTAAAATGTCAGATTATTTTGCCAGCTTTTAAAATTTCTTTTCTGAAAACTTGATTTCTAAGCAAAATATTCAAGAGAAAGTTTAGATCTAAATTTAGTGTGTAAGATAAATATGAATAAAATTTGATAAAAATTACTGAATGCTGTGTTTTGTATTTCCTTAAAATTTTGGAAGTATTACTGGATTCCCAAGTAGATTTGCCTTAGAGATCAGCCGGAAGTCATCTTGCGGTATATTAGCTTGATCACTGGATGTGAGTAAATTCTACATGTCTTTGTTAAGAAAAATAATCATAAGGTTCTGTTCCAATGCATTTTAACAATGTTTTAGAAGAGGGAAAAAGATATAACCTTTTCAAGAAGTCTGTTAAAAATTGCTGGGAATTTACAGAGATTGCTAAAGAAATAACTTGTATTCCCGACCAATTGCTTGGCTATTTCAGGTACCTATGGGGAGTGAAGTTAGGAAGGCAAGTTACCAGGGAAACCTTTTCCTCAGTGGAAAAGGATAATTGTGTACTGTGAGTCCATGTATAGCAAGACTGTAATCTTGCTATGCTTTCATTTCATCCAGGTTAGTCACAGAGGAGCAAATATTGTAGGAAGTGGATGCTAAGAATGCAGAAGGGCAAAAGCAGTTTTATAACCCTCAGTTGATTATTTATACTAACAATTTTGCTAACAATGATACTGATACTATGAATAAAAATAGTTATACATATTTATAAAATTCTGTAGTTTAAAACATGCACTCACTTAAATTATGTCTTTTGGGAGACATTATTGTCATCTACCTCATCTTAGAGATGGTGAAACTAAAGTCAAGTGCATGGCCCATGGCCACCAGGGGTTAGGGAGGAACTTACAAGTTCCCAACTTCCTTGATTACAGAGCACTATGCTTTACACGTCACTCATTTTTCTAAAATAAAACTAATTCTTGGTATTCCTTGTGAGGAGATGCAGAGGTAGGTTTAGCATGAGTTAAAGAAAGTATAGTTTTAAAATCCTTCACTTTGCATGGGCTCATTTCAAATTCTTGGGAGAGGCTCTAACAGTGTTTATATATATTTGTAAAATTTTGCAATATTTTTCAAAGTAAGATTTTTTTTCAGTCTACAGTCAGTTTTTTCACTGCCTCTTCACCTCTTACTTCCTCTTGTATTGAGTTGACCTTCAAGTAGTTGTGGACAGTTTTGATGTCTGGCTTAGAGGGACTTGATTTGGCAATGCACTCGATTTAATGAAATTTATTCCTGTGGTTTGCAGTTGCTTCCCCTATATAGTTAACTTACTGCTAGCCATGTTTATGCAGAAATGGTTTCTAGAAATATTACTAGAGCTCTCTGTGTTGACTTCATCAGGGTTGAGACATAAAAGTGCATCATAGACAGTGGTTTATGATATGAACTTATACTATAGCCTCAGTACATACAGTATGTAGAAAGATGAGAACAAAGTTGGACATGTTCAGATCCAGAAGCTAATTTGAGTAAAATGTAAGGAGAGAAGTGAATGCTCATCCACACTTACTCAGAACACTTCTTTTCCTGACTGAGGTTTTCCCCAAATATGAAAACAGTCCTAAAATTTTTCATGACAAATTGTGAAACTGAAAGTTAATTTAGTAAAGAAAGTTAATTAATAGAAATATACCATGTTTATATTTTTATGTTTTTGGTATTGTATAAAATTTTAAATTTTTTGTGATTTATTTTCCAATTCCAAATAAATACTTTTATAGATGACTTTGTGAAAAGAGGCCCCTTTTCTCCCAAATTGAATAAGATTAAGATGTCATAAAGGTGTGTATGCCAAACTAATATTTGTTGAATGAATAAATATCTTCAGAAACTGGCTTTGATACCAACGTGACTTGAAGTCCTGAAGTTCTGACCTTAAAGAATTGTGGGTGGGTGTTTTCTTTAACACTGGGATATAGACCCTGTACTTTATGACCTGGTGCTCAGTACAGATTTATTGGGTATCCACTTTAGTACCTACCAAAAACTAACTACCTGCATTCTACATTCAGATTTTTAACTCCTCCTCCAGCATCTTAGCATCTTGCCTTCATAGAATATCACATAGAACCTTTGTTTTTGAAAATGTAGGCTCATCAAAGTAATGGAAATTGATTGTTTTGTGCTAGGAAGGATTCCAATGGAAGTGGTCCATCCTGGAAGAGACAGTGTTTGAGTCCTTGAGTTTGAGTGTTACTGATGCTTGTCACCCAAGACTCATGTATATATGATCCTAGGGTAGTAATACTCAAAGTGTGGTCCCCTACCACCTATTAGAATCAACTGTAAACATTTTAGAAGTACAAATTCTCAGACCTATTAATCAGAAACTAAATTTGTAGAACAAATTTATATGTGCAACACATGGTTTGATAGTATTTCATGTAAGCAAGGAACAGGAAGGTTATTTGGGCCTCATGAGTGATGGGAAACAGAAACAAAAAGGCATCAGGAAACAAGGCAATGATGCAGACCCTTTCTGGATATAGAATAGTATAGCTGTCCTGGATTTTCTCTGTGAATCTTCTGAATTCTTCCTTGTTTAAAGATTTAGTTTTTTGTTCTCTCTATATAGGAAAGTTAACAGAGACTGATTAATGACCCTGAAACCCAGCTATATGGGGCTCATGCTTATGTGTGGTGAGTTAGTTTTCAGAAAAGGGCCTCGTATATTTATCTACACAATGAATGTTAGAGTTCATAAGACTGAAGATCACTAATATCATGGGTTAACTTTCTAATTTTTACTTAATTTCTTAGTCACAGTTTGATTTTTTTGTCTTTTGACTGTCAGATTCATTTTCATATGCCTGTATATGAAAAAATAAATTGGGTTTGTCAAGAAAGTTAAATTTTTACTGGAGTAAGGGGTAGTTGGAAGTTTGACTTTCCTGTTGGGGTTTTTATTGCCTGCTTAAGATATAAATTGTATTTTCTCCAAAGCTCTGAAATAGCTCAATAAATAACTACTAATATTGCTGTTCAGGCATTTTAATTAAGCATCTTTAACTTTTACTATTATAATATTCAAATAAGGTATGATGCAATGAGCCTTTTTGGTTGCAAAACTGGAAGCCCTCCAGTAATTTAAGCAACAATTCAAATGAATTTAATTTTGACCCTAAGTAACTAAGAATTATTTTTACTAATATCTAAAATAATCACAGATTTGTTATACCTTTAATCTTCCTTTGTTTTTTTTATTGTTAATAAACACAGTTATATCCAAATCTAGGTTTTTATTTATTATTTCCTTACAGCTAATTATGCTGAATTCCCAGTGCCTTAAAATAAGAAAAGGCCTTCAATCATAAAGACTTCCGGGTATAGTCTAGAAATTGGAAAACATTTTCATTTAAAAGAGTATGTATTTTAGGCATTATGGGCCACATTATATCTGTCACATCTCCTCCTCCTCCTCCCTCTCTTCCTCTCTTTCTTTCTCCTCTCCCTTCTCACTTCTCCCTCTCCTCCCTTTTCTTCTTCTTTTTTTTTCTTCGCCTACTTCTTTTGTTCTTTGTCCTCTTTCTTCTTCTTTGTAACCTACTCTTAGCTCATGGGCCATGCAAAAACAAGCTGCATGGTGAGTTTCCCAACCCATGATTATAATCCAAACAGGAACTTGAAAGTGACTGAATTTTCTCTCTTCAGACTCTCTTGTAAATTTTCAATTATCCTTTTGTGATCAAATCATATAATCATATTGTGGTGTAGAAAGAGGATAAAACATACAGAGCAAAGGAAGTAAGGGAGAACAATTGGTAAATGACTCCAGAATTAATAATAAAGAAGATATTTATGAGCATTTATATCATTCCAGGTATGTACTAAATAAGTACTTTTTCATTTAATCTTCCAAACCATACTGGTAGGTTTTGTAATAGCCACTTCATAGTTGAGAAAGCAAATACAAAGAGATAACATTACTGAGTAACTTAATTTGTAGAGGTCAGACTCAAGTTTCTGTGGTGCATAAAGTCCATCTCCTTAATGATATACCACGTTGTGGTATTCTGTAGAGTGAGGAATACCATACACTTCATGACAGATTTTTAAATATTAAAAAAATTACTTTTTAAGCATATTATGAAATTGCTAAGGTGTTAAAAGAATTTTACAGGTATTTATTAAAGTTGGTAAGTGCAAGTAAGTTTGAAATTCTTCGAAATAACATAATCTTTAATGATAATATGCTGTCTTCTGCAATACATATGGTTTGAAAAATTCCAAAGTTCTTGTTCTAATAAATTGAAGTAATGCATTGCCTAAAATGTTCAATGCATTTTATTCCCTGTTTCCATATCAGTACACTTATCATTGCAATATATTCGTGAAATATGCAAGGCAAACATGAGACTTTTGTTTCCCTTGACTTTTCTGAGGCACTAGAATGTAAAGGAAGGAATTGAAATTAATTAGCTTAGTCAGTGATGGAGCTAGGACTTCTGTTGAAATTATACATACCCTTCAACTAATACATATTTTATTAGATTGCCTCTTGTGTTTTGCCTTATGTTTTAGGGAGAGCATTTTCTTTCTTTCTAATGGATATACAGCTGGACCTGCTTTTCTCAAATTAGCTTATCAAGGCTGTTATGCCATAAATGTTTATCAGATGTTACTTAAATCTAGCTTGAATAGAGATACTCCCTACAGTTTTATTCAATTGCTTTATGCCAGAAAACCATATAATTAATTCATTTTCAAAGGTTTTATTTAAATTGTTTAATATTATTGGAATTAAGTAACTCATTACTCAAACTATGAAGAGGAGATCATAACACAATAATACTTTTTCTCCTAAGTCTCCAACATAGTAATAAAATATTATATCATCTTTTAACATACCCTTGTGAAATATATTTGAACTTTATAGATGAAGAAGTCATAGTGGTGTATTGACTTCCATTAAGTATAAAAATAATTAAAAAATGTTTCATGGTTTTAATGGCTTTTCATAGGACAAGACTATCTTAGTTTGTTTGGATTGCTGTAACAAAATACCATGAATTGGATGGGTAAAACAATAAACAAATATGTTCCATAGTTCTAGAGGTTGGGAAATCCAAGATTAAGGCATCAGCAGATCTTATGTTTGGTAAGAGTCCTCTTCCTCATTCATAGATGTCCATCTTTTTGCTGTGTCCTTATGTGGCAGAAGGAGTAAGAGAGCTCTCAAGTCTCTTTTATAAGGTCACTAACCTCTTTCACATTGGCTTCACCCTCAGGGCCTAATCACCTCTCAGACACCCCATTTCCTCATACCATTACATTAGGGGTTAGGGTTGCAACATTTAAATTTTGGGGAGGATATAAACATTCAGTTCATTGCACAGAACAAACATTATTATCTTATTTTTAGTTAACCTTTTCTAAACTTGCCTTGGATGTGCTTGAGGTATTATATAAAATATAAAATTCCACAAGAAATTTATATCTTTTGGAGGAAATATGTAAATATAAGTTATAGCTATGCAGTTCAATATGGTAGCCACTGGATATCTATGGCTATTTAAAATTAAATTAATTAAAATAAAATACAATAAAAAATTCAGTTCCTCAGTCACACTGGCCACATTTCCTCAGTAGCCACTTGTGGCTAGTGGTTACCCATATTGAACAGTACAAGTATAAAACATTTTCATCATTGCGGAAACTTCTGTTTGACAGTTTATTTGACAGTACTGTTATAAAAATAGAGACTAAATTTTTTGCTTAGAAGTTTAGTATATATTTTATGGATTACCTTTATTTTGGATATGTGCAAAAATCATTTTAGGAATCTTATAAAAATAAATATAAAAATAAAAAAGTACCTAAGACAAAAAAACAAAAAAAGAATAAGGAGGAAGGAAGAAGAAAACTGTACAGAAAACCATTGGTGATGGAGTAGCAGTTGATCTCAAAGTTTAGCTCTGAGGTTCTTAGTGGCCAGGGAAAAGAGGGGAAAAAATGGCCAATATCAGCATCTTAGAGAAAGGGAAAAACATGTTTTATATCCATAAAGTAGATTTAAATGATCTGCCTTGTTACTTAAGTAGAACTTAAATAAACTTATAAAGTATGTACTCCTTATATTTGTGCAACTTACAAAATATATAAAACTAGAAAAATAAATGTATAAATTAAAAATAATTAAAACAATAAAAATATGTTTGGATAGTTACTGACATAGAGTGGCTGTCTACTATATGACAATATTACTGACAACTAAGACATTGGTACTTCTGAGTTTGGCATGTATACATCTCCATAAGACCTATTTTTTTTCCCTCTTCCCATTCCACTTTCTTCACAATAGGTCATATGATGAAAAGACACTATGTGAAAAGAATTACCTAAAGTGTTGTATGGGTGATGCCTAATGCTAGGACTATGTTGTACATTACTCTTTGAGAATCCCAAAATGGATAAGAAGAAAAAGAAGTGTGACACACAGAATTGGAACTAAAGTTTTATATTCTTTTTACAAAAAATGTTAATTGAGAATTGACAAAAGGACCATGCATTCTTGTAAGTAACACTTCTGGAAAAATAATTTTAGTTAACAGAGGAATTTTTTAAAAGCAATTTATTTTTCAGTTACAGTTTACATTCAACATTATTCTGTATTAGTTTCAGTGTACAGCAAAGTGGTTAGAAAAGCAAATATTTTCAGATTGGTTCCCCTGTTGCTTCAATTACCCACCTGGCCCCATACCTATTTATCTCAATATTATTAGCTATATTCTCTATTCTGTAATCTACATCTGTGACTATTCTTCACCTTTTTCACCCAGCCTCCCAAACCCCTTGCCCTCTGATAGCTGTCAGTCTGTTCTCTGTATCTATTAGTTGGTTTCTATTTTGTTTATTAGATTCCACATATAAGTGAAATTCTATGGTATTTGTCTTTTTCTGACTTGCTTAATTGACTTAGCATAGTGCCCTCTCTACCTATTCATGCTGTCACAAAAGGTAAGATTTCCTTCTTTTTTTTATGCTGAGCAGTATTCCATTGTGTAAGTGTACCACAGCTTTTTTATCCTCTCATCTAATGGGTGCTTAGGTTGAGTCCAAATCTTGGCTATTGTAAATAATGGTGCAATGAACAGAAGGATGCATATATTCTTTCAAATTAGTGTTTCAGGTTTCTTCAGATATATTCCCAGAAGTGGAATTGCTGGGTCATAAACCAATTCCATTTTTAAAAATTTTGAGGAACTTCCACACTTTTCCATCATGGTTGCACCAGTCTGCATTCCCACCAACAGTGCAGGAAGGTTCTCTTTTCTCCACATCCTCACCGACACTTGTTTTTTGTTGATTTATCGATGATAGTCATTGTGACAGGTGTGAAGTGATACCTCATTGTCATCTTGATTTGAATTTCTCTGATGATTAGTGATGTTGAGCAACTTTTCATATGTCTATTGGCTATCTGTATATCTTCCTTGGAGAAGTGTCTCTTCAGGTCTTCTGTCCATTTTTGAATTGGGTTGTTTCTTTTTCTGGTGTTAGGTTAAATAAAGGAATATTTTACTAATTTCTCTCCTATAAGATTCAATTTTTTCATCATTTTTCTTTTCACTTGTTACAACTACCATTAAACATTCTTTTCTACTTGGCAAGAAAGTAATGCTGACACTCAATAACTGCATATAGGTCCCATTGCTATAAACTCTAAACTAAGTAATTCTCATTTACTAGTAAGAAATTATGTACTAGTTCATCATAAAACCATTTTTCCCTCCGTGGCCTTGAATATTAAGATAAATTTAGCATTACAAAACTTTTTATGGGATAAGGATCAAAGATTTTTTCAAACATTTAAAAATCATATTGTTTTTTGAGTGTTTTAAATATTATATAACAATTTTTAAAAATCCATGAATGAAGATCCTAAGAAATCAATAAGAAAAGTAAAATGATCCCTGAAATGAAGATCACATGTAAATAATAACATAATAGAAATTGTTGAAAATACAGCAAGAGTGGGAGAACTACCAAAATGAATTGGAAAAGAACAAGTAATTGAAGAAGATTTGTGGTAAACTGAATATGGCCACAGAGATATCCAGATTCTAATCCTTGAAACCTACGAATGATACCCATATGGCAAAGGTGACTTTGAAGATGTGGTTAAGCATCTTGAGATGGGGAGATTATCTTGGTGGTGTCTCAAGTATCCTTATAGAAGGAAGACAGAGATTTGACTATAAAGAGAGAAAAAAAGTGATGTAATGACAAAACAGGTAAAGATTTAAAGATAAAATGTTCTTGACTTTGAAGACAGGAGAAGGAAGGATTCATGGGTCAAGAAGTGCAAGGAATGAAGTTCTAGAAGTTGGAAAAGGCAAGAAACCAGATCGTGTCCTAAAACTTCCAGAGGGGGCATAACCCCATTTATACCTTGGTTTTGGCCCAGTGAAACCCACTTTAGACTTTGACCTCTAGAATTGTAAGAGAACAAGTGTGTTTTGTTTTAAATGAAGTTTGTGGTAATATATTATAGCAACCACAGAAAAATAATACAAGATTGGAGAGAAATGTATAAGCATGGAAGAGAGACAAAGGAGATTCCAATTACCCATAATTATTTTGACTGAAGAACAGAACTGAAAATATGCATGGAGTTTTGCTTCTAACATTTTTCTTCCTGTTGTGACAGTGGAAGGGTTGACTCCTAGCAGTACAATGAATACTACAACTCCCAAATTATTCATTAAATCCTACTTATTTGTCACTTTTGATATGCTTGATCCTCCTTGTGAGCAAATGATTTTTAAATATGTGAAATCAGTTCTCAGGTTCATCATTTGAAAAATATAGTCTTGTTGTGCCCTTTATTTTGGAATTTCATATCTGTTGTATGTTGATGCCACATCAGAAAGCTTTTATACAAACTGCTTGCTACTTAAATTTAAGACAAAGCGTTACTAGGGAAAAAGAGTCAATATACTTTGATAAAAATTTCTGTTCTCTATGAAAATGTAAAATTCTAAATTTACATGTACCACATGTTTTTATATAAAACCAAATAAGAAAAAAAAGATACATTTATTCCACACGGAAACACACAAAACATAAATAAGGAAATATTAGAGAGTAGAATTCATCAAAAGCTAATGTATTGTTATGAAATTGGATTTATTCTAGGAATATAGCATTAGTTCAGAATTAGAAAATCAATGTATTTCACTCTAATAACAATTTAAAGGACAAGAATGATACAGCCAGAAGTTCTGGCCAAGATGGAAGCATAGACTGACACGTTCTATCTCCCTCCACAACTAAGAAGGACTACAACTACCACAAAACCAAAAGTAACCAGAAGTCCCAGAAAATAAAGCTACATGGAAGTCCAACATATGAAGTTATAAACAAGTGGTGCTTGTCCGGACGGGTAGGGGGGGCAAACCCGCGGCTGAAACATCGAGCTGTGCTGGAGGCAGCAGCTGCAGCAATGAACAGCGGGACCTGGTAAGCAGACACTTTATTTGCGGGGAGGAGAGAAGCACCTGGGAGCTGGCCCTGGCTGCAGACCAGACCTGTCGGCTCGCAATTCCAATGCCGGGGAGGGCAGACCCCCATTGTCTCAGACTCCGAAGCCTGGAGGGTGTGGGGATGGAGGAGGAGGTTCCTGGTCTCTCAGTGGAGAGTAACATCAGGAATCCATCTTGGACCCCCACCCCCACGCAAAGCACCACAGTGTGGTGAGAAGGGTCACCAGGTTGTGATGAGTACACAGGGCTCCTCCCAATATAGCATAGGAGGTGCGACAGTGCTCTGCCCAAGAAGGAAAGATAAACAAAATGGCCAGAATGGCAGAATTAATAATTGAAAAACCAATCACGCAGCTAACCAAAAAGTAAATAAAGGGCTTGATCGAAGAACAAATAGAGAATCTTTCTGAGGCTCAGTTCAGAGCTATAGTCATAAGGCAGCTTACAGACCTAACAGTAGGACTTAATCAAGACAAGGAAAGAATGAAGGCTAGCCCTGCTGAAATGAACAAAAAAACATACGAGACAAGTGATGAGGAAGGGAAAGCCATGGATCAAATCAACAAATTGGAACATAGGGAGGGAACAGTCAACCAGTGCAGAAAGAGGAAACAAAAAGTGAGGAATATGAGGAGAGGCTCAGAAACCTCTTGGACACCTATAAGTGAATGAACATTAGAATTATAGGATTGCCAGAGGGTAAAGAAGAACTAGAAATTGAAAAATTATGTGAAAAAATAATGAAGCAGAAATTCCCTAACTTGGGGAAGGAAATGAACGTACAGGTCCAGGAAGCACAGAGAGTTCCAGGCAAACTGGACCCAGGGAGAACCACACACACCAAGACACATTATAATCAAAAATGTCAAAAATTAAAGATAAAGAGAGAATCTTAAAAGCAGCAAAAGAGAAGAGAAGAATTATGTACAAAGGGGTCTCAATTAGACTATCAGCTGATTTCTCAAAGGCAACTTTACAGGCAAGAATGGACTGGCAAGAAATATTCAAAGTAATGAAAATCAAAAACCTGCAACCATGATTACTCTATTCAGTGAAGCTGTCATCATTCAGGATAGAAGGGCAGAGAAAGTGCTTCAGGACAAAGTAAAACTGAAGGAGTTTGTTAGATCCAAACCACTGTTATATGAGATGTTAAAGGGACTTGTTTAGAAGAAGGAGGATCAAAACTATGAACATTAAAATGAAAGCTGTATCACAACAACCAACAACAGAAGCTAGGGAATCAAAACAAAGGCAAACTAAGTAGGCAATGAGAGGGGAAAGAGAAATATAGGTATGGGGAACATATTGGGGGAAGGTCAGCAGAGAGGGGGAAGGGGGAAAAGGGAGGGAGATGATGCAGGAATTAAGAAGCATATAGGTGGGAGTGGAGTAGACAGGAAGATGTTGAGAAGAACTATATGCACAACCAATGGTCATGGACTAAGGGGGGGACAACTGGAAGGTGAAGGGGGGTCACAGGGTGGAGGGGAGCAGAGGGAAAAGAAATTGGGACAACTGTAACAGCATAATCAATAAAATAAAATAAAAAAATGATATATCCATCTCAAGATATAAAATATAACTGAAAAAAATGTAACACTAATTCAATATTAAAATAAAACCTTTTAGAAAGCAATTTACAGAAGAAAACTTTCTTATCCTGATAAAGGTATCCACAAATATTCATACCAAACATTACTTCCAAGAGAATATCCTTAAATTCAGAAACAAGACTTACATGCCTGATACTACCACTTTAATTCAACATCTTTCTAGTCACTAGCCTTTTCAATAAGTCAATTAAAATAACATTTGGAATACATAGAAAAACCTGAATTATTATTTTCAGCCAATATAATTGTCTACTTGAAAAAGCAAAAGGAATCTACAGAAGAAATTATTAAAAGTAATGAGAATTTTTCAAGGCTGTAATATATAATACTGATATTTAAGTAAATTTTATTTTATGTCCTATCACAGCTGAGTAGAACATGTAATTTAAGAAGATATTTGTGATAACAACACGGTTTTTGAATATAATGAAAAAGTTTAAGTTTATTATGGAGAAAATGCAACACCTTATTAAAAGACATTACCGAGTAAGACCTAAATATAAAGGAAGACAAACCATATTTGAAAACTCAAAATTATAAATAAAGTTCAATATGATATTTCAAAATCACAAATTAACCAAGTGTTCTCACTAGTACTTCTCATTACAAAGACTCAATTTCTTATGTCCTGTAAGATGAAACCTTTAATGACTCTGGTAATTACAATAAAACATCTATAGTAAATTCAGGTATTAAAAATACAAAATTATTTTGTGTTGATAATTATACTAAAAGAACAGTTAATTAGGAACTGTCAGTTACACAAAATTTAAAGAATACATCATTTTGGAAAAGACAGCAACTTTCAAAAACTAAAACAAAGTGACAGAAATTTAAAAAATACATATATGTTGTAACAGGTTAGGCCTCTTCACATTAAAAATGGCCTCAGTCTTGGATTGCCCTGGAGAACATTATGCTAAATGAAATAAGCCAGTCAGAGAAAGACAAGTACCATATGATTTCACTCATATGTGGAATCTAATGAACAAAAAGAACTAATAAGCAAAATGGAGACAGTCTCATAGACACAGAGAACAGACTGACGGCTTTGGGGGCAGGGCTGAGTGAGGGGAGTGGAGGGATTAAGCAAAAGAGAAAATAAAAAGAGAAAAAACTCATGGACACAGACAATAGTGTGGTGATTGCCAGAGAGAGGGGAGGGTGAGGAGAAGTGGAAGAGGTTATAGGAGGGATAAATGGTGATGGATGGAGACTTGAGTTGAGTGGCAAACACACAAGACAGTGTACAGATTACGTGTTGTGGAATTGTGCACCTGAAACCTCTTTAAGTTTGTCAACCAGTGTTAAATGCAATTAAAAATGGCCTTGATCTTATAACCAGTGGTGTTTTTGAACCATTTATAACTAACTCACCAGGCATGATGTTCCCACCAGATTCTGCACCTGGATTCCTATGAAGGAATGAAAATGACTCTGAAATCCTAGAAAACTATCAATATAAATAAGGCAACTCTGGAAGGTATGGGAACAATAAAGAAATGATTTATATCTATGGCATTTATGCATTAGGTCATTTGGCATTCTGTACAAAGATGAGTTTGTAAATTTTTAATTTATGCATGTTTGTCTATTGTTTAAAGGAAAGTATTTGGTGACTCAGCCATAATAGCAATTGAACTTATTTAAAGTAATTTATTGAGTAAAATAAATATGTAGTTACTGTTTAAATTATTTAGACAAATTGGTTTTTAAAATTTGGTTAATGGAGATAGGAGTTTAGTACATCAAGCATTAAACAAAGTACAAGTAACAGTGAATGCACAATCAGTTCTCAAAACTAAAGAACTGATCAGTACTGATGTAGAGAGGCACAGATTCCCTCCACTGGACCAAAACTCTTCTCCTTTTAGCTGTTGCTTGTCTGATGATGGGTCATGGTCAGTCCCTCTCTTTGAATACCCTTTGCAGGAGGGAACTGTCTTGCCCAAGATAATGCCCCTTCCTGCGGACAGCAATGAAGGGACAGCATCCAGGCTCAGAGCTCCTTGGGGAATGTGCCACTCTGTTGCAACACCATCACCATGCTGCAGGTGTTCCAGAAGGAGTAAACTATTATCTTTACATCTCAGTTTCCCTCTGAGTAAAATGGGGATATTAATGATGTTAATAGCATTGTTGTCAGGATCAATTAAGATAATTCATATGGCTCTGGCTGGTGTGGCTCAGTTGGTTGGGCGTTCTCTTGTAAACCAAAAGGTCACAGGTTTGATTTCTGGTAGGGTACATGCCTGGGTTGCGAGGCACATGGAAGAGGCAACTGATCGATGTTTCTCTCTCACAATAATGTTACTTTCCCTTTCTCCCTTCCTTCTCCTCTCTCTAAAATCAAAAGAAAAAATTTTAAAAAAAATTAATACATGTGAAAGTACTTTACAATAAAAATGTAGTTTTTGTTCTTTACTTGATTATCTTTGTAGAGCTCTTTGATTGCTTGTTTGTTTAAGCATCTATGTTGCCATGACATTAGCAATACTTTTCTGGACTTTCAATTTTTTAATTTTGTTTTACTGACAATGCACAAGGAAATAAGAAGTCAGTACTAACAGTCTAAGTTAAATGAGAAAAATTTATTTCAGTTTTCTAATTCATATAAATTTTGTCTTTATTATAAGTTGTAAATTATTTAATGAGGAATAAGAATGTTATACAAATGATATAAGGATAAAGATGCATTTGTGTAGAACTTTTATTTGTGGATTTAGATTTCATCTCTGACTGGAAATCTTAAAAAAAAATAAATTTAATCTCTTTGCCACATGATGGTAGTGTTGCTTCTCAAGCTACAAAAATAGGTTTCAAATGCTAGTTAAAATCTCAAAAAATTATATTTCTCCAAGGAGACTTCACAATAAAACATTAGTTTCATAAAGAAAAAAGACTCCTACACATTTATGTTATTTTTAAAAAGCAGGAAACATCAATGCCAGTGTTTCCCTGAGGAGAATTGCCATTTCTTCTTTAGGAAATGATCTTTGCATGTCAGAAACATTCTCAAATCTCTCTTCGTAAAGGAATCTTGTTTTAGGCATTGTCTTTCAAATTACAGCTTCTTTTAATTCAGTTGACCAATATAATTTCTTTTTGTAAGATGATGTAGATATTTATCTTGAAGAAGAGAAATTTTAAATGGCACTCATATTGATTGTATTCTACATAATCTTTTATAGTGGATTTAGAATTAGGAGTCAACTTGGAAGTTGTCTACAGTGACCCTCTGTGTGCATGCAGTGATTTCTTCTGCATTGTTCAGAACACATGACCATACAGTTTCTCAAATGTCTCTAAGGGTGTCCTTCAAGGCAACCTCTATTAATTGTAGGACCCCCCTAGAAAAGGAACTGGTTTGCTATTACACTCAAGATAGTGTGGTGTTGCTTGGAACCTGGGAAGCTTCTGTTTGCTTAAATTTAAAACCATTTCATTTGTCTGGAGGCAACCATCTTGTTGAAAGAATGAGTCATAGGATAAAATTATGAAATGCAATTTGATGCATACTGTAGTCAGTCACAATCTGTCCCACAGAACAAAAAATATTGGAGAAATATAATAAGGTACATTCTGTACTCTCAGAGATCTGGGTTTAACACGTCAGAAATAAGTTATTTTCCTCATGATGATCATGGATTTACTGAAATATTGGGACATCTAGGATTTTTGGTTGCCCTGTTCTCAGAAATACAGTTTCCATTAATATTAAATTTTACAATAAGCAGGTTTAGTGGAGAAATAAATTCCTTTGTCACTTTGTTAAATGGGGTGCTGGTGTGTTAAGAAAGGCATGTCTGTGTTAGCAGGTCTTTGCTATTTTCTCAGGGAATAATACTTCTCCCCACTCAATAATCCAGTGACTCCACACTATTGACAGTAAGAAGATAAGAGAGAGGTTTATGGAAAAATTTAGAATGAGCTTACAGAAGTCTGAATGACAGTGTGATCTCCATGGGTCCATGATGCTTGGTAGATTTAGAAACATCCTCACCAGATCAGCAAGGGGCTGATTATATTCTGGGGGAACCCACCACACTAACTGATCTCAGAAAAGAATGAGATATGAACCTGTATCCTTTGTTACATTTTTCATGAGAAGTTTACCTGGCAGACAGTCTCTAGTGGTCATTGCCCATGTCATGCAATTCTAGTGGGTATTTTATTGTATTTTTTTCCATTACCATTTATTCCCCTCCTACCTCCTCCATCCACAATCACCACACTGTTGCCAATGACCATGAATCCTTTCTCCTTTTTTCTTCATCTCTACACCCTTTAACCCCACACCCCATACATGTCAGCTTGCTCTTGACCTATGAGTCTGTCTCTATTTTGCTTGTTAGTTCAGCTTTTTTCATTGGATTTCACATATAAGTGAAATCACATTTTATTTATCTTTCTCTAACTGGCTTATTTCACTTAGCATTATGTTCTCCAGCTCCATCCATGCTGTTGCAAAGTGTAAACTTTTCTTCATATTTATGGCTGAGTAGTATTCCATTGAGTAAATGTCCCCTAGTGGTTTTATCCACATATCTACTGATGGACACTTGGGCTGCTTCCATATCTTGGCAATTGTAAATAACACTGCAATGACCATAGGATTGCTTATGTTCTTTTGGTTTAATGTTTTACATTTCTTTGCATATATTTCCCCAAAGTGAAATCAGAAGGTCAAAAGACAGATCCATTTTTTAATTTTTTAAGTTATCTGCATACTGCTTCCCACAGTGGCTGTACCAATCTGCATTCCCACCAACAGTGCAAAAGGGTTCCCTTTTTTCCACACCCTCGCCAGCTCTAGTTGTTTGTTGATTTATTGATGATAGCCAGTCTGGCAGGTGTGAGATGATATCTCATTGTGGATTTAATTTACATTTCTCTAATGATTAGTGATGTTGAGCATCTTTTCATATGTCTGTTGGCCATTTGTATGCCCTCTTTTGAGAAATATCTATTCAGGTCCTTTGCTCACTTTTTAATTGGATTGTTTTTTGTTTTTGTTTTTTTTTGCTGTTGAGTTTTATAAGGCCTTTATAAATGTTGGATAGTAACTCCTTATCAGATGTATTGATGAAAATGTTTCTCTATTCCATGAATTTTCCTTTTATTTTGTTGACTGTTTCCTTTGCTGTGCCAAAACTTTTTAGTTTGATATACTCCCACTTTTTTCCCTTGCCTGAGGAGATTTATCATATTAAATATTGGTATGAGCAATGTCCGAGACTTTACAACTCATGTTTTCTTCTAGGATTTTTTATGATTTCAGGTCTAGCATTTAAGTCTTTGATCCATTTTGAATTTATTCTTATGTGTAGTGTAAGAAGGTGGTCTGGTTTCATTTTTCTGCATGTATCTCTCCAATATTCCCAACACCATTTATTGAATAAACTATCTTTAGCCCATTGTATGTGCTTGCTTCCTCTGTCAACTATTAATTGACTGTAAAAGTGCGGGTTTATATCTGGGCTCTCTTTTCTGTTCCATTGATCTATGTGTCTGTTTTTATGCCAGTACTAGGCTGTTTTGATACTATGGTCTTATAGTAGTTTGATATTAAGTAGTGTGATTCTTTTAGCTTTCTTCTTCTTTCTCAGGATTGCTGTTGCTATGCGGGGTATTTTGTGGTTCCATATACATTTTAAAAATATTTGCTCTAGTTCTGTGAATATGTCATTTATATCTTGATAGGAATTGCATTGAATCTTTTTTTTTAATGTGTTTTATTGATTATAATATTACATTTGTGCCAATTTCCCTTCCCTCTGCTCCCCTCCACCCGGTGGCCCCCCTCCCTCCAGTTGCCCCCCCCTTTTAGATCATGTCCATTAGTTGTGCATACAGTTCTTCTCAACCTCTCTCTGTCTATTCCATTCCCTCCTACCATGATCCTTAATTCCTATATCATCTCCCTCCCTCTCCTCATTCCCCCTCCCTGTTGACCTCCCCCCAATATGTTCCCCGTACCTATAGTTCTTTTTCCACTCTCATTGCCTGTTTAGTTTGCCTTTGTTTCAATTCCCTAGCTTCTGTTGTTTCTTGTGATGCAGTTTTCATTTTAGATTTCATTGTCTTGATCCTCCTTTTTCTAAACCAGTCCCTTTAACATCTCATATAACAGTGGTTTGGATCTAATGAACTCTTTCAGTTTTATTTTGTCCTGGAAACACTTTCTCTGTCCTTCTATTCTGAATGACAATTTCACTGGATAGAGTATTCGTGGTTGTAGGTTTTGGATTTTCATTACTTTGAATATTTCTTACCAGTCCCTTCTTGCCTGCAGGGTCTCCCTTGAGAAGTCAGCTGATAGTCTAATTGGGACCCCTTTGTACATAATTCTTTTCTTCTCTCTTGCTGCTTTTAAGATTCTCTCTTTATCTTTAATTTTTGACATTTTGATTATAATGTGTCTTGGAGTGGTTCTCCCTGGGTCCAGTTTTTTTGTAACTCTCTGTGCTTCCTGGACCTGTAAGTCTATTTCCTTCCCCAAGTCTGGGAAGTTCTCCTTTATTATATTTTCACTCAAGTTTTCAAGTTCTAGTTCATTTTCCTCGCTCTCTGGCAAACCAATGATTCTTATGTTGGGCCTTTTATAGCTGTCCCAGAGGTTTCTGATCCTCTCATCGTTGCTTCCCATTTCCTCTCGCTGCATTGGTTGACTGCTTGTTCCTTCTCCATATTCCAGTTTGTTGAAATGAACTCTGGATTTTTTTTCCTCACCATCTGTCTCGTATGTGGTTTTGTTCCTTTCGTTATGAGTGTTTTTCGCTTCTTTCTCATCTTTTTCCAGATCTTTTGTGAATTCTGTAAGCCACCTGATAACAATGGCCCAGAACTGAGCATCTGACAGGTTTCTTATCTGTTCATCTGTCAGGTTCTCCATCTGTTGCCTGGTGAGCTGTGCCACCGGGATTTCTATAGTTGTCTGCCTCATTTTGACAGATGCGTTTTGTTTTCTTGGGCCGGCTGTAGGGGGCAGTGCCTGTGTACTCGTAATGACCCAGCGACCGGCGCCGTTTGGCAGCCTTTCTTGCTGTGCCGTGGTGCTTTGTCGTCACAATCCAGCGACCGGTGCCTGTCCGCGACCTATTTCGCAGCCCTGTGGCGCTTTCTTTGGGGGCGGGGGTCCAAGATGGATTCACACAGTTATTCCGCTAGGAGACCGGGATCCGTCCTCCCACCCCCCTGGGCCTCATTGTTCAAGGCGATGTGGTGGCTGCTTTCCCCAGCGTTGGGATCGCGAGCTGCCGGGGGTTCGACTGCAGCCAGGGTTGTTCTCCCCGCCACTGTCCCAGGTGCGACCGCAAACAGCACTGCCCCCTTTCGCTCTTACCTGCCCAAAGGGCGCCGCTGGTTTATAACTTCGTATGTTGGGCTTCCGTGTAGTTTTATTTTCTGGAATTTCTAGTTATCCTTTGTTTTGAAGTAGTTGTATTCCTCTCTAGTTGTAGAGGGAGACCTAGCGCGTCCGTCTAAGCCTCCATCTTGGCCCTTGAATCTTTAGATTACTTTGGTAGCATGGAAATTTTAATGATATTAATTCTTCATATCCATGAACATGGTATGTGCTTCCACTTATTTGTATCTACTTCAATTTCTTTTTTTAAAGTATATTTCATTGATTATGCTGTTACAGTTGTCCCAATTTTTCCCCTTTTGCCCCTCTCTGCCTGGTACCCACTTTCCCTCTAGCAGTCCCCCCTTTTTGTTCATGTCCATAGGTCATGCAAGTAAGTTCTTTGGCTTCTCCCCTTCCTATACTATTCTTAACATCCCATATCTATTTTGTTCCTATCAGTTATGCTTCTTAATCCCTACACCTTTTCCTCCATTCTTCTCTTTCCCCCTCTTAGTAGATAACCCTCCAAATTATCTCCATATCTATGATTCTGTTCCTATTCTGGTTGTTGCTTAGTTTGTTTCTGTTTTTGTTTTTTGAATTCAGTTGTTGATAGTTGTGAGTTTGTTGTCATTTTAATGTTCATAGTTTTCATCTTTTTCTTAAATAAGTTCCTTTAACATTTCATATAACATTGATTTGATGATTAAGAATTTCTTTAGCTTTAACTTGTCTTGGGAGCACTTTATCTGCCCTTCCATTCTAAATAATAGCTTTTCTGGATAGAGTAGTCTAGGTTGTAGGTCCTTACTTTTCATTACTTTGAATACTTCTTGCTAACCCCTTCTTGCCTGCAAAGTTTCTTTTGAGAAATCAGCTAACAGTCTTATGGGAACTCCTTTGTATGTAACTCTCTTCTTTTGCTGCTTTTAAGATTCTCTCTTTATCTTTAAACTTTGTCATTTAAATTATGACATGTCTTGGTGTGGTCATCTTTGGGTCCAACTTGTTTGGAACTTTCTGTTCTTCCTGGACCTGTATGTTTATTTCCTTCATTAAATTAAGGACGTTTCCTTTCATTGTTTTTTAAATAAAATTTCAAGTTCTTGCTCTTACTCTTCTCCTTCTGCCAACCCTATGATTCAGATGTTGGTACATTTAAAGTTGTCCCAGAGGTTCCTTAGCCTCTCCTTGTGTTTTTTTGTTTTGTTTTGTTTTGTTTTGAATTCTTGTTTCTTATTTATTTCTGGTTGAATGTTTATTTATTTCTTCTATTTCAAATCATTGATTTGAATCCTGGCTTCCTTGCCTTCACTATTGGTTCATTGTATATTTTTCTTTATTTCACTTTGTGTAACTTTCATTACTTCCTTTATTTTTTTGCCATACTCAATGAGTTCTCTGAGCATCCTTATCACCAGTGTTTTGAACACTACATGTGATAGGTTGATTATCTCTGTTTCTTTTAGTTCCTTTTCTGGGGTTTTGTTCCAGTCTTTCATTTGGACCATATTTTTTTTGCCTCCTCAATTTGGCAGCCTCCCTGTGTTTGTTTCTGTATATTAGGTAGAGCTGCTTTTACTCCTTGTTTTGGTAGCATGGCCTATATAGCAAAGGCACCTCTAAATTGTGTGGGGTGAAACCTTAGACAATTGCCACAGTGGGGCAAACTGCTTTACTGCTTTGTGGCTCTCTGGGTAGTTGGGGGCTCAGAGAAGGGACAGTGTTACTGCCTGGCTTCTGGAGATTTGCTGGACACTTGCCCTGTTTCCAGTCACTTCACTCAATTCCTGTATGCAATTGACGCCCTTCCAGTTGCTGCCCTGAAGTTTGCATATGTTCTTAGGTTATGTGAGCCCTCCTGCTATTTATCCATCACATGTGAATATGGGACTGTCCATTCCACTGCTGCCATTGCCAGTTCTCTGCACCACACAGCCTCTCTGTCCTATCTCTGCTATCCGCGCCTCCTACTCATCTGGATGAATGTGGCTTCTTTAAATCCTTTGCTTTTGGACTTCCATATAGCTTAATTTCTGATGGTTCTGGTTGTCATTTGTTTTTGCAATCTGGTTGTAATTCTTTCTGTGGTTGCACAAAGAGACAAAATGTATCTACTTACACCTCCATCTTTACTGGAAGTGTATCTTCAATTTCTTTTTTCAGTGTCTATTAATTTTCTGAATACAAGTGTTTTAAATCCTTGGTTACATTTATTCCTAGGTATTTTATTCTTTTTGAAGCCATTGTGAATGAAATTTTTTTCTTAATTTCCCTTTCTGATAGTTCATTACTGGCATATAAAAATACAACTTATTTCTGGATATTAATTTTTTATCTTTCTACTTTACTGAATTCATTTTTCAGTTCTAATAGTTCCTTGGTAGAATCTTTAGGGTTCTCTATGTGCATATCATGTCATCTGCAAATAAAGACAGTTTTCACTCATTCCTTTTTCAATTCAGAAGTCTTTTATTTCTTATTCTTGTCTGATTGTGATAGCTAGGACTTCCAGTACTATGTTGTATAACAGAAGTGAAAATGGTCATCCCTGCCTTGTTTCTGATCTTAAGGGAAATGCCTGTAGTTTTTGCCCATTGAGTATAAGGTTGGAAGTGGGTTTGTCATATATGGTTTTTACTATATTTAGGTATGTTCTCTATATTCCCACTTTATGGAGTTTCTATCATAATAGGAGCTGAAATTTATCAAATGCTTTTTCTGCATCTATTAATATGATCATGTGGTTTTTATCCTTCATTTTGTTTATGTGGTGAATCTCAGTAATTGATTTGTGAATGTTGTACCAACCTTGCATTCCCAGAATAAATTCCACTTGATCATGGTGCATGACCTTTTTGATGCATTGCTCTATTTGGTTTGCTAATGTTTTGTTGAGCATTTTTACATCTATGTTCATAAAGGATATTGGCCTATAACTTTCTTTTCTTGTAGTGTCTTTATGTGGTTTTGGAATTAAGATAATGGTGGCCTCATAAAACGAGCTTGAGAGTCTTCCCTCTTTTTGACATTTTTGGAATAGAGAAGGATAGGTGGTAATTCTTCTAGGGATGCTTGGTAAAAATCACCTCTAAAGCCATCTGGTTCAGGGCTTTTGTTTGTTGGGAGTTTTTCAATTACTGCTTCAGTTTCACTAAGTGTAATCTGTCTATTCATGTTCTCTGATTCTTTCTGATTTAGTTTTGGAATATTGTATATTTCTAGGAATTTAATCATTTCATTCAGATTGTCCATTTTGTTGGTATATAGTTGTTCATAATATTTTCTTACAGTCCTTTGTATTTCTTTGGTGTCAGTTGTTACTTCTCTTCTTTCATTTCTGATTTTATTGTTTTGGATCCTCTCACTTTTTTCTTGATGAGTCTGGTTAAAGGTTTGTCAATCTCATTTATCTTTTCACAGAACCAGCTCTTGGGTTCATTGATCTTTTGTGTCATTTTTTTTTTTTTTGACTCTATTTCATTTATCTCTGCCTGGTTCTTTATAATTTCCTTCTTTATACTCACTTTTTGTTTCATTTGTTGTTCTTTTTCAAGTTTCTTTAAGTGTAAAGTTAGATTGTTTATTTGAGTTTTATCATTTTTCCTGAGATAGGCCTGTAATGCTATGAATTTTCCTCTTTGGATTGCTTTCCTTGTGTCCCACAGATATTGGATTGTCGTGTTCTCATTTTCATTTGTTTCAAGGTATGTTTTGATTTCTTCCTTGATCTTATTGTTGACCCATTCAATGCTTAATAACATGTTATTTAACTTCCATAATTTTGTGTATTTTTCATTTTTCTTTTTGTGATTCATTTCTAGTTTCATAGCATTATAGTCAGAGAAAATGCTTGATATAATTTCAATCTTCTCAAATTTATTGGTATTTGTTTTGTGTCCTAAAATGTGGTCTAACTTAGAAAATGTTTCATGTATACCTGAAAAGTATGTATACTCTGATGCTTTGGGGTGAAATGCTCAATAGATATCAATTAAATTCATTTGTCTATTGTCTAATTTAAGGCCTCTGTTTTCTTGTTGATTTTCTGTCTGGAAGATCTATCCATTGAAGTCTATAGGGTGTTAAAATACCCTACTGTGATGCTATTCTGTTGATCTCTTTCTTTATGTTCATCAAGATTTACTTTATATACTTAGGTGCTCCTATGTTTGGTGCATAAATGTTTAATAAGGTTATATTCTATTATTGGATTGTTTCTTTTATCATTATGTAGTGTCCTTCTTTGTCTCTTATTGCAACCTGAAGTTACCTCCAGCTGTACTTCTCAACAGCTCAGCTTACATTCCACATGTGGGGTTATTGCTTCTCTTCAGGCTGATGCCACTTGGAGAGCAGTGCTCTGCTCAAGAAAGATGGCTCCTGCAGTATGGGGACTGACTCAGCATAAGGAAGCTGTTGGCTGTCCCTTCATCTCTCACCCTGGAGCCACCAACCTTAGAGTCTCCTCTCATGGCTATATTCCACTCTGTCCTCTCTCTGCCAGAGCCCAGGGTGACTGCAAATGTAATTTTGTGTCTTGACTTTTTAAGAGGCTGTCTGCATCTCTTGAAGTCTCTCCCTGGTGGAGAGGAACCCTGCTGCTTTTCACAGCCATATGTTACTTGGTTTCCTTTCCTGATTTTGGTGATATAGGTTGGGGACCCCCACTTGGGATTTAGACGCCACACTTCTCAAGTGAAACCCCATGGCCACTGAAATATCCCTCCAGAACTTCAGCTGCCACCCATCGGAACCCAGCCAGCCCTCTCATGCCTCTTCCACACTCCCTACCAGTCACATTGTTGTGAAGTGTTTTCTTCCATCTGTCTGTGGTTATAAGGCTTCTTTCTCTCCAGCTAATGTTCAATTGGTTATTTAGGAAGATTTTTCTATATTTTAGTGGTAATTCCAAGTTTGTTCCTGGAAGGAGCTTAGTGCAGCTTTCACTTACTCTGCTGCCATCTTGATCTCCCCTTAGTGCATATTTTAATATCAGCATCCTGAGGGGCACTATACCAGCTACACAGATGAATCAGCATCTCATCGGGTATGCTACTTCTGCAGATGTTTAATCACTTTCATTTTGTATTTGTGATTGTTGGTTACAATCTCAGAGGTCGTATTTCTGACCTTGTCCTCAAATTCTTATTTGGGTCCTGAAGTAAGTTATACATAATAACTGCATGGGCTTTATGATTATAAATTTTGTTATGTCTAAATCTAGAAATTAAATGAATCATTTATTTTTTAAATGCATGTCATTTGTAATATTTTTTCTCTGTTACTGCATAGCAATTTGATCAAGAGAGGGAAGAAAAAATATTTGAATTTTTAACTTTTGATTAGATACAGCAGACACTCTGATTAAATAAGATGTAAAGACTATAAAATGGAATAGTTATGTGAGAAAATGGGATTAGATAATAACTAATTTACTCTTCAAATGGAAGGTCAACTAAAGATTCACATAACATACATCTTTAAAAAATCATTGTTGATCTTTTTTATGGAGGGCATCTACCTTATGCATATTTGTTCACTCAAAAATTATTTAATGCTTACTAAATGCCAATAACTGGGTTACGCATGAAGGAGAGAAAGATAATTAAGACATAGCCTCTTTCTCAACATGCTCGGAACCTAGTGGGAGAGGCTTACAAGGATATAGACAGTTCTAATTAAGTATGCTATTAAGAAGCACAAAGTGCCATCCATATACAGGACAGTGTTACTAACCCAGCTCTCTATTATATTTGTTAGTAATTCAGGGAAAACATATTTTAGTCAATATGTATTTATACTTTTTCATAGTCTTCCTTTTGTTCTAAAATATTTAAGATAACATAGATAATTTTCCATAAAGATGAGATACACTTATTATGTATTAACATATCAGCATAATCAAGATCTTAATTATGGAAGTAATGACCTTAAAGGGGAACATTTTTTTACCACTTGGATGAGGATGAAGCAATATTTTCCCAAATTTTTAATATCTCCCCAAACCTAACCAAACCAAACATACAATTAACATAAAAACACTATGCATGGAATACAAGCAGAACTTTAGTCAAGTCCCTTAGACCCTACACACATGTGAACTCACCCAATTAGAGTGCTGCTGTATGGAACTTAGTTATTATATAAAGCACAATTAACTGTAGCAAAAGTAGAACATATGCTATTTCTATATGATATATAAAGTTATTCTCCAAGATGTTAGAGTCACAATGATACGATTTCTTGCTTATATTGCAGCATTTAATACTCTTAAGATAAGACAACATACTCTATTGCACCTTCCAAAACTTCAGACAACAATACCACTGAGACACTATGAATGTTCTTCAGTTAGCTGCAGAGAATCTGTGCTCTAAATCCTTATCATAGTGTATAGCATTAAACTAGTTATATCTTATCAGTTGCTTGGCTAACATAAATGGTATGCAATAAAATTTCATTTACACATTAACCCACCCAAATGGCATTTGTTCTTCTCCTATTATATGCTGGGTACTGTAGTAGATATTGGGTCTCATGTCATCCCTATCCCTAGGGAGTCTACACCATATGATAAGATGTAGACTTAGTGCCACAAACACTAGAGCAGAAGCATAAATACTGTCTTTCATGTGTAGAGAAAGGCTCTAGAAAGAGGAAGTTACACATGCTGATTCTTAAAGAGTGAATAGGAACTTTCTAGGTGGTTAGTATGAAGATATTTTATGAGGCAAATTATATATGATTCATTTATTCTATTCACTTTAAGTTCTATTTTTAGTAAGTTAGATGACCAGAAATCTCTATGCCTAAACTACATTATCTTAGCTTCATGCAAAAATGCATTCTCTCACTGATGTGGCTCAGTGGATTGAGCATTGGCTTAAGAACCAAAGGGTTGCTGGTTTGGTTCCCAGTCGGGAAATATGCCTGAGTTGTAGGCCAGGCCCCAGTCTGGGATGCATGGAGGCAACCACACATTAATGTGGCTCTCCTCTCTTTCTTTCTCCCTTATCCTCTTTGTAAAAATAAATAAAATCTTAAAAAAAATGCTTTTACTGGAATGGTTCAATATTATGGTGATAAGTTTTCTTAAGAAATGATTCTATAAAGAATATGGCTTCATTATTTGTAAAATGTGTTTGATTGGTATCACATGTTGATTATTCAGTATGAGTAGTATTGAAAAATTACTCCATGAGTAATGTTGTTTGCTCTTGAATTATTTTAACCTTTTACTATCTTCCTTAATTGAGATAAATGCACTTCCTTCTTTATTTCACTTCTTCATAGATAAAATGTATCCTATTGAGTGTAAAAACTGTCAAAGGCCCTCTCATTGAACTTCTGAGTTTTTTTTTTTTTTTAAATCTTTATTTGTCTCTCTTCTAAAATCACTTTTTCTAACTGGAGTATCACTCAGCTTTTTAAGCCTTTTTATTGGGGAAAAAGGTATTCTTCAGCTCTGGCTTTTCCTATTTACCTTCATTCACTGCCAAATTACTTAAAAAGTAGTGTGTATTTGTATATCCATTTTTATTATTTAATAATGGACCCTTATTCCAATTAAGTTAGTCTGTCTACTGTCCCATCATTCTATTGAAACTGCTGTCAGTAAAGGAACAAACGCTTTTCCTGTTACCACAACTGAAACCTACTTTCTGTCTTGGGTGTTGGTGTAGGTTTGTAGACATAAGCATTAGAAACTGTCCTTGCTAACATAAACCAAAAAGAAATTTATGAGAAACATTTTGGATAGCTTACAGAACCAGCAGGAATGCTAGAGAACCAGATCTAGACAATGGGTAAAAAACAAAGGAAGCTGAGTAACAGGTCCCATGGTCAAGTCATACTTCAGTGAAATGCTGGTGAACACTGGACACTTCCTCAGTCACTGAGTATGAATTATGAGCTGTTGCTATACATTTTCATCCTTACTTGAGAATGAAAAGTCCTGGGTGGAATCTCCAATTGCCTAAATTGTCTCAATAAACCCTGGCTGCTGTGTATTTCCCCTAGTGGAGACATGGCCCTCTGCTCCTCACTTAGAGCAGAATTTTCCCCCAAATAAAAAGTACTTTAGATGTTGAGTAGAAAAATACAAGGTTAGCCCCATGATCACTCTGTGGCCTTTCGTACTATTATTTACTCCCTTCTTAAATTTATTTTTTATATAACTTCTAGATACCTCTCCTACTTTTTTTTAAAAATTTGCTGTCTCCCTATTATCACTTAGGTAGGTAAAAATGCTTGAACATGACATTGAATGCTCTTCATAATAATGCTCTTTGAATTTTAAGCATTATAGTCCCCTTACTATTTCAGCTCTCCATTCTGCCATCAGATACAGTTACCAAGCAAAGCAGGGCTCGTTCATGTGATGCCTTGTTGTAAGACCCAACAATTAGTGTTGAGAAAGACAGGTCTTTATTTACAATAGTTCAACCTGGGTGTGGGGAGCTGGGAGCACTTCAGTTTAGAGCCCTGTTCTCCCATGAAATCCAGCACTTCCTTTGTTCCTCAAAAGGCTAGAAGCCAAACTCAAACCCAATAATTTCCTATTCCTTATCTGTTAGCTCGCTCCTTCAGATTCGGGGGTACATTGTCTTCAGCCTCCGTATAATAGTCCAGAAAAGCATGTGCCATGTTACACTGAATCATGGTGAAGTCCAGGAAAGCCACAAGTCCTAAGAGAGCGTCCTCTCCATATGTCCCAAGTTCTAAGAGTCCAGATAGAGGCTGGGTCTGCAAGGCAGTCTTTGGTGGCTTCGAAGTCAGCTTGAGCATGCATGATGAAAGCAGCAGCGTGCCTGCTTTCTTACTCACCTAGGCTGCATGGCCAAATCATCCCTACGAACTGCACAGCTGCTTGCTGCTTCTCACATGGGCTGTTACGACTTGCTGATCCATCATGCTTCTTCCATTGTTTCTCATGGAAGACATAGCAGGTGGCTCTTCCTCCTTTCAAACAGGATGGTTCCCTTCCTTATGGCTGGCTGGTGGGATCCCTCTGCAGTCTTTTCAAGCCACATGGCCCAGTGTGCCAAGTGGCTCCCACCTTTTGTTTAAATCCTAACTGTAGCCTGTGACACAGTGGGTATGGTGATCATGTAACAGGGTGGGGAAGGAATCCCCAGAGTTCCCACAGCCCATGGTTTTGGGAATGGCAGAAGGAATAGTACAGCTTTTAAGGTACTTTGCATATCTATGGCAGGCTGGTAAAAGGGTAGATAATACTGTTTAAGATAGTTTGCATACCAATGGCAAAAGGATAGCCAAGCCTTTCCTGAAGGGGAAACCATAAGGCGAGGAGCCAGCCATAAGAAAAGGAGGCAGCCACAAGGAAGGGGGTCACACTGTTTGAAAGGATGAAGAAGAGCCCCTGTCCGCCATGAGAAGCACAATGGAAGGAGCACGTGAGAGGATTATGATGGAGGAATGTGTTGTAGCAGCCATGTGAGAAGTAACCATGCAGTTTATAGTCAGGATTTGGCCATGCAGCCTAGGCTGGTAAGGAAGCAGGCATGCTACTGCTTTGATTGTGCTCCCTCCAGTCCCCAGCTGACTCTGAAGACACCAAGGGCTCTGCCTCACAGACCCAGGCTGTATCTGGACTCTTGGAACTCCGGACACGTGGAGAGGACACTCTCTTAGGACTTTTGCCTTTCTTGGACTTCACCATGATCTAGTATAACACAGCACATACTTTTCTGGACTCTTATATGGAGACTGAAGACAATGTATGCCAGATGCTGAAGGAGAGGGCTGACAGATAAAGAATGGGGAACTATTGGGCATGGTTTTGGATTATAGCCTTTTGGGGAGCAAGGGAAGTGTTGGGTCTTGGGGGAAAACAGGGCTCTTAGCAGGAGTGCTCACGGCCCCATCCAGGTTGGAATATTGTAAATAAAGTCCTGTTTTTCTCAACACTAATTGTTGGGTCTTCCACCAAGGTGCCACGTGAAGGAGTTGCACTTCGCTCAGTGACAACCAGCTGTGACTGCCCACAGAAATCTCGTGCAGGTCCTGTGAACCCTTCGCCACCACTCTACGGTCAAAGTTCCTCCCATTTCCCTGATGCCAGGCAGTGGCCACAACTATTTGCATAATTAAGAAACAAGCTACCAGCCATAGATATGCAAAGTACCTTAAAAACTGTATTATTTCCTTCACCTAGTCCCAAAACCATGGGCTGTGGGGACTTTGTGGACTCCACTCCGTAACAATACCATAACTGCTTTTAACCGATGAAACAAACTACTTATATTTCCTCAACATAAGAGACATCTGGAAAAGCCTTTCTCCCTCATTGTCTTTGTATTTATCCTTCAAGGTTCAGAGCAATTGTTTGAAGCCCTTTGAGCTGAATTAATCTCTCCTTTCTTTGCCTTCCCTTGGTACTTCATCTAGTTTGTTTACGACTCGCTCTTCCAAATAGATTCTTCAAAGGAAGGCCATATCATATTTATATTCAGCAGAATCCTGGTTGAATGAATTTTGAATCATCTTAAATCCTTTTTGGACATACTCTGGATATAAATTATATGGTAATAAAAATGTTATAGTAGCTGTTATTTATTATCATCCAGGGTTTTAATTATTCAAAGTACCATTGTTTTTATGCATAATTAAAACACTCTTGAAGAATCTTTCTCCCAGAAATCTGGACACACTTCAACAAATAAAGCTGAAGTCTTCTGTTGTGCTTAGGAGGCCACTGTGGTGAAGAAGAGGGAAGAGTCTCTTTGTATTGTTTCTATTATTTTCTAGGAGAACAGAATAATCCTTATGCTGCGAATAGCCTAATGTGATTGCTGGCATAAAGTTTGGTAGCGTCTTTTCAAAACGAGCTTAGCAAAATTCTAGATGCGGAGCACTCTACCAGCTGTTATAAAAGCCCCTAAATTGCTACTCATGCATAACCCAGTGTTGTACTGACATGTGTTGGCCATGGTTTGCCCCTTTCCAGACTGTTTAATAAGCTACAGATGAACAGAAGGTCCTTCCATCATTCTGGGATTCTCCTTTGCCTACACAATTCTTGTATCTCAAGTAAGAGGTGAGATTAGATCCACCACAGCAGAAACACTTATACTAAGCAGGCAAATGCCATTTCATACTTAACCCTGTTCTCTATCAAATATGTCCTGAACTCAAGGAAAGTATTTTCTCATGTTTATTAATTATTCTCAGACAATAAGTTGCTATGTAGTTTTGAGTGATGTAATGCACTACATACAAGATATAATGTTTACTGTTGGACAAGAAAATATCTGTGAACAGGGAGATTAATGTATCTTCCACAAAGAAAACTAAATGGAAACAACCAGTAAGGTAGTGGCAATGAACTTTATGAATTAAATGGTTCTAAATTTTAGACTCTAAGGTAATGGATTAAAAAATTGTGAAGGGACTTCCGGCCAAGATGGAGGCTTAGACGGACACGCTAGGTCTCCCTCTACAACTATAGTGGAATACAACTACTTTAAAACAAAGGATAACTAGAAATTCCAGAAAATAAAGCTACACGGAAGCCCAACATATGAAGTTATAAACCAGCGGTGCCATTTGGGCAGGTAAGAGTTAAAGAAGGCAAAGCTGTTTGCGGAGCGGCGGGGCGGCGAAAAATCCTGGAGGTAATCAAGCCCCTGGCGTGCGCGACTCCAATCAAGCCCCTGGCGTGCGCGACTCCGGAGCTGGGGAGCAGCCGCAGCATCGCCTTGAACAGTGAGGCCCAGGGGGGCGGGAGGACGGATCCCGGTCTCCTAGCTGAATAACTGTGTGAATCCATCTTGGACCCCCGCCCCCACAGAAAGCACCACAGAGCTGCGAAATAGGTCGCGGACAGGCGGGCGCCGGCGGTCGCTGATTTGTGACGCGTACGCAGGCACTGCCCCCTGCCCCCGACAGCCGGCCCAGGAAAACAAAACGCATCTGTCAAAATGAGGCAGGCAACTATAGAGATCCCGGTAACACAACTCACCAGGCAGCAGATAGAGAACCTGACAGATGAACAGATAAGAAACCTGTCAGAGGCTCAGTTCTGGGCCATTGTTATCAGGTGGCTTACAGAATTCACAAAAGAGCAGGAAAAAGATATGAAAGAAGCGAAAAACTTTCATAACGAAAGGAACAAAACCACATACGAGACAGATGGTGAGGAATCCAGAGTCCATTTCAACAAACTGGAATATGGAGAAGGAACAAGCAGTCAGCCAATGCAGCGAGAGGAAATGGCAAGCAACAATGAGAGGATCAGAAACCTCTGGGACAGCTATAAAAGGCCCAACATAAGAATCATTGGTTTGCCAGAGAATGAGGAAGATGAACTAGAACTTGAAAAATTGAGTGAAAATATAATAAAGGAGAACTTCCCAGACTTGGGGAAGGGAATAGACTTGCAGATCCAGGAAGCAAGGAGAGTTCCCAAGAGACTAGACCCAGGGAGAACCACTCCAAGACACATTATAATCAAAATGTCAAAAATTAAAGATAAAGAGAGAATCTTAAAAGCAGCAAGAGAGAAGAAAAGAATTATGTACAAAGGGGTCCCAATTAGACTATCAGCTGACTTCTCAAGGGAAACCCTACAGACAAGAAGGGACTGGCAAGAAATATTCAAAGTAATGAAAATCCAAAACCTACAACCACGAATACTCTATCCAGCGAAATTGTCATTCAGAATAGAAGGACAGAGAAAGTGTTTCCAGGACAAAATAAAACTGAAAGAGTTCATTAGATCCAAACCACTGTTATATGAGAAGTTAAAGGGACTGGTTTAAAAAACAGAAGCTAGGGAGATGAAACAAAGGCAAACGAAACAGGCAACGAGAATGGAAAAGGAACTGTGGGTAAGGGAAACATAGTGGGGGGAGGGCAACAGGGAGGGGGAGTGGGGAGAGGGAGGGAGATGATATAGGAATTGGGGATCATGGTAGGAGGGAATGGAATAGACGGAGAGAGGTTGGGAGGAACCGTAAGCACAACTAATGGACATAATCTAAAAGGGGGGGACAACTGGAGGGAGGGGGCCACCGGGTGGAGGGGAGCAGAGGGAAGGGAAAGGGGCACAAATGTAATATTTTAATCAATAAAACACATTAAATCTGAAAAAAAAAATTGTGAAGGACTGAAATGGGCAAAGAAAGATTATTGGGTCTTCTGTTTTGCTTATCTTTCTGGGTTATCTCTGCCTTTCATCTGTCTGAGCTATTTTACAGTTCTATGAAGTTGCATAGTAGAAATAGTAATGCAAATGATTCTTGTCCATAGAAATGCAAATTGTATATTCTATAAATTCAGTGGTTATTGCTCTGTGGGCATTAACCTGTTTTGCATCTATTAAGCAAATTTATTTCATCATTCCTTATGTTCTACACATGCAAGGTTCTTTTAGTTCCCTTTTGTACCATTTGTAACATCTTATTGGTTCCCTCAGTTTGTGAATTAAATAAAATGTTTGGCAGATGTGTTCATTTTATATTTATATGTATTTTATTTCTTAAAAATTATCTTCAACTGTTTGTACTTAGAATTTTACTAAAATTAGTTTAATATTGAATGGCAGGATGGTTCTCTGTTCCTTCTGTTCTTTCTCCCTCCCTTCCTTCTTTTCTTTAACAAGTATTAATATTAATTGGGTGCACACTAGGTGCCAGGACTGGGCATACAAATCCAACCTGAATCTACTTCTACATTTTTAAATTATGATCTATAGTGGCTTTCACAGGGACAAACAAGACAATATGAGATAATAAAAACATAAGACCTATGAGTTTATGTAGACTTGGGTTTAAATTTGGGTTTTGACTCTATCCTACTGAGTGACTTTTGGCAAGTTTCTTAACTTTTCTGAACTTCGTTTTCTTCCTTTGAAAGATGGGTTTGTTAGCAGTAAACAGCACCAGATGTTAGACCACTTTCCTTGAGATTTGGCTAAGAAGGAATTCAAAGCTAAGACTCAAACACAAGAAAAAAGTTTATTTAGAAAGTCACAGAGGTAGAAGAAGGGAGCTGGCTGTGCTGCGTGGACTCAGGAAACAAGTTACAGAGGCAAAAGAAGGGCCCTTGGACTAGGAGAAAGGAAGGCAGAGAAAACACTCCTGGAGAAAGGAGAGAGGGAAAGGCATGGGTGGTAAAGGGGTGAGGAAGAGGAAAAGGGGAAGAGGGAGAGTGAGAGAGGAGGGGACGGGAAGAGAGAGAGAGAGAGAGAGAGAGAGAGAGAGAGAGAGTGAGAGCATATTGGTTCCTTTGTCTTAAGGGGTTTTAAAGGCTGGGGTTTTAGGGGAGGTCTCAGGGGAGGATCTCAGAATATTCATCAACTTTTCAGGTGTGTCCTTTCAGAGTTGTGGTCTCTACTGATTGGTTGGCGCTAGGGTAGGGGGGTCATCAGTCATTTCAGCTGGTCCTGATGTCAGCCATGGTGTGGCTTCAGCTGGTTTGGCTGCTTTTCTGGGCCTGTAGCTCAAACACAACTGAGACCTAGATGTTATCTTTATCTCTAGTTTGACCAAAATTCTGGTCTGTGGTAAACAGATGTGAGGCTTTGTTTTAAGATTATTTGATGCAGGTCAGAACGTCATTGTCCTAAAGGTTTAATGCTTAATGGCAGGGTTCTGCAAGGGCTTGTATGGGAGTTGTATGAGGCTATTTTCTGGCCTCCTCATTCCTGCACGTGACTAGTGACATGCCAGGGGAGGAAAGGTTAGGGCAAGATGTGAACTGCATGACCAGAAATATGAAAATTCAGGAGGTCTAAACTACATGACCAGCCATATGCTGGGGGAGGAAAAGTTATTCTTTCCGCCCTGGTTAGCTTCAGTACCTGGCCTATTGTTCCTACTCTGCTCATGTCTGTCTTATTGCTTACCAACTCAGGCCATGCTGATTTCAACTAGTAAGGGTTGTTGGATAAATTAAGGTTATATATGTAACTGCTTAGTACTTACATGGCACCTGGTTCTTGGTAACTACTTAGTGACTCCGTGAATGTTAACCTCCACTCCATGCTCTCGACCTCCTTCTTTTGGGATTTTTTTTTTAAATTTAAATTTTTTTGCCAATGCCCTCAACAAGTCATTATTGCTGTTTCTTTTTGTGGATATAGGAATGACAAGGTCAAGCTCAATAAACAAGTATCTAGAGTACTCAAAGTCTCAATTCAGTACCCAGCTTAATGAGTCATGCAAGCCTAAAACAAGAAATAAGCTCACAACCAGAAAGACCTCTGAATATTAAAAAATACCACTTATGATTAACGGACTATTAATGTAAAAAAATGTGATTACCAGACTGACCTTATTGCGGAAAGCATAATATTAGTCTACCTGGATAATTACAGATCAAAATTTCTGAAAGCCAAATTTGCCCTGACAAATCCCTAAAAGCAAATGCTCCCCTTCCCATCTTTGTGGGCCCACAGCATATAATTTTTACCCAGTTAATGTTAAATGTTCCCTCTATTATTTTTCTCTCCAACTTTGCTTGCCAGTTCTCTTTAGCAGCCAGACATGTTTGCACCTTCTTTTTTAATCTTTTACTGGGCAGTTTAAAACTTTAAGTTATTTACAATCCAAATGAATATTGAGTGGAATATTCATTATGCACTTTCCAGTTGCCCCTTTTCTATTACTGCAATGACACTGACGGATGGTGAAGGTGCAAATGCCTATTTCTTGTAAGTTTAATCTAAGCTCCTTACGTCCTGATATATCTTATCATTTTGTTTGGTAATTAGACTTCTCTGATGATGCTGTAAAATACATCTCAGTTGTGAAGGGAAAAGTCATTATTTATCATTAGATGGTGGAGAATAAGCTCATTTTTCACTGCCCTTACCTGGGTAGCAAGGACAGAGCGATGCAATTTCAACCTGGAGGCCTGTGCTTGATGTGATTTTAGGATGGAACAAATAGCCATGAAATTAATCTAAAAATGTTCAATTGTTCTCTTGCCAGGGCTAGGTTGGCATCATCTTGGTATATGAAGTATAGCTTTTCAGGCTCTCAGCTTCCTTCCTAAGCATAAGCAAATCAGGGGAAGATTTGTCCCTGTTATGCATTGTCCCATACAGGGTGAGGATTGGGACCAAAAGGAAATGAATTAATGAGGGGGAAAATTTCTTTTGAAGCCAAGGGACTATAAATAGTACAGTTCTGTCAGCATTGTATTTATGAAGCAAGGCTGTTACCTAATGTGAGCTATAGAATAACTTGTGTAAGTATAGTCCTGGGAAAAGGTAAAAACAAGTCTTGACTCACAGATTCTATATTATAAGGAAAATGAAAAAAAGAAACAAACAACTGAATGTTGGATGAAGGTCACTGTTTTCCAAGAGAGGACAGTCTCACTTTCTGCTCACTCATTCAGCTAATCATTATTGAGTTCCAGCTAAATACCAGACACACTCCTGAGAGTAAACATTATTCTGAAATTTGGTAGGTTTAGAGAACAACTTTAGTTCATTCTAAGAACATGAACTCATTACTTATACTTTATATATACATAATTAACCCTTTTTGTTATTTTAATAAATTTTGTATTTTCCTTTAAGTTTTAAAATATATTTATTTTCTCCTTAGGCAAGATGACTCATTAAATCATCTTATAGCCAATGCACTGTTGTTATATAATTTACATTTATTGTTTACAAATGATACAGATATCATCCTTAATAATATCAGAAGAAGCCATAAAGATCAACAGATAGTTCTGTACGAGTTGTGAAGTGAGTAGTGTCTTCTTTAGAGATTCCCTGAAATCCCTCAGAAAGGTGTCTTTGCCTATCCAATATTAAATGAGGAGGAACTGGGATGATTTGCCTCTGAAAAAAACTCTATGAATTGCCACAGAGAGGAAAAGTCAACAATTACTACTTTACCTAGTGTTGCAAGGATTTCTCATGCTTGTTGATATTAAGTACATCATATGGGTGAATACATATCAAGTACCTGGAAGAAGGCCTGGGACTTGTGAAACAGGCAATGACCTTGTCATTACTGGTAATTGTAGACCCCTGAATCTCAATGTCATGCATCCCACTTTCTGATTAGTACCTCCTCTTCTTTTGGTTTCCTTCATCTAATTCTCCAAATTCAGAAATTGCTCAGATCCACTGGGACATATAATCCTTTGATCCCACCACCCCTTCCACTGTCCCTCACCCTTTCATGATGTCGCTTTCCTTTTAACAGAGCTTAATTGCTATTTTCATTCATTTTGGCCAACCCCCTGCACATACAATAAATTCTCTTGCCTTTTTCTTACTCTGGTATATACTATTGTGAAACTCTATCGCTGGTTAAATCCAACATATGGTTGTTTGGTCCTATGTAGATGAACAGAGCAGGAAAAAAATCAAAGGACATGGCTGACTGCTTCCATGAAATTCATGATGGGGACCTTTAATGCCGCCTGTCAATCACTATACTTTCTGATCCAGTCACTTTCCACTTCCTTAGTTAACTATCTCATGCCTTCTTTTTCTGCAAATCTTCAGACCTTCAACAATCTTCACTCTTTGCCGTTGACTTTCAGAAAATGGCTTTTGCAACCTCCCACAATCAGATCTATCATACTAACTGCTGTCATTTCTTTACTCATATACTTTGCTTTGCACCTGTTATTATAGATGACCTGTCCCACCTGTGTCTAAGGACAGCATCTTTATTTGAGGGCTAGCTTTTATTATTTTTCCTACTCAAGGACATGGTCCCAGTAATTCTGTCCTCTTTCTCCTGTATTAACAATTTTCTCCTCTTTACTAGGTCATTGTTATTAACATAAAAATATGCTCTTTTTGTCCCATTTTAACAAGAAACTCTACTTCACCTTTATTTTCTTTTGTAACAAAATTCCTAGCAAGAGTTTAATACCTTTATATTCATTACTCCTAGTCTATTTTAAAGGCACTTCATCAGGCTTTTGCCTCTAGTCACTTCACCAAAACTGCTCTTGCCAAGATCCCAATGACCCTCAAATTGGTGATAATTCTCAGTTTTCATTTTACTTGAATCTTCAGCTGCATTTGATGGTCTTGAATAGTTTTTCTAACATCAAATACTTCTTCACTTCTTGCTCACCACACCACATTCTCCTTGTTTTTTAATAACCTCTCTGTCTAGTACTTTCAACATCCTGTGCCAGTCCTTGTTCTCTTCTTTGACCTCTGAAAGTTGTTGTTTCCCAGGGTTCAATCCTTGATCCTTCTTGTTTATCTATACCAGCAAACTGAGACCCATGCCCCGAATCCAATTTGTGGCTGTTTTAATGAATGCAGTTTTCATTGAATACAACCATACAACCATAACCCATTTGTTTATATGTTATTGGTGGCTGCTTTTGAGCTGCATAGATGAGTTAAGCAATTGTGACATAAACTAAATGGCCCTTAAAGCTTAAAATAGTTCCTATATGACTCTTGAGAGAAGTATGCTGATACCTGATCCACACTTACTCCTTCCCTTTCCATGAATGTATTCAGAATCGTGGTTCAGATCCTACATGCTGATGATACAGAGAGATCTGATTAAGACCACTGGGGAGAAGTAGGAGGGGCTGTAGGAGGAGTTTGCCAAGGCAATGGAAAGCAGCCAATGGAAATAAAAAGGGGGCTGGCTCTTTGGCTCATGAGAGCTTTTTCTGGCTCCTGAGCTGGTGATCTCCCTCTGGCTGTCTTGGGCCCTTAGACTCTTCTTCCTCGAGGATGCCTGGATGATTGCACTGCAACTGCCTGCATTTCCCAACAGACAGTATTTGGGATGGGAAGAAACTCTGGGCACAGCCTAGGGTAGGGCTGGCCCCTCAGAGGGTGGCAGGATTATTCTCCTTTGGGTGTTCTAGAAGGGACAACCTCTGAGACAGAAGCCTGATATGCATCTAAAATTGTGTAGCTTTTGTATCTTATGTTGTTTTAGTTTGTAAACTAACCCTATAGAAATAAAATACTTAAAAATAATAAGGGAAAAATGGGAGAACCCAGGTGTTAGAGTTTACCCTTAATTGATAGGTTTAAGTGATTAAAGCTGTGACATGATAGGCTTAAGTGACTGCTTTTGAATAAAGACTCTTTTCCTTTATCACCAACCTTTGTCTTTGGGGTTTCGCCTAGAGGGTGGTGGCATGTAGTGGGACCCCAATTACTGTTGGGTAACACTGATAATCTCTTCAAAGTATTTCCAGACTAGACATCACTGCAGAAACCCAGACTTATATATCCAAATATAGATGACAGATCTATATTTGGTTGTCTAGTTGTAAAAATAGTAAACATGTTTGAATTTAACATGTTCAAAATGAAACCTCTTACTTTATAGCAGTTCCATCTACAGTTGTCTTCATTTCAGTTAACATCAACCTTATCTTTCCAGTTGCTTAGATGGAAACCTTGGAGTTATCTTTGCCTTTTATCTCATATTCCATATTCAATTTGTTTGTATATCCTGATGGCTCTACCTTCAAAATATGTCCAGAATCTGACGCTTTTCCCTTCTGGTACAAGTCATCATAATCTCTTTGCTAAATTACCATAATCACCTCCTATTTGATTTTTCTGGTTTTATCCTTGCTGCATCTCTCTATTTGGGCTATTTGCAGTATAGAAACAAGGGTATGCTTTTAAAAACATAAAAAAGCCGACTAATGTCATTTTCTGCTCACAATCATTCGTATTCAAAATAAAAGCTAAACTTCTCGGCCAGCCAAGTCTTATCAAAATCTGGCTTCTGTGCTACCTCTTTAAAATTATATACTACTTTTCTCCTTTTTGCTCACTTTTAGCCATGCTGAGCTTCTTGTTCTTACTTGAATACTCCAGACACAGCCACTTTTTCAGAGCTTTTGTCCTAGCTTTCACCTGTACTATTAGGAAAGTTTTCCCCTCAGGTATTTGCAAGGGTTGTTGATCAAATATCGCTTCTTAAGTAAGAACTAACCATCCACCCTATTTAAAATGGCACAGCCTCCTCCTTTTCCAGCATTTTCCTATCACCTTTATCTCACTTTATTTGTCTCCATAGCCCTTACCACCTTCCAGTATGGTAAATAAATGATTTAGTTAATTATGTTTTAATCTTAACACTCATCCCTAGTACATGAGCTCAGTGAAGAAAGTTTTTATTTTTTGTCTGTATTTTTTAATCTTAAATCTTCAACACCTATAATAGTGCTTGGCACACAGTGGATGCTCAATAAATAAATATTCATTGCCTACACAAATGATAGTGTTAGCCACAGTATATTATGTTATTGAAAGAAATATAAAGGGTATTTTTGATGTATTAATTAGGCACTGTATTTGCATTTTAAACGCATTTTCTGTAGTGATAGACATTTCTGGGTTGTTCATTTGAGGACTAAGGATCACTGTACTGGTATTAGAAGACTTCAAACATTTCCATCACTAAGATGCTATAAAATTTGTATCATAGGTTAGATTAAAGTTAAATTGGAAGAAGAAACATCGAATTAGTAAGTAAACACTTTGTGCTTTCATTTTGTTCACAATACTATCAAAAGTTTTGTAAAATACAAATTGCCTCCATTACGTCCCTGATATAAAGCCTTTGTTACTCATAATTACCTAGAATGGAATGAAAAAGAAAACATTCTCCAGGGTCTGATGCTTACTTGTATTTCTAGTTTGCCTTTGTTTCACCCCTATCAACCCACTTGAAATTTCTGGGACATCCTGTGGCTTTTCATACATTAAAAAAATTTTATTTGGAAAATTCAAGCTTTCCTCTCTCATAAACAGCAATTTATTAGGCTCATCTTAAATGACACGATCTTTGATCTGTTCAGTAGTAAGTTTTCGGCTTTCATAATATCCTGTATCTCTCTTTATACTTTTCACATGATGATATTGTTCTGTGTTTTCTTTCCCAATAGACTATGAGTTTATTGAGATCAGGACTAATCAACAATTGTTTTCTTCATTTTTAAAATGTTGAGATATATTTAGATTTACAACAGAGTTACAATTTCACCTAGCTTCCTTTTTTATTAATATCTTACATAACCAAAAACCATTTACTAAAACTAAGAAATTCATCTTGATAAAATATTATTAACTACATAATTCATTTGATTTTTATCAATTGTTTCTCTGATGTTTCTTTTCTTTTCTTGAACCCAATCCAGCACTTAGTTTTCATGTCTTCTTATCCCTTCAGTATTGAGAGTTCTTCAGATTTTGTCTTTCAGGACCTTGGCACTTTTGAAGTGTACTGACCAGTCATGTTGCAGAATATCTCTCAATTTGGGTTTTTCTGATGTTTTCTCATGATTAATTTGTGATTATGCATTATCAGGAAGGATATCAGGAGGTAATATACCCTTCTCAGTGCATGATATTGTAACAGGGGTTTCACAGTGTGGAACTGTATTATCAGTGATGTTAACCTTGGTTAAGTGCTGTCCTCCAGGATTCTCCAAACATTACTATTTTTCCTTTGTAATTTCTGAGTATTGAGGAGATACTTTGGAACTATGTGGATACTCTGTTTCTCTTAAACTTTGCCCACTAATTTAACTATTAGTAGATTTTTCCTAGAAACAAAATATTGTGATGTAATAACGGTGATTTTTAAATTTCCTTTATTCTTTCTACATTTCTTAATTGGAATTATTCTGTAGGAGAGAGTTTTTTTTTTTTTTTTTTTTTTAAATCTCCCATTCATTCAGTTATTTAGTTATATCACTTTGGACTTAAGATTTAAAAGAATTATTGGTTTATAATCCAGTACAATTATTTATTTTATTGTTCAAAATGTTCCAAATTTGGCCACTGAGAGTTCTTCCAGGTAGGCTCCTTTATACCAATTAATGCATGACACATATCTACATTTATTTATACACTTACACATCTTTCTGAATGTGTGTGTACATGCTTTTTAAAAACTTCCACCCCATATTGATGGTTCTGACTCAATCTTGCCCCACAGTATTCATTTTAGCCCTCTATTAGTTCTTATTTTTAATGTCTTTAGTTCAACATGGCTCTTACTTTATATAATATATTTAATTATTTGTTCTACCCTAGTATACAACTAAAGAACTTTGAAAGTTGGTAACACATACCCTTGTGAAAAACAAATTTACCATTATAGGATGGTATTAGTTCCTTTTGCCTTTAGCCTTACAGTATTCTGTCAAAAAGCTGTTTTCTAAATTATTTAGTTCAGTACCTTTTTTTCTGTTATTTTTGTAGTTGCCAGATTCATCTGTAATAAAATTAGATTCATTTGTCACAGTCTGCCTTTCATCCTTTTCTTGGCATCCTGCTTTCAAATAATACCGCTTGACATATCTCTTCTATTTTTTGTGCTTTGTTTTTATATATTTTCTTTTATGTATGGTACAAACACAAAATACACTATAACTATTTTTGCTTTGGACAATCACATTTTTAGAGCAATTAAATTAAAGAAAATATTTTATCTTTAATTTGTTACCAGTGTTCAATTCTTTTCTTTTTCTTTCTTTCTTTTTTTTTTGTAGATCCTGTATTAAGTGTGACATCATAATCACTCTGCCTGGAGAAATTCTTTTAACATTTCTTCTAGTCTTCTGGGGATGAGTTCCCCCAGTTTTGATTTATTGGAGAAAGTTTTCTTTTCCTTTCATTTAAAAAAAGAATAGAATTCTAGATTGACAGATTCTTTTTTCATTTCAGGACTTTAACAATGTCATTTTGAAGGTGTGTGTTATAGCTTGCTCAACTTCTGATGAGTTTTATATAATACTTAGCCATGTTCTTCTGTATGTAATCTGTTGAAATTTCCTTAATTAAACAACCAAAATATATATATTCCTAACTACATAAAAGGCATTTATAATTTTTCTCTAGTGGAGAAAGATTTTTCCTTGTCTTAGTTTTCATTAATTTGAATACGATATCCTTATTTTTTTGTTGTGGTTTTTATTCTGCTTGATAGAACTTCTTGAATGTGTTTTGGTCATATGTCATTAATTTTAGAAGACTTTTGGATGTTATATCTTCAAATAATGTTTTTGCCCTATTCTATCTCTCCTGTCCCTTTTTTCTTTCTAGGACACTAATTACTTGTATATTAGACTATTTGATGTGGTTCCACATCTCTTGGCTATTCAGTTCTGGATCCCTCTCCTACTGCACGACCCCAAACTCTTCTTTTTCTCTTTTTTCAGTATGGATAACTTCTGTTGGTTAAACTTCATATTCACTGATTTTATTTTTCTTCAGTGTGTCAAGTCTAGTGATAAACTTATCAACAGTATTGTTTATCTTATTGTTTTTTCATTTCAAGTATTCCCTTTGATTCTTTCTTATAGTTTTCATCTCTCTGCTGTAATTTCCCATTTGATTTTTTATGTTTTCAACCTTTTCCAATAGAACCTTTTAGCATATTAATCTTAGATAATTTCAATATCTGTGTCATATTTGAATCTAATACTGATGATTGCTTTCTTCTTGGGAGTGTTTATTTCTTGGCTTTTTTTGTATCTCTCTTTCTCTCTCTCTCTCTTTTAATTAAAAGCCAGACATTTTAAGTAGGATAATAGAGATTGAATGAAATAGTTTTTATGCTTGGAAATGGACATACAATTTCTTTTCTCTTGGGCCTTTAATTTGCAAATTTAAGTTAATATAATTAGGGAGTGAGCTTGGTTTTAGGTTAGTTGTTTCTATGGTCACCCACATGGCACCACAGGCTTCAAATCCTCTGATGACACCTTTGTGTTTAGGGTGAATTTACTAGAACATGTCTGTTAGACTGTAAGCTGTTGGTTGTCCCTTTATGTTGTACCCCAGAGAGGGTTTCTTTGCTTTCCCTTTTTTCTCTCCTGTCCTTCTCCTGGCAGTATTTTACTGTAGTTACTCAGAGCTTGTTATCTTAGCTCTAAGGAGTCCTTTGTCCCTCGTTCTTGGAGAAATGGATTTCTCAGTTCGACTGCCCATTCTTGAATAGAATATATATTTTTTCTTCTGTCCCTTTCTCCAGATGCAATGAATTTTTACCACTGTTTTGAGGGAAGCAATGTTTGCTGCCCTTCTCACACACTAAGGGTTTTGTTCCATAAGGGAGACAGGGGAGATGGTTCTGTGTGAAGTTTCTTGCCCCTTCAGCATGGCTGCTATTCCCTTTTCCTGGGTCTGAAAGACAATAGACACTTTCTAAGAATATTTCTAATCTGCTCTGCGAGTGCTGCATGGACTTCATGGAGAAAGAGCCTGCAAGAGAGCCAAGACTCCTTCCATTTCTGTAGTCTCTATGGACCTTACTCTGTTCACTGATTTTGTGCATAGTTTTCACTTACCTCTCAACTATTCTAGGTAAACTGTTCCTTTATATTATCTGGTTGCATTTACCCCAGGTAAGTGAGTGCTTATATTTCCTCTCTCCACAGATATTGGATCAGATGGTTGTCCTGAAACCTTATCTATGTTGGACTGGAAAAGGGTGATAAATTTGAAGGTAATCTAATTCTTTTTTATTATTATTATGATGGGAGAAACATTCTCTCTGCTTTTCTGTGTCACAAAACAGAAACTAGAAGTCTCTTTATAACTTATTTTTATATTGCTAGTGCCTTGCAAAGTACTTGGTACATATCATATATTTAATAATTAAAATATTCAATGCATGTAATATAAATATATGCATATACACCTTTCTACACTATTGACCAAAACAACAAGAACAGCAGCAGAATGAGTTAGTATATCATGGCATGCTAGATCATCTCCGTCATTGAGAGTGTGTTATTGAATTACACTTTCTCTGTTCTACATTTCTTTTCTGTCATCTACAGGAAGATCTTGGATTAGATTTAAGAATATTATTTATTTTTAAGTTAGGTTATAAATGAACAATGTTTTAGTTCATATACAAAGCATAGTTTTTCATATGGCATGCAATATTTTCAAATATTAAGGTTTCATCTCCTGTGTATCTTTTTAATAATTCCACAGGCCTTTACCCCACCCAAACAAAGGAATCTTGCTTTCTCTACTTTGGAAAGGGAAAATGCAGAAAAGACTTAAACACTTGTCTAAAATTCAGGTTCTTGATAAAAGAGCACCTATAGGAGAATATGCTATCAATGAGAATCAGTATTTCCCCTGCCTGGAAACTAGAGAGTTTTCTTGGGTTGCTAGGGATCTCTGAAGTGCCCTTTTGCACTCCTCAGTTCAACTCTGGACTGAGATCTGGAGATTGTGCCAATGTGACAGACAGAAAAGAGAGCTCTCATCTCTGGGTACAGTGCAAGGAGCTAACAAAATCTCATAATGCTCATAATCTAGCAGATAGGGGGTGCCATGTAGCTGAAGCAGTTGATCGTTGGTTTTACAGGAGAGCTTTAGACAGCACCTTTGAGTTTCTTATTGCTCCAGAGTAGTGAAGAAATTTTGGAGAAGGACAGGAAAGCCACTGAGAATTCAATAGACTTGGAGAAGCTTTGCCATCTGGACATGAAGGAAAGTTAAGAAGATCCATGTCTGCTGATGACTGAAGATCAGGCAGGATTGTCTCATGGGATGCCATTGTGCATTTTAGATGGCTTTCAAGGATCAGACATTTCCTTTTACTACTCTCTTCAAGTGCTGTCATGTTACTCTGAATGTAGTAGATGCAGCCAAAAGACAGGCATGAGAGACACCAAATTCATCTGAAAAAACTGGTGTCTACACATGCTGGAATGGGGGATCAAAGTATAAGTAATTGAAAGCTAGTTATATATAAGTAATGGACATTTCAATTTTGAATTGAAATTTATACTTGCTGTACATTTAAAAATATTATTTCTTAAAATAGAATATCTTCAACAGGTACCTATAAGTTTTTAAATAAAACACCATTTGAAAATATTCTCTTGGGCTCATCAATATATAATTAAAGGGATTTTTAAATTTTATTATGCTGTTACAGTTGTCCTGATTTTTTCCCTTTGTCTCCCTCCACCCAGTACCCCATTTCCCTGCAGCAATCCCCCACACCTTAGCTCATGTCCATAGGTTGAGCACGTAGGTGCTTTGGTTTCATCCTTTCCTATGCTGTTCTTAATATCCCCTGGCTATTTTGTTCCTACCAATTATGCTTCTTAATCCTTGCATCATTTCCCCTTTTCTCCCCCTTTCCTCTCTCAGCTGATAACCCTCCAAATGATTCCTGTACCTATGATTCTGTTCCTATTCTGGTTGTTTGCTTAGTTTTGTTTTGTTTTTATTTTTAAGATTCTTTTGTTGATAGTTGTGAGTTTGTTGTCATTTTAATGTGCCTAGTTTTGATCTTTTAAAAAAAAAAAACTCCCTTTAACATTTCCTATAATACGAGCTTGGCGATCATGAACTCCTTTAGCTTTACCTTGTCTTGGAGGCACTTTATCTGCCCTTTCATTCTAAATGATAGATTTTCTGGATGGAATAACCTAAGTTGTAGGTACTTGCTTTTCATCACTTTGAATACTTCTTGCCAGACCTTCTTGGCTGCAAAGTTTCTTTTGAGAAATCAGCTGATAGTCTTACGGGAACTCCTTTGTAGATAACTCTCTTCCTTTGCTGCTTTAAGATTTTCTCTTTAACTTTTGGCATTTTAATTATGATGTGCCTTGGTGTGGTCCTCTTTGAATCCAACTTGTTTGGGACTCTTTGTGCTTCCTGGACTTGTATGTCTATTTCCTTTGCCAAATTAGGGAAGTTTTCTTTTATTATTTTTTCAAGTTGGTTTTCAATTTCTTGATCTTTGTCTTCTCCTTCTGGCACCCCTGTGATCTGGATGTTATGTTTAAAGTTGTCCCAGTGGTTTCTAATCCTCTCTTCATTTATTTGCATTCTCATTTCTTTTTTCTGTTTTGGTGAACATTTATTTCTTCCTTTTGTTCTAAATCATTGATTTGAATCCTGGCTTCCTTCCTATCACTGTTGGTTCCCTGTATATTTTTCTTTATTTCATTTTGTGTAATCTTCACTTCTTTATTTATTTTGTGGCCATACTCAATCATTTCTCTGATCACCCTGGTCTACTACAAGAGGATGGTGTACTCAGCCCACATGAAGGGCGCAAGTCAAGTACCCAGCTTGGGTGATAGGGGCGGCTTTGCCACTGGACCCTACAAGACACCTGCTATATCTAGCCATACTACCAAGACATGGAGTCAAGCTCCACCAAATACATAAATAAATGGGTTTTAATTTTAAAGTAAAAATGACTTCTCTTCTGAAGTAAATTGTAGTTCACAGTCTGGCCCCAGACACTTCAATTATTCCATAATACTTTACCATGACTGCCTTGGATCAACCTAAATAAAAATACAAGCAAGACATGAAGATGAGCTGTATGTACAACATACAACAGCATATGATAACTGCTTTTGCAGTCAGACATTTTTTACTTGAAGTGTGGCACTGTCATTTATCAACTGTGAGAACTTGGGCACTTATCTCTAAGTTTGTTTCTCATCTATCAACAACAATAGTAATAGGAATACTAGTTCCATGGGGTTTCTTCAAGGACAAAGTGTGATAATACACATAAAGCCTTCAGCACACAAATAAGTGTTCAGTATACACTAGCCAACATCATGTTCCAAAAGAGACCCAAATGATCAAATGTGTTGGATCATGGGCTAACAAAAATGTTTTCATGATGTAGTCCAGCTTGTTTAGAAGATATTTTTCTTCTCTTATGTCTGTTTTATTTTTATCCCTTTTCATCATACTGTTTACCTTTTTTTGCCTCTATTTCTTCTTCCCTATTTGCCTTTCTTCCTTTCTTTCCTTCCTATCTACTTACCTACCTTCCTTGCTTCTTTCCCGCTGTCATTTTCTTCCTCCTTTTAAACTTTATTATTGAAAAATTTATAAATGAAAGTAGATAGAATGATATAATGACCCTCACGTGTTCATCACCTAGCTTCTACAATTGCTAGTCTTTTTCCTATCTCTAACCTCTTTCCTTACCTTCAAGTTTATTTTTTCCCATTTATACTATGTTCTTTATCTTCACTGGAATATAAATATTTATAAATCTTCTCTATTCTTTTGGTACCATTCACTGAAATGACCCACTGGTTGACATTTGACTAAAATAGATTTAGGTAACACTCTAACCATATATGATCTATAAAAAGTAGCGTATTTACTACTGTTAGTGTAAAATAAAGAACTTCAGTTTCCTACTTCTCAACCTATTGACACACCATGCTGGTTGCATTTAGCTTCAGCAAGCATACAAAATATCAAAAGGCAAACATCCATGACACTTGAAGTTTATGTTAATAAGCAATTTTACTGTATATTTGTGTTTGTCTAATATCAGATCATTTAAAATTAAACTGAAGTTTTTAATTGACATTTTATTCAATTTCCATGTAACATAAATTTTTAAAACTTTTAAATTAGTACTTTATGTACAATTAAAAACATGACAGGTGTACCTGTAATTTATGCAAAAGAACTATGATTAGAAGTCAGTAGATGAAATTTAGAAAAAGACACTTATAAGCATCTCTTTAAAGTAATAAATTATTAATATTTTATACTTGAAATCACCATTACAAAATACATGTTTTAATTTAGAATTTTAAACTGATTTGTTAAAATATTAAAATAAGCAATTTTAATATCAAGTCATTTTCCTGTTTATTAAATTAATATGCATTTATTGAGTAGAACTATTTTGTCAGATACAGTGCTAGGCACAGGAAACAAAAATGAATAAGATACTTTCTATGGTCAAGGAACTCATAAGTTAGGATGTAAGCAGCTGAGAACAAGGAAGTTTCTCAGGTGAAGATGGGGGAAGGGTGTTCCAGGTAGCAGTCATGGCATATGCAAATGATTGGAGAAATAAAAAAAAGTCATAATGTTTGGAAACTCTAATACTTGAAGACAGCAACCATGTCTAGTTGCTCATCACTGTGTCCCTAACACATGACATTGTAGCTGTTCAATAAATATTTCTTGAGTTGATTGATAAATACAGTAGCTGATAAAGTTGAAAACTTCTTATGAAGGGCTTTACAGGCCATTTCATTTTCTGGTCTAATCACAGAGGAACAACTTTTAACATAATTCCTAGTGAGTTCAAGTTTTCAGCTGTTTAGACTTAAATAGGCATGTTAGTACTCTCCTATTGGCTGAGGGCAAACCTCGCTCCAGTGAGGAGGGGTGGGGTATAACCTTGGAGACCAGCAGCAGGTTCATACTTGTCTAGGCTATTCAGTTACACGTGAGACAGTGTGTTGAGAGGTTGTGTGCCGCTCTATATAGTAAATCGTATTCCAAAATGTAGTCCGAGTTCTTGTTTGTATACAAGGAGTTAGCAGAATTTATTTATTTTTATTTACATACATACTTACTGCTTTTCCTTCAGATCATGTCTGCCTCTGCCATTTCTTGTCGTAAGTGCCTAAACAACCCTGATTCATTTTGTTATGTCTATGGCAGTTTCACCATTCCCAGTCAAAGGACAAACAGCGCATTTGTCAGGCAAGCCTAATTTGCATATTTTAAAGTAAAACTTGGTGATCAAGATAAGCCTTGGGCACCTCACAAGGTGTGTGAGCAGTGTGTCAAGAGTTTATGGATGTGGATGAAGGGAACACGTGATAAATTGCCATTTGGTATACTTATCGTTTGGTGAGAGCTCAGAGATCATTCAAGTGACTGTTAGTTTTGTATAGTGAAAATGTCAGGATATAACAAGAAAAATAAATGTAAAATAGAGTATCCTAATCTACCATCAGCTATACTCCCAGTGCCTCATTTAGCTGGAATCTCAGTGCCAGTTTTCATTGAACTACCTTCTTTCAAAAAACAGTATGGTGAAGAACTAAGTGATAGCAATGATGAAGATTTTGAAATTGAAGATGACTCAGTTCATAAGGGATTTGATCAGCAGGACTGAATGATTTGGCACAAGATTTGGGACTACCAAAAAAGGCCTCAGAACTTCTACCATCAAGACTGCATGAAAAAAATTTGCTTGAAAAAGGAGCGAAGGCATCCTACTTTCAATCAAGAGAAAGTGCATTTCTGTAGTACTTTCGAAGTGATGGTGGCATTGTGTATTGCCATAACATACATGATTTAATGGAGAAAATGGGAATTCCAATCTAGAATGTAACTGAATGGTGACTGTTCATTGATAGCTCAAAGCGGAACTTGAAGTGTGTCCTCCTCCACAATGGCAATTTATTTGGTGCAGTCCCAATTGGCCATTAAGTTTGTTTTCGTGAAGAATATGAAGACATAAAAAGAGTTATTGATCTGTTGCAATATCACATGCACAATTGGATCATCTGTGTTGACCTTAAAATTGCCTGCTTCCTTCTTGGTCAGCAACGTGGATACACCAAGTATTCCTGTTTTCTGTGTATGTGGGCAGCAGAGCTCGTGAGAAGCATTGGATGGTGTTGAATTGACCTCCAAGATCTGACCTCAAGCCTGGTGATCCAAACATTCTACATGAGGCACTTGTTGACAGAAAGAACACTATATTCCCACCTCTGCCCATAAAACTGGGTCTCATGAAGCAATTTGTTAAAGCTTTGCCAACTGAAGGAGACTGTTTCAAGTATCTCATTTTGGCATTTCCTAGCCTGTGGTCTGAAAAGATAAACTACCTTAATATGTATGTTTGGTAGCAGGACTTTACTACTTGTACACAATTTGACTTACAGTAACAATATATAGCCTTTATATGAATAAAATAACTCTAAATAAACAGTCTATTCAGGTAATTTTTTCTTTATTTTTCTTTGTATGTCCATTTTGTATGATTTTTGGGACAAAGGGAGGGTATCCTGTACCTTAAAAAGTTGATGTGGTAGATAAAAAACGGGGCCATTTTTAAATTTAGATGTCAAAAGTGAGTCAAAAACAAGTGTCAGATCTAACTCAACAAACATTGTGTTCCCCTATTCAATAAAATATATTTTATTAAATACTATAGGAAATTATGAGATATTAAGTGGCCAAGGATAAGACAACTAAGAAACACTAATTGCATAAATTTAAACAATTTTCATACTGAAAGACTTCTCAGATTTTAGTCTGCTAACATTGGTTGTGATCACTAAGAGAAGTTTTGATTAAACTCTGTTCCCCAAACTTCTGTACCTGAGACACTTCTCCTTGCCGACTCAAACCCTGTCATGGGACTATGCTTGAAAGCGTGTGCCTTGGGAAAGCCTACTCTAGAAACAGTGACCCATTCAAGAGCTTTTGGTAGGGAACTGCACCATGGCTGTAGTTTTTGTTGTTGTTGTTTTAACTCCCTTTAGATGTTAAGGGAGTAGAATGAAGAGAATCTTGTAATTAAATTGATGTGAAGAAACTATAGAGAGGGTACCTTGAATAATTTCTAAGTTTTTTTCTTGGTGGCTAAGATAGAGATGCCAATAAAAAGATGTGAATTATAGGATGAGAAAGACTTTTGGAGGGAAATATAACACAATCAGTTTTAGACAGCTGTGTTTAACATTCAAGTGGACAGCCTAGTTAGATTTATTTGTTTAGATCTCAGAAGAGATCATAGTGCAAACTCTGGGACTGGCTATTCTAGAGCTGTGCACAATGTACTTTCTCTCTGTTCCATAGCCATTTAGATGCCAAAAGTCATGGCCTTATTTTCTCCAGGTCAAATAAACCCAGTTGTTCCCACATTACTAGTGTGAAATTCTATCTGGATCATTTTACTTATGCAGCTCCTTCCTCTGAAGACATTGTAAAGCATCAGTGTTTCAACCATGATGTGGTGCCTTACTGAACTTGAATTATACTTGTACTTCTTAAATTTTACATATTATTAGATTAATTGAATATGTTTTCCTGCATTTTCATATCCTCCTTCTCCTTCAGATCAGCTCTAAGTCATTTACTGCTCCTCCTACCCAACACTTAAGTAGCCATGCCCCTTGAATTATTAACCCTTTCCAGTAAACAATCACCACGTGAGATTTCTCCAGTGTGTGTCTCTGGAATCCTTACTTTGTCTTGCTTGACTTAAGTGTCATGCCTTCCTCTTGGGACTGTTTCTTGTTCTCTACCTGTCCTTGTGCACTTGATGTTTCATACTGTTCCCTGTCTTACAGCAGCTTTACTTAAGACTTTGAATTTGGCTTGTGTCATACTGGGTCTGCAGCAAGGAGACTGTTTCATGTATACCAACTTCTGACCTTATTCTTTGTATATCCATTCCAGGACCTTCCACTTTGAATCAATCAGCATCTAAAATTAATACAGAAGAGATTAGACATAATTATATGCCAATTTCCTTGAGAGAAGGAGACATTTTGTCTTATTCTTTGTATTCTGATGTCAATGGTATTTAGTGTGTGAATGGATGGATGGATGTGGTAAAAGAAGCAGCTCTGTTTCTGACCATATTTTAATGTATTACATTTTATGATTCTACATAGTTTTGTTTGGAAAAAGTATTGATACCAAAACTACTGGAAAGATGGTGTTCTAGTGGGTAATGTCCTGATTAACTTAATTATTTTTCTTTCCTAAGACTAGAAAAGGAGGAGGAACTACAGGAGTCTTTAGGCATTCTCCTCTTTTTTTTTCTTAAGACCTACTACATGAAAGCACTGGAGTTGATATTTCACATTAATCTATGTGATGCATATTATTGTTCTTACTTTATAGATGAGAAAACTGAAGCTTAGAAAGTTGAAATGGCTAAAGCTGATGAGTGGTGAAGATGGGATTGGATCCTAGATCTTTTGACTCTGGTTCAAATTTTCTTCTTCATACTCTGGAGAATGTCACAGTATCTTTAATGAGCATTATGGAACTATTGTTTCCTTTTCCTTTTATGTTTTCTTATCTTGAAAGCTGAAAAATATATGAGAATTTGCCTTATAGGAACATGGATTATTTTTTAATAATTAGATGCTCTAATTATTTTCCTGGGGAAGAACTTTTAAGTCAAACATGTTTTTGGTTCTAATGCTGATATAGGAAGGTCTAATGGTAGAGTGACTCAGAAACAATTTTCTGTTTATTGCTGACATTTTGTAATCTAGAGAAGAGACAGTGCTGGCATACAAGTAGGTCTAAGAAATAGATTTTGTTGAAATACTTCAGATTAATTATAGAGAAAGTGAAAAATTGTTGATAAGTAGGACCTGCATAAATATATTATAGTACAACTGTGAAATATTACCATACAAAATTTTACAGTAGCGTTGGTTCAAGTAAATGCTTGCTTTGCTTGGCTGAATTTGATTTTTTCTTTAGACAGTGGATTCTACAGTAATTGCTAATAGTTCATTCTAACACTAAGATTCTTTCTTGGGTCTAGGAAGAAGAGTTACCATTCTTCAATTCTTCAACTACAATAAACTTAATTTTAAAATTCTACCATTCATTATTATTATATATTGGGTACTCTGTCAGACTTCTAATTTATCCTCCCAAGAACCTTAGGGGAGAAGTTTACAATTTACTAGAAAGAAATGTGAGGAAATTTACCAAGGATTCACACTTTAAGTTGAGACTTGAACCAAGATCTAACAATGTACCCACTAAATCTCCATTCAATGCTGTTTCTTGAGCATTAACTATTCTTTGAACACGAAGCTGTATCTCTTCAGATTCCTTTCTTCAAGGACTCTAATGGCCATGTTAACTGACAAAAATAATTTTTAAAGAAAGACCTTAAATTAAGTATACATTTATTTCAATTAAATATTTAACACTTTGAATGCCATGCATAATTCGATATTTGGATCAACATGAAAAAAATTATATCAATATATAACCTGAGGTACAAAAAAAGAGAACAAAACGTAAAATAAAAATTATTCCATTCTTATTTACATTTATAGCCATTGAAAGAAGAGTTGCTGGGAGCAATGCTGGCACTTTTGGGAAAATATGTCAGTGTTGTTCACAGTGATGTCGGCACTCAAAGGGTTAAAATCTCTACTTCATTACTGTAGGTCTTTGTGTGATGTGTTCATTACTATTATACATAGAGGTTTAAATAAATTGGTTCTGTATGTGTATATGTAGGAAAGCAAAGGTGGCTGAGGAAGTTTCTCTACATTGCTCTGTGGGTTTTGCTGAAAATAACTGGGAAAAAATTTTTTAAAAATATATCCCTTGGTATATTTCTTGAATGGTTCCATTTCTGGGTGATGTGTTCACTTTGGTCGCTTTTATTTTTTGAGGGGGTTTGGTTGGCTTTTTTTTTCATGATTCACACATGGTACCTATTATTGGTTTGTGTCTCTTGGCCCTTGAAATATTAAGTAGATCAAGGTAGAGATGGTAACATTGAAGGGATAGTTTAAGGGAGAAATGGTCTAGGTGAAAACAAAGGACCATTTCTTATTCTCTATGTCCCTGGGAGGATATAAAGAGCCTGACCCTGGTCTCACCTCTTAGTGATATGACTATCATTTACATGGCTTATCAGATGGGAGTTAAGATATGTATCAAGAATTGAATTTTGGGAGGCAAGTTCATTTAAGGATATTAAGACTTAGAGCAATGCCTGGTAGGTAATTTCCTGTGTGGAGAGAAAAAAATTTCTTTATTTGGGAGATGATTTTGATTAGGAACTCTGACTAATGGGATGTGACATTGATAGAAAAGGGGATTATTTTCTGGGGCTCACTCAGGAGCCTTATGCAATAAGATCACCTAAGGGAACCAGAACTCACTTGGAGCAATCTGGCCTTGATTGGTATAGGGTGTCATTTCTCCATTCTTCCTTTCAAAGGTCTGTCCAAGGAGCTTTAAAGAGTATTCTTTAGAGACAAAGTGTCCAGAACTGGAAGAGGATCTTGGTGAGTGTTTCTAGGGAGTGGGAATATATTGCTTTAAAGCCAGGTTAGGCTCACTCCTCAGAAGACAGAGTTTCTTAGGTCTCTGGTTTGGATTGGAATTGCCAGCTACTGGTAGAAGTAGGATGCCTTCAACTCTCTTAGGTTTTCTTTATCTATTTCTCTGTCCATCTGTCATCTATCATTCACCATCCATCTATCATCTATCCATTATCCATAAATCAATCAATCATATTTATATATCAGAACTGACAGAATAGAATATAATGATTATGGTTATGAATGTCAGGGAAAGTAGATTGTGAGTTGAACCATAAGGGAATGGTGGAATTTAGCAGAAAGAAGAAACAGAGAAATACAGGGGTTTATATTAATTATATCAGGCATGTGTTCTATTTCAAAGCCAAAGATGAAGCAAGAAATTTTTAAAAGGATTTCACCCAGGACAGTTTGAATATCAGAGCTGTTTGCTTCCAAGCAAAGGGAAAACAGAATCAGCTGATAAAAGGCTCAGAATTTGGTATGAGAAGAAAAGCTACTGCTTAAGCTTTGGAAAGAATATTAGAAACCCAGAGTGGAAGTGCATTAGCTTAAACAAGATTTTCATTTTGGATCAAAGTAAGGCATTGTGAGAGGATTAAAAAAGGAAAAGAAGATATTAAAATGAAACAAGGGAGAGAAAGGGAGAAAGAGGGAGGGAGGGAAAGAACGAGAGAGAGGGAAGGAGGGAGGGAGAGAGGAGAAAGGGAGGGAGAGAGAGAGGAAGGGAGAGAGAGAGAGAGAGAGAGAGAGAGAGAGAGAAGGACAGAAAGAAAGTTAGCATCCCTTGGGCCTCTCAAATGCATAGATTGTTTTTACTTATGGGACTTTGAATTTCATATTTATTACTTACAAAAATTAAAAAGCTCATAGAAATTGTAGAAGCAAATTGAGGAAGAGACTGGAACTTTTAAAACCCAGATGAACATGTGTGAAAGGAATGAGGTGAGCACGAGCACAGAGGACTACATCCAGCAGCAGAGAGAGGAGTGTTAGGACAGGTGTTCATGCTACTCTTTAAAGCATATAGTCTTGCACAATTATAAAGTAGAGAGGAGTTTGAGGGCAGAACACCTCATTGAGTACACATCGCATTACTCTGGGCCCATAATAAGGCCTTAGTACTTTATGGAGCATCAATAGTAGCAATTCAAATTAAAACATCTTTTGAGGAAAATTCACAACCAAGACAAATGTGAGAGCAAAGGGTGACTCTTTCCTGGCCTCCATAGTTACAGGCTGATGGAATTCTAGAGGAGGACATAGAGGCCAGATGGGCTAGAAGGGCCTGGGAATTTAAAGGGTTGATGAATACAAACCAAAGCTTAGGGGATTTAGATGGTGAGGTAGTGCAACATTACAAGTTTTTCTTGGAGGATTTCTTGTTATAAATACAGGATTCTGGGCTTAAAGTAAGGTACAGCATCTCTGTCCCTAAAAAGAGACCATATTGAATTGAGGGTTAGAATGTTAGGGATCAAAAATATATGAAAATGGGGATCTAGAGGTGTTGGGTATAGGAAGAGGATACTTAAAGGAGGAAGAGGGTCTCAGTAAAGACCTTAGAACCAGAGAATATACCATTAATCTTTCTAACTTTTATTAGAGGCTAAGGGTATTTCAGATACCATTCTTAAATAATAGAGCCAGTTGATAACAAGGAGGTGGGACAGTGGTTTTAAACATTGTTTATTTATCTATTTTTAGCAGAACCTTTTCAAGAAAAATATTACACCAATAAAACAGTGAGTAGGTCAATTAGGGAGTGGGGACCCCGATATTGGCCTGCCCAGTGTGCCACTCTATAGCTCTTTTGGAAAACACTGGGGCCCCAGCACACACAGTATGAACATACTATAATGGAGACATTTTTGTGGCTTAGTTTAAGTTCACTAGGGTAGAAAACTACTTATTGATCTGGGGTCATAGTCCTGCTTTTAGTAAATACTATGTGTTTGGAAGGTATGATGATCAGTATGATCTATATTTCTGCATCATCTGTATTTCCAAGACCTCTGCTGGGGTGGCTGAAGCTGGAAGCTTGTTGTGGATGTGCAGACTGAGATCCTGTCACCTCATTTCTATATCTATCTGTGGACTGTGAACAACAAGGAAGTGCTTTGTAAATCTGTGAAGAACTGTAAGAACACAATGAGTCATTATTTATTTTGATAGAGCCTCTCTCAGTGATAGTACACAATGCTTACGACCTTTCCCTCCAGCCTCTACGCACACACACTTCAGATTTGTACCCCTCTTTTAAGTTTTAATATGGGTAACATTTCCTCCAGGAAACCTGCCATTTCATTTTCTGCCCCTCTTATCCCCAGACTGGTAGCATTTTTCACACTATACTATAATCATTTATCTATCTCCTGCCATTAAATTGTGAACTCTATTAGAAAAGGGACTTAATTTTTCATCTCTGTATTTCTGGTGTTTAAAAGAACCTATTTCACTGTAGAGATTATAAATAAATTTTATATTTTATAAAAATAAAAATATTTTTTTATAAATTAATGTGAGTAAAAAAAAAAGAGATGAGATGGAGGAAGGGGCAGAGAGATTATAATTTATCAAGTTTTGAGCATTTACACCTAATTTGATATTAACACAGAGTCTTAAGGAAATTGGATAGTCTAATTCCTCCGGATGAGCAATAGGACCAGCTGTGATGATCATGACTCCTATGCATAGACACAAAAGACTCAAGTTTTAGTCGAGTCATGGGCTCCCAATTCTTAGACTTTTAGAGTTTAAATGAACTGTTAAAACCACTCTGGTGTCTGTGTCTTGTTAATTTATAGCTGATATTTTTATATTATAAAGTTTCTGTTACTTAGATTTGTCTTTTCCTATTTTCTTTCTTTCTTTCTTTCTCTCTCTCTCTCTCTCTCTCTCTCTCTCTCTCTCTCTCTCTCTCTCTCTCCCCCCCCCCTCTCTCTCTCTCTCTCTCTCTCTCTCTCCCTCCCTCCCTCCCTCCCTTTCTTTCTCTCTTTCTTTCTTTCTTTCTTTCTTTCTTAATTCTAATTATTCTGTTCCACTGCTAACTCTCCCAGGACAATAATTGTCACTATTCCTTCCTATACCTCCCCTTAATGTCTAGCCTAGGGCAGGAGAATCTGCTGATGGATTGACAAAAACTGGGTTCCCCAGATCATACCTGTGAGATTAAAATTCATGAGACATGAGGAATAAGCATCTTCGTATTTACATATTTAATTTTGTATTTAAATAAAGACTTCCAAGTGTGCATAGTCTCACATACGCACCCTACCATTAACACCACCACCACCAGCAGCATTTTGCAATTAGAAGCAGCACTCTCTAAGTACCAAATAGCATAGTCCTAATCTATGAAAAATAATTAATACCTGAATTTAATACCTGAATGACATCAGTTATCAAGCTGTTTCCTAGCTTTGATGGCTAAGGCAATAGCTAGTGTGAGAATAAACAAAATATTTGGATGTAGCAGTAAAGATGGATGCAGAACTGATCTAAAATTTAGTGAATTAGTGTGACTGACCTGAGTCCTACATCTTCAGATCCTTTGGACCAGAAACCCAGGCATGATCTCAAAGGGTTTGTGCTTGTCAAGGTTCTCCAGAAAAATAAAACCTATACATATATTTGTATATATGTGTGTGTGTGTGTGTGTGTGTGTGTATATATAAAAGAAAGTTATATATTTTAGGAATTGGCTTATGCTCTTATGGAGGCTGAGAAGTTCCACAATCCCTTGTCTGCAAGCTGGAGAACCAGGAAGGTTGGTGGTATAATTAGTCTGAGTCTGAAGGCTCAAGAACCAGGGGGCTGGAGTTATACCAGGCTGATGGAACCAGGTCCAAGTGTGAGGACCTGAGAATCAGGAGTGCTGGTGTCCAAGGGCAGAAGAAGATGGATGTTCCAGCTCAAGCAGGGAGGAAATTTGCCCTTCTTCTGCCTTTTTATTCTATTCAGTTTCTCAACAGATTTGATGAAGCCCACCCACATTGGTGAAGGTGGTCTTTTTCACTCAATCCACTGATACAAATGCTTATCTCTTCCAGAAACACCCTCACAGACACACCCAGAAATAATGTTTCACCAGCTTTTTAAGCATCTCTAACCAGTCAAGTTGACACAAAAATTAAACATCACAGACTTGATCAAACTTGAGGATATGGGCCAGTTAATGTGAAATCAAACCAGAGTTCCTTTACTTACAACATATTGAACTCTCCAGTAATTACCAGGTCCATAAAATAGTACATATACTTAAAAAAAAAACAAAAAACAATCAATAGGATTAGAAAAGAACACAGATCAGTATATATGAGATTCCAGGGTAAGAATGGTTTAGCTGTAGCAATTCACGAAGAATCAATAATAGAAAATTACATTGAAAATGTACTGGGATGGCCAAAAGTTCATTTGATATTTTTCTGTAAAATAGCTCTAGTAACACTTAGTTGTCTTTAATTTCATTTGAAACAATTCTGTTAGATTGTATTGTGACAGCTGTCATAGCAGTGTGCATTTAAAAAAAAATTGGTGAATTTTTGTGTAGCCATTTTAATATTGAAGATGGAAGAAAATATGCAACATTTTTAGCATATTACACTTTATTATTCCAAGGAAGGTAAAAATGCAAGTGAAACACCCGCTCCCCCCCCCAAAAAAAAGTTTTGTGCAGTGTATGGAGAAGGTGCTGTGACTGATCGAACATGTCAAAAGTGGTTTGTAAAGTTTCATGCTGGCGTTTTCTTGCCGAATGTTGCTATAGGGTCAGGTAGACCAGTTGAGGTTGATAGCAATCAGATAGAGATATTGAGGATGATCAACATTATACCACATGCAAGATATGCAACATACTTAAAATATCCAAATCAATAGTTATTGGTGAAAATGAAAAATGTGGCTTTTATTGAGAAAAACTAAACAAACTTTTTGGCCAACCCAATAAAAATTAAAATCCTCTGAATGTTAAAAAATAAGCAAAATATACAGCAAACAAAAAGTAGAAAATATTTGCTAGATACACGTGGAAGACAAAGGTCATCAATGAATAAGGAACTGTTCGAAATCAATATGAAGAATGCTACTATCATATTAGGAAAACAGAGAAAAAGACAACTGCATGTATTAACTTTTATTAGGAAAAAAAGATGTATCACTAATTTCAGGGGAACATGTAGAGGTCAGGAAGACAATGTAGTATGATAGGAAGGTCAGAAAGAGACCATAGAATGTTTACTTTCTTCTGACCCCTAAACTCCTTCCCTGACAGGTTTACTGGGATATAATTGCCATATAACATTCTGTAAATATAAGGTGTACAACCTGATTATTTGATACATGTGTAGATTGCAAAATGATTACCATAATAATGTTAGTTAACACATTCATCACCTCACATAGCTACTTTTTCTGTATGGTGAAGACAAAGTACTCAGATCTGCTCTCTTGGCAACTTTTATTTAAAAGTATACAATACAGTATAACTATAGTTATCCTTTAACACTTCCTTATTTTCTCCACCACTCAGTTCCTGGAACCCCCAAATGACTGTTTATGAGTTTGTTTGTTTTAGATTCCAGTTACAAGTGAGATCACACAGTATTTGTTTTTCTCTGTCTTGTTTATTCATTTAGCATAACCTGGTTCACCCATGTTGTTGCATATATTATGATTTCCTTCTTTTTCCATCCCTTCACTTGGGGCCTATGTGCATCCTTAAAGCTGAAGTAAGTCTTGGGCAGCATATAGTTGCATCTTGTTTTTTATTCCTCCAGATGCTCTATGACATTTGACTGGAGAATTTACCCATTTGCATTGAAAGTAACTATGGATAGGTAAAAACTTACGAATATCTTTTATTTTCTGGATGTTTTGTAATTCCGTTGTTTCTTTTCTTCTCTGCTGGCTTCCTTTGTGATTTGATGATTTGCCATAGTGGTATGCTTGAATTCCTTTCTCTTTGTCTTCAGGATGTCTACTGTGGGTTTTGTTCTTTGGTTACCCTGAGGCTTACACAAAACCTTTTATACATATATATTCTGTTTTGAACTAATAGCTACATATAATAGTCTGTTTAGAACTAATAGCAAGTTCGATACAAATTTATACCCTTTTACTTCCCTCACATATATTTTATGTTTTTGATGCCACAAATTTTATATTTTTATATTGTGTAACATGAATTCTGGAGAAGAAAACAGTAGCTTCCTGTTCCCTCCTAGCATCCAAAAATTAAATCTCAGGGAGATCCTCTGATTGGTGTTGATTGTGGGAAAGGCCCAACTCTTTAAGTAATCACGGTAGTTGAGGGATAGATCTCACCTGCAGAATGATGGGGTTGTACGCTGGTCTCTAAAATGAGGAATTGACGAATGCATTTTGCATTTTGTATGTTAGTTCCATCAGCAATGTGGGAAAGGGAAGAGGCAGTTTCTCCCTAAAAAGGGAGATACAGGCCAGGTAAATAGAGCAGGTGGCCACTACAGGTGCACAGTAGTACAATGTTGTATATACATGAAAAAATAGACAACCTAACTGGCAATCAAAGAAATGCAAAATGAAGGAGATGGAATATTTTTTGCTCATCAATTGACAGATGATAGAGGAATGATGACACTAGGTGATGTAAGGAAATAAGAATTCTTTCTGTTTTATATTTATTTTCTCAAGAATGTAATCATTATGAAATAGTTATTATAATTGAAATTTTAATTGTTATATGAAAGAAAGCAGGATATAGGCTGTGCAGCAAGTCTTCATTTTTATAAAATTATTTTATAAAAATTGTATGTATGTATGTATATATATTTAAAGTGTTGGTGCAATTTTTCCTCTTGATGGTAGAATTATGGTTGGTTTTAACTTTCTTCATGCTTTTATATATACCTGGTTGTCTTTAGTGAATACATATAATTGTATTTATTTTTTAGTTTAAGTTTGAGGTATTAAAATATAGTACACTTCAAAGAGTGGTATAAAAATACTCATGAACCCATAAGCCAAATTAGTAATTATTATCATCTTGTTATATTTTCTTCAAGTCTTTTTTTAATAGAAGAAATAGTCCCTTTTCTACATCATCCTCAGCATCATTTCTCTCTTTTTCTACTGGGATTAATTTAATGTATAAACTGCCAAATCATTTTTACCCCTTTGTCAACATTTTTATTGTATTCATCTTTTAGCACTGCTTCTTATTTCAATATTGTACAGTGTTTTCCTAATTTGTATGTTTCTTCTCTCCTTTCAAAGAGAATGCAGCAAGGCCGGTGTTAACTATGTATTTGAGCCCATTGCCCTTCAATTATTTTTATTTTAATTTTATTTTCGATGACAAAAAAGATCTAAAACTGCAGCTTCTGGAAGAACCATTTGGTCTTGCTGGTCTTGTATCTCTCTTAGAACTTGACCTTGGTCTCTGAAGATGTCCTTGTTGACAACAGTTTTGTCCAAGTGGATATCCACAGAGTATCTTGTGGACATGATGTGATTGTAGTTATAAACTTTCACAAAAGACTTGATCTTAGACCTCTTGACAATTTTCTTCTTGCTCATGGCAGCTGTCACTTTGCAGGGATAGAGGTCCAATCCAGCCACCAGGGCATGGCTGGAAGGGTGGTCTGACATGCCACCATCAATGTTCCTCATGAAGACTGCTTTCCGTCTGGGAGCAGCATGCAGCCAGGACCAGCACCATCTTCCCAGGTTTCATAAACTTGCCCATTTCTACAGCAGCCACTGGGGCCTCGAGCAGAAAAGAGACTGAGCCCACTGCCTTTTAAAAATAGTGTGATTTATTTTTGTATCCCACTCCTTCAAATAATATGGATACACTCAGGTGAATGTGCCAAGAGTAGGCAAAAATTTTTTAATGGGGATAACTGTCTGTCAAATTTGTTTGGATTTGCTTTTGTTCATGGGCTCTGTTATCTGTGGCTTCCTTTGCATCTCAGTTCCAAGTATTCTCCTTAGGCTGCTCTTGTTTGGGCTCTATTTTTGATATGCTTAATTGGGTCAGCCTTGGAAATCAGCTTCACACACCATGTTCCATACTCAGCCCCGAGGCTCATATCTGAGTGGGGCCAGAGCAGATGCTCAGTTACTATTTGTTGAAAGCAGTTGCTGAAAGGCATGCTTTTCTTTGTACATGCCTACTGTGCAAGATGAGCTGGCCAGGCCTGCTTCCCACATGGCCTCCCAGTCGTGGGAGGAGGGGGCATTGCTGAACTTAATTCTGAGCTCGCATTTACTCTTGCATACTATATTACTATTTAAAATGATGTATGTAACATCCTATAATTTAGCAAAGATCTTACTTTATGTATGGTGGGTATAGTAATGACTTGTTTCTCCTCTTGATATAGTAATGACTATTAAAACCAGAAGAACTTTTATGTTTAAAAGCACCCTGAGTTTAATGTGTTTGAACTGGTAACCTCTGTATGTCCAGATTTGCGTGGGGCTTGTCCAGATATGTCCTCTTAATACAGAGTTGTCCATTTTTGACTCAGGTCATACTGTCCTTCATTGCACAGCATGGCTGGATCTAGAGCCTTCAGCTTGCTCCCCCCACCCCCTACCATCCGCATTTCAAGGAAATGTGGTTCTAAGTCCTGCTGAATTTTGATGAGGTTTCCTTACTTCTCTCAGAACTGTATTATAAACACATTAGTTCTGCTTGACTAGCAACTTTACTTCTCTTCTTTTTTTCCAGTCCAGCTCCTCTGTTTTTTGTTTTATTTATTGCCAACTGAAACTATATTCCAACCACGTTTCAGCAAGTAAAACTGTAGTTTTCCTGAATTTTCATCAAAGGAAAGGAAATATTGCAAGTAAACACTTCGAGACTCTAATTGAAATTTATTCAAAAAAGTTGTTTCCAAAATCTGTTAAAGGATAGGCTACATTTTAAACGTTATTTTCTGAAATTCGGCATTTCAAACTTAGGTATGTGAACTGCTTGTCTGTAGCCTAAAGTGGATGAATTTATGGGGGAAAAAATAAGCTAATGATGTCTCTCTATGCTGTGAAAAGTGACTGTGATAATGCATGCAGTTTCCATAATGCCAAAAAGGCACAGAAAATGACTGCAGCTGCTCCTTCAACGGGGGTTTTGTTTCTCCTAATTAGTAGCTTCTTTTGTATTCTCACCAGAACACATGTGACTCTCATGAACTTTTTTGTTTTCATATTCTCTAACTGTGAAATATTACAGGTACATAGGAAGTTAATTTGACTGTGGCACAAGCTCTGGGTAAATTAACACACGCTTTAAAAGAGGGATAGGAACAAAATGGATGAGTTCTGCCATACCCAAGTTTAGCTCTTGCCTTGCCCAAATTAGAAGCTTTCATCAAAAACATAATAGGCTTTTGTGTATTTTGCATATGAACATATATCTGAACCAAAAGAAAGAAGTACAAAAGAACACTTGATTTTGTTATTTGTGCTTGATTGTATAAAGCAAATCGGTCTAAAAGGAAGCAGCATGTATCATGTTTTCTTTGTGAGTCATCTGGGCTGCGTGTAACCATGGTGGCTGAAGGGCCCCCCATGCAATATGGGTCCATCATGTTAAGGCTCTGGTTAGGGAAGGCCCTTGAGAGATTCTGTGTTTTCTCCCCACTAGGAACCTCATCAACCAATGGGATCTAAGAGCAATAAACTCTTGGAATGATACAAAATGAAATTTCCCTTAAAAGCACGTTTGAAAATTAAAAGTTCGGTTATGCTTGGGATACTTAATTGTTCCAAATTCAGATTTTGACGCCATTGTTTGAAACCCTGATTCTGCCCTCAGGTGAACGAGCAGGTCCTGCTTCGTAGCTCTGAGCGCTTGGGTTTACTCTAACGTCAATTTGCGGATACCAGTGAGCATGAGTAAGGGGATGCTTGTCCAGCAAGGGGTGAGGAGTGATTTTCACAAAATCACAATTTATAAAGCTACAGAAAAACCAGATTATCTGCCTTCCACATCTAAAGCTCTTTAATATATGTATACTGTGATTAGTATTCTGAAGCTAGTATTAGGTAATTTTGATTCAGAGACAAGTTTCTTGATATTCCTTCAATGCAAATGTTTTTCATCTATAAAGAAAGAAAAATAACATTTATCTCTTAGAGCAATGGTTATGAACTCAGGCTCTAGCATGAGACACACAGACCTGTGTTTGAATTCCAGTCTTGTAGTTTGCCAGCTGCTTGCCTTGGGGAAAATTAACCTGTGTAGGTTTTAGTTTCTCATTTAAGTGGGGATACAAGTACTACTCACCTTAAAGATGAGAGGTAATAAATTAAAAACATCTTGGATTTCACTGGACATTAATAAGTGTTCAAAAAACATTATTTGGTCTCTTCCTTCTTCCTCTTTGCCCTTACAGTAGGAGAGCTAGGGGTAAGGTTGAAAGAATGTGGTGATAAAAGTGACAGTAGGGATGTTTTACTAAAAAAAAATTTCTTTAGTTTTTGAAAACTGTAAAGTAACCTTCCCCTCTTCCTTAGCCGTGCCACCGGCTACTGCCCAGGTGTTCAAGCAAGACATCGTATCTATAGGGCTGGGTATTAGGAAGCTCTGATTCATCTTTTCTATAGTAGCACTGGTCCGTGTGAGGACATTACTCCATCTCATCTCTCCCATTGGTTGAGTATGGGAGTAGGATCATGTCTGAGGATCTGAATGTGATCATTAATCCCCTTCCTCATATACCCACTCCCACTCTCTGTAATCCTCCTTCTTGCTTTCCAGTTTGTCTCTCTTCTCTTAGTAATTTTATGAGAGAGGACTCCAGGTAAACTTTAGATTTGTCCTGTTGTGTGGGGATTGAGGGATTCCATTTTGAGTAATGTTTAAGGAAATGCGGTTTGCCTAATTATAGTATTAAATTTTTTGCTGATTTTTTAATTTAACATTATTTGACTGAAAAAGACAACATTTAGTGTCACCACAGGTTCTTTTTAATTAAAAAAAATTTATATTAAAATTTGTTTTTTTTAATTGACTCTATTGTGGTGACATTGCTTAACAAAATTATACAGGTTTCAGGTGCATGATTGTATGACACACCATCTGTACACTGTTCTGTGTGTTTACCACTCCAAGTCAAGTATCTGTCCATCACAATTTATCCTCCCATAGCCACCTCCACCTCTCCCATACTGCATTCCCCCCAGCAATCGCCACACTTGTCACCACCTTTTTTACTAATAAAAGTTTACAGTTATGGCTCTTATAGATTATGAGACATAAACGGACTGCAGTCACATAGGACAAGTGACTGCATGTCTGAAGTTCTGAATAGGTTTTAAATGACTTATTTCTCAAACAGTTATGAGGTAGATTATAATTTTTTTTTGTTTTCTACACTGACATTGCAAAATGAAACAATTAACTGGAACATTTTCTTTCAGGAACTGAGGAAAGGCATCTATGGATACTAATTAAGATGACAACAGACCAATTTAACTGAGATACTTTAATTTCTTATCTCAGTTTAAAAGTATAAACAGATAAGACTTTTGGATTTTTTTTTTTCTGTTGGAACCATGTGTTTACTGTGTATTGCTGCTTTACTGAACGATCATAAACATATTGACTTAAAACAATACAGATTTATGATCTTACAGTTTTAGAGGTCAGAAGTCTAAAATGGGTCTACAGGGCTGTGTTCCTTCTGGAGGCTCTATGGAGAATCTGTTTTCTTGCTTTCTCCAGTTTCCAGAGCCTGACTATATTCTTTCACTTGCATCCTCTTCCTCCATCTTCAAACCCAGCAGCACAGCATCATCTTTTGTCTCTGATCTCTGCTTTTTTTGTCCCCATCTCTCTTTCTCTTCTGCTTCTCTATCTCTTATAAGGACCCTTGTGATTATACCAGGCCCACCCGGATAAACTGGGCTAATCTTCCCATCTCAAGATCCTTAATCAAATTTGCCATGTCCATTTTACCATATAAAGCAACACATCACAGGTTCTGGGGATTAGGACATCTTAGACATTGTTGGTGGATCGTTATTCAGCCTACCAAGGCCCATATCTGAATTCTGAACTCATTGTGGGAAAAGAGAAAAATAAAAACTGTGAAAGCTTCTAAGAATCAAGGTCACAAAAGGCAATCAAAGATTGAAAAATGGGCATGATGAGAACTGACAGATGGATAATAGCAATAAATAACATGTCATAACGCAGCAGCACATTTTTCAGATATGTAACAAGGATGACCACCCAAAGGCATTTTTGTAGCTTACCAGCAGCAATACAAAGGGAATAGTAAATAGGTAATAGAGTGAGAGATGGATGGGGTCAAGAAAAGCCTGTCAGAAAGGTGATGGTTTAGAGAATGTATTGCCATTACTGCAAGACTAACAGAACAGCATTTTTCTATTCTCGATTTTCACTGGTGGCCAGATATTTGACCTCAATGAGACAAAAAGAACTCAGGTATCATTGTAAGATATACAGTATTGGGATTCATTCACTTTTTTTTTTTTTTTTACACAAATGTTTCTTTATCTTCTGAAATAGAAATTTAGAAAGTTAAATAATTAAATGAGTTAAAAACTTGCATTTTAATTTGGAGCCTGATTTAAATCTATAAAGCCTACTTAAACACACACTAATTTATTGTCCAAGAGATATATACATATTACAAAATCATAAGATTTCTTTTGTTAATAAAACAGAAAAATGAATTTTTGCTCTTATTTTCACCGGCTTCTACCCTCTTCCCACCCTGTATAAAACGGTATGTCTCTGTTCCCACTGCTGGCCTCAGTTCAAACATTTATTTCTCATATCCTGGAATAGTCTGTTGGCCTAATCAATCTCTAGATTTCTTTCTTCCCTCTGAATCTACATTATGTCACACTGTTATATTAACTGATTATGCCATTCCTTGCTTAAAAACATTTAACTTACTGCTGGAGAATAAATTTCGCACCCTTTGGCCTGACATTCAAACCCCTCGGAAATTCAGTGACCTGGTATGAACAAGAGATGTGTAATGGAACAGTGTGAGGAGTTGGCGGACCTTGGCTCAGGCCCAGCTCTAACACAAACTTGGGCAAGACAATTAACTTCTCTGAGCCATAGCTACTTTATCTTTAACTTGCAGAGTATTGGAATGCCTGGATTAAATGTTGCTATGAGAATCATATTTTTAAAACAATGAATATGAAAGTACTTTAAGCAGAAAGCAAAATGTTTTATATTTGTTTATTATTCTTTTCATATTTTTCTCCACTGAATAGCCCTATGCACCGTGCACTCTGAAGTGTTTAATAGTCTTTACAAACAGCACACAGTCCTCTGCTTTGTGTGTTAGTTTCTTATTGCTCCTGTAACAAATAATCGTAAATGAGTGCCTAAAGACAACACAACCTTACTATTCTAGAGGTCATAAATCTGAAATGGGTCTCAGTAAGCTATAATCAAGGTGTTGCAGAGCTGTATACCTTTTGGAGGTTCTGGGGGAGTCTGTTTCCTTGCCTTTTCCATCTAAAGAGTGCATCAGTCTGATGTCCACTCTGTCCTCACATCTCCTTCTCTCACATCCCTGTCACCCTCTTATAAGAATACTGTGACACTTAGGAGGAACTTGAACAATTCAGGATAATGCACCATCTCAGAACTCAACCTAACCTCCTCTACAAAATCTCTTTTGCCATGTTAAGGTAATGTAGTTATAGATTCTGGGGATTAACATGTGGACACCTTTGAGGGACTATATTTTACCTACCACACTTTGCTTTGTCTCTCTTTCTTGGGTTGCTACTGACTCTGACTAACATATGCATTTTAAGTATCCTTTCTGCCATAAAATTTTTCCCAAATACTCCCAAACAGAAACAATTCCTTCCTTAGTAAACTCCCTATGATAGGAGAAACATTTTTACTGTGTTCACAGCTTTCCTCCATCAATCTTCAACTGAATATTTTGAGTTTTGCCTTATTAGCTACTCCTCATTTCTCAACCCTATAAAGAGAGAAGGGGTAAGAGCTAGGGGGGTGCATTCACAAGAGAAGACAGTGGAGTCAAATGATAAGCTGGACTTTCCAGGGTTCTGTTTGCACTTAGGCCTGTAGTGATGTGTCACAGTGCTCTTGAGTGAGGACTGGTGCTGAGGGGGAGGGGGAGCTGAGTGAGGGGCAATGTGATAGAGACCAAATGCTGGAATGGAAGACTTGATTCTTCTAGACTAGGAGAACCAGAGCCTCCAAATGTTTATCATGTGCTGTAATAGAAGAAAGAAGGCATTTTAATGAGTTGGCTGTAAACAGCTACTTGAACCCTCTTGAATGTTTTTGAGAAAAGAAACCAGCAAGAAAGAATGTGACTAGCAGTCTTACTTCTGTTTCTCTGGGAAACTCTGCCTAGAGATTTGGAAGCTTGGCTTCCATTATGAACTCAGTTCATGAGGGCAATGGAACTTGTAGTATAAAACTTCAGTCAACTGATTCAGAAGTCTTAAGCTTAGAAAAATAATAAATATGGTCTATTGCATCTTATTGAACTGGAAGGGTGGAAGCATGTTTCTTTTAGACATAAAAATGTATGGTATACATTATATTTTGTTTATAAGTTTACAAACTTTTTTTTCTAGCTAAATGCCTATTTTTTTAAGCATTAGAATTTCATGTTAATATAATGGTTTAACAGTAGGAAGATGTTAGCAGACTTTTTAAAAAGATATATTTCTTCAAAAAAGATTTTAATCATACTTCACAGTTTTTATAAATGCAAAAAATTTTAATTAAAACTGGATATCTTTATCTGATGATAATTATATAGATAATTATAAAAATAATTTTGTAGACAATACGTCTGACATTAAGGCCTTTAAGAAATGATTGTGGACAAGGACAGTTGTTATAGTGCTTAAAAGTAAAACAAAAATCTCAAATAATAAAATAAAAGAGATTATAACTTGATCAGAATTCATTAACAATGGAGGTTAATTCTATGGTACTGTACTTTTATCTTTCAAACATGCTTACAATTAAGAAAAAGTATCTCCCAACGTTTCTATGGTGCTAGAGCATTTCAGTAGAACAGTCAGCCCACACAGAGCTAAGAAACTATAAAATATTTAATTCAGTACAAGTATGCATATGACAAATTTACCATTTCTTACAGGTTGCAGTAACTTTGCCCTAACAAGTGATTCAGTTAAAATGAATACTGCCAAATATTGCAGAACAGGGCACACCTTCCCACTTTCTTAAAAGGCGTTTTTTTTTATCTTAAGATATATATATATATATATATATATATATATATATAATGGGAGGTAAAGAACAGTGAAGGCTGGACAACACCCATGATTAATGCAGCCATGGCATGCCACAGGTATGGGACAGAAGGGGAACTTGGAGGGGCACAACTGAGATAAGGTCGGTTTCCTTAGAACTCATCTGTTCAGTAATCAGAGAAGTGTTGAATTTTGAGATAAAATAAAGAGGCTCTTTCTTCTAACGGATTTCAGAGGAAGAACACATCCAAAGATGAAGAAGGGAGCCCGGATCCATTTTGACAAATCCTAGCAGTGGCTCATTGGGGTGCCAGAAATAACACCACTCAGACGGGAATCACAGTGCCCATTGAACAAATGAAAAATGTTATTTCTATTCCCAATTAGAGGAATGGCTTCATATATGTTTTTTGTAAATCAAGCTGTACTTATGTTAGGATAGGAATATTCATCATTGTGAATGAGAAAATTTTTTTACTATGTTCATTTCCCCCAAAATTCATTTTTTAAAGATTTTTATTGCAATAAGAGGCTGACATTTAACTCTAACCCTAACAAGTACCTTTAGGGTGACTCATTTTGGCATTAGTCATGCCATTAGCTATCATTGCTGGGAAATGCTATAGTGAAGAAAGTCTAGTGTTCTATTCCAGTGAACTATATTAAAACAAGTGCCCTATATGCAAAGTATCTTGGAGGTCAAGGAGGATAAGCCAAATTTTTCTCACCTTCTCATCAGTGATTGATTTTCCACTCTTTCTAAAATGATTGCTTTTTCAATTTTTTTATATTTTATGGTCAGTGTCTATGGTGTTGCCATTTACTAGTGAAAAAAATATGGGTACATATATATATGCCTTAAATGAGGAAGCATACATTTCAAATGATAAAATAAAATCTCATTTTTTTATGATTAAAAATAGAAGAATGACTGCAAGGAATGAATAGGCAATTGCTATAGTGAGGGAAAGCAGAGTTTGCCATCCCCAAACATGCCTTTATTTTTCCAAGCCCTACTCTAACCTCTAACACTATTTCAGATATTAATTTTATACTTAACTTCAAAAGTAACCTTAACACTAACCCTAAACCTAATATGATAACCCTAACACTGACCTGTTATTCTATTTTTAGCCCTAATGCTAGCACTAACCCTAACCTTAACCCTAAAAATAATCCTTACCTTAACATTCGAACCCTAATCATAATCCTAACCCTGATCCTTATTCTAACCCTATTCCTAACAAACTCAATATTAAACTTCAATCACAACCAGAACCTGATCCTAACCCTAACCCTAATTTTAGTCTCAACCCTAACCCTAACCATAACCCTAAACTTAACACTAATTCTTACCCTAATCCTAATTTATAATTATAACTTTAACTCTAATCCTAAATCTAATCTAAATCTAACAAAAACCTAACCCAACATTAACTTTCTAACCTTAACCTTAATTCTAACTCTAACCCTAAAGCTAGTTTTATCCAAAACCCTGACCTAACCATTAACCTAGAACCTAACCATAACCCCAACTCCAGTCCTGACCCTAAGCTAACTCTAATCCTAACCCTAACTCAAACCCTAATTTAACCTTTAAAACTAATCCTAAAAATAATCCTGTATCTAACCTCAACCCTATTTCTAACCCTCACTTGAACACTAAATTTATTCCTACCTTTAACCCTAACCCTGACCCTAATCCAAATACTAAACTGACCTTTAATCCTAACCCCATAACTAATCCTAACCCTAATCCTAACTTTAACCATAACTGTAACCAAAACCCTAATCCTAACCCTAACCTAAAACATGCATTTTTAAAGATATTTTAAGATGCCTATTTTTAGGAAATGAAAGATTTAGGAAAAACCTTTGATCTTTCCCTTAACTGCCTAAAAGAATTTCGATACAGTACCTGTTTCAAGGAAGGAGATATCATCATAGATAACTATAGTTTAATGGGTAATTGGGCAAGACAGGGAGGAACCTAGCAAGGCCTATTTAATCAAAGTCCTCTTTGTGTCCCATTGTTAAAGATGGCCCAGCAAACATTTATGTACCAAACATTTGCTTTTCCAGCTCCATGTAAAATTGCCATGTTACAAATCACAACCACCCCACCCCTTTCTCCTTAGCTCAAGATGGCATGTAAGCTTTAATACCCAATCCGTACTCAGCTCTCATGGTCTTATGAAAACCCCATATGTACATATGTAATAAATTTGGTCTAGCCAGGAGAAATTAGAGAGGTAGGAGGAAAATTATTTTCCCCTCTCTGCAATAGTTTAGTATTAAGTAATAATTATAAACAAAACATTTACTAGGGTTTTAAAATTTTTATCTTCATAAGAATTCAAGAAGGAGGTTCTATTATTGCTATTTCTGTTTTTCAGAAAAATTTCCTTAAGATGAAATTATCTAGTCAGGGAAACAAAATGCAAATATACGTCATTTGATTTTAGAACCCAAGCTTTCACAGTAAGTCCAGACTGATAAGGAAAGGAAAGAAGGAAGGAAGGAAGGGGAGGGAGGAAGGATGGAAGGAAGGGAGGAAGGAAAAGAATAACGACCTACTACTTTTACTTGTCAAGTGGCAGTTTTTTATTTTATTGTGATGTTTTTTAAAGGTGAATTCTCAATATTCATGAAGGCTGGAGGAAACCTGAACTCACACTATTTGGTGGGACTATAGATACAGAATACCTAACCCCCTTGCCAAAGCAGTTGTCTCAAGAATGGGCACATGACAAATTGATCTGGAGTGAAGTTTGGGATTTTTGTTAGAGGGTTGGGAAGATGTGCTTTTTCTCTGAACCTAAAGGGAAAAAAAAAACATTCTCAGGAGTTGTTGCCAGTCATTTAGTATCTGTGAGAGAATAAGGCTCTTATCACAAAGGGCAGAGCAGGAGACAAAAGGAAGCAGGGTCCTATGGTGGCATCCTTGAGCTACTGGAGCAAGCCAGTTTTATGACCTGAATTACCTCTGAACTCCACTATGAGATCCATTATAAAGCCTTCATTATTTGAGCCATTTAAATAATATAATGTCATTTTTAATAGCACCTGAAGACAGCATAATTAGTACACATATCAAAAGCCTTAACATTTTGAATTTGTTTTGACCAAGCAATTCCAACAAAGGATTTATAATAATGATATAATCAGAGAATGAGGCACTTTGTTTTAAATAACTCAATATTAAAAAACAAATCTAAAATACTTTGTTTTAAATTTTTTAAATGGAGAAAATCAAAATTAAATTATGGTACATTCATAAAATAAAATAGAATGGTCATAAAATATTTTAATTTCAAAGGCAGTTTTCTATCATGAAAATATTTACAATATAATTAAGTGAAAAAAGCATACATATACATATATATGCATACATGTATATATAAACAATATTAAGGTGTTAAACAATATATATGAAAATATGTTAAACATATAAGAAATTAATTTAATATACTTAATCATATATTATACTAAACACATATAAAGACATGTATAACACATTAAACTGGTAGAAAATTCTCAAAAATATTTCTGATTGCTAAAATATTACAGGCAATTAAAATAGTTTATTTGTAAGTTTCAATTTTAAAGTATATTTTTATCAAAATCCAATAAAAGCTATTTGAAAATGGCTGGAATTCATCTCAACTTGGAGTATATGATGTTTGAGCCCTGAGCAAGAATTTGTAATAATTCTCTGCATGCCTCTATGCTTTAATGCCTAACACCACTTTCAGTAAAGCCCTCAGAACCTGCTGTTTTCAGAAGCAGAGTTCTCACTGCATCAAGATTCAAAGTCAGAGCTGATCCTCTAAGTTTCCCCTGACTCCTCCAATCATCTTTCATAGGTGATGTAATTATTTCCTTTCAGAGGGGGTTTAGTTCTACAATTCTTCTTGTTTATTTTTCTCCTACATTCTGTCACCTCAGTCATATCTTTGGGTTGTGATTACTTTTGATTTTCTCTCCCATCTTTAATATTTCTGACTTCACAAACTTTCTATTGTTACTAGCACTGTTGGCTCTCATTTCTTGAGTCCAGCTAAGAAAGAATCAGAGCCAAGAACTCTAGTGCAAGAGAAAGTTTGTTTAGCAAGGGAAATAAAAGTACACTTGGAAGGAAGCATACACCAAGCTGCTCAGAGGCTGCCTTGACTCTTTAGAAAGAAAGCCACAGGGGCAGAAGAAGTGAGCCAGCTGGGCTGCATGGACTCAAGAAACAAGTTACACAGGCAAAAGAAGGGCCTTTGGAGACAGGTTCTGGGAGTTACCCTGGGACAAGCTGCTGCTGCCTGCTGCTCCCTTGGTTGCAAGTTTTGTGGGGACCCTACCTCTTAGGAGGAAGAAGGCAAATATACACACCTGAATAAAGAAGGTACAGGTGTGCCCTAAAGAGAGCGAGCATGGGCTGGGTCCTTTGTCTTAAGGGTTTTTATATGTTTTCTAAAGGCAGGAAGTTTAGGGGAGGATCTCAATAGAATATTCATCAGCTTTCTAGGTGTGTCTTTTAATATGCTGATACATCAAAATGAGCATGCAAGGTTAGGGTTGTGGTCTCTACTGATTGGTTGGTGCTAAGGGGGTCACTGGTCATTGGTCATTACATCTAGTCCTGATGGCATTGATTTGTATGGTTTTGCTGCTTTTCTGGGCCTGGAGCTGAAACACAACTGAGACCTAGATGTTAGCTTGACCAAAACTCTGTTTCTGGCCAACAGACCCAAGGCTTTGTTCCTAGGATTATTTGATGTTGATCAGAACTACATTGTCCTGAGGGCTTAATGCTGAAGGGACTGGTACTGTAAGGGGAAAGGAGGCAGGTAAGTCAGTGTGCTGGATGAGACCAGTTTGAGTTAACTGTCTGTCTCAGTTTAGCCATTTCACTTGCCAAGGAATTTTCCTAGCTTCTTACTATTTTGCCTCACTATGACCACCTTCAAGTCTTTTCCCCTATTCTATCTAACTTTTTACATTTTTTAACTTTTTAATTCATTTCTGTTTATTAAGCCATGCTCCCATGTAAGGATTCATTAAGCCATCCATCCCTCCCTTAGTAGTCTCCATATGGGTCAAACACAGATAGGCACGGCAGCATCCATAGAGAGAAAAATATATAGAGCCTTACTCATCCTTTTCCTATCCATTATTGACTGGAGGCATCTGAAATAATGGTTGGTATTGAGGAGTAGGAAAAAGAGAGCTCAGTAATTAGGTGAAGATTGCAATAGAAAGGGGAAAGAAGCACAAAAAACACGTTTCTGGTCACATTTTGCATAGATTTGCCTTTACCCTTTTCCTCTTCCTAGATCTGTGACGGGATGGGCTCTCTAAGGCTATCTGTCCTTCAGTCCTTCCCAGCCTCTCCCTGGATACCCAATTGCATTTTTCATTCTCCCTGAATATTAAGACAGGAGGAAAAAGAAGCTTATTTAGGCTGTGCATATGTTCCTATGTATACACTAGAACGTCTGCTCCATGAAGCAAGGATATTTATTTATTTATTTAATTCACTTCTGTATCCTATACAGATATTAATTGGTTGTTGAATAAATGAATGCCCTGAATTTTACTCTTAAATCAGAACTCAGAAAAGTAAATATTTCCCTAATACCTTGTTCTCACCTTTCTCCTTTTCTTCATTTGCTATAGTATTTTTGGCTTGTGGTGACTGAAGAATAGCAAGTCTACAGCAACAGAGCTAGGCTCAACCATGTGCAGATAGCATATGTGTATAGAATTCTTTCACGTCATGCACGGTCTTATATTTTTCAACCTTGCAGCTACCTTTTAGATGATTCGTATTTAGCTATTATGGCCTGTGCTTATGTAATGATCCATAAATAGATGAAACCAGTAAATTTAGTTATATTTTAATTGATTTTTTATTATTAAATTCAATTGAAATCGTTAGTCTATAGCCCAGTGTACACACATTTTCACATAGGCTGGACCAACTTTTGCTCTTTCAATCAGTTCCATGAAAGTTGAGATTACATAGTGCAGTTAGAGCTACATATAGTGCAATCTTTTTTGCCATTAGCCATCACTTGCATGGAGTATAAATATGAGTATTTTTAACTGTTCTCAAAAGGGGGTTCCACAGGGAGTTGTAAGGCACTCTTGGGAGATTTTATATTTCTTTGTTTATCCTAAGCTCTTCCCCAGAGGGGGAGAGACTCATTATAAAGTTAGCATATTGGGTCTCAGGTGGGTGAATGTTGTACAGCTGAAGAGTGGCTCTATGCTCGTGTTCCTCTAAGGATAAGACAAATGTTATTTAAAGATTTTATTCTTAAGAGTTCTGCTTTTTTGTAGGCTTCCTCTAAACCTTCAGTTGGGAACTCTTAGAATTCTTCAGCAACACATTCTTAAAATCACATTTCCCTTTAAATCTTTTTACACAGTAGATTTGTCTTATGACTTTTAAGAAACTAAACATGAATTTTTACATTACTGGAATAGTTTATAAACATGAAGAAAACTGACAAAATATAGAAAATCATGAAAAAGAAATGAAACTATAATCCCTCTATCCAGAGATAACAAGTATTTATATTTTGATACATTTAAATCCTTTTCAATGAATACAAACATATATTATTTTACAAAAAATAAGATAATCTCAAGACTTCCCATTTTAAAAGAAGAAAAACACAACATTCAAAGTTAAAAAAACAACAACAACATGAATTATTCTGTTGGTTTTAATAATTTGACAATATATTTTAAGTAGTTTTATATGTCAGTAACTATTCTTCTACACTATTATATTTGAAGGCTGTATAATATACCATTATATTTATGTATCATAATTTATTTAATTACTTTTCCATTGTTGGATCTTAATTTTTGGCTATGCTAAACCAACATAGTAGATATGTTTTTGTATTTATCCATGATATTCTTCAAGATAAATTTTAAGATCTGGTATTTGTGAAAAATTATGATCAATACATATTTAAGGTTTTGATATTTACAGTCCAATTTTCAAGAAGTATTTAAATAATGTATTGTTCCACCCTCTGTGTCTAACTAAGCTTGTTTCTCTGTACAACCTCAATGCAGCTAATCTGTGTTTCTTTTGTATCAGCTACATGACATAAAGAGAATTTATCTCACCTTGAACACCAAGAATGGGCTCTCAATGCCTTAAGTCAATTATCAAACTAGCTCCATTGTCACAGTGATTATTTCAGTCATCAGCATTTAACACAGCCCTAATTCAATTGGAAGTTTTTATTTCTTGGGCCATGATGATTGGTTGATGATTGGACACACTACATAAATTTAATCAATCAGAATAAATTTGAGGATTGAGCTGGTTAATAGAAGAGATGCTCTCTTTTTTTCTGAATGGTGTTGTGCAAGGTCAGTTCCTGAAATTACTGAAGCCATTTTGCTTCCATGAGGGTAGCGGCTTTAGCACAATGTTGTGTTGTCGGCAGCCGTCCGTCTCGAGAGACGATGGTGTAGCTTCTTAAGAGTCTATCTGCACCGCCGAGAATGGTTGTGCAGTCCGACTCGGGAGTGACACGGTATCTGTCTCCTCCCATGTTGAATCGACATCTTGCGATGACGCTGGAGTGTGCTCTCCAGCGAAGCTGAAGCTACAGAGCCTGGGCAGGGTGATATGGAGGGTCTGCTGTTGCCCATGCAGCAGACCCCCCCCTCTCTTCGCAGCTGAAGGGTCCAAGGGAAAGACGGAGTCGATACAGCTTGGGTTCAGGTGCGCCGCAGGAGTTGCCGGTGTTGACTACAACGTCAAACCGCCTTAGGGACTCCGGCTCCGGATTGTCTGTCGGGGTTTACTCCCTTAGCCTTTCCCCTGAAGAGGTATGCCGCAAGGCAGCGGAGGTTTTTTGGAGTCAGAGTTTTCCTTCTCTGATGTGCCCTGACTGGAAGATCGAACCAGCGACACTTAGCTCGCAGGCCGACGCTCAATCCACTGAGCTAAACCAGCCAGGGCAACAATGTTGTGTACTGTCTTTTAAATGAAATATCTTTGCTCATATACAGGTAAAAAAGAGGTAGTTTACTGATGTTTTAGTTTATATTTATTTGATTATAGACAAAGCTGAGAATTTTTTATATGTTTATTGGTTATTTTTGTTCCTTTTTATGAATATCCTCATATTTTATGCTCATTTAAAATTTATGTTTTCATGTGTTTCTTCTTGCTTGTTTTCAAATGTTGAATGTTCTTTTAAAAGATATCCAGAAGTCTTAAGTTTTTACATATTGAAATCTGAACTATCTTATGACCCAGCAGTTACAATTCTGGGTATTTATCCAAAAAAATCCAAAACATTAATTTGAAAAGCTATATGCACCTATATGTTCATTGCAGCATGATTTATAATAGCCAGGATATGGAAGCAACTTAAGTGTTCGTCAACAGATGACTAGATAAAGAAGATGTGTATATACAGTGGAATATTATTTGCCATAAAAAAGAATAAAATCTTACCATTTATGACAACATGGATGGACCTAGAGGGTATTATGCTAAGTAAAATATGTCAGACAGAGAAAAAAGAATACTATATGATTTCACTTATTTGTAGACTATAAAAAACAAAATAAATGAAAAAACACAGCAGAAACACACTCAGGCACAGAGAACAAACTGCTGTTTGTCAAATGGGAGAGGTCCTGGGGGACTGGGTGAAAAGACTGAAGAGACTAAGTTGTACAAATTGGTAGTTACAAAACAGTCACAGAGATGTAAAGTACAACATAGGAAATATAGTCAATAATATTGTAATAACTATGTATGATGCCAGGTCAGTACTAAACTTACCTTGGGGATCACTTTGAAAGTTATATAAATTTCTAACAGTACAAATGTAACTATTATAATATTATAATATTATAATAATGAATATAAACTGTAATTGAAAAAAAATGTCACTTGATCTTTCAGATTCTGTTTTTACTCATATTTTTAAAGAATTCTTCTCCATTCTAAAATCAGGGAACTGCTTTTTTACATTCTCCTTTAGTTCTATATTTTTGTGCTTGTCTTCACACTTAAATCTTTCATTAATTTGAAAAATATTTTGCTGTAGGATGTATAGTAGGGCTAAACTTTGTTTTCTTCCAAATAATGACAACAACTAAGTATTTAAGGAAAGTAATCTTCAAATATAAAAAGAAGCAGTAAATCATTTATTATTTTGTTTTCTTAAACTTATTTCATGGAAGGTAGGGAAAGTTTTCCCCGTTGATTTGTTATTCAGGTGTTATGATTAAAAATCTATTTTTTTACAAGTAACTTTTAATCTAAAATGTCATTTTGGGCCCATCTAAGCATGTTGGTGCTATGACTAAAATTAAATGTTCCTATGACTGCAGATGAATTTTTTTTTTCTTTAAAAGGAACTTGCTATTATCTTTCAAATCCTCAAACAAAAGGCCCAGGAACTGCCTCACTGTATCCTATAAATACATTTCCCCAACACTTTGTAGTGTATTTTCAAACAGGAAGTGGAGAACTAGGAACTGAAAAGAAAAATAGTCACCCTAAATTCTCTTCAGAGATTAATACCAGCAAAAAGGAGCATGACAGTTCTTCACTTTTCTTTGAATTACAGTCTTTTATGTTCGACCACACAGAGAAGGTAAGAAAAATTTCAAGCCTTATGGGGACTTTTCAGATGAAAAGTTTTTAGAGGACTCTTGTGTAGAGCAGCTTAATGAGGTGAAAAATATTTAGGCCATCTCCAAAGACCTGCAGTAAAAACAAGAACATGGTAATAACTTAGAAGTTGGGAGCCTTTTAGATTTCTATAAGGGACCCCAGGGCTGATATTGTCCCATTACTGTGGAATTGTCTTAGTCTAAGTGGACCAAATGGGATACTGCTTCTGCTTTGGATCTGCAGGCCTGTGTGGTGAGTGGACTCCACTGTGTATTCTTCAGAGTATAAGGATCTTTATGGAAATGATAATTTATTTAAAATTTGACAGAGTAACTAGGAATTTTCAATACATGTGTCAGGATACTTGAAAGCTTTTCATACAAAAGGATAATGTGGGTCTATAATATGTATATGACATTACAGAAAAGAACTAGGAGCAATGAGTAGTGGCAACTCCAATTGATTTATCCTCTTAACTATCATTTATGTTCATCCCATCTATTCATTTATATGACTTTTTGCCTCAGTTTAGTCCAGGGGTCAACATACCTTTTCTGAAAAGGAGTAGACACTAAATATTTTAGGTTTGTAAGCCATAGGTCTCTGTTGCAATTACTTAACTCTGCTGTTATAGTGTGAATATGTGAATAGACAATATGTAAACAAATTTTCGTGGCTGAATTCCAATAGAACTTTATTTACAAAAAGAGGTGGTGGGCTGGATTAGGCCTGTGGGCTATGGTTTGCTGATTCCTCATTTAGACCTTTAACATCTCTCATCTGAGTTGTAATGATTTCTCTTTCTTGTGATCAATTTACTTAACCCTTTGAGTGACAATGTCGCTGTTGGAGCGATGCTGACAAGTTTTCCCAGAAGTGCCAGCGTTGCTCTCAGAGACTCTTTTTTCGATGGCTATAAATGTAAATAACAATGGAATAATTCGTATTTTACATTTTGTTCTTTTTTTTTTGTACCTCAGGTTATATAGTGATATAATTTTTTCTCATGTTGATCCAAATTTTGAATTATGCTTGGCACTCAAAGGTTTAATTTTAGTTCTATAAAAATTTATTATTTTATGCACTCACAATAAAAGGATAAATAAGGCAAGATTCCTGTTCTTGAAGAACTGACAGTCCAGAAGAAACAGATACAAGAACCTTTAACATTAATGTAATGAGCTAGGGTTGCTCTCTTCATTGCCACCGGAATGGACTTTCTACAAGAGATGATCATTTTCCTTTTCTGCTGAAATATATTTAGTGGTATCTTAAAAACATCATCCATCACAAGTCCTTGATGAGGCATGTAGGTCTCTTATTTTCTGGTTATCTGAACTATAACCATCTTCCTAGACTCATCTGTTTTACTTCCCACTTCCACACCTTAAGTTCTAGCTATAATAAATCTTAGTACTAGCTATGGCAACAATATATACCACTGTGTTCTTTTACTCTGTGTGCCATCTGCATATGCTGTTCTTGAATGGCCTCCTTTCATTCCCCCATACTCAACCAGAGGAACTTTCCTATCCAAGCTGTTCTAGGATTGTAATGGGCTGTCTTGTTGGGTGAAGAAAGGGTTATGATGGTGAGTTCTTTCTCGCTGGAAGTATCTAAGCAGTGATTGGCTAAACACTTGGCAGATGTATCAGATGCTATTGGAACCCTGCCCAGATTCCCTTGAGCAGGCCTTGTATTGATCTGGCTACTGTAGGTGTGTTGGCTGTTAACATCACATACCTGCATTCTTTTTCTGAGTATTTCCTCTAACCTGATGAAAACTGCCCGCCTGGAGATGCCAGGGGAGTTATGCCCTTTCTCTCTTTCTTCTTCTGTCAGCCCTCAGTTGGTGGCCAATGACTGTCTGATGTGGTGCAACAGCCCAATACCCTTGGCTCTGGGTGGGACCAACTCTGTGGTATAATTCCTGCACCAGCGCTCCTCATGGATCAAGCTGAGACTACAATTCTGAAACCACAGCTATTGGGGGAGTTAAGCATTTCCTCAATAAATTATTTGCAGAGGAATCCTTAGAAAGGCAGAGAGATTAATGACTTTTAAGGTCACTTATTAACCTACATGATCTATGTATGAAAGTAAATCTTCATACTCCAGTCCTATCTCTGTCAATTCTCCATCACTCCAATCCTATTTCTATCACTTATTATATCACTTTAAGCAGCTTTAGTTGTTGTCTAATTCTCAATTCCTATTAAATAAATTTTGGGATAATAGTATCTACTGTGAGGATTAAAAGAGATAATCAATATAAATTTAGTATCTGGCACAAAAATTAGATATTTTTATTATTATTTTTTATCAAAAGAAAAATACAAAGGTAGTAGTTTATGTATTTTAAGACCATAAGAAAGTTATCTCAGTAAGTAATGGAAATCATGAAAAATTCATATGCTTGATGAACATATTTGATTTCTCCATAATGAGGATTTTTTTTTGATGTATTTAGCCCAGTATAAAATAGGTTTCAATTAGACATTTGTTGATGACTATAAAGACATACTGTATTGGACTAAAAAGATTTGAACTTTAGGTGGTTAGTAAGTCCTAAACAAAAGATTAAATTAAAGATCATTGAATGTAAGAAATTAGAAAGGTATTCTTGGTCTATGTAAAGAATAGTCCATTCCAATATGCATATTCTAGTTATACTACACATATGTGACCTATAAGTCATAGACTTTGCTATAGTGTATATCACATTTCCCTTGAATGCTCAAATAAATCTAATGCTCAAACACACTTGAAATCAGAAGTTCTGCCATTTTACCAGATTCACAACTCCAATAATTTTCTGGAATCCTTGAGCAACTTACTCATGTATTGCATGAAGCTGTTCTAGATATTGTTTACTATTCCATCCAGCTATCTGACTATGGACCTTTGCTTCAATCTTCTACATGTTACTTAGTGGGATCTTGAGAATGTTTTTAAAAATGTGACTGTTGTCTCTTAACTGCTATGTCCAACACAGGCTTATTGCCTCTTTAGGAATTACAGAAAAAAAATGAATAATTATGGCAGATTATATTTTCCTAAAATGACAGACTAGTCCCCCATGTGGCCATGCTATTCCATATACTTATTTTTACGAAGTGATTGATTTTGTTTTCTATTGTTGTGTAATGGTTTATCAGAAATTTAGTGACTTAATAAAATTCATGTATTACCCTAGTTTCTGTTGATCAAAAAAGTATAGTGTAGCTTAGATAGATTTCTGCTTGAAGGTTTTACCAGGCTACATAGGGTTGCATTCTTATCTGGAGATTTGGCTGGAAAGGATTCCAGGCTTGTGCAATGTGTTTTAACAATACCTTACAACTGTAGCACTGAGGCCTTCAGCTCCCACACAGGATACTTGCAATTACTTGTCATATGGACCTATCTATAGGCAGTTTACAGCATGGCAACTTGGTTCCCCAAATTCAACAGGATAATTTCCCTTTCCTGTTGGCTGACATGGCTTACGTAGCAAACATAATCCTGGGAGTGACTTCTCATCACCTTTGCCATATAACATAGTGTATTAGTCTGCTCAAGATGCTGTAACAAAATATCATAGGCTGGGTAACTTAGACAACAGAAATTTATTTTCTCACAATTCTTGAGGCTAGAAGTCCAAGGTTAGGGTGACAGCATGGTTGTGTGGTAAGCACTGTCTTCCTGGTTAGCAGATAGCCATTTTCTTGCTGTGTCCTCACATGGCAGAGACAGAGAATAAACTCCTTGGTGTCTTTTATAATAAGGCTACTAATTCCATCATGAGGGCCCCACTCTGATACCTAATTACTTCCCAGATGTCCATCTGCAGATACAATCACATTGTGGTTTAGGGCTTCAGGATATGAATTTTGTGGAGACACACACATCCTGTTCATAATATATTTAAGCAGTAGTTTCTGTGTACTGATGTAATACCACCTTTGCCTTAAACAATGATTTTTAACCTTTTCATCTCATAGAACACAAACTAATCACTAAAATTCTGTGGCACACAAAAATATATATTTTTTCTCAATCTGACAAAAACGGTATAATTTTGATTTATTCTCAGCAGACAGCTATTGTTGTGTTGGCTGTTGTCATTTTTTTTTTTATTTGATGATTTAAGGGACAATAGGTCAGTGCCCTTGAGTCAATAGTTAAATATTGCATGTTTTAAGAATTCTTGCAGCACAGAGTTGAAAATTGTGGCCTTATAATTTAATCATGGTTCTCACTCAAGGGAAGGGAATTATACATACATGTCTCATTGGAGTTATCTTAGAATGTGTCCAATATAATGTTGACGCAGTCTTTCTTGATGAGGTTAGGTCCATTATATTTCTTCCCCTTGATCATGAGTTCTTTTTTTGTGACTTGGTTCTGTCACATTAGAATGGGGTTCTGCTGTTTAAGACTTCTAAAATTAAGTCATAGAGAACTACATGGCCTTTCTCTCTGTCTCTGCTTATCTCTCAAAATATGTGCCTTTGTAGTCATGAAATGTGATGTGTAAGTATGCCAGCCATTAGATGATTTCAGTTCCCTGTTTTTGAGTCTTCCACTGATATCCAAGACTTTAGCATAGATAAATCATCTCTATTGTGCCCTATTTGAATTCCTGACCTATGAAACCATGAAAAAGATAAATGGTTGTTTCTTGCCGCTAAGTTTTGGGGTAGTATGTAGTCATAACTGTAATAAAAATAAGGAAAAATAATTTAAAACTAGACACTCTACTATATATAATGGTTCCCAAGCTCATATACCAAGATTCTCCATAAGAAGACTTCTACCAGCCATTTGTTCTCTTTGTTTCTGGCTTTCTACCATGTTGTAGAGGTGATCTTCCTTTTTCACTTAGAATGACTTGAAGAGATCCTGCCACTTCCTACTTGAAGTTCAGGCCCAATTTCTTAGCCTCTCAGAAAGGAAAAACATTATTGTAAGGAAGATATGCATTCTGTATATGATACCACCAGCAGTGAGTATGTAGCCATTGACATTTCCTGATGAGCACATAAGCACCTCAATACCTCACACTTTTCCATGCCATTATGGGTTTTTTGCTTATTTTTTAAAAGACAAGTTACGTGTTAAATTGTCTTATCCTAAAAGAAAGATCCTGTCTTTTCCTGGAGATGACTTGAATCCTTAAATACTTAGGGAATGAGAAAAACTACTTACTGCTTTAAAAATATCATTTCTCCCCTCATGTCTCAAAAATGTGAAGGTCAAAGCTAAACTAAAGATCTGATTATTTCTATGATTTCTATGGTATTCAGGAGGATAGATTCAGAAGAGGTCAAGGAATCATCTCACTTTACGGCAAGTAGCCTTTCTTTCTTGGTATGATTGTCAGTGTCTGGTAACAGGGATAAGTGGACTATGTTCAGAAGAGACTTAGCTTTTCTATATTAAGAAAATAAATTCCTGACAGTTCTGAATGCAACACTACCCCAAAATTAAAAAGTTGTGATTTGCCTTGTAATAAAATAAGAATGACAAAATTAAGCAGACTATTCATATTCTTTAACTAAATTACTTCTGAAGGGCATTTGCCATTAGCAAAGCTTTAAACTTAAAATGTTTCTTGGAAATTTTTCTTTATTTTTCAGTAGTGATTGTCACCTTGTCATTTGTTTCTTAGACCACTTTTCTTAAGTAGTTTCTAACACCACAGAAAGTACTGCTTAAATTGTTTGTCCTTGTTTATATGACTTATAAACAGGAGCCTAGGGGCAGTTGGAAGGAAAGAAGAAAAAAACCCAGGTATTTTATATTCTGTTAAATCACTGGGTCATATGTTTTTGGCAACAGTAATGCCATCTGGTCAGTTAGAAATGGGTTCAATCCCCTGGCTGCTGTGGCTCAGTGGATTGAGCATCGACCTGCAAACCAAGTGTCACTGGCTCGATTCCCAGTCAGGGCACATGACTAGGTTGCACGTCAGGTCCCCAGTTGGGGGCATGTGAGAGGCAACCACACAGTGATGTTTCTCTCCCTCTCTTTCTCCTTTCCCCTCTCTCTAAATTAAATAAATGAGCAAATAAATAAATAAATAAATAAATAAATAAATAAATAAAATTGTTAAAAAAAATCAAATAGAAATGGGTTCAATAAATATTCTGGGTTATACCAGCTGCCTGTCCAGATTTGCCCAAGGAACTAATGCTCAGAGTTGCAGAACCTTCCCAGGACCCATTAATATACATTTGATGGAGGGAAGCCCATAAAAAAATTGCATGTTATGGAGTTGATATCCTCCCTATGGGTCACTGGCAGAGAGGACCTTTCCATACTTGCCAGCCTTCTTTTCTTTTGCAGAGTGTGAGCCATTATGATTAAGTACGTATGCAGCTGTTTCAGAGAGAACTCTGCATTCCCTTGTTACATAAACTACAATTCTCTTCTGAGGATTGCTGGTTCTATCATTTATCAAAAAAAAAAAGAGAGATTCTGACCAGTTCAAACATAGTGTCCTTGCAATGTGGGCGGTATTGTGACTTGCATCACAATAAAGAATGGCGTTTAGTATACCTGCGGCAGACATTTTCTAGCAAAATTCAGTAGTTCTAAATCTTAAACTTGATTTTATCCACCTGCCCATGAATTTTGCCTACAGAGCACTGTTACTGTTGGAGGGTGCTATTGGTCATGGTGACCAGGAGGATAGCATCGCTTCCATTTTCTAACGCACTATATTTTTTTACTGATTTGAAGATACTTGAGAGACAGGTTTAAGATTTTTGAAAATGCAGATGCTGTTTTAACAGATTAGCCAGAATTAATCAGTCTTCCATGGGAAATTTTTCTTAATATGAAAATTTTATCCATTTGATCAATTGGAAATAAATTTTTCCCTTTACAGGACAAAAGTCTGGTTTAAGCCCAGAAGGTCATTTCTTACTTAAGCTGAAGTGTGGCATATTGTACAGTCATCTCCTCATTTATGCCTTTTCTAATTTCTCCAGAGGGTAGTTGCTTCTTCCTAAATTCTCACATGTTTTTATAGGAGGAATCAACTCCGTTGTAACGCTTAAGACAGTATATTGTAATTATCTCTTCATGTGTTTATTTTTCTCAATAAATTTGAACCTAAATGTCAAAGACATTAGTATAAGGATAAATGCTTCTTAAATGTTTCTTGCATGAAAAAAAGTCATTGGGTGTAAAAGACTCAGATTATTTGCCTCCTAACACAGATGTTTGCCATATAAGCTTCTAACTTTTACAGTGGATTTCTATGCCCAAATATAGTTAGAATTTTTTCTATGTACATTGTATTTTTTGAAGTATATTTTATTGATTATGTTATTACAGTTGTTCCAATTTTTTCCCCCTTTGCTATCCTCTGTCCAGTAACTACCTTCCCTCCAGTAATCCCACCCTCCTTAGTTCATGTCCATGGGTCGTACATATAAGTTCTTTGGTTTCACACTTCCCTATATCGTTCTTAACTTCCCCCTGTCTATTTTGTACCAACCGATTATGGTTCTTAATCCCTGCACCATTTCCCCTTTTCTCCCCCTTGCCCCTCCCAGCTGATAACCCTCCAAATGGTCCCCATACCTATGATTCTGTTCCTGTTCTGGTTTGCTTAGTTGGATTTTGTTTTTATTTTTTAGATTTAGTTATAGATAGTTATGAGTTTGTTGTCATTTTTAGCGTTCATAGTTTTGATCTTTTTTTAAAGTAAGACCCTTCGACATTTCATATAATAATGGCTTGGTGATGATGAACTCTTTTCGCTTTACCTTGTCTGGGAAGCACTTCATCTGCTCTTCCAGTCTAAATGGTAGCTTTGCTGGATAGAGTAATCTTGGTTGTAGGTCCTTGCTTTTCATCACATTGAATGCTGCTTGCCAGTCCCTTCTTGTCTGCAAAGTGTCTTTTGAGAAATCAGCTGATAGTCTTATAGGCACCCCTTTGTAGGCAGCTCTCTGCTTCGCTCTTACTGCTTTTATGATTCTCTCTTTATCTTGAACCTTTGGCATTTTAATCATGATGTGTCTTGATGTGGTCCCCTCTGGGTCCAGCTCTCCCGGGACTCCCCATGCTTCCTGGACTTGTATGTCTATTTCCTTTGCAAAATTTGGAACGTTTTCCTCCATTATCTTTTCACATAAGTTTTCAATTTCTTGCTCTTCCTCTTCTCCTTCCAGCACCTCCATGATTTGGGTGTTGACATGTTTAAAGTTGTCCCAGAGGTTCCTAAGCCTCTCCTCATTTTTTTTTCAATTCTTGTTTCCTCATTCTGCACTGGTCCACTGTTTTTTTCTTCCTTATGTTCCAAGTCATTGATTTGAACCCTGTTTTTTTTTTCCCTTCACCATTGGTTTTGTGTGGATTTTCCTTTGTTTCACTTAGCATAGCCTTTACTTCTTCTCTTATGTGTTTGTCATACTCAAACATATCTGTCAAGCTTGTGAGCATCTTTATCACCAGTGTTTGGAATTCTGTATCTGTTAGGTTGGCTATCTCCTCGCCTGTTAGGTTGGCTATCTCCTCGTCACTTAATTCTCCCACAGGAACCTTGATCCATTTCCTCTTTGGGGCCATACTTCTCTGTCTCCTCATTCTGACAGGCTCCTGTATTTGTTTGCCTCCACGTCCCAGGTAGAGCTGTTGCTCCTGTTACATTTAAGGGGCGGAGCCTTAGGGATTCATCAGTACAGGGCAACCTGTTTCACCATGTTGTGGTGCTGTATATGGGAGAGGCGTCTGAGAGGGAACAATGCCGCTTGCCCAACACTCGCCCCTTTTCCAAACACTTCTCCCACTTCCGCATGGGACTGGTTCCCCTCTAGCTGTTGCCCTGGCTGTCGTTCCTAGAGTAGGTGGGTCTGTGGATGTTCTAGGACAGTGGGGACCCTTTAAACAAGTGGAGTCTACTGAGAGACCGGCAATTTCTGCCTCTGCCCCAACCCCCACTGATTTGCACAGTCAGAAGCAATGAGGCTTGATTTTCCCCAGTGCTGGGACCATGAGCTGCGCAATCTGGTGAGGAGCTGGAAATGCTCCCCAGGTGTCCCTCATGACATTTTAAAACATGTAACTGTGCTTTCTGCTAGCCTGCCACTGCCGCCACTGCTGCCACCACCACACTGTGTCCTCTTCGCCCCAACTTCATCCCTCCTATGTGTCTGGATGAGTATTTCTTCTTTATATCTTTGTTTGTTGGACTTCCATGCAGCTCAATTATCTGGAACTTCTGACTGTTTCTAGTTTTGAGGTAGTTGTATTTTTTCTTAGTTGTGAAGGGAGATGGAGCATGTCTGTATATGCCTCCATCTTGGCTGGAAGTCCCATTGTGGTATTCTTATCGAAATATAATTAACCTGTAGCACAATTAACTTTAATATCAAAATGGGTAATTAGGATGATATTTACTAGTGATATTTAAGATCCAGTTGCCACCCTTTCTTTATTTTTGTGTCTAATGGACCTTTCATTTATCATGTAAATACCGTGAACCCCAATGAGAGGAGGATCTTGAAAAAGTGACAGACACTCTCATATTCTTTATCCAGAAGGTATGGAATGCTGTGTATTGTGTTATCTGGCAACTAAATATTTAATTAAATTCTTCAGTAATAAGATATTTTTAAAAATTTAGGTCTATGTAAAAGATGTTATTTTTCACTTCTTATTCTTTCTCTGTTGCTCCAAATATTGATCTAAATACAAAGTAGTGTAATTTAAAAAATGATTGATGAGGCTTAGGGTAAATTATTGCTAAATCATGCTTTTTGTTTTCTCTGTGAAAAATATCCTGTTTTGATAAGATTCACCTTTATTTTTGTTTTGGTTTAAGCTTCAGTAGGACTTTTCTCTTCATGAATTATTTTTTAAGTTTTATATTTCATGTCTTAGCAGTTTTCTATAGCATATATTGTCTGTATTACATATTTCATAGTTATATTGTATCTGAATCAATAAATATTGATTGTCCTGTTTTTTTAAAAAGTTTACTTTATGTATGTAGACCTGTTATTCCCAACTAGACTGTAAACTCCTTTTGAGAACAAGGATATAGCTTATATTTGTTTATATTCTCAGCAGTGCCTAATATATTGCCTGTCCAAAGCAAACATTCAATAAATGCGTTGATTGATTTATTCACCTCTCCTTCTAAATGGTGTTTCAAGTCAGAAATGCCATTTTAAACATTATGGTTTGCCTGGCTAGTGTGACTCAGTTGGTTGGGCATCATCTCACAAACCTCAAGGTCGCAAGTTTGATTCCTGGTCAGGGAACGTGCCTGGGTTGCGGGCTTGGTTCCTGGTCAGTGTTTCTCTTTCCCATGAATGTTTCTCTCCCTTTCTTTGTTCATGCCTCCATCTCTCTAAAATCATAAGTAAAAATAAAAAAAAAATTAAGTGTTATGGTTTATTTCTTTTTAAAGCATAGCATTAAGGATTGACTTTTTCCCATTAAGCCATATAATGTAATGGTACAAGAGGTCGTGTAATGGTTAAGAGCACAGTTTCTAGAGTCAGCTACTTTGGTTTGAATCCTATCCCTATTATTTGCTAGCTGTGCATATACTTTGCTGAACAAATTATTTGCCTCTCAGTTTCTTGATTTCCTCATTTATAAAGTGGGGATTGTAATAGTACCAACCCATGGAATTGTGAGGATCAAGTTAAGATATATATAATGTACTCAGAGAAGGAGTTGACATAGAAAAAAGTGCTTTGGCATATAAGCTATGTTTGTATATGAGAAGAGTTCTGCAGTTTCATAGGATTTAGAACATTGGGGTTGAAAAGAACTTTTGAAACCAGAGTGGAAAAGGCCAGAAGATCTGTCTTTGAGCTCTAGTTGTAACATTTATGAAGTGATTTCATTTATGAAGCAATGTAAAATAATGTCGTTATTGACCTTAAGAGTAGTTTGAGGATTAGATAGAAAAATATTCTCAAGATCACATTGCAAATGATAAAGCAGTGTTGTTAGCATGTTTGTTATTAGTATTACTAATTAAAATGAGGAAACTGAAATTCACAGTTGGCCTTGGGCAGGGTACTTTTCTTTCAGTGCTTATTTCACATCTGGGAAGTATGGGTAATAATAGAACCCAGCTCACAGGATGATTGCAAGGATTCATGTATTAATACAGAAAAATGTGCAGCAAAGTGCCTCTAAATGTTATGTGGTAATACAAATTAGCTATTATTTTTATATTCATCCAGTAACTATTTATAATCGAGTAATAGTCTATACTTATTTAAAATGACATGTGGGGTTATTGTTTAAAATACTCACCTATCTGCTAAAGATTTTGATTGGCAGTTTTAGGATAGTTCTGAAAGGGTGGGTAAGAAAAATGTCTTCCAGAAAATTTTCAGCTCCATTTTCCTATACCGACATATTGCTTTAAATTTATTATATGTGCACTTAGACATATTACAGGTTATATTAGTTTTCTTGTCTTGGATGTTCTTTTCCAGTGAGTCTATGTAAATGAAAACAAACAACAAAGAACATTCCCTATATAAACAAAGATATATAAATATAGGTTTAGCATGTATCATACTTAGGGTTTTTTTTCCACTGAGTATATTTTGGTTTTGTATATTGTAATTTTCTTCTGAGGAAAAGAACTGTGTGGCATGTAAGCACTTAATTAAGGCCATTGTATTTTTTAGTTCAAGATGGTTTTCTGTTTTATGCTCAAATATATCTTCACAGGACTAGTCTTGCTTGAACAGTCTAAACTCTAAACCAATAATTTTCGAAAATGCTAGGAGCTATTAGTTTGAGAGATTCTTTTATGAGTGGTATGAGAGAGTGCTTTATATTTTTAATAAAAACAATGAGTCTAATTCTTCTCTTTGAAAATGGCTAATTTAAGCCTATTCTTTTGCTCACCCTCTCAACATTGAATCATTCTTATTTTCAACACTTCAAGAATTGAGCAGAATGCACGATTAGCTTTTATAAGACATAGAAACCTGAACATAGAAGTGATATCTGCTTAAGCATTACTTTGGTAGAATTATTTGCAGGTGACTTAACAGTTCAACGGTCTTTGATTCATCTTTGTTCTCTTGACATAATGTGAATGTCTGGTGCCTATTAAATTTCCAATAAACATTAAATGAAGAATAATAATGGATTATGTTGTTTCAGAAATTATGCTAAATGTTTTACTTGCATTATCTCTTTTACTCTTCGCCTGATGAGGTAAACACTATTATTGTCCTTATTTTACAAAAAGAGGAAACTGAAGTATAGAGAGCTTGAGTAGTTTTTTCAACTTCTAAGAGCTAGTAAGTGGCAGAGATCTTGGGTCTTTTCTTTCCAGAGCCTAGCTCTAAAAATCTTCCTTTCATTAACCTGTAAATGAGATATTAATGTATTTGACTTAAAATGGAGTCTTTTGGAAAAATTATATATACACATACGTATATGTGTATATATGTATTTTATCATATTTCTATCAGTTACAAAAAGGAAGCATCTTACCAGGAAAATGCTAAATGCTTTCAGTTTGGAATTGTTCTATTATCCATAAAAGGGAAAATAGGTAGTGTGAGTCACGGGAGACATTCCTGAAATATGATCCATAGGACATGTAGGAAAGGCCCAGAGAATAAAGTTATTTTGGAGTAGACTACTATTACATGCTAAAGGAAATTTCTCCCAAATCAAACAAAGAGTTAGATGAACAATTTAAAATTATATTTCACAGTCAGTTTCACTTTTGTATTAAGATAGCTGTAAAATCAGAACAGAACTTTCTGTCCTTTTCTCAAAGAATATGTGAGGAGATGGGAGGATTAGCACTAGTTTGTTAAAGACCACCTTCAGTCATTAAAAAATGGCTTGAGAATAACTTGGCCCAAACTTACCAAGACAGTGCCACAGAACAGGGAGAGACAAATTTGCAGACTCACCAAGCACAGTGTTTCTTTGTGCAGTATATGCTCTGCTAAAATAAATACTGTAGAATTATGTTTTTTTAAAGATTAGTAAACTTCATAGATATCATATTCATAAGAAAAGGTTTCTGACTGAGCAGAGACATTTGAGTTTGTTGACACCATCTCTGGGTGGTTACGTAAACATCAGCATCAGGCATTTTCCTCCCACAAGTCCACTGAATCACAAACTCAAGATTATTGCATTTCCTCACTTACTAATTGACACAGATGCTACAGAGAACTGACATAGGTCACAGCACAATCCTCTCACTAGCATTCTTTTAAAACAATATTACCAGCATTCTAAGTACAATATTTAAAAAAGAAAATTTAAGAATATGAAATAAGTATATGGCATATTTTATACATTTAAATAATATAAAATTGAATTTGGAGGTTGCTTATAGATAACAAAGGTTTCACAAAATCTCTGTTCTCATTTAAGTATCTACCAAATTAACCAATTGGGTTGGAAGGAAAATCTAAGGGAAAGAAGAACAACAATTTCAAAGCCAGAGATCTGAGTTTTAATGTCTGGGTTTCCTGTGTTCTGCGGTCATTATCCACTTTTTGTGGGTGACTTCAATATTTTTTCTTTAATGATTAGTTTTCTCCCCAATTATAATGAATCTTCTATTGTGATCTTTATTCTATTTCTTTATTCTTCTGTAATGCAACACCTTGCAACTCGGCCCTTATCCAAAGTTTTTTTAAAAGTTATTTTTCTTGATTTATAGAAAGTAATTTACTTTTACATGCTTGAGGCAGGATAGCAAATGAGGAATTCAAGTGCTCACCGATATTTGTATTCTATTCTTCTTTCTGGAACCCCTACTTTCCTAACTAAGGCTGTCCTGCCTCCAATGCCCCGTCTCAGTGGGAAACTCCCTGTCCAGCAGAGGTTTCAGGATCATGGCTGAGAGAACAACTTTATCCAGGACACCGTAATTTCTCTGGAGAGATAGGAATTGGCAAATCTCTCTAGGGAAGAAGTGCACAGAATTTCCATCTCCTGTACCTTTTATTGAGGAGAGGATTTGGGAGATACAAGGTCAAGACTTGGGTTACAGTTGACAGTTACTGATTACAGATACCAATGTAAAGAATAGTGACCAATCTGTGTCAGGGTCTGCTAAACACCCTGACTCCATGCTGATATCAGGTACAAGGCTTCATACATTTTTAATTACACACTGTTTATAGTTAACTAAGAGATAAGAAAAGCAGAGCAAGCTTTAAAGCATAATATGCATTCTTTAAACCCAATTCCCATGTGAACCCTCTGAGTGACCTTTGGTCTTGTCTGCCTCTTAGCCTTCCAGTTTTCCATGGAGTCTTATAGGCCTCTCAGGGGGCCTGGCTCATGGCTTGGGCTACAATTCCCGAAACCACAAGGAGCAGTCCCCTGCACCTAACCCTCTCAAACCTAGCAGAGATAGTTCTGACCGATGGAGTACAGAGTGAAGAATGCTATCTTTGGGCTGGTCCCTGAAATTTCTGATGAAGTCTCTCCACTATTACTTTAACTTTCCTGGGCTAGTGGTTGGTCCTGGAGCAGAGTTGTCCAATAGCAATATGAAGTGAGTACATATATAACTTATAATTTTCCAAGAGACACATTAAAAACAGTAAAAAGAAATGGGTGAAATTAATCCACTAACATATTTAACACAATATATCTAATATATTGTTGTTTCAAAATATTTGTATAAAATTATTTTAAAAATAGTTTATTTTCTTTTCATACCACATCTTCAAAACCCATTGTTTGTTTTATGCTTATAGCTAATCTCATTCCAGACTAAGTTATTATTTCACTTGCTCAGTGGCCACACATGGTTAGTGATTATTCTATTGGGTAGGACATTTCTGAAGGATGACGTGGAGACAATGGCATAGTTATTAAGTGGAAAACCTTTTGGGTCGCTGAATGGCAGTGAAGTGTCATAAACCATTGATCTACATTTAAATGTAATGTGAGTAGAGTAGTAAGTAAACCATTATTAAGCTATAGAAATTTCTGCGTTTATTATTAGTTAGTGTGCTGTGGAAGATTAGAATATTGTGCAGCAAGTACTTACTACCTTCCCCCTTTGCCTTCTCTTGAAGCTCCATGAAAGGAGCATGCTTTCCTGCAACATTGATGTTGGGTGTGGCCATGTGATTTTCTTTGGCCAATGGAATGTTGATAGAAAAAAAGAGCGCTGGTTCCAAGTCTAGGCTTTCAGACTTTTTAATGTAATTTTAATCAACGTTCTTTGAACTTTTTCCTCTCCTAGTTAAAATAAAATGTAAATCAGATGACCCACCTGTCACAAAAGAATGAGAAACACATTGACTGTCATGAACTAAACTTGTGGTCAGCAGTTAGGCTCAGTTAGATCAATTGAACATCAGCCAACCTGCACATGTGTCAGCAAATAATAAATGCTTATTGCTGTATATAGCTGTATTTTGGGCTGGATTTTTGTACAGCATTATTGTAATAGTAGCTGAGTAATAGAACTACCTTAATAAAATTTTATTTCCCATGGATGAATCTCCACTTCACTACCAACCCATAGTCCTCCCTTCTTTGGTACTTTCCCATGTTGCAACTCCTCTTCCTTTCCTTTCTTGCCTTTCGTAATCACCTAATCCATACAGTTTGTGTTGTCAACTAGTGTTGGTCTGCTTTTTTGTCTTTTAATTATTTACATGTGTAACTCACAGGTTAGCTAAATGTCTTCTTACAACCTGAGACCTGAATATACAATCATTCGGTCAATCATCCAAAACTTCTTTTGAACTCTTTATATGATCCAGACATTGGTAAAGTCCACAAGGACACATGAGTGAACAAGAACTGTTCTCAGGATACTTATATTGGAGAAGGGGGTGCATAGGCAATATACAAATAAAAACATGTAGGAAAATAGTATTGCTATAAAGAAATATGATGAGGAAGTTAGAGTTTGAAGATGGAGGCATGGTTATTGCTATAGAAATGGTTCCATAAACCTCTTATTTTATATCCTGTGGAAATATAAGCTCTCTCTAGAGTATTTGCCTCTTTCTAGGGACTTATGCTCTTATACTTCTCTATGGCTTCCAACTGTTTCCACGGAATTAGTTGAGTTTAAAGATTATTTTTGTCATTTTCTTTCTCTCTGTTCTACCTTACATTAAAACTCAAATTAGTATCACACAAACCATTCAAACAAAGGCATTTGTGTGTACATAAGACTTTATGCATGGTATTGAGAATATAGAATTATTCATCATGGTAATACAATTTAAAATTCAACATTAGCTGTTTCTGATTCTAACAGTCTTAAAGCTAGACCCCATCCTCCTGCCATGTTTCTTTGCTTGTATTTTCCTGTATTTATTCTTTTGTTCTAATCTCTAATTCTTTTTCTTCAGCAGGCAATTTATCTAGCACTCTCCTATACTTGGTCACAACAAACCAGGCCCTTAGAATTTCAATTTTCTACTATGTAGCTTACAAAGTTGTTTTACTAGACATGAACACACTGAGGTTTAGAGGCATTGTGTTATATGCTCAAGGTCACACAGCTAGGAAATAGTGGAGCTGATATTTTGTTTGAGTCTATTTGACTTTAGAACTAATGTTTTTCAAAGTGAAAATAAATTTTATAGTCACCTCATTTAGGTGAGCAAAGGTGTAATTTATTTATTTATTTATTTTTAATAAACTTCTATGCTGCCTACAGAAAGGCACACAGCCTTGACAACACCTTGGTTTTATCCCAATGAGACACATGTTGGACTTTTAACCTACATGACTGCAAGACAATAAATGTGTGTTGTTTTAAGCCATTCAATCTGTGGTAATTTATTACAATAGTGATAGAAAATTAATATACTTGGCAATATACTGGGCCAAGACTTCTCCGTGAAACATGCCCGCTGTCAAGAGTTCTAAGATTCTCCTGAGGTTTCTACGATCCCTCCTGCTGGCAATCATACTGAGAGGGAAATAATTGCAATACCTTCCCCTGCTCACAACACTGGCCAAATCTCCTTATATTCTTCACTAATGAAAAATATCTCTTTGCTCCCTCTAGTTAGTTGAACTTTTTCTATGGCCCTTACAACGCCATGTAGGTTTCCTAACACTGCCCATTTAGGATACAAACTTTATGTCTTATGTACTTCATGCTTTTAGTATTTTTAAAACTCAAATATAGTTTTTTTTTTTTTTTTAAATAAGGAAGTTAATTTCTTGCAATCTAAAGTTTTGGCTTTTAAGACTAGATTCTATACTGAGGTTTAAGAACATAGTTTATAAATTAAAAAGTAAAACAATAATTTTAAAACATGCTCTTATTTTGCAAAAACAATCCAGCTTACTGCCTAAGTAGAAAATTCAACTATTGCCTGAATGAAGACAAGAATGGGACACCTTATAGTGTTCATAGGATGCGATCGCCTGTTCATCTTATTAATTTTGCCTGAATCACTAGTAATCACTTCTTTTCCTTCTGATATTGGTAACTTGTGTCCACTTTGTCTCTGTCTCTTATTAGTCTGGCTAGAGGTTATTATTATTATTTTTTAGTAAAAAAAAAAAAAAAAACAGCTTTAGAGCTCCTTGATTTTCTTTATTATTCTTCTACTTTCAATTTTATAGATTTCTATCCTAATTTTTATTATTTCTTCTGCATGTTTTAGACCTAAATTGTCTTGTTTTCTTTAGTTCAATGTTAGGGTATTAATTTTAGATCTTTATTTTTTCTAAAGTATCTACTTAATGCTACACGTTTCCTTCTAAATACTGTTTTCACAAGCTCCCACAAAGGTTGAATTGCATTTTTATTTTCATTTTGTTCTAAGTATTTTCCTTAAGACTTTTTTCTTGACCAATGTGTAGTTTAGAAGTATATTCTTTAATTTTTAAATACTTGGAGATTGTCCAGATATATTTCTCTTACTGATTTTTAGTTCAATTCTTTTGTGGTCTGAGAATATGCTTTGTATAGTTTTTATTCTTTTACATTTTTAAGTATGTTTTATGCCCAGAATGTGGTTTATCTTGGTGAATGTTCCATGTGAGCTCCAGAAAATTGTGCAGTCTGCTGTTGTTGGATGGAGTATTTTATAAATGTGAATTATATCAATTTGATGACTGTGCTGTTCAAGTCAAATACCTCCTTGTTGATTCTATGCCAGCTTGATCTGTCAATTACATCTATCAAGTCTCCAAGTACTAGATTGAATTTGTCTGTTTATCCTTTAAATTCTGTCAGCTTTTGTCTCATATTTCAACACCATTTTAGGTGTATATACATTGGTAATTCCTATTTCTTTTGTATAATTTATTCCTTTAATATTGTGTAATGTCCTATTGTAACAGGGCAGAGTGGCCATCCCCAAAAGTCCCCACAGCCCATGGTTTTGGGGATGTGGGAAGGAGATAATACAGCTTTTAAGGTACTTTGCATATCTATGGCAGGCTGGTAGCAAGGGGTAAAAGGGCAGGTGATACTGTTTAAGATACTTTGCATATCATTGACAAGGAGATAGCCAAGCCTTTCCTGAAGGAGAAATCCAGAAGGAAAGAAAGGAGCCATAAGGAAGGGGCCATGCAGTTTGAAAGGATGAAGAAGGCCCCTTGGTCCACCATGAAGTCTGATGGGAAGAAGGGCTTTTGTCTACCATGAGAAGAAGCACAATGGAAGAAGCATGTTAGAGGAGTATGATGGGCAGCAAGTTGTAGCAGCCATGTGAGAAGTAGCTATGCAGTTTGAAGTCAGGATTTGGCCATTTGGCCCAGGCTAGTAAGAGGGCAGGCACGCTGCTGCTTTGATTGTGCCTGCTCCTCCAGGTGACTCCAGGTCCACTGAGAACTCTGCCTTGCAGACCTGGACTCTATCTGGACCTTTGGAACTCAGGACATACATAGAGGACACTTTCTTATGTGCCTTTCCTGAACTTCACCATGATCCAGTGTAACATGGCACATGCTTTCCTGGACTATTGTATGGAGGCTGATAACATCGTACCCCAGATCCTGAAGGAGAGAGCTGACAGATAAGGAATGGGGAACTATTGGATTTGATTTTGACTTATAGCCTTTTGGAGAACAAGTGAAGTACTGGGTCTCATGTGAGAACAGGGCTCTGAGCGGAAGTCACCCCCGCCCTGCCCTGTTGGAATATTGTAAATAAAGACCTGTTTTTCTCAACACTAATTGTTGGGTCTTACACCAAGTTGCCACGTGAATGTGCTCCCCTTTGCTCAGTAACACTATTTGTCCATGATAACTTCCCTTATTCTGAAATCATTTTTGTCTGAAGTTAATATAGCTACTTCAACTTTCTTTTGATTAATGTTAGCATGGCATATCTTTTTATCCTTTTATTTTTAATGTCTCAGCCTTTACATTTCAAGATGCTTGTAGACAATCTATAGTTGGGTCTTGTTTTTTAATCTACTCTGACAATCTTTGCATTTTAATCAGTGTATATAAATCATTCACGTTTAAAGTAATTTTTGAAATATTTGCATTAATATCAACCATATTTGTAACTCTATTATATTTATTGCCAGAGGCTTCTTTTTTCTTTGTTTTGTTTTAATTGAGCATTCTATGTTATTCAGTTTTATCTCCTCTTAGTGTATCAATTATACTTCTTAAAACAAATTTGATGGTTGCCCTAGTGTTTACAATATATATTTTATAAATAATCTCAACCCTCTTTAAATAACCCTATCTTGTTTCTTGTGTGGTGTAGGCACCTCATAATGGAGTACTCCCAATTTCTCTTTTCTGTTCTTTGTGACAGTGCTGTCATTCCTCAACTTATTCATATTCTATAATTACTCAATACATTACTATTGTTATTTTAAAAATTTATTGTTTAGATAAATTAAAAATAAGAATGATAAAATATTTTATTTTAGCCTTTATTTACTATTTTTTATGCTTTTCTTTTCTTTGTATAAATCTGAGTTTGTAACATATTATTTCCTTCTCCTTGAAGGGCTTCTTTTAATATTTCTTGCAGTTGCTGGCAATGAATTCTTCAGGTTTATTTTTTTTGGTTTGACAAAGTGTTTTCTTCTTCTTCTTCTCCTCCTCCTCCTCCCCCTCCCGCTCCCCCTCCTCCCCCTCCTTCTCCTCCTCCTCCCCCCTCCCTCTCTATCCCCTCCTCCTCCTCCTCCTTCATCTTGCTTAAATTTATTGCAGTGACATTTCTTCACTTTAGAAGGATAATTTTTCTGTATATAGAATTTCAAGTTGGTGTTCTTGTTTTCACTTATTTAAATATTTTATTCCACTATCTACTTGCTCCCATGGTTTCTGATGAGAAGTTCAGAGTAATTCATATCTTTGTTTCTCTGTAGGTAAGATTCTTCTATTCCATTTCAGGCTTCTTTCAGTATTTTTTCCCTTTGCCTTTGGTGTTTGGCAGTTTAAATATAATAGAGTTTTTATTTTTTTCTCTTTAATTTGTTCTGCTTAATGTTCTCTGAGCTTCCTGCATCTATAGTTTGGCATCTATCATTACTTTCGAAAAAGGTGTGGCTCACTAGATTGAGTGTTGGCCTGTGAACTGAACGGTCACTGGAGATTCGATTCCTGATGAGGGCATATGCCTAGGTTGCAGGGCAGGTCCCTGGTCGGGGCCTGCAGGAGGCAACCAGTCCACATTTCTCTCCTCTTTCTCCCTCCCTCCCCCTACCTCTAAAAATAAATACATAAAATCTTTTTTAAAAAATTCCCTGCTTGCTAATTTCAACACATCTGAATCTGGTTCTCCTGATTATTTTGTTCCTTCAAGTTGTGATTTTTTTCTTGTGTCCTTTGCTATGCCTTTTACTTTTTTTTGTTAAAAGCTGAACATATTGTATTGGGTAATAAGAACTACGTTAGTTTTCTATTGCTGCTATAACAAAGTACCACAAACTTAGTGGCTTGAAACAACACAAAATTATTCTCACAATTCAGGAGAGTATAAGTCCAAAATGTGTCTCCCTGTGCTGAAATCAAGATGTCAGCATTTTGTTTTGGAGGTTGTAGGGGAAATGAGAAGGCTTTTTCTAGCTTCCAGTGGCCACCTGCATTTCTTGACTTGTGCTGCATTTGCTCCATCAGGCTGAATCTTTTACATGCTGCCATTTCTCTCGTTCTCTCACCCTGCTCCCTCTTTCACTTCACCATAGGATTCCATTGAGGCTACCTGGAACAGCCAGATAATGTCTTTATCTCAAAGTCAACTGATTGATAATGTTAATTCTATTTGCAACCTTAATTCTTTTCTGTGTAACCTAACATATTCATAGACTATTATTATTATTATTATTATTATTATTATTATTTAATTCTATCACAAGAACATTATTTTTCCTTGCTTTTAGAGAGAGCAAAAGGGAGAGAAACATCAATTTGAAAGAGAAGCATTGATTGGCTGCCTCCTGTATATGTCCATGCTGGGAATCGAACCTGCAATCCAGGCATGTGCCCTGACTGGGAATCAAACCACCACCCCTTTCAGTTAGGAAACGATGTTCCAAATAATTCAGTCACTTTGGCCAGGGTTATTTGCAGGTTCTCAATTAATATATGAACATCTTTTGGGGAGGGGAGTACAATATTTTGCCTACCACAGGAACTGAGTTCAATAGACCTCTAGCTTGAGGATTTATGGTTATCTGGCTAGGAGTTGGGACTTGTTTAGTGTTTTCTGAAACTATGGGTGCTGGGGCTTCAAATTTCTTTAATGTCATGTTTTAGTTCTCCTCTTGACTTTGACTTCCCTAAATGCTTCCTCAGAGAAAATCTGTCTTGTAGCTCTTGTGGTTGTCATGAACTATGGCTATTATACTGGAACCCTGTAGGTGTGGTGGTAATGTGTCGGGTGGGGGTGGGGTGTTGGTAATCTATTTAAATCTCAGCCCTTTAATGAGCCAATGTCTCTGTGCTATGAGTTTCACAGGTGTTTATTGTATGGATTCCTTCTCCCCCTTAGGTAAGTCCAGAAAGCTAGAAGATGCTGGAGTGGGAAGAATGCTCATCCCTCCTGGCTCTGGGAAAAGCTTCTAGTGATTTTTTTTCCCTGTCGAGTAGGCTTTTGCTTTGAAGACTCTGGGCATATATTATAAAGCTTGTTCTTCCCTTTCTCCTGTTAAAGCCATGAGGGGGGATCTTTTTTGTATCTGCATCATGAAAATCTGGGGAGGTTTCCTGGAAGTAAAGCCATAAAAGTTTGGATGCCTGCCAAAGACTGCAGCCCCCAGGAGTTTCTCACACTCACACTAGTCCATACTCATTCTCCAGAAATTTGTTGGAACTACCTACCAGTTTATAGCTGTAGTGGCTTCTGCTTTAGGTAAGGATATCTTGTCTGTGACTTGGGTTTGCTTGTTTCTCTACATTTCAGGCTGGCAGCTTGCTCTGAAACTCAGTTCTCTGGTAGGTCCAAGAGAAGCCATTGATTTGGTTTGTCCAGATTTTCATGTTTAAGGGTAAGAGCAACAACTTCCAAGCTTTATATACATCAGAGCTGAAATCTTTTAAACGTTGTTTACCATTATCTTCACTTTCACTTAGGTCTCTCCTCACAGGACTACTTCCTCAATTTGTAATCATCGTCATTCCCCTTCTTCAGCAGTTTAGACTGTGGTAGCCCTTTTATTCTCTGCATATAGCCTCTAACCTGGCACTCCAACTAACTTTTTTCTATATCTTTTCTTCCAATTCTGAAGCTTTCATTTCATGAAATGCCTCCAACTTTTCACTTCTAAGAACCTCCTATAGGCCTTTGTCCCATTTCTTTACAAATTGTTCATTGATTTTCCTATGCCCATCTCGTTATTGTTCTCTTCTGGTAAAATGTAATCATAATGCATGTTGCCTTCTTTTTGCTCAACTTCAGTTCCCAGGCTGGTTCACAACAATGCACATTTATGCTCCCTCATCTGAGCTGAGTCTTTAGAACCACCTTCAACCCCTGTACTTGCCTTTGGTTCACTCCCTTTTCCATTGCATCACTGAGTATTATGATTATGTACCACTCTCCTTAACTCTTGTTCTCAATCTCAAGAAATAGATTATCACTTCTTTCAGCAAAAATTGAAGCCATCAGAACTTTTTCAGCTTCTGTTTTTTTCCATAATTGGCTCAGACATGACATAAGAAATATATGCATTCACAAGGAAGAATAAAATATGGTCTCTGTATCTAAGGACTTTAAAATACTTAGATGCTCAAGTACAGTATGAGTGCTACATGCAGCAAGTGCTAACATTTGTAATAATAACAAAAATGTAAAATTTTAAATGTATTATTTTATTCTATTCATACAACTGCTTGAAAGGTGAATATAATTACTTATCCCATCACATAGATGGGTGAATGAGGATCAGAGATATAAAGATGGCTGAGTGAATAAATGGTAGGATCAGGGTTTACAGTCATGTCTGACTTATCAAAAATAATATTCTCCTGTAAACCTAACTGTAATATTGTGCTAATATTGAGTTTGTTCGATGCCCCTTCTCAGAGAACCTTTGGAGAAATGCAAGCACTCCCAGAGGGGACTGTGGATATTGCCTTGAACCTTAGGCAAAGCCTCAGTTAAAGATATGTCTTTTCTAGCCCTGGATTTCTGATTTCTAGCATTTCTTTTCAATCATCAAAGTGGAACTAGATCAGGATATTTAATTATGTTATTAATTATTAACCATGCCTCTGACTAGTAGCAGGAGAAACAAAATATCAGCAGTGATGGAAATTTCAAGGGAACAGGCTAAAATTGAACCTTTTTTTTTTTTCCCTTACATAAATCATATTCTTTTGTTTGATGGCATTGTCTTCTCATGGTTGGTGCCTCCTTGTCTATATGAAGTCTTCTGCTTTTTACTTCTTATTTCAATTGCATGTATTTTTTTTTTTTTCATATTTTATTTGTATCATAATATGAGGTGCCCCTTTCACAGATATCTGAAGGGGGAATGTGCTCAATGCATCTTTTACAAATATCCTTACATCTATCTAATTAGAATTCCATTGCACTCTTGGCTACCCTCACTCCTGTGGTTAAAAAAAAAAAAAAAAAAAAAGCAAGCTACTGGACAGTGCTCCTGTTCCCTTTTGTTTAACTCTTTCCTCCCCAAAGTTCGTCTAAACCATTTTTTCCTAAATGTACTATGTAGCTCCTTTTAATTTTACTAACGTGATGCCTTCCTCTCATCTTCCCTCATAGGCTACTCCCATGATCAATACTCCCACTTATTTCATATATTGTAATTTTAGTGAAGTAAAATAGGATGAAAATTAATGAAGTGCTATCAATTAATAGGAGAATACTTTCCACTTAGCATTCTTTTTTTAAAGTTTTTTGTTTTTGTTTTTTAATAATTTATTTGCTTATTTATTTATTTTTAGAGAGAGGAGAAAGGAGAAAGAGAGGGAGAGAAACATCACTGTGTGGTTGCCTCTCACTTGCACCTTCAATTGGGGACCTGATGTGCAACCTAGTCATCTGTCCTGACTGGGAATCAATCCACTTAGCATTCTTATTTAAGCATAGTCTCAGAGTCCATAAACCATCCTTTAATTGAGAATTATACCCTTATGAGAGCTACATGACTTCTTTTAGACCCGACAGCTTAATATTTTGTTTCAGGTTCTTTTCGCACTCAGTAACAGATGCCTGAGAGTTCTTCAACAGCTTTCAAAGTACTTACCTTTCAATCAGGGACATCCTTATGTAAAGGGACAAGGGGCCATCAACTTCAATATGCTATTTAAGTATACCACAATTCCCATCAGCCATCTATGTACCAATTTTCAACAGCAGTCTTTGTTTTGTTTATTGCTTATATAGAGTTACCTGCCAAATATGGTTTTGAGCTTCTGCCTCCTGGGAATAAAAAGAATAGAGATCACACATTAAATCTCAAATGTATTTCTCTGAGCTTATCAGAGTTGTCCCTTGAAATATGATTCCTTGAATTACTGTAAACAAAAATTTACAAAATATGATGAACTCACTGGACCTGTAGTTGTCTTTGTTAAAAGGATTTAGAAATATATTATTCAAATACTTAATCTCTCTCTCTCTCTCTCTCTCTCTCTCTCTCTCTCTCTCTCTCTCTCTCTCTCTCTGTGTGTGTGTGTGTGTGTGTGTGTGAAGAGTTCTCCTTCAAGCTCTTTGGGGAGTGTGAGTCACCTGTGAGACCCTCAGAATTAAATAGAATTTTTAAACAGAGATTATTCAGTTTATTGTCACTCCTATTATTGAAATAAATTGTCATCCCCAAATGGCAGGCCTGCTAGATCTTTTTGCTCTCCACCTTAAGCAGAATACATTCAGAGTAAAAAATGCCTCAAACAGTACCTACGGAATGACTACTATAGGGAAACTATTTGAAGGAATCAAAGAAGCAGGATTTTATGCAAACTCCCTGAAGTCCCGAAACAACTTTTAAAATAACAAAACAATTGGATACTGACTTCTAAAAAAATAAAAATATAAAGTAAGGAAGGAAGAAAGAAAGAAAGGAAGGAAGAAAGAAAGAAAGAAAAGGTTTTTAACCAGAAGAACCCTGTCTGCTCAGAGAAAAATTTTGAATGTGTAGTGGTCAACTGGTATGAAAATTAGTTTTGTTTTGTTTTTTAAGAAAAATGAACTGTCTTCCATATGAAATTGTTTTGTGAAGTAAGAATGGACTCTGTAGTTTGTTAGTTATAAGAGAGGAAGCCTTGGGGAACATATACTTAAGATGGGGCAAGGGCTAGAAAAACTGATTGTTTTGAAATGGGGAGCATGTATTACAAAGAACACCAAACAAATTATCAGGACACCATAGGTGCACATTTTATGGCAGATTATTTGATTGTGGGGGTACATAGTCTAAGTGGTCTAATGTCACAATTCCAAGAGCCTCTGAAGAGAGGGCAGCCATATTTTGCTGTAGCATGTCAGTACATAGTATATGTGTGTTTTGTGTGTTTGTGTGTGTATGTACACCATTCTTATTTGTCTTTATTTGTGACAGTAAGTATTTTAGGCATTGTAGGACATAGATTCTCTGTCGCAACTTATTATGCATTTGAAGTATGAAAGCAGCCATAAAAATGCATAAATAAATAAGTATGACTTTATTTCAAAAAGAAGTGATGTGCTGGATTTGACCTTGTATGACTTGACAATATGTGACACAGGAAGATTCCAGTATATTGTATAATTATTCTGGCTTTCAGGGTCTTGCACTTAGACAAAAGCAGAAGCTAAATTTTGTAGTTCTCTGCTGAGAAAGATGGGGAGGCAATTTTCCTGCTATAATTGGGTTGTTGACAGTATGTTATGAGAATGCTTGACTTGGTGTGCTTTCACTTAGGCACAGTTATCTTTCATGAAAGTTAGGCGCAAGAATAAAGGGGTTGGGCATGTATAGTGTGCAATTAAATGGTTAAAATTAATCAGGTATAGGAGAAAGTTCAATCAGAAAAGTGTAATATTTTTGAAGGGCATCTAGCATTCTTGAGACTTAAGTGAACTAGCTGCATAATTTGCCTAATGGCATTCAAAAATTAATAAGAGATCTGATGGAATATAGCATTTAGAATAAGAGAAACCACAGTTGGAATATCAATTCTTCTATTTATCTGTAAAAAGACCTTGAACAAGGTAAACAATCTTTATGAACACTACCACTCTCATCTATGGAAAGAGAAATAATAATGAATACTTTCTTGAGTTTTTGTATAAAACATTATAACACATGGAAAGTTTCAGGTGCCCATTTTATGGTAGGCATTTAGAAATACTACACTTTACCTAGTCCCAGAAGAAAATAGGGTTTTATGTGGTATTGCTTTATTTTAGCATCTCAATTTTAAGGCTCTTAAAGCTATGTCATTTTAGGGAAATAGAATTTTTAAAATTTAAGTTCTCTAAGAGGATGTCTGAATAGTCAAGTTAATGGCATGCACCTAAATGAATCTTCTAATATCCTCAAAACAAAGTATAATCTACTTGGCCATACTTGCTGATTTGGGTCAGTAAATTTATTCTGTAAAGGGAGAGATAGTAAATATTTTAGGCATTATTGGCTACAGAGTATCTGTCAAAACTAATTTGTTCTGCTATTGTAGTGTGAAAACAGCCATAAAAAATGAATAAACTAGTAACCATGACTTTATTTCAGAAACGTGATGTGCCAAATTTGGCCTGGGAGCCAGAGTTTGCCAGCTCCCGAAGTAGAAGAACAAATGTAACCACACAAATCCTACACTTTTAGTATAATTATAAGTCAGAGAAATTACATACTTCAAAATGTCCATAAGTAGAAATACAAACATCATTTTTCTGTGGAGCTATTTCTCAGATCTCTACCACAAGCTTTTGCAGAAAGCAAGATGGATCCAAAAAACTGTGGAAGAGAGAAGAGGGAAGTAAATGGCCCAAAATAGAACCAAAATCAACAAAAGAAAGTCAATTTTTGTAAGGAAATACTGAAAAAAGAGTCCTGGGACTTTTGAGGACTGAGTTAAAGAAAGGTACTTAAAGGTGAGGGAGGCAACATTTGGGAAGAGGGAGTAAAAAGGAAAACGAAGCACATTTTGGAAACTGCATGGTAAGAGAAAAAGAGCAAGAAGGGAGAAATTTATGATCCCATAAGATAAAATGTTTGAAGGACATAACCCTTTACCACCCCTCCTCAAAATCAATTATTAAAGAAGCTGTATATTGTAACACTGACAGAAAACTGGTCTTGAACTGGAAAATTTTTAAACTACCACAAACTGTCAGCCTATTCACAGAAATGCTAGAATACAAGCAATTTATATGTACAAAGGTTCTAAAAAAAATAAAACATTTAAACATATTTTATTTTGGATGAAGAAAATCCCACAGCTTCCACCCTAATCAACCAGGAAGCAAAAGAGAACTGTAATGCATAGTCCCATACTGAAGTATATATCATCAAACAAGCAAACAAAGAAATAGCTTATGTCAGATATTTAGAAAATTAGTGCAAAAAATCAAACACACAAAATGGGAAGAAATGAACCAAAAATAATTGAATTTAGGGAAAAATTAATGACAAAATCAAATCAGAAAGGAACACTAATTACAAGATATGTAAAGGAGATAGGTTTGAATAAAAACTAAATAAGGTACTCTAAATAAATTTAGAATAAAAGTAAAATAAAAAGTGAGAGATGGAGTTTTTCTATTAATACAGTCAAGGAAGATCCAACATATTTAGAAATGGAATCCCTGAAGATGAAAAATTAAACAGTGAAACAGAATTACTATTTAAAATTCTAGTAGAAGAACAGTTAAAAGAATTAAGAGGACCTACCAGATAATTGGGGAAATTGTCCCAGAATTGTCAGTTGTGATATATATTTGAGTAAAACTAATAGCTACAAAAAGAAAATCCTCAAGGCATCTAGAAAAGCAACACAATGCATAAAAGGAGTAGCATTTTAAAGAAACTCAAAAGAAAAAACAAAAAAGGAAAGAAAGAAAGAAAGAAAGAAAGAAAGAAAGAAAGAAAGAAAGAAAGAAAAAATGTAAACCAGGAAGTTTATAATGTGAACTCAAGTTGTCTTTTAAATGGCCATATAAAAATAGTTGTAAACATACAATGACTTAAGGAATATGTATCTTTGAACTCTTCTTGGACCAAACTAGTAGAGAGTGAAAGTCATTCAACCAAGAGATAACTAGAGAAATTTTAGCAAAATGAGTTATTTAATTTTAACTATAAGTTTAATAAAGATGAGGGTAGGAATATAAATAATATGTAAATATGATATGCTGTTAGAAAGTAGAAATAATGTAGCTAAAAGAGTAGAAGGGATAAAAAATGAGAAAGTAGAATAATCTTATTACATATGTAATAAGTAGGAGTCAAAGTGTACTATTGAAGACTGACAAATTAGATAACAAAAAATTAAAAATATAGGAATCTAAGGGCCTTTAACAATTATATAAGTACAAAAGTAACAAATATAACCAAAACATAAATCTTTCTAAATACCAAAATAAATAAATACAATTAAAAATAAAAACACAACATAGGTAAAGAAATAGGGAAAATAAACATAGTACACACAATATTTATAACATTAAAATTTACTAGTTATATCAAGAAATGTGAATGGCTTTAACCAGATTTAAAAAATGTGATTTAAATTTGACTCACAAAGTAGATCCAACTATGAGGCTTACACAAGAGACAAAAAACCTAAAATAAAGAGTGGCATATATGGAGGGGCAAAGATTTCCAGATAAATAAAAGCAATAAAACACAGATTACAATCCTGACATGAAGTAAAGGGTAACATTCAAGGGCAAAAAGTGTTGAACATGAAAAAAGAATAGTTATAAATTCTAAAAACCATAAATCATAATGAAGATACAACAGTTATAAAAGAAGAGTAATTAGACATGGAAATACACTAAGAGAACATTTAAAGGCACCAATCATAGTACAAGACAGGTCAAATAACAAAAAAATAAGATACAGAAGACCTAACAAAGTAATAAATAAATTAGTTGTGAAAAAGTTATGAAAATATACTTTCTAATACTAATAACATAGAATACAACTTCTTCTCAAGTATACATTGGACATTTACAAAAACAACTGTATATTAGGTTACAAAGAGAGTATCAGAAAGTTCAGTAAATAATTCTCTGTGGTCATATGAAATAAACTAAAAATCAATAACAAAGTGAAACATCTTTTAACCTAAATATTAAAAATACTTCAATCAAGTAACTCTTCTGTGTGAAAAATAAAATAGAAATGATAAAATTCTGAAAATCTGTGATTAAAACACCATGTCTCTAGAATCTATGTGTTAAATGAAAGGTGTGAACTGAGAGAAATATTGCAATCTTAAAAACATAAAAATAAACAAGTGAAAACAAATGTATTAAATTGCCAGCTCATAAAGCTATACAATGAATAAAAAAAAGGAAGCCTAATGAAGGAAGTCATAAAGTTAAAAGTAGAAATTAATGATGTAGAGATTTGAGAGTCAGCATATTTAATTAGTTAAATTAATTAATCAAATCTTGGCTCTGGGGGAAAAATTAGCTATATAGGAAAATCTCTAGTTAACCCAGGAAAAAAAATGGGAGAAATCACAACTATGCAAAATAAGAAATGAAAAGGGTAAAGTACCCATTGAAAGAGAAGAAATTCTAAAACAATCAAAAGAGACTATATTGCTGACTTCTATGCAAATGCATTGAAGATCTAGATGAAATGTATGATTTCCTAAGGAAAATTTATTTAATTGAAACTATCAGAGAAAGTCTAAACATACCAGTACTTATGAAAGAAATATCAAAAGTTATCAAGAAAACACTTCACAAGGGAATTCTATCAAATACTTAAAGTCTTATTAGTTGTAATATTACATAAATTGCTCCAGCACACAGGATATCAGGGAAATGTTTGATTCTTTTTATGAAGCAAATACAACATTAAATTTGATTAAAACAGTACAGAAAATTAAGTTACTGACTAGTGTAACATATAAACATTAGTGCAAAAATATGTTAAGTAAAATATTAACAACCAGAATTCAACACTACAATAAGAAAACAAAACACCCATGACCCAGTAGGATTTATTGTAAGAATGCATGGTTGGCTTAATACTTGAAAATCTGTCAATCGATACAATATAATGTATTAATAGTTCTAAGGAGAAAAATAGGATATGTATGTATATATCTGGAAACACTTGGTGCAGTGTAGGCATTGTTAATATAATAAGAATGGTTTGCACGACATTGATATAACCTGGTAGCCAAAGAGAGTGGGCTGGAAGGTGCATATGTGAACAGTAAGGACCTCATTGTACTGGTCAGTGGGGGCAGTAGACACCATTGAGTGAGCATGTGTACTGTGTGGCCATCATATTCAAAATGGCTGAGTGAGTAGAACAATGAATGTGCATCAAATTTTGCTTTAAGCTTGAACATTTCTCCATGGAAATTATTTGGATGGATTTAGAAGGACACAGCTATAGACAGCTGTGGTTAGCAGCTTCATCACAATGTGCCCACTCATGCATCATGTCCTATGCAGAGTTTTTTGGTGAAACATCAAATCACCTAGGTGACTCAGCCCCCTACAGTCCAGATTTGGTGCCCTGTGACTTCTGCCTTTTCCCAAAACTAAAATCTCCTTTGAAAAGGAAGAGATTTCAGACCTTTGATGAGATTCAGGAAAAGATGATAGGGCAGCTGATTGTGATTGGGAGAACTGTGTGAGGTCCCAAGGTGCCCAATTTGAAGGGGACTGAGGCAACATTGTCCTATGTACAGTGTTTCTTGTATCTTGTATTTTCTTCAGCAAATATCTCTATTTTTTATATTACAGGCTGTATGCCTTTAGGACAGACTATTATATATATATATATATATATATATCTCCTAGTCTTAAACTAGCATCACATTTCATGAGGAAATATTAGAGGCATATCCAACCCATGGTCATCAAGAAAAAATGTCTACAATATTCAATAATAATTAACATTATGCTGGATGTATTATCAAATGCAATTAGACAAGAATAATTGGAAAAAATGCAAGACTATCTTTATTTGCAGATATAATATTTACTTTGTTACTAACAAGCCAATAATAATACCTGAAGAAAAAGATGCAGTAAGATAGCAGGTATATAGTCAATATACAGAAATCAATAACCTCACATTCACAATTGATAACTAGGTGGGGATATAATGGTAGAGAAACTCCACTTACAATAGAGTAACAAAGAAGATAAGGTGTTAGAAGTAAACTTAAAAAGAAATATGCCAAACTTATAGGGAAAAAAATCTTTGTAACATCTAAAAGATACAAAAGTAAACAAACAAAAGATAGTTCTTATTTTCAAACTGGATAAGTCACTGTAATGCGGATATCTGTTCTCCCTAAGCTAACTTACAGCTTTAAAGCAATCCCAATAAAAAAAATTCATAACTCTAGTTTAATAATAATTAACTTCAAATGGACAAGAGATATAAGCTGTAAGAGATGTTGGTCTGATAAAAGCTTTTTTTCTTATAGTGAGATACAAAAACCTCTAAGCCATGATCTCTTTCTAATACAAGGGGACCCCCCAAAACTGGAATTTATTTATTAAAAATTGTGTATTTATTCTTACATGTTTAAACTTTAGTCATCTTCAAAGTACTGTCCATTTGGTGCAATAGATATATCGAGACTTTTTTTTCCACTGCTCAAAACAGTTTTGAGCTTTTCTATTTTGATGCCTTTTAGTGCTTCTGCCATTTTTTATTACACCTCTTCCACACCAGCAAAACATTTCCCTTTGAGAACTTTTTTCATCTAGGGAAACAAACAAACAAAAAGTTGCTGGAGGTAAGACAGGGTGAACAAGGAGGGTGGGGTATAGGGTCATGCTGTTTTTGGTCAAAAACTGAACACTCAGTGCTGTGTAGGCAGGTGCAGCTCATAAATCTATTATGAAATGGGCAAATGCATTGAAGGAGTCTTCAAAAAAATTGACAGAAGCTGAACACAGACTCTCACAACAATGTCAGCAGGTACACTGATACAGATGGGTTCCTGGAACACTCCAGCGGGGGACTCCTGTACTGCAAGGGGCCTGTCCTCCAGAAGATAATTCTGGATTTTTGTTTTCTTGGGGGGGGGGGGGGCGGTCCTCCCTCGTAGTTCCTCCCCCATCCTTTCTAGTCTCTTCTTTCTGGAACTCTGATTACATATCATGGGACCTTCTCAGTTTTTCCTCTATGTATCTTCTTTTTTATATACCATACCATCCACTCTCTGTATTGCATTCTTTATTTTTTTAAGCTCCATTAGTTTATGAATTCCACTTTTAGCTGGTTAACATGTCCATGGAGTTTTAAATTTTAATGAATATGTTGCTGTTTCCAGGATGTTTATTTAGTACTTTTTCAAATCTGCCTAGCTCAAATGTGATCGTCTTTTATTTCTTTTGTCATTCTTTATTTTCTCTTCTTTCTTGTAACATTTTATATTTTCAGTCTGATATTACCAATATTTTTAGATTTTTTTGTGGCTCTGATTTTTCATTTTCGTTTTTTTGTAGAATTCTCATTCTGAATGATTTGCTTCTTTGATGTTCTGTGATTTTCATTCATTGTTAGATAATTTCCTTGGAACGCTATCTGTGGCAATTCCTTGAGTCTGCTTTTAAAGTGCATTATGGCATGGGGCATTTGCATTTCCCGTTGCTTGGTTGGTATTGGTTACACGACCAACAGGGACTACTTCAAAAGAATACTAGAATTCCTTGGAAGAAGGAATGGCTCATGGTAGTGTCACTTCAGGCTATAAAACATAAGTGCTGATTAGGAATTTTAGGAGAAGCTACCACCTCCCCCATCCAAACTTTCTTTACTTTGTATCTCTGTGGGGTTTTTGTTTGTTTGTTTGTTTTTTTAGTTTATCACATGGTAATGTCTCTCTTTTGTTTTTGTTCTTTGTTTTTTGTTTTTTTGCTTGATAGAGGGTTTCTGGTGTGACCTCTCACAGTGATTAAGCACCAAACATTTTCTCTGGATTCTGTTAGGTATGAGTGGCTGGCCTGTTAATACACAGGCTCCTGAGTACTCAGGATTGGAAGAAGCCCCAACCCCCTGAGAAAATGAAGACCACAGAGCTCATCTACATTTAGAAATCATGTTTTTAAAAAACTTTTGGAACTTAGATGATTTTCCTTATTTCCAAGTCACTCATTGTTAAAAATGTAATTTAAATTTCAACAGTCATTAAAAATGTAACAGTGTTATTTTTGTACTGGAAAAATTTGTATTGCATATCCAGCCAACCATGTAGCCTCTAATATTGCTAGAAACAAAGGCTTTCCAACCTATATGTCATCTTGTCATCTAGGTTATATACTCAACTGCAAATATTATTAGTTCTTTCACATGTTCAGAACATTTGATTCTTCCTAAATGTCTTCAAAATGAAAAACACATTCCTTATCAAGGCACATGACTTGATTTCCTGCATAGTATTTTAGCTTGAACTTGTATATAATTCTTCCTTCCTATTCTTTGTTCTGTTAAAATACTTGCATTTATCCCCATGCAGTATCGTTTATCTTGATTCTGTGCCTTTGCCCAATTAACTCTTAGTCAGAGATTAAGTTTTAGTTTTTGTAGATTTGCCTAACCCATCTCTCACGACTGAGGTGATGCTTTGACATAATGTCTCAAGGGAAGCAGTCTTTGACCTTTCATATTCATCATAATTCATTTGCCCTCTGACTATGTTATCTTTATCCAAATTATAATACTTACCATACTGAGAAAAAATTGAAGTCAAATACTTTCTTATTTATCTCCTTATCCCAAGAGCCTGTTATGTTACCTTCCACTGAATGAGTGTGAAAATCTCATTACATTATTCAGCAGCTTTAATTGTTACTTTTTCATCACAGTTTTTACAGAGAGCATGTATAGAATATTATTTTATACTTTAGTGTTTGTGTGTCTATTTTCACACAAAACACTTTCCCATGCATGACTACTCTTCGTGCTTTAAGAAACCCTATGAAAATTAAGTAAATTCTCCAAAAAATTTTTAAAAAGTATAGGATGGTCTGGAATTCAAAGAGTTAGTTTTTTTAAATCCAAGGCCTGCCCCATATATGCCCATCCATGAGAATCATATAATCTTGAGTAACTGTTAATGTTAAGGTGGTAATAATGGTGTGATAATTCTGTTTGCTGACATGATTAATATTTCCAAATTGCTTCAGTTCTACTCATTGTACTTTTTGTATTATTTTATAGTTGCAAAAGTTTTGCTTTAATTAAAATTAGATTTTCTTAGTTGTTTTTCTGTCATATAGTTTGAGTGCTAATAAGATAAATTTGGTATTGACTTTTTTCTCTAGGGTAATGGTTATTCTTTTAGTGCTCTGAAGGAATCAAAAGAGAGACTTCCGGCCAAGATGTAGGCCTAGACTGGCATGCTCTGTCTCCCTCCACAACTAAGAAGGAATACAACTACTGCAAAATCAGCAATAACCAGAAGTTCCATAAAATAAATGGAAGTCCAATGTATGAAGTTATAAAGAAGTAGTGCTCATCCAGATGGGTAGGAGGGGCGAAGCCAGGGAGGAAAGGTCAAGCTGTGCTGTCTGTGGCAGCAGCAGTGACGGCAGCAGGACAGCGGTAAGCACAGATGCCCATATTTTAGGGGAGGCAAGAAGTGCCTGGGGAGCACCCCTGGCTGCAGACCAGGCCCATCGCCTTGCGATTCCAAAGCCGGGGAAAGCAGACCTCCATTGCCTTGAACTGTGAGGCCCGTTGAGGGTGGGGATGGAGGAGGAGGCTATGGGTCTCTCAGCAGGAATCCATCTTGGACCCCCGCCCCCACAGAAAATGCCGGGTTGTGATGAGTGCACAGGGCTCTGCTCCCTATAGCATAGGAGGTGTGACAGCTCTGCCCAAGAAGTAAAGGTAAACACAAAACTGTTCAGGATGGCACAGATCATGATAGAGATCCTGGTGACGCAGCTGACCAGAGAGCAAATTTCTAATCTAATGAGACAGCAGATAGGAAATCTTTCTGAGGCACAGTTCAGAGCTTTGCTTATAAAGGTGCTTACAGACCTAACAGCAGATCTTAAACAAGACAGGGAAGGAATGAAGTCTAGTCCTGCTGAAATGAACAAAAACACATACAGAACTAGTGGTGAGGGCAAGAAAACCAGGAATCAAATCAACAAATCAGAACATAAGGAAGGAACAAACAGTCAACCAGTGCAGAAAGAGGAAACGAGGAATGGGGAAAATGAGGAGAGGCTCAGAAACTTATTAGACAGCTATAAGCGGGCCAAGATCTGAATCATAAGATTGACAGAATGTAAAGAACTAGAAATGGAAAAATTATGTGAAAAAATAATGAAGCAGAACTTCCCTAATTTGGGGAAGGAAATAGACTTACAGGTTCAGGAAGCACAGAGAGTTCCAAAACAAATGGACCCAGGGAGAACCACGCCAAGACACATTATAATCAAAATGTCAAAAATTAAGAATAAAGAGAGAATCTTAAAAACAGCAAGAGAGAATAAGAGAATTACATACAAAGGGGTCCCAATAAGACTATCAGCTGATTTCTCAAAAGAAACTCTGCAGGCAAGAAGGGACTGGCAAGAAATATTCAAAGTAATGAAAAGCAAAAACCTACAACCATGATTACTCTATCCAGCACAGCTGTCATTCAGAATAGAAGGGCAGAAAAGTGCTTCCAGGACAAAGTGAAAACTGAAGGAGTTCATCAGATCCAAACTACTGTTATATGAAATGTTAAAGGGATTTGTTTAGGAGAAAGAGGATCAAAACTATGAACATTAAAATGAAAACTGAATCACAACAACCAACAACAGAAGCTAGGGACCCGAAGCAAAGGCAAACTAAGTAGGCAATGAGAGTGGGAAAAGAATTATAGGTATGGGGAAAATTATGGGGGGAGGTCAATGGCGAGGGGGAAGGGGAGAAAGGGAGGAAGATCGTACTGGAATTAAAAAGCATAGTAGGAGGGAGTAGAGTAGATGGGAAGATTTTGAGAAGAACTATATGCACAACCAATGGTCATGGACTAAGGCGTGAGGGACAACTGGAGGGAAGAGGGTCACTGGGTGGAGGGGAACAAAGGGAAAAGAAATTGGGACAACTGTAACAGCATAATCAATAAAGCATATTAAAAAAAAATATATAAAAGAAATCAAAAGAGATTTGATTAACAAGCTTTTTTATGATATTTATGGAGAAAATTTCAAAAACTTAAACATATCCTATTATAGATTAGAAGACAGGATATAAAGGCATTTTATTGGGTAAAGATGTATTTTGGTGATTACTTACACATACAGGAATGAATTGATTTAAGGTCTTTGGTCTCCTTAATATCTAGCTATACTGGTAAAAGGGGAGATACAACAAAACTAGAAATTAAGATAGGGAATATGGGCCCTGGTTGCTGTGGCTCAGTGTATTGAGCATCAGCCTGCGAGCCAAGTGTTGCTGGTTCGCTTCCCAGTCAGGGCACATGACTAGGTTGCATGTCAGGTCCCCAGTTGGGGATGCAAGTGAGAGACAACCACACAGTGATGTTTCTCTCCCTCTCTTTCTCCTTTCCCCTCTCTCTAAAAATAAATAAACAAACAAACAAACAAATTATTTAAAAAAAAAGATAGGGAATATGATAGTATGATAAATTCCCAGATCTGGTAACCTACCCAGCTTTATCTCAGAAATAAAGTAGCAGAAATATTTGAGCTTATGACTAAGCGGTTTACTTGTTTTTTTATTGAGATGAAATTTATATAACATATAAGTAACCTTTTAAAAGTGTATAATTAAATGTCATTTAGTGCATTCATGACCTCTCTTTTCTAAAACTATTTTTTATCACATCAGACTATCTCTACCTCTTATTCAATAAGTAATCATACCTTATTTCCCTACTCCTATTCTCTGATACCCATAATTGCTTTGTCTCTAAATATTTGCCTATTCTTGATAGTTCACATATGAGGAATCATAGCTGTGATCTTCTGTGTCTTGCTTTTTTAACTTAGCATAATGTTTTCATGGTTCATTCAAGTTGTAGCATATATCAGTGTTTTATTCCCTTTTATGACCGAATGATAATAGATAATACATATAATGCATTATATATATAACAATATATATAACTTATATATATATATACACCACAATTTGCTTATCCATTCATCTGTTGATGAACATTTAGGTTGTTGCCACCTTTTGCCTATTATAAATAGTGCTGCTCTGAACACTTAGGAACAAATATTTGTTTGAGTACCTGATTCAGTTCTTTGAAGGTATAAATCTAGGAGTGAAATTGCTGGGTCTTATTGTAATTCTATGTTTAACATTTTGGGGAAACACAAGCTGTTTTCTAAGTCGTTGTTCTACTTTACATTCTCATTAGAAGTGTATGGAGGTTACTCTTTTCTCTACACCCTCACTAACACTTGTTATTTTCTAGGCTTTTGAACATTTTTATTATTAGCCATCCTAGTGAGTGTGAAGTGGTTTGCCACTGTGGTTTTAATCTGAATTTCCTTATGCTTGTTAGCTATTTGTAGATCTTATTTAGAGAAATATCTATTCAAAGTAGTTTGCCTATTGCTTAATTGGGTTGTTTGCCTTTTTTGTTCCTCATTTTGTGTTATTTATGTATTCTGGATACTAAATCCTTATGTTTATATGATTTATAAACATTGGGTTGGCCAAAAAGTTTGTTCATTTTTTTCCATAAGATGGCTCTAGCAGTGCTTAGTTGTCTTTAACTTCATTACAAACAAGTTTGTTAAATTATATCGTGACAGCTGTCATATCAGAGTACATTAAAAAAAAGAAAAAAACGCTTGTCAATATTGCTGAATTTTTCTGTAGCCATTTTAACATTGAAGATGAGAAAAAATACACAACATTGTCCAGAAAGGTAAAAAAGCAACTGAAACATAAAAAATGATTTGTGCAGTGTGTGGAGAAAGTGCTGTGACAGATCAAACGTGTCAAAAGTGGTTTGTGAAGTTTTGTGCTGGAGATTTCTCACTGGATAATGCTCCATGGTCCGGTAGACAAGTTGAAGTTGATAGCAATCAAATCAAGACATTAGTTGAGAACAATCAACATTATACCATGTGGGAGATAGCCAACATACTCAAAATATCCAATTCAATAAACTTATTGGTGAAAATGAAAAATGTGTCTTTTATTTTAAAGAAAAAGTAAACAGACTTTTTTGGCCAACCCAATATTTCCTCGCATTCTTTAGATTGTCTTTTCACTTTCTTAGTAATGTCTTTTCATGCACCTAAATTTTAAATTTTTAAAAAGTTCAATGTATTTTCTTATTTGTGCTTTTGTTGTCAAATCTCAGAACCCACTGACAATTCCAAAGTTATGAAGATTTATCTCTGTGTTTTCTTATAAAAGTGTAACTCTTTGATCCATTTTGAGTTAATTTTGTATGTGGCATGAAGTTGGGGGTTCAGATTCATTATTTTGTATATAGTTATCCAGCTCTACCAGCATAATTTGTTGAAGAGTCTATTCTTTCCCTGGTGGTCTTGGTGCCTTTGTCAAATTTAATGGACTGTATAGACATAGAGGTACTTCTACACTCTCTTGGTCTGTAAGTCTATCCCTGTGACAGTACTACATTGTATAGGTGATGCTTTTGGAGCATGAATATCTTCCCAAAGCAAGAGTCTTTTCCTTTTTCCTGCAATCAAATGACAGAAAAGGGGCATAATAGAGTATCCCCACCTTTCCTAACTCTAATGCCTGCCAATTATCTGTGATAAGAGAGAGAAAAAAGATGAGTGATTATATACATAAAATCAAATTGGGATATGATGATACAGTAGAAAGAAAGTAGACTTTATAGTTCAAAATACTTAGACTAAAGTCCCAGTTACCAGAGATAACATCTTGGGCATAATTTTAGACTTTTTGAACCTTAGTCTATACTTTTGTTAAATGTGGATAAAAATACCTACCCTGTAGTATTTTTGTAATGAGTAGGCATACTATATGTAAATTTCCCCTACTTCAGTGCCAGAAACAAAATAGCTATGGAAAAATTAAAGGCTATTAATAATAGCTCTTGTTTTTTTATTTTTTTTTAAACAGAACCTTATATGGAGAATCATTCTAAACCTTCAAAAATGGTCTCCTGAAGATTTTGCAAGGGCAGTTTATTTTACATATTTCAGAAGATGCTTTTTAGCAAAATGGCATCTTACCTTCTAACAATTACATTTGGCTTTGAATGTCAGGAGTTAGCTTCTTTTCATTCAGATGCCAGAAGAGAGAGAGAGAGAGAGAGAGAGAGAGAGAGAGAGAGAGAGTGTGTGAGTACATATCTACTCTGTTTGCTTTTGTTTTACATAAAGCTGTAATCCCTGGTTCGGTATTGTTTTTTATTAATGTGCTGCATATGTGTGCCTGAAATCTGTAAAAGAGTATGCTGTATATCAATAAAAAATAAAGAAAAGTAATGACATTGCTGGCAACTACCTTCCCTAGACTATCTGGTTCTCAGATTTATAACCAAAGAACTCTCTAAATGTAATTGGATTGTAGGTAAGAGAATGTAGAGCCAGTTCTATTTCTTTGAAAGAATTATTTGATCTTTATTGCTCTTCTGGTACCAGACATATTGTTACTAGGATATGGTCTCATCAGAGAGCCAGAAATTTGCATATAGTGAGACCTGGGTTCAAATTCATATGCTACCACTCACTGGCTGTATAATATTCTAAGGTCAGTTCACCTCTTCAAATCTCAGTTTCTTATATATAGAAATAATGATAACCTCATAGGGATGATTGAAAGAATAAAATGTAATTATGGAAGTGAAAATGCTTTTTCAATCATGAAATATCATATACATGTGAGTTCTCATTATCATTAACATTTAGCACAATTTATGAAATTGTGGAATCTTAAATTAGGAATGTATCTTACAGGCCACTTTGTCAGTTACCCACCACTGTATTGCCTCTCTAGCAATATTTATATCCTGTTTTGTTGAGTAGTAGTACTTCTTTCAGTAGATACTTGAACGTGATGCCCTCATAGTGTGCAGGGACATATCTCATTAAAAATGTGAACTATTGAGACTTCCGGCCAAGATGGAGGCTTAGACGGACACGCTAGGTCTCCCTCTACAACTAGAGAGGAATACAACTACTTCAAAACAAAGGACAACTAGAAATTCCAGAAAATAAAACTACACGGAAGTCCAACATATGAAGTTATAAACCAGCGGTGCCATTTGGGCAGGTAAGAGTTAAAGTGGGCAGTGCTGTTTGCAGTCGCACCCGAGCGGCGGGCGGCGAGGAGTCCCGGCTACGCAAGCCCCTGGCGGTGCGCGACCCCAGCGAGGAGTCCCGGTGGCCAAGCACCTGGCGGTGCGCGACTCCGGCGCTGGGGAGAGCGGCCGCCGCATCGCCTTGAACAGTGAGGCCCAGGGGGACGGGAGGACGGATCCCGGTCTCCTAGCTGAATAACTGTGTGAATCCATCTTGGACCCCCGCCCCCAAAGAAAGCACCACAGGGCTGCGAAATAGGTCGCGGACAAGCAGGCGCCGGTCGCTAATTTGTGACACGTCCACAGGCACTGCCCCCGACAGCCGGCCCAAGAAAACAAAAAGCATCTGTCAAAATGAGGCAGGCAACTTTAGAAATACCGGTGACACAGCTCACCAGGCAGCAGATAGAGAACCTGACAGATGAACAGATAAGAAACCTGTCAGAGGCTCAGTTCCGGGCCATTGTTATCAGGTGGCTTACAGAATTCACAAAAGAGCAGGAAAAAGATATGAAAGAAGCGAAAAACTTTCATAACGAAAGGAACAAAACAGCATACGAGACAGAAGGAAAGGAAATAAAATCCAGAGTTCATTTCAACAAACTGGAATATGGAGAAGGAACAAGCAGTCAACCAATGCAGCGAGAGGAAATGGGAAGCAACAATGAGAGGATCAGAAACCTCTGGGACAGCTATAAAAGGCCCAACATAAGAATCATTGGTTTGCCAGAGAATGAGGAAGATGAACTAGAACTTGAAAAATTGAGTGAAAATATAATAAAGGAGAACTTCCCAGACTTGGGGAAGGGAATAGACCTGCAGGTCCAGGAAGCAAGGAGAGTTCCCAAGAGACTGGACCCAGGGAGAACCACTCCAAGACACATTATAATCAAAATGTCAAAAATTAAAGATAAAGAGAGAATCTTAAAAGCAGCAAGAGAGAAGAAAAGAATTATGTACAAAGGGGTCCCAATTAGACTATCAGCTGACTTCTCAAGGGAAACCCTACAGGCAAGAAGAGACTGGCAAGAAATATTCAAAGTAATGAAAATCCAAAACCTACAACCACGAATACTCTATCCAGCGAAATTGTCATTCAGAATAGAAGGACAGAGAAAGTGTTTCCAGGACAAAATAAAACTGAAAGAGTTCATTAGATCCAAACCACTGTTATATGAGATGTTAAAGGGACTGGTTTAAAAAAAAACAGAAGCTAGGGAGATGAAACAAAGGCAAACTAAATAGGCAACGAGAGGGGAAGAGGAACTGTGGGTACGGGAAGCATATTAGGGGGAGGTCAACAGGGAGGGGGAATGGGGAAAGGGAGGGAGATGATATAGGAATTGGGGATCAAGGTAGGAGGGAATGGAATAGACGGAGAGAGGCTGGGAGGAACTGTATGCACAACTAATGGACATAATCTAAAAGGGGGGGACAACTGGAGGGAGGGGGGCCACCGGGTGGAGGGGAGCAGAGGGAAGGGAAATTGGCACAAATGTAATAATTTAATCAATAAAACACATTAAATATAATAATAAAAAAAAATGTGAACTATTGCAAAACAGCACTCTCTCCTCGGTGACCTGTATAAGTGACTGTTTCACTTTTAGAAGCAGTTAAAAAGCCTTTGGTGATTTTAAGAAAAATCTGATTCTTTGGGATCTGCTTCCTCAATAGTTCACTGCCAGACTCCCTGTGAGTATACAGAGAATGTCAGATGATGTTAGTGGTGACTTGGCCACCTTCCCAATCTTTGTGCTTCAGTGTCATGCTTAGCTGAGACAGACTTCTGTAGTATGAACACAGGGAATATGAAAGCAGGACCCCTTTAAAACAGAATCTTAAATACTGTAATGATAGCTAATAAGAGCTCATTAAACTAGTCTCTCTATAACAAAGGTTTGGCTTTATATTCCATGCAACTCTCTAATTTATAAAATATTTAGGTCAAGTGTAGATGCTATTTGGAAATATAATTTATTTTATCCTCCCATCTCCAAGAAATGTCATCATCTTTAATGTAGAAGTAGGATATTTGTGTATTTTTCAAAAGTATAATTAAGGACTACACATTTCAGAAATTGAGCAGTTTTAGGATTGCCATTGATAGAGGAAAGACAAATCATATATATTTTTTTCAAATCCTTGATGATAATGTAAATGTGAAACAACAACATTTAATAACAGGAGCAGATAAGGTTTGATGATGCCCTTCTGTGTTAGATAGTTGTGTTTGCCAATGACATTTATTCTCCATCCTCTGGTTACACTACCAGAATTTCTCTGAATAATCATTTTCCTTTACTCTTAGTCCATGTGATTTGGGGGTGATTACTACACTAACCCCCATCATCAACAATCATTTACTTTCAATTAATTTTTTATTTTGATGTAATTGTAATTAACATGCAGTAATAAGAAATAATGGAGAGATCCCATAAATTCTTAACTTAGTTTCCCCCAATAATAACATTTTGCAAAACCATGTGCAGTATTACAGTGTGGATCTTGACACTGATATAGTAAAGATACAGAATATTTTCATCACAACAAAGGTCCCTCATGTTTGCCCTTTCATACTCACTTCCACTTTCCTTCTGTCCCCATTCCCTCTTTATCTTCTGGCAACCATCAATATGTTTTCCGTATCTATAATTTTGTCATTTCAAGATAGCTGTGTAAATAGGATCATGCAGTATATAACATTTTGAGATTGCCCTTTTTTATTCAGCACAATTCTCTGAAGGTTCATCTAAATTGTTGTGTGTATCAATAGTTTGCTGCTTTTTATTTCTGGGTAGTTTCATGATATGAATGTACCACAGTTTGTTTAATCAACCTACAGAAGAACATTTGGGTTATTTCCAGTTTGGGGCTATTGCAAGTAAAGCTACTATAAACATTTGTGTATAGGTATTTCTGGGCATTAAGTTTTCATTTCTTTTGGAACCATGCCTCTTAAGAGTGTGGCTGCTGGTTAATATTGTTGTTACATGTTTAGTTTATTGCATACAATAGGGTTAATTCAAAAATGTTTGGTGGATTTCTCTAATAAAATCATTAGGACCTGGCAATTTTATTTTTGGAATTTAAAAACTATGAATTTGTTTTTTCTTAATAGTTATAGGACTATTTGAATGATCTGTTTCATATTGAACGAGTTGTGGTAGTTTGTATTTTTGGAATAATTGACCTACTCCTTTCATCTAAGTTACCAAATTTATGGTTGTTTGTAATATTCTGCTACTATCCTATTGATATGTGCAGTATTAGTAATAATCTCTGTTTAATTTTTGATATTGGTAATTTATGTCTTTCTTTTTTACTTTGTCAGTCTTGTAAGAGGTTTGTCAATTTTATTGAACTTTTAAAAGAACTAACTTTTTGTTTCATTGATCTTTATTGATATCTGCTTTGTATTTTTTCTTTTCTTCTGCTTGCTTTGAGGTTTTTCATTCTTTTTTCTAGGTTTTTGAGATGGGAGCTTAGATTATTGATTTGATAGTTTTTCTCTTTCTAATATAAACATTTAAGGCTATACATTTCTCATTCCATTACAGCTTTTATCACATTGCATTTTAATTAACTAACTTTAGTGTTTTAGTTGTGTCTCATAGGTTTGTTATGATGTATTTCATTTTTAATCATTTCCACTCATGGATTATTTAGAGTTATCTGTTGTTTGGAGATTTTTCTGTATCTTTGTATTACTGATTTCTCACTTGATTCCACTGTGATCAGAGAACACACTCTGTACAAATCCAATACTTTTAAATTTGTTGATTTTATTTTGTGATCCAAAATATAGTCTATCATTGTATATGTTTTGTGGGTGCTCAAAAAGAATGTATAATCCACTGTTGTGAATGGAATATTTATAAATATCAATTAGGTCAAGTAATGGGAATGAGAATTTTAAACTTTTTATATTAGAGCAAAAATGGACCTCTCTGTTAAATTTCTGGTAATTTTTCATTTTGCCCTTATTTTAACATATTCAGAGGTGTCATTGGAAAGCCTGGGATGTTTACTAGGTGTCTTCATCCTTGCAGGTTCTAAACTCCAGTTTTTGTCTTCCCAGATTTATAAGACTTTTGAAGGTTACCTCAGTTTCTCAACCTTTTAGCTTCCCACTTGTGAATTGGCAAATATTTGAGAAAAATGGTATCAAATACAGCTCTTACATCTTTGTCCTTTTCTCCTCTATGAGATCTTGGCCATTGAAGTATCTTGGAAACTTTCTGGTGTGTGTGTGTGTGTATGTGTGTGAAAATTGTGAAAATATTGTATTTTCAATTTAATTTTCTCCATTTATTCCTTCCTCTTTGAAACATTTCTCAAACTCTCTTGGACAACTTCAGATAGTTCACTCCACCTATATTGTTGATCTAGTATTACTCTATTAGCGTGTTTACCACATTGCATTATAATTGACTGTAGTTTTTTTCCCCCTAAAATCTATAAGAAAGGAGAAATTTTAATTTATCTTTGACTTTCCAAAATTGCAATCATTATCTGACAGACAGAAGGCACTCAACAGTGTAAGTGAATGCATTATATAATTGGGTAAACCTTATTATTTTATACTCTAATTAGGTAGGCTGTGATATAATTTAACTTATTTTTTTCACTTGTAACTTTACTTATGGACCATTATTATAATTGCCATTTTTTAATCCTGAAAATATTATATTTTCAGGAACATTAAGGAAACATAAAAACTCAAATGGTTAATGAAACCTTTGAGAAGTTGGATATTTAGAGCTGTTTGACAATAATGCCTGCCAAATACAAATACGTTCTTACAAATTTAGAATCTTTGTGAACAAACAAACTATAAACAGAACATTTATCTTTCCTACTCATGATTATTAACTGAGGAAACAAAAAGAGCTAAAATTAAAATCTCAATTGAATTAAGTGGTAGCGGATTATGAGATTGGCAGTGTTTTGAGACACAGGCTTGATTCTTTCCTGTTTCTTCCCAAGAAATGAGAGAAAATAAGAAACGCAAAGGCATAGCTCAGTTTTTCTTTGTGATGAAGTGGTTCAAGGCTAATATATGGCATGAGGTTGAATTCAGTAGAGCTCAGGCGGAGACTCAAAGTGACTAGCCAGTAGTTGACAGTCAGACAAAGAGAGAAAGAAAATTAATAATGATAAAAGACTAATTTGGTTTTGCTCTCATCAGGGTTTTTTGTTTTGTTTTGTGTTTTTAAATATTTGAAAAAAACAAAAATGATGTTTATGAATGGGGTAAATCACAGTATCTTTTCTACAAGCTTAATCTATATGGAATTGATTTTTGTGTATGGTATGAGGAAATTTCATTTCCTCCCCATGTAATTAACCCATATATGCTTTCTGTGTATATATAGTAAGTCCTCACTTAATGCCATTAATAGGTTCTGTGACTTTATTTGAAATGACATAAAATAAAACCAATTTATCATGGGCTAATTGATCTAAATAAGCATTAATTTCTTACAGCATCTCATCAATGTTAAAACAAAATAATGTTGAACAAAAGGATATTATTTGAGGACATGCTGTATTTAATATACAAATACACATATGTATGTGTGCATGTGTACATACATAATTATTTATATATTTTTGTTTTTTTAACATGAAGTGTGTGTGTGGTGTATATCCCTTATACTTATGTTACACTGGTCAATTTATCTATTCCTATGCCTTTATCACACTGCGTTATTGTATTTTAAGGTCTTGGTATATTTTTCTTCTTCAAGAGTATTTTGGCAAACCATGGCTTTGGCCTACCACAGATATTATAGGGTAGTTTTATAACTTTCTTGTGAAAGATTGTATTTTTCAGCAATAGCTCCACTGATTCATCCCTTTCCACATGCTCCTGTTACTATCTGACATGGACACACCTTTTTAAAGAGTATGGTTCGTGTTCTTTCCCCTTGAATCTAGGTGGCTCTGTGATTGTGGCAGAAGTGATACATATCTTCCAAGGCTGAGTCATAAAGGCTGTTAAAGCTTCCACATGGCTGTCTGTGACGTGCACCTTGGGAGTACTGAGTAGCCATATATAATGTCTAGCTACCCTAAAGCAACTGTGTTGGAGGGATCATGTGGGAAAGACATATTAAGAAAGAGAAGGACTCCCAAGGAGTCCCCAGCTGTTCTAACCTCAACTGTTCCAGCCCTTAACTTAGCTGCCAAACATATGAGAAAGTAAATCTTCAAACAATTCTAGCCCCTGCTTCAAACAGTCCCAAATGCTCAAATGTTTCACTGAGCAGAAACTAGAAGTTTCCACCGAGTTTAGTCCAAATTGCAGATTCGTGAGTAAAGTAAATATTGCTGGCATTTTAAGGCACTGAGTTCCTAAGTGGTATGTCATATAGCCACAGTAATGGAACACTACAACATGTCCCACACACATATACCACACACCACACATAATTGTTATAACTTTAATAACAATTGCATTGAATATATAGCTTAATTTGGGAGAGAACTGGCATCTAATTGATATTTATAAGAGATTTCCAATATATGAATATAATATGCATTTTTATTTATTGGGACTCTTAAAAAGTCTTTCAATAAAGTTTTTAAACGTTCTCTACAGAGATTTTATAATTTTTTAAAATTAATTTTTCCTAAGTATCTTATATTTTATGTTACTACATATATAACCTTATTTTGATTTTTCTATCTAGTTCTTACTGGTATATGGACATATAATTTTCTTTTTAATATTGATTTTGTATCTAATACCTTGCTAAGTTCTTATTAATTCTAAAAACTTACTATTAATCATTTGAATTTTCTACATAGAAACGTTTCACAGATATTTCTGAATGTTAACAACTTATTTCTTCTTTTCTAAGGTTACATATTTTAGCATCCTGTGTTGATTCTAAGATGAAATAGATGATAAAATGCACAAAAATACATTTTACATGTATGCAAAAGTAAAGTACCCCTTATTTTTAATTAAAAAAATAGTATTTTTATTCTTGCCTTACTTGGCTGATTTGGATTTTTACTATAATGTTAAATGGAAGTGGTGAAAGGGAGTACCATTGTTTTGTTCATGTAGGGAATGCTTTCACTTTCACCTTTTTTGCAGGTTTTGGAAATGCACATCTGTTCTTGAACTTTATTGAATGCTTTTCCTGCTGCACTTGATATAATAATTTTATTTTTTTCCTGATGTGATGAATTATGATAATTCATTTTTAATGATAAACTAGTTTTGCATTTTTAAAATAAGCCTGACTTAATTATTAGATACATTTTTTATGCATTACTGAGTTCAGTTTGCTAATATTCATTTTAGGATATTTACATCTATTTTTTTGCATGAGATTGCTGTTTACTTTTCCTTTCCTATACTGTCATTTTAAGTTTTGGTATTAAATTTAATATAAGATATTTGCATCTATGTTTATGAATAATATGGGTCTTTTAATATTTCTCTCTTGTTCTGTGCTTTTAAGGTTTGGGTATAAAATTAACTTGGGCTCATAATATGGAATGCACTTCCTTTTTAACTCTGTAATCTGGAATATTTTGTGAAATATTAGATTTATTTGTTTGTTTGAAAGCAAAGTTATTTGAGCTTGTAATTTTATGTGTGGAAAGATTTTGATATACTGACTCAACTACTTAATGGCTATCATTAATCCTAGATGGGTTTTCTATTTCTTTTCAAATAAATTTTGTTGCATTTTTAAAAGAATGTACCTATTTCATCTAAAGTTTCAAATAAAGTTTGACAAAGTTTAACATAAAGTTGTTCAGAGTATCTACTTGTCTTTTAAATAATGGCTAAGTGTGTAGTTATATCTCTCTAATTGATAATACAGAGTGGGGCAAAAGTAAGTTTACAGTTGTTTATAAGAATGGTAATACAATAATTAATAAATAATAATACAAGAATAAACTGTGTTTCACATACTCACACCTGAAAACCTGCTTTTGCCCTACCCTGTATATCCTCACTTTCTGGTACATTAAAGAAAAGAAAAACAAAATTTTGATTTATCAGGACTTCCTGGATATATTTTTTATTAATATAAGAAACTCAACAGGTCAAGAAATATATACTAGAGTTGGTGTATATTGATAATATCAACTTTCTTTTTAAATAAATGCCTAGACTTTTTCTTTTTCTGCAGTACCAAAATTATGAGTATTGCAAGACTAGAAAACTATGAAAATATGAATTTTGACTTTGTACATTTTAAGGTGCTTTTTTTTTTGGCCAGCTATTCAAACAATTAACTTTCCTTTTTTAAGTACCTTCTTCAGTTTGGAACATATGTCCAAATTTTGAAATTAACTGAGGCATATTGAAAGGTTGGCAAATTAGTGTGGCAGTAGTGAGGTTTATGTTCTCATTTGATGTGAGTGCAATCATCCAGGTACATTTGGCTGGCTTCACATGAAGTTAAATAATCTTTCTTCATATTGTCTAGTGTTGTCTTGACATTTTCTCTCAAGATTAGCAAGGTCAAAATTCAAGTACTCAGAAAGGGGAAAAAAGAGAAAGAAAACAAAAGGAAATTTTTTAGCACTTCAGCTGTTTTTAACTTATAAGTCTCAGTTTATCCCTTCTTTATTGTGGATGCTAACACCATTAAATCTCCCCTCTATTATCAATGGTTAGAAAGAATTTGAAAATCCAAACAGTTAAAGTGCCAAAGAAAATTTTATTATTGAAGAGAGAAATTTGACCTCACTAGATATGCTCTTTCTAATAAAAAAATGAATCAATTCAATTATAAATTTAATTAGAATATAATTTATTTTCTTCAGAAGTTGTTAATATTTTAGATATTCTGGAGAGTATTTTTTTATAAAGGACCTACTCTCCAGAAACTTGAGGGGAAAAGTTAATATTTATGGTAAATATTAGTGCGACAATTTTATGTTAAACAATCTGTTACATCTGCAGGAGATATAAAAATAAGGAAGACATTTTTCTCGACTTCAAGTAACTTCCAATCTATTAGGTAATTGGAAAAATAAGTAATCTTCTATCTAACAAGGTACAAAATGAACTCTAAGGGCATTTGGATGAGGGAAAGACAGTATTTCCATAGAGATAGAAGAATAAAGAGATCACAATTTTTGGCTTTAGAGTTAAGCTTTAAGGGAAACCAGAATTTTGCATGCTGAGGATATGAGATGTTTTAAAAATGTCAGTCTAGGCTAATAGCAAAAGATACAAAAAGCAAGGAATTATGGGCATGTTTAGAGAACAGAAAGTGTCACAAGTTTAATACATTAGAAAATTTTGAAAAGCTTAAAATGTGGGCTTCATTTGGTAAATTAGTATATTTAGGCTATTTTAAATGATCATGGGACAACCTGCAGAGATTTTTAGTAGGATAGGGACATCCTCCAAGGTATTCTTCAGCATCATGTTTAAGGAATGACCTAGAGGAGTTAATAGCATGATGCACTCTGAGACCTGCAAAGACTTTGACACAACAGGAGTGAAGGAGGCATTTTTGAGGAATTTTAGAGGGGAGGCAAGAACCTTAGGTTTTTGGAAGCATTAACTTGATCTTAATAGTGAAAAAGAATTGAGGAAAAAATCTTTGACTGGAGGTTAACAATAAGTGCATTTTAGAGGTTTGGGAATGGATGCCTTGTATCCATCTCTCCTTTCGCTTGTGCTTCTACCCAGGGACTACTCTGTCTTCTCTTTTGACCCCCTTCCTCAATCTCATTTTCTCTCTCTTTTGGTCTCAGGAAGATCTACTGTCAGTTAGGAAATTTGTACTTCCTTTTTTGTTGGTTCTCAACACATTAAAAGACCTCACATTTGAGGACAAGAAGCCACAATAAGGAAATGGCCCCAGCTGGTTCTAACCTTCACAAATAAGATTGCATGGCATAGAGGAAAGTTGAAACTATTTCATTGGGTGGGACTGCCAAGGGAGAGGTGCAAACAGAAGAGAAAAGAAAGTCAAGGACAGAGACTTAGGGAATGCTTATTTATAAATGATGAGAGGAGGACAGAGGGCCTGAGAAGGAGAAAGACAGACAGATCATACTCAGAAGACAAGAATATAATGGAAATGGAAGAGTTAAGAGAGTTGCCAAAGGAGTTGTAGTGAACAAGAATGATGGCATAGAGATAGTGATAAGAGGACCACTTAGATAAAGCAGGTGAATTCAGAGTAGATTTAGTAGTGCTGTGAAGTGGGAGTGGGAAACAAATTCTAGATGGCAACAAGCTAAGGAAGGGAGAGTATTTAGACTGAAGATGGAAAGAATCAAAGATGGATGGATAGAGAAAACAGAAATGAAACATGTCAGAACAGAGACCAGTGAGAAATAAGAGAGGGACAACTAAGACAGATTTTAGGTATGTCACTTGACCATCCAAAACCTCAGTTTTCTTTTTCTCTCCCCACTCAAATAGGGATGATGACAGTATTAAGGAGTTGGAGTGAGGACTAAATAGTTAAAACCTATAGTAGCACTTGCCCATAGTCATTACTTATTACTATAAGTAACGGAACAGCATGGGCACTCTCTGTAGAATTTCTGGTAAGAACATCATGGATGAGTAAAGGTATAGAGGTAAAGACAGGGAATGAGGACCTTTGAAATCGTTGATAATGTGCTCCAAGTGAGTAGGGAGGTAAGATGGAACCAGAGGATCCTGAGATTGACTTTGAGAGAATACGGGAAGAGGAGAGAAGCGTTGGATAACAAATAAGACCCTAAACAACTATGTTTGTTAAAGAAATACATAAAATCGGGGAGCAAATCATCTGCAAGAGTAAATTTTAGGTTTTTATAAATCAGATAGTCATAATACTGCCATCCTATAAACTTTAGGTAGTGCAGGGCTTGTTCAGGGGAAGCTTCTTAGATATCTTTCATCCTGGCTATTTTTCCGAAGGGACTTGAATAAGTTAACAAAAGAACCAGGTAATAGCTGGCCTATCATGTAAAAACATAACATTGGAACCCCCTTCTCCTAAAGGACAGAAGAAAGGATCATAGAACTCAGGGCTGGAGACTGCTTGAAAGTTTTCCAATAGAACCAACTAGCAGATAGTTAAAACCTGTATCTTTGGAGCAGGTGATTGGTTGTATTTTGTTTGCTGGTCCCTTTTTAAAAATACCCACAATGGAGAACTAACTGCTCTGGTCATAAGAAAGAAAGGCCTAAAACTTCCTTTTTTGAGTCAAAATTGTCTTTTCTGTAACATACATCCATGGTCATAGTTCTCCCATTTGGCACTGAATAGACTATGTATAATATCTTTATGATTGCCAGTGTATTCAATATTTGAACATAGCTATTTTGTTCTTTCTGTATCTTTATAAGGAGAGGGAGGTGGGATGCTGAAACAGGTTCAGCTTACTCCATCACTCTTTCCCTGAGATGTTACTGAATTACTGACTACTTTGGACTTCTGTTTGCTTCAGCATTCCAGAAAGGATGCACCAGGAAGATGAGGATAAAGGCAGTGCGCAGGTTAGGTTTGATCAGTGTGAAGGGGAGAAGAACTAGAATCTAAATTTGTATTATGTGATATGAAACTTGCCTGCTGACCAAGCAGAAATAGAGGGTAAACAGAAAGTTTGTATGAGAGTCCAAGTTATCTTACCTATGAAATAGGAGTGACAGGGCCTGTGCCTGGAGGCTGCTGTAAGGATTAAATGAACCTATAACCACAGGCTGACATCTTAGAGGTACTTGTTAAAGAGCACCTGCCATGGTTATTGTCATTATTATCAAGTGATATCAGCAACAAAGATAATAAAACCTATTTTTTGTGCACATTAAATAAATTTTATTTTCTAAGTTGGTCAGTAAGGAGAACATGTGCATAGAAATCCTTTATATCTTTTTATGGAGCCACTTAATTGGAACCACGGTTTTTTTTCATTTAACAAGTAACTGTGATGTATCATCAGGCTTCTTGTTGATCTTTGTGTTCAGAATTTAAATCCATGGGATACATTATGTGGTGCTTTACATTGGTATGCAGAAGGAAGTGGCAATTCTGTTTTTGTGACAGCCTGTTTAAAATGGGTATGAAAGAGTCTGTTATAACAAGGTTATATTGTATTGATTTGCCTTTCAAGTATTTATTTATTTATTATATGTGCCATTTCTGAAAAATGAAAAGTGCAACAAAGATTCATGGCTATTTCCAGCTTCTGGGAGCTGAATAGATATAAGAGTATATTTATGGGGCATTTATTTCCTAATATATGCAATGAAGATGATTCCAAATGATTTGACTTAGAAGCAGAATATAAATCTCTACAGGCACAAGTAGAGTTAAGGTTTGCACTAAATCTTTGCCTAAAACACCCCAAAGCAAGTTATGAAAAATTTCCTTCCATGTATCAAATTAAACTTAACCTTACTGAGAAGCCGGTGATGAAACAGGACTCCTGGATGACACTGTGTTTATCACAACATCCATCACCAACTTATATTTAATTTATGGAGGAAATATCTTTTTTTTGCCATTATAATGTACATTCTTTAGACAATATCTTTGGCCTTTAGTGCTGTGTATATAACTAAAGCTATGGAAGGAGGGAACTATTATTTAATCCTGATCCTCTTATGGGCCAGGCACTGTTCTGGGCACTATGACAATAGTTAACATTTATATAGTGCTTACTGTGAAGTAGGTATTGTGTCCCAGATGCTTTATTTTCATTATGCATTTAAGTCTTACAAAACCCATATGGCTAGGTATTATCTTCTTTATTTTCCAGTTGAGGAAACCCAGATTCTGAGAGATTAAGTAATTTGCCCAGGATTAGCCAGTTCATGAATGCTGAATCCAGGCTAAGAACTCAAGTTTGATTGATTGAAAAGCCCATATTTTGTCTGTTATTCCCCAAATAGTTATTAATATCTTTTGATCTAGGAATGAATGCATAAATGAGAACTTTGGGAATATATCTTTTTCTGGACCTAGGACCATTGCTAAAACATAACTCTCACCTGCCTCTGAGAGAGACCAAATAAAAATATAATGTTCATTCATTCAATTAATATTTATTGCCAGTTTATTTTGTGCCAAACATTTCACTAAGAGCTGAAGACATAAAGGTAAAATGATTGTCTCTGATCCCCACTGGCTCAGGGTCTTTAGGGGATTCAAACAATAAAAAAAACAAACAAACAAACAAAAAATCTTTGAATATTTAGCTACTCTAGAAACTTTCACAGCTTGAGGAAACAGGGAGATTATTAAAAACTTTCCAGAGTGGCTGACAGCCAAGCTAAATCTTACAGACCAGGGGCACTGAACCAAGAGAAGAGAGAAGGTGGGGGGAATGAAAAACAATATAAAAACTTTTTTCTTACTTCTTATTTCTGTCAGAACTATTTTCAACTCATTCATTTGCAACCCATGGTAGCAGCTTGATGTGAGAAAACTCTTGGCAGAGAAGAGAGAGGAGAGAACAGAAAGGAGAGAAAGAGAAGGGAGAGGAGAGAGGAGAGAGAAGGCTGGGAGAGGAAGGGAGGGAGGGAGGCAGAGGGAGAGAATGAGCTGGGCTGGGTGGGGGAGTCTCTGGAGATTTCACTGCAGTTTGCAGCTTGGCATTGTCTTTTTATCTGCTTTGGGAAATTATACCCTTTCTCAAGAATTGATTGTCATTTTTGATTTTCTGTAAAGAAGACTGACAGTTGAAAGACTGCTGAACTTTTCTGGGATTCTGCACTCTCACTCGCTCCCCTTTTCTTGCAGCCCTTTGTTCCCTAAACCAGCACCATCCAGCACTGCAAGGGGAGATGCTGATTTTAATATCCACATTGGGATTTGAACACAAAGGCTGCTCTGAACCAGGGAGGGCAGGAAGAAAGAAGCAGTTAAACAGCAGTCAAAATTGCATTTATCCCTGGATTCAAGGTCGAACCAGAGTAGCTGGGACTAAAATGTGTGGTTGCTGGAAGTGCCACAAGAGTGAATGACCAGTGGAGGGCTCTAATCCTTATGTAGACTACAGAGGTGGCAATTGTCAGTCACTTCAGTGGCAGTGCGGTGAGCAAGGAGACCCTTTCCTTTGGAATGTTGTACTCTTCACTCCTCTTACACACACACAGGCTGTAGTACAGAGTTTAACGTACATGGTGAGCTCAAGAAATGTATGTGCTGATAGATGTTACACCTAAGGAAGGAATGATAATCTTTCCTCTGGTTCATTCCCCTCTTGGTCCAGCACTGTCTCAGATTTTCTTGCCTTTACTTTTTCCATGCCTGGGCTTTTTTTAGTACTCTCATGACAGGCTAAGTATTGTTTTCTCTTAGTTCTATTCTTGTTGATTTGCATATTGTCTAATGCAAACCTGATCCTCATAGGACACTGCAGTCCCTCTTATTCCTGCCCCCTCAGCAGTCTTCCTTCTCTCTCTCTCTACTTTGATTTTAAGCAGTTTTTCTAGCTCGTCACAGTCCCATGTAAACACATCAACTGCAGCATCTGTGTCGATGCCTTTCTCTATTGTGAGGACTCGAATTGCTTGGGATTCTTCTGCCTTTGAGACTTAATGATTTCCCTGTTTAAGATTTTAGAATTGACAATATTTTTCTTCCTCACTGTGATTTTATTTATTCCTACTCCCCTGCCATGAATCATTTTAATGGGTGTTTACTGATGGTTTGATGAAACTGTTAAATGGAATGAGAAAGTTGGTTAAATCAGTCTTTCCTTTAGATGATCCTCCTGTCTCTCAATACTTTCTTCCTAGAAAAATATTTGGTTAAAAAAGGAGGAAAAAAAAAAAAAAAAAAAAACCCACTGGAGAAATATCTTAGATCTAGGATGCTGTTAATTTTGAAGATACCTAATTTCAGCAAATGTAAAATTTTCTCTATTTTTCATGCCTCAATCACAGCTCACATCAAGCTGTATGTCAATGATTAGTGTAAATGTCTACCTTTCTTATTAGTGTGTACTTTAAGGACAGTTTTTCTCTTATCCATCTTCTTGTCCCTAGCACCTATCAAAAGGCCTGGCATCTAGCAGGCCCTACATAAAGATTCTCCTGGGAGTACCAGAGTTTTAATTTTCCCAGTAAATATCATATAACATTCATACAATTCAGATTAGAATACTTCTCGGTGGATTTGCACTGTTGGTTCAGAATTTAAGCAACTGTTCTATATATCCAAAGGCCCTTTTAAATTGTGAATGAGTTTTGCACAAACACATATTAGAACATTAAATTATGCAACCAGCTTGAGGGAATGCTTTTGAAAATATGAACATATGTGATTTAAAAACAGAAAGGTGAAAATTAGCATCTCCAAATAAAAATTCTAAGAAACATGAAGGATTTAAGAGATGGGCTGTGTCTGCACTATATGATATACAAATGTTAAAAAGAGAGTCGGTCTTTCATCCAGGTATTTAATTGTTAAATCAAATGTTTAGATGCTACACAGGCCTCACCCAGATTTCTATTATTTATCAAAAGCCAGAGCCTGCTAAGCCAGTACAGATGGATTGAACAGCTATTCTGATTGTAATCAGTCATAAAAGGAAAAAAAATACTCAAGTGTATTTTTGTCCATTGGGTCATCTGGGGCAGAGTGGGAGACTAAAAATGTACAGAATGCTGCATATCAAGCACAGATACAAAGGTACTATCCTTGAAACTGAGAAGAAGAAAAAAATCCCGAACAAGAACCCCCAAATACCATTTTTGTGAAGGCAACACAAATGCTGCAGTCTGAGGGGGAGGAATTCAAAGTGCAATGAGCTAGCGGAGTTGCCGTGGCATGGAAACTTCTCAGCTGCTGCTGGGAGGAGATCTTCAAAAGCCCTAAAAAGGAAGAAAAACATCTTCTGTATGAATATGATGGGAAAAACATAGAGCGGAGAAAACTTTAGAAGCTCGTTTGTAGACAGGCATGACTGTTTCCAAGCTTACTCCAACTAGGGAAAGGAGAGGGGTTAGAACAAATGAATTCTGGATGAAGTGTTTTGGGGGGAAGATTGAACTAAAAATAGGGTATTTTGTTGAGACTGGGGACATATTGTCAGCTTCTTCATATATATCAGTTGAAGTAGTTCTCGCTGAGTGTCTTCCATGGTTTTACATCTTTTAGGAAAAGTTAGATGCTATATAGCTCCTTCATATTTTTTTCAGAGTTTTATTTACATGACATAAAAACTTAGTAAAAAGTTAAAAGTAAACATAAATAATTATTTACACTTTGCTGATGATAAAAGTACACTAAGCATGTAACAGGATGAGTTATATGGAATTCAGAATGCAGGAGTAAGTTATTAAAGAGAATGCAGTTAGATGGAAAAGCTTGAGCTTTGATGTCAGGGCTTCATTCATTCATTCAGTAAATACGGAGTGGGGCAAAAATAGGTTTACAGTTGTCCGTATAGGAAATAATGCAATAATTAATAAATAATAATACAGAAATAAACCCTGTATCTCACATACTCACAACTGTAAACCTACTTTTGCCCCACGCTATGTTTATTGAAAGCCTACTATAAGTCAGGCTTTGTGCTGGCTTCTAAGTAAACAGTAGAAAAAAAAAAAAAAAATTCTGGCCCCTGTGGCACCCAGAGTTTAGTAAGGGAGAGAATTATTAGATAAACAGTCACAATGAATCTAGGATTACATTTTTCCAACAGATATGAAAAAAAAAGTATTGTGAAAGAGAGAGATTAAGGTGTTTGAGAAATTAAAATAAGTGTTCTAGTTCTGTTTTTGAAAGTTACTTGTGCTTTTACTATGGGAAAGTTACTTAATCTCTTTGAACCTCAGTTCAAAAGTTTGCAAAAGAGCTACTTAATAATGTGTAAATAGGGAGAAACAAGATGGCGGAGGAGTAAGTGGAAGCTACACTAACTTCCTCCTAGAACTAGTCTGGATTTACAATGTAATTTTGGAGAAATCATCTGGAATAACGAACCGAACACCAGCTGGAGAGAAGTCTTATAACCACGGAGAGACAGAAAAGGCCGCTACATCACAACGTGACCGGTAGGGAGTGCGGAGACGTGGAAGGGCTGGCTGGGCTCCCACGGGTGGCAGCTGAAGGGGCTGAGAAACAGCTCAGCAGCCGGGGATTCCCCCTGAGAAGGGCAGGGTCTAAACCCCCAGCTGGGCTTCCCAGCCTACAGCGACAGAGTGGAAAGTAAAATAGTATCAGCTGTGAAAAGCGAAAAGCCACAGGCTTTCTTGCTAGCCGGAGAGAAACAGCAGGAGAAAAAGAGCTCTTAAGTGGATCACATACGAAAATATTTTGGCCACCACTTACCCTGGGCTCAAGCAGAGGGAAGGCAATGAGGGCTGGAGACACTTGGGGAGAATTTGGCACGGTGGCTTTGAGGGGAGAACTGGAGGAGCAGCTGACTGGGTCCCAGTGCTGACTCATCCCCAGTACTGCGGGTAGACCATTCCCCTCCAAGTGGCGTCAGCCTGAGGGGAAGCAAAAGCCCTGCCTACAGGAATTAAGCTGCCACACCCACAGTCCTTAAGCCTGACAGCTAATCACAGATTGAATAGATTAACAATCAAAGAAGACAGACAACAGCAGTAGATCCCTGGAAGTCTCCAACAGGCTGCCTAGGGCCAGACTGGTACATGATCTGACGCCACCAGAGGCAGATCCAGGAAGTGCAGATCATTCCAAGAAGCACCAACAAACAATAGGAGTCAAAAAAATGGGGAGACAGAGAAACAACCTCCCATCAAAAGGAAAGGTAGAATCCCCAGAAAGAGTGCTAAATGAAATAGAGGGGAGCGAACTATCAGATATGGAATTCAAAACATGGATTATGGAGAAGCTGAATGAGCTCAGCGGAAACTTCAAAGAACTCCAGAAAAACTACAAGGAACTCACAGAAAATTACGTGAGCATGAAAAAGGACATAGAAGCTATCAATAAGAGCCAGGAGGAAATGAAAAATACGATCTCTGAATTGAAGAACACAGTAGAAGGAATTAAAAGCAGGCTAGAGGAAGCAGAAGATCGGATCAGCGAGCTGGAGGACAACCTACACAAAAACTCCCAGACAATGCAACAAAATGAAAAAAGACTGAACAAGACTGAAGAGGTTCTAAGACAGCTGCAGGACAACATGAAACGTAATAATATCCGTATCATAGGAATTCCAGAAGAAGAAGAAGAAGAGCAAGGGATAGAAAACCTCTTTGAAAAACTAATGACAGAAAACTTTCCTAACATGACGAGAGAAAGAGTCACGCAAGTCCAGGAAGCACAGAGGGTCCCAATGAAGATGAACCCCAACAGGCCCACTTCAAGACACATCATAATTAAAATGCCAACATTCAAAGACAAAGAGAGAATCCTAAAAGCAGCAAGAGAGAAACAACTAATAACATACAAGGGAGCTCCAATAAGGCTATCATCAGATTTCTCAGCAGAAACACTACAAGCCAGAAGGGAATGGCAAAAAATATTCCAAGCAATGAAAAACAAAGGCCTACAACCAAGAATACTCTACCCAGCAAGGCTTTCATTCAAAATGGAAGGTGAAATAAGGAGTTTCCAAGACAAAAGAAGGCTAAAAGAATACATCTCCACCAAACCAGCATTGCAAGAGATGCTAAAGGGTCTGCTTTAAGAAGATGAAGAAACAGAGAGACAGAGAGGAACACGAGTACAAAGGGGGAAAATGACAATGAATAAGTACTGAAAGAAAGAAGGAACTTCTACCATTTGCAACAACATGATTGGAACTAGAGAGAATTATGCTTAGCGAAATAAGCCAGGCAACAAAAGAAAATTACCTTATGCTGTCACCTGTTACAGGAAACTAATGAACAACACAAACAAATGAGCAAAATTGAACCAGAGGTATGTAAACAAGGAATAAACTAACAGTAACAAAGGGGGAGATGGGAGGGAGAGAAGGGGTAAGAAGGGGAAGGGTCTAGTCAAAGAACATGTATGAATGACCCATGGACATGGACAACTGGGTGGGGACTGACTGTGGGGGGGGGCAGGGTGCAGGGAAGCAAGAGGGGGAAAAAAAGTGAGACAACTGTAGTGGAAAAACAAACAAACAGAAAATTTTTTAGTGGGGGGGGGAATAAAAATATAAAGAATAGAAATGCAAGTTCAGTGAATATTAGAAGGACAAGGATTTTCCTTCCGATAAGACAGTCCTACAGATTTAGAGACTTGTATGTGGGTTATGTTACATAAATTAACATGTGTTTTCTGTTTTCAAAGGGCATAAGCCTACAATCTCATTACCTGAGTGATTATCTGTATGCATAGGCCTCACTTAATCCTGTCTGCATTGCTGCCTCCTGAGACTCAATGGTTTGGCTGAACTAAGTGGCTGGGTTGGTGAAGAACGGGGTGGTCTGTGGGCTTCACTTTAAAACTGGTTTCTCTTTTCTATCCTAATGGCTTGGACAGAAAAAGCCCAGAGGACTGAGATGGGGGAAACCTAAAATATTTCCCTCAGTCCAAAATAAGTATAATGGGCAAAAGGGTTTTGGACAGGTGAGATGTACCTGGCACACCTTCCTCCAAAGAAGCCCTTCTTTTCCCTAATGTGGGACATTGAAAAATTAATACCTGTCTTTTGTCATCTAGTGGTTACGGATTAAATGATGTCCTTTAACCCTGTTGCCCCCAGAATACAACAAGGATGCCAGCCTGTCAAACCAAGCATGCCGTTGTCCAGAGACAGCCAACCAACCTGGAGTCTGCACGATCCTTCCCCTTGTGGGAATGCCACCCTCCCCTCCACATCCCCACTCTTATTAGGGATTTCTTGACCCACGGGTAGGTAGGACGACGACCATGTCCAGCTTGAAGCAGCTAGAGGAGCTCGAGACCTTCATCCATTGTCCTTTATAAGATTGTAAAGGGTCTTAAGTCTGAGAGGGAGGAATTGTTATTTTTTATTGTTAAAATATTTAACTAATTAATTAATTAATTTTAAAAAAGAAGAAGAAGAATATATGAAAGGGTGAGGCGGGAGAGCTTGTATGTACGACCCATGGGCATGGACTTGGAGAGGGGATTGTTGGGGAAGGGGGGTGCTGGGCGGAGGGGAGCAAAGGGGAAAAAAATTGGAACTATTGTAACAATATAATCAATAAAATATACTTAAAAAAAAATAATGTGTAAATAAAATGAAATTAAAAGGGGAAAGTGTTGCCCTGACCAGTGTGGTGTCATCCTGCACAGAGAAAAGATGAGGGCACATTCCTGGGTTGTGGGTTCAGTCCTTGGTCGAGGTGTATACTCGAGGCAACCAATCGATATTTCTCTCTCACAGTAATGTTTCTCTCCCTTGCTTTCTCCCCGACTTCTGCTCTCTCTAAAAATAAATCAATAAAATATTTTTTTAAAAAAAGAAAAGGTGGAAGTGTCTAACATCCACTTTTGATTTTTTTGTACATCTAAATAGTAACTAGAAAACCCTTTTGATCTAGTTCTAGTTCCAAATATATAATCAATATCTTCTTCTCTTCCCTAAGTAAATATTGGGTTGGCCAATAAGTTCATTTTCTTTTTCTGTAAGATGTCTCTAGTAGTATTTAGTTGTCTTTAATGTCATTAAAAACAATTTTGTTAGATGTAACAGCTGTTATATCAGCATGCATTTAAAAAACTTAACATTGGTGGATTTTTGGATAGCCATTTTAACATTGAAGATGAAAGAAAATATGCAACATCTTCAGCATATTGTGCTTTATTATTTCAACAAAGGCAAAAATGTAACTGAAATGCAAGAAAAGATTTGTGCAGTGTATAGCGAAGGTATTATGATTGATCAAATGTGTCAAAAGTGGTTTGCAAAGGGTCATGCTGGAGTTTTCTTGCTGGATGATGCTCCATTGTTGGGAAGACTAGTTGAAGTTGATAGCGATCAAATTGAGACATTAATTGAGAACAACCAACATTATGCCATGCAGGAGATAGCCAACATAATCAAAATATCCAAATCAATAAACTTATTGGCGAAAATTAAAAATGTGTTATTTATTTATTTATTATTTACTTTTAAAATAAATTTTCTATTGTTAGCTTTTATTATTATTTTTTAGATTTTATTTATTTACTTTCAGAGTGAGGGGAAGGGAGGGAGAAAGAGAGGGAAGCATCAATGTGTGGTAGCCTCTCATGCGTCCTCAACTGGGGACGTGACATGCAACCCAGGCATGTGCCCCAACTGGGAATCAAACCAGCGACACTTGGCTCACAGGCCAACGCTCAATCCACTGAGCCACAGCAGCCAGGAAAAATGTGTCTTTTATTTTACAGAAAAAACTAAATGGACTTTTTGGCCAACCCAATATCAAAGAACCTGACCTCAGACCTAGAGCAATATAGATTACTGAAAATTGATTTTCAAGGTGCAATTCATTATATTCCCTGTGCTCTCAAAAAGGATCCTGTCCTGTCTTGCAATTAGCCATAGATACAACTTCTATATCAAAATGTATTTGAAGTCTCCTTTCTCATTACTCTATTACCAGCAAACAATCCAAAGTTTATTTTTTAAAAGAGGTTGGAAGAACCTCTTTATTTTTGTACTAGTATTCTGATCAATTTGTTGTTGCCTCATGGATTCATCTTTTAAACACCCTTCAGGGGATTGTGTATAAGAGATATGTTCTTGGCACTGGGCATTCAGGATGGACTGACATCCAAAGTTGTCTGGCATAAGGATGAGTGTTAACATTTCAGGCTAATAATTAGCACAGTGGGGTGAACATAACTGAATAGTGCTTTTGAGATTCAGAGTCCTTCAATGCCCTAGGGTTAACATGCTAATGAATTGATAATTCAGCATCCTGGGAGCTGAAAGTGAATGCGTAGCAATCTCTGGACCACACCTCAGAAGTTAATTTCTTTAAAATGGAATTCTTTTATGTCCTTATTTTTAATGTTTTGCCTCTTTTTCTTAATGAATGAATTTTGGTTCATTGAGTGGTCTGGAAAATGTATTTCTGGTTATTTTAAATTTAAAAATATAATTTGAGAGGATCTTAGCATTTGAGGTGCAAATTGTTGATGTGTAGATATATTTTCTTCATTCATTCTTCTGCCACATAGTTTAATGGCATACATTGTAGATTCAGAGTGAATTTTTCCAACCTGGAAGTTGTTCCTAGCTCTGGCAATATAACAAACACATTACCTGAGTAGGAAACCAATGACTGCAAATTTTGTTATCCAGGAGAAGCTTTTAAAAATACTGCATCCTGGGTCTTATCTCAGATACACAGAATGAAAAATTCTAGTGGTGGAGCCTCAAAATCTGTAGTTAAAAAATAAATCCCTCCCGGCGATTGGTGTATGAGGTCTGAGACTATGTCTTTTAGGACTAACAGAGTAAGTGGAAAGTGGCTGTGTGTGTTTCGTGCTAATGTGAATCCCTTTTTGCCCATGGGCACATTTCTGACAGTCATTACAGATGTAATCAGTGATTCTGCTGATTGCAGTTATTCCTCTCTCTCTCTAGTTATGCCCCAAATGTGTTGTAATTCAAAATGAATCTTCATTTCAAGTATTGGGAGGGAAGGTAATGTTGCTCACAGAGGGAAATCCTTGCTCACTTATAAATATTCTCTCTATTTTTTTGGTAGTACTCTACTGAGAAAATACTGAAAATAAGGTGTGTTCATGTGCTTTTCTGTGTGTATATGAGAGTGTTTTGTTTTTTTAGAATAATAACAGCCTTGATGAGAAGCCCTTTCATTAGGATTATAGCCTAAGAGTCTATAAAAACATTCCTAGGTAAATTGCCATTTTGTAAGCTCCTCAGTTTGAATTATTCAGCTGTGGTTACTATGGAACTGCAAGCCTTGTTCACGTTGCAGAAAAAAATACTGATGGTTCCCCTGTGTCTCCACACTGTGGAAGAGCTTATTAAGGGGGAAAGTACTGCTCTCCCTGTTAAAAACACACAGATAACCACAGTGTCCACATCAGGGTTTTAGGTGTACCCTTTGTTTGGCAGAGCTTGCACTTTCAGACAAAGCTTGTTCTTTGAAGTGTTGAGATGCTTCCTTGAAGGAAATATGCAATTGTGTTTAAGCCAACTCAGTCCTAAGGATATGATATTTAGGAATAATGAAACTAGCTTGGTCTTCTTTTTGGATTTGATGAGCGAAATAATGATGTATTTATAAATTATTTATTTAACATTTAACACTTTTTACTAATGGTGATATTGGCAGTGTAAAAGATGATACCAAAAGAAGATCACTGCATCTCACAAAAGAGGAAACTGAGATTCAGAGCAATTGGGTAGATTACCCAACTAGGTAAAAGAGCCTGGATTTGAAATAAGTTCTAGCTCTAAATCCTGAACTTCATCACTGAGTTAGAATATGCAGTACAGCCTCAGTGGGATTGACCCTTTGACAGCAACTCAACTATTCTCCTGGAACCAGGGTGAAAACTGCTGTCCAAGCTGAGGGGAGATTTTGAGCACATTGTAGTCAGCAAAGCCAGCTCCCTCATCCCAGTACTGGTGCCAGAAATGTGTACCCCACTAAGTGACCACAACTGTGCCTCCTTCATTTGGATGTATGAGGTCCTGTGACATTGTAAGGGAAATGAGTTTGTGGACCCCCATGCTCCCACCCACACAAGGTAAGTTGGATGGTGAACAAGCAAAACCTTAAGGCACAAATAGGCTAATCAGCTAACCTTGAAAGCAGGCAGTGGTCAGAACCTGATAGGGTAAAAGTGGGACAGTCTGCCAATATGTTGTCAGCTAATGTTACAGATGAGAAATTGAGGCTAAGTGAGTTGAAATGTTCAGGTTTGCAAACAATACAAGTAAAAAATTAATTCAGCAATAGATCCACAACTTCTTTTTTACTCATTTGTAAAATTAAAGTGTTTTATTGGAGAGGGGATCTGAGAGGTAATGTAGTTGAGCTTTATTTCACACATGAAAAAAATGAGGGCCAGAGAGATAACAGACTTGCATGAGAAGTCTTATGGCCTGCAGAGTGGAAGGGCAAGGAGTAAGAACCCCAGTCTCCTGTCAGCAAGACTGGCCTTTTTACCCTGTACCCTGCCCCTTCTCCTGTCAGGGGCCAATCCTCTTGAGGTAGTGTGAAGAACAGCAGCCTGGGGCTGGGAGAGGGAGAACTGGGTGTGGAGAGGTCGACTTTGCAAAAGTACAAGGAATAGTTGAGGGGCTATATGAAGGTGAATATAAAGGAGCAAGGTAAGGGGATCCAGATGACAGGTAAATTGCACCTCTTAGAATTATGTCCAGAATCGTCAGTGGTGATATGGTTATTCTTAAGCTTCCAGGAGTTGCAAAGTTTGAGTTAATGAAGCAAATTGCATTCCTAAGAAGAAACCTGGAAGTATTGTAACTTTCTTCTCTCCTTTGGCTTTTATTCCCTCAACATTCACCTTTCATATGCAAAAGCAGCTGCTTAAAAGCCTGGGAGTTTCTCTTCCAATTACTTTTGCAACTGTGAGCTGCTTTTAACTTCTATCCTCAGTGTCAGTTCTTGACAAGGCTTCCTCCCAAATATTAGAGCTACTGTCTCTTCCACAAGAGGTGCTGGGTTGGTGTCACTGAAGTGGCCAGTGTTTTACAACACACGTTCCAGCTTTCAAGGGAAAAATTACAAGGTGGCAGATAAGCAAGTGATTGAATTTACCTATGGCACCAGTTGGTCAAAAAAGTTTGTTTGTTTGTTTTCCATAAAATGGCTTAACTTCATTTGAAACAATGTTGTTAGATTGTATTGTGACAGCTGTTATATATCAGCATGAATTTTAAAAACAATTACCAACATTGGTGAATTTTTGTGTAGCCATTTTAACATTGAAGATGGAAGAAAATACGCAACATCTTCAGCATATTATGCTTTATTATTTCAACAAAGGTAAAAATGCAACTGAAACACACACAGAAAATGTGTGCCCTGTGTGGAGAAGGTGCTATGACTGATAGAATGTGTCAAAAGTCGTTGGCGAGGTTTCATGCTGGAGATTTCTTGCTGGACAATGCTCCATGGTCTGATTGACCAGGTGACGTTGATAACAATCAAATCGAGTCATTGAGAACAATCAGCGTTATAACATGCTGGAGATAGTTGACATAATCAAAATATCCAAATCAATATTTATTGGTGAAAATGAAAAATGTGTCTAATTTTACAGAAAAAACTAAATGGATTTTCTGGTCAACCTATTTAAGTGAGCATGATGTTGGGGAGTAAGCCCCAAGTTTTGGTGTGAATAAAATTGTTTAGTAAGCTTGTTAAAAATATGTACCTTGGGACCCACCACTTCTTGGTCTAGAGTTGTTAATTCAGAAAACTTGGACTCAGAAATCTCCCTGCTTCACAAGGTCCTAGGTGATTTGGCTCTAAGGAGTTCCTGGATTGCATTTTGAGAAATATCATTTAGAGTCTTGCTACTCAAAGTATGGCCCTGACCATCAGCATGGGCACCACCAGGGAGCTGACACAAATACAGAATCCCAGGTCTCACCCCAAACCTTCCAAGTCAGAATCTGCATTTGAGCAAGATTCCTAGGTGATTCCTGTGTACATTAGAATTTCTGAAACACTAGTTTAGAGGGTGCATTGGTTTGCTGTTCTACATACAACCTGCCATAACAAAATACTGCAGACCGGTGACTCAAGCAACAGAAATTCATTTTCCTGTAGGTCTAGAATCTGGAGGTCTAGGGCCGAGGTGTCAGTAGGTTTGGTTTATTCTGAAGCTTCTCTCCTTGGCTTGCAGGTGGTCGCCTTCTTGCTGTGTGTTCACATGGACTTGCCTTTGTGTGAGCACATCTCTGGCGTCTCTTTGTATATCTAAGTTTCCTCTTCTTATGAGGATGATAGATTAGATTTGGGCACACCCTAAGGACGTTTTTAACTTAATCACCTCTACAAAGGCTCCTTCTCCAAATAAAGTTACATTTTGAGGTATTGGTCATAAGAGCTTCAGCATAAGTATTTTAGGGGAACACAGTTGGTCCTTATCAGGCAGTATGGTGACCACTAAGAGTCATGCTTATATGTAACTGTCATTGATAAGAAGCCTGAGAAGAAGTTCAGAAACTCAGATCTAACAGGGGCCTGAGTCTCTTAACCATTTTCTATCCTATGTTCTCCATCTCTGTAAATGGCACGATCTTTGGCTTAATTTGTTCAAGCCAGATATCTTGGAACCTAATGCTCCCTCGGTCTCACCATCCCATTTAATTAGTCACTACATGCTGCTCTATTTATCTCTACTGTCTTTCAGATACAATAATCTCCTCCCACTCCCATTCCAATGTTCACTATTCTGGTCCCTGCCTCCTCAGCTCTCATCAAACTGGGCATACCCCTTACCATATCCTGGAAATATTAGCTCACTTTCATACCACTGTCTTGTCCACTAGTCTTATTTTCTGGTTCTAGTCATTTATGTTAGCCAGAATGTTTGTTATAAAATAAAAATCTTATCTTATTCTCCTGCTTAAAATCATTCATGGCTTACATTGCCTTAAGGAGAAAATGTCACCTTCCTAGAATGGCCTACAAAGCAACTTAGGATCCAGCAAATGTCACCCTTGTCAGCCCCATCTCTCCCTTTACCCCTGACTTTAATTCTTCAAAATCACTCTGTTTCTGGCCATTGGATTTTTTTTTTTTTTCTTGCTTCTGTAACATTCCACATTGAGTCTCAAGTGAGAGCTTTTGTAAAACTGCACCCTCTACCTGGAACTTTGTTTTTCTTTTCTTTCTTTCTTTTTTGTTCCCTGTCCCCAATTAACATCTCAATGTTTTTACATTTCCTTTTTATTGTATTTTTCCATTATCATTTATCCCCCATATACCCTCTGCCACCTCCACCCACCCTCCCCCCCACCCCTGCAATCACCACACTATTGTCCGTGCCCATGAGTTCTTTTTATTTTAAGCTCCATCCCTCCACCTCCTCACTCCCGCCCAGAGCTGTCAGCCGGCTCTCTATCTATGAGTATTTCTCTATTTTTCTTGTTCAAATCTCAGCCCAGATGTCGTTTCCTTCCTAAAGCCTATTTGCCTCAGTTGTCTAGCACAGGTGGCTTTCTTCAGTGCCCCTAACGTTGCTCATCACACTTTGAAGGGAATGCTTGTTTACCGGTTGGTTTTCTGCCATGTACTGAAAATGCTTTGAGCGCAGGAATTGCGTTTCACTGACAGCTGTATTTCTGAAACCTGTTCAGTGATGACAAATAGCCAGTTCTCATACATACGTGTTGAATGTACTAGTGAAAGAATCATTGTTTACATGAATTCTGAAAGCCTGGGTAATGGAGCACCTGAATTCAAGTACAGATAATTGCCATTGAAGTGACTTTCTTAGGAAACAGATGTTGGAGAGAAGCACTTGGTTTTACCCTGAAGTTAAAAAAATTTAGCTCTGAAAGCATGTAGTTTTAGAACTTTGAGTGTACTTTGGGACAATAGGACAGACGCTGAAACAGGGCCGGACACTGTGCTACTGTAACACTGTGCCATCCTTCAAACATCTCAGTCATCTATGAATTTGTAAAGTCACCTGCCTCCCAGAGTCACTGGGAATCCAGCCTGGTCTTCCCTCCTAATGAGGTGGCACAGAGAAAATATGAGGCATGCTCTATCAGTCTGCTACGCAGGGAAAAGAACAGCCTAGTAGGAATCCTTGTCCTTTCCTGGACTCTGTTTTTAGAACTGTTGTTGTACCTGGGTCTTAGAGAGTGAGTGGTTACCGTATCATACTTGTTATTTGATATTGGTTCAATATTTGTTTTTCCTACATAGCTGTAAATTCCACAAAGTCAGAGATCGATTCTATCTTGTCACCACTGGTTAACTAGCTCTTATATTTGACGCACATAGCAAACACTTAATAAATGCTGGCTGATTTTGAAGAGTTTTGCTTAGAGTTAGGAAGTGATGACACCATGACGTGGACTAGAAACAGAAGGAAGGAGGTGGCCATTTGACAAGGGAAGATAAAGCAGGGAGGCAACCAAATCTCCATGCAGACCGAGAGCCTGAGAAATGTACTTCCACCAGCATTATAGAGATTTATTGTCATGGAATACTGCTGAGATTTAAAGCTTTTTGGAAAATATGAGAGTATACAGGGAGAACATGTTTAGCCTGTTTATATAATAATTATAATATTAAGTAATGTGAATTAAACACCATATACTATGCATTGTTTTAAGTGCCTCACAAATATAAAAGTATTTAATTCCTACAAAAACTCCATGCTAAAGGTGATACTGTTAGAGTCCTCTTGAACATCTGGAGAAACTGAGTCAAAAAAGAGGTTAAGGAATGTGTCCAAGTTTATACAGCAGAGACAAACTTTAGACCCATAAGTCTGGCCTATAAACCAAGAGACCCAAAGCAAGAACAGGGAGAAAGATAATTCCTCCTATTTCTTCCAATAATATTTTAGTAAGTATTGATAAAAAAAAGTCATTTTTCAATTGAAATAGCAAAATAAATTTCAGAGTTTGATGCCTTCTCCTGAGAATGTTATGCTTTTATTTTTATTGAGTGCATGTCTAGGAACTGACAATGGCTTTGCCTGAGCTGCTCGAGGTACTGAAATGACCCATAGATAGTGTGATAGCAAAAGGCTTTCTATTAAAGTGTCTTGAATTGTTCTTGGCAGCTTATCTTCCAAAAGGAAGAAGCATCAGAAAAATGAAACATAAGAGCCTTTGCATTGCTGTGCCAGCTGCCTGTCACTGTCGCAAAGCTGACACTCCCCAGAAACTGTAAATTGTCTTAAAGGTTCAATTATAGTTTTAGTTTACCTGATGTTCTTATAAAGAAAGTAGTTTAATTCAGCCAATATAACCTTTTAAAAAAATGGTGCTATATGCTATTTTGAATTGAGCTGGCACTAATATAGGCCAAGGGGATTGCTTCCCACCAGTCCAGAACAGGGACCTGTGCAAGAGCACCCATTATTACATGGAAGTCAAAATTGACATGTGCTTTCATTTTAGCCCTGTATTTTCTTGTTATAGTTTGACATATTTTGATACCTTGTTAGATGTTTTCTATTCCCAGAAGAGCAATACATGTACTGAGTGGAACAGTTTTATATATACATAGTTAAAAATACATATTTTTGATGGTAAATCTGCTTATCAAATTTTTTAAAGAAATGCAATTTTGCTGAATTGTAGCTTCAGATATATATTTATTGAAAAATAACTGCTTTAAGGGAAAAACAGACTTCAAATCCCCAAAGACAGTGGGTCTTTTAAAATCAGATTCATCTGATTTCTTAAGATATGCCTGCTGAAACAGGCCAGCATGATCCCCAGCTTTGCACCTCATTAGGAGATGTTAGACAGAATCTGTGCCACAGAGCTCCAGCCAGCTGACTTTCAGGTTGAAGACATGCATTTGAAAGCACCTTCATATACAGATTCATTAGAGCTGGGTTGATCTTTAGCTTAGCTTTTTAGGTAGCTGTTTCTACCCAGCAGTCAGTTTTATCTGCATCATTGGGTGATTATTTAAAGGAAGTTTCCTTGTCATCTTCTTGTATGTGTGAGTGTGTGTGTGTGTGTGTGTGTGTGTGTGTGAAAGAGAGAGAGAACACCACGAACCAGAGGTCTTAATAATAAATTGTTAAAATCAAAAGCAAAGGTTCACCTCTACATTTTTCCTCACTCCTGACTCATTTTGCGTTTCTCTTTGTTAATCTTTAGGCAAGCAAGGAGATGGCTAATGGAATAGCTCCCTCCCTTAAACATGGTGATATGAATGTCCCTGCAATAGCTCTGCCAAATACTGCAAGATTCCCACTGTGTTCTTCCTAAGCTCAGCTTGCTCTTTCCTGGGGCTTTGGAGAGAAGCCCGTTTATTCACTTGAGCATTATGAATATCTTTGACATTTTCTTCGACTGCGCCTCAGGCTATTGTAGCGGTTGGGGCTTTTAACAAGAGGGTTAACTGCCTGAATGTCAGAAAGCTTCAATAACTACATGCTTTCCCAGCAAATAAATTCCCATGTTTTTATACTTTCAGGTGGGTCTGAGAGCTGGTCACATATGAATGGGTTGTGTGTGGGGATGGGAGGAAGGGGTAGGGCTTTGAGGAAAATTTCTGGCCCTTGCTGCTGTCCCTACGTTTGAGTATTGGCAATCCTGTCCTGCCTGGGGATTATGATGATAAGAGTATGGACTGGAGCCCACAGAGCAACCATAATAATTGTATATTTATTCGTTTGTAACCTACATACTTCAAAGCCCAAGTTTAAATCCATCAAACAAACTTGTCAGGATGACAGTTGCTGGGTCCATCGGAACTTAACTATTCTGGTCTCTCAACTCCTCCTGGTGATTGGAAATGAGGCCTAGCTGCCATGCTTTTCTTGCTGGTTGCCTCAGTGTCCTCAACTGAAAAATAGAGGCCGTGACAATACCTTTCTAACAAAGCTGTTGTGGAGACATAAAGGAGACAGAGGGAGGAAAATATCAAGTATGAATACCTTCTAAGGTTAAGTACTGCACTATTGTTTTGTTTATGTTCTCAAATGTCATTATTCCTTATAACTAAGTTATGAGGGAACTGAACTCAGTGAGATGTAATGACTGGCCCAAGTCTCTTGGCAGAGCTGAGAACCAGACACACTCCGCGTACTAAGAGTTATTCTCTCTTGGGTCCTTTCTTTTAGTGGAACAACAAAGGTGTTGGATTTAGATATTTCAAGGTAATTCTCAGATGTTCTGGGGGATTTTTTCAGTATCAGCTTGCTTTTCAGTACTGTTTACTAGGATTTCTTTCCCATTTGACACAATTACTATTTGAAAATTTTTACTTCTCTTTCATGTTCCACATTCAAGGATAATGTTGCCTTCAACTTCACTGAGCACTTTTTTGGGCTCTCAGGGCTGAAATACCTCAACCTCCCAATCCCACTTTCATAAATCATCCATGATTATAACCCATCATGGTTGTCTTTCATCTAATCTCAGAGGCATAATAACATAAAATAATATGAGGGGACTTATCCTTTATAATGGATCAGGGACTTTATGTGGATTAATTCTCACAACTCTTTGATAGGTGCTACTACTCTTTACTTTTTACACAGAAGGACAAGGAAGAGACTTCCGGCCAAGATGGAGGCTTAGACGGACACGCTAGGTCTCCCTCTACAACTATAGAGGAATACAACTACTTCAAAACAAAGGATAACTAGAAATTCCAGAAAATAAAACTACACGGAAGTCCAACATATGAAGTTATAAACCAGCGGTGCCATTTGGGCAGGTAAGAGTTAAAGTGGGCAGTGCTGTTTGCGGTCGCACCGGAGCCGCGGGCAGCGAGGAGTCCGGGCTACGCAAGCCCCTGGCGGTGCGCGACTCCGGAGCTGGGGAGAGCGGCCGCCGCATCGCCTTGAACAGTGAGGCCCAGGAGGGCGGGAGGACGGATCCCGGTCTCCTAGCTGAATAACTGTGTGAATCCATCTTGGACCCCCGCCCCCAAAGAAAGCACCACAGGGCTGCGAAATAGGTCGCGGACAAGCAGGCGCCGGTCGCTAATTTGTGACGCGTACACAGGCACTGCCCCCGACAGCCAGCCCAAGAAAACAAAAAGCATCTGTCAAAATGAGGCAGACAACTATAGAAATCCCGGTGACACAACTCACCAGGCAGCAGATAGAGAACCTGACAGATGAACAGATAAGAAACCTGTCAGAGGCTCAGTTCTGGGCCATTGTTATCAGGTGGCTTACAGAATTCACAAAAGAGCAGGAAAAAGATATGAAAGAAGCGAAAAACTTTCATAACGAAAGGAACAAAACAGCATACGAGACAGAAGGAAAGGAAATAAAATCCAGAGTTCATTTCAACAAACTGGAATATGGAGAAGGAACAAGCAGTCAACCAATGCAGAGAGAGGAAATGGGAAGTAACAACGAAAGGATCAGAAACCTCTGGGACAGCTATAAAAGGCCCAACATAAGAATCATTGGTTTGCCAGAGAATGAGGAAGATGAACTAGAACTTGAAAAATTGAGTGAAAATATAATAAAGGAGAACTTCCCAGACTTGGGAAAGGGAATAGACCTGCAGGTCCAGGAAGCAAGGAGAGTTCCCAAGAGACTGGACCCAGGGAGAACCACTCCAAGACACATTATAATCAAAATGTCAAAAATTAAAGATAAAGAGAGAATCTTAAAAGCAGCAAGAGAGAAGAAAAGAATTATGTACAAAGGGGTCCCAATTAGACTATCAGCTGACTTCTCAAGGGAAACCCTACAGGCAAGAAGAGACTGGCAAGAAATATTCAAAGTAATGAAAATCCAAAACCTACAACCACGAATACTCTATCCAGCGAAATTGTCATTCAGAATAGAAGGACAGAGAAAGTGTTTCCAGGACAAAATAAAACTGAAAGAGTTCATTAGATCCAAACCACTGTTATATGAGATGTTAAAGGGACTGGTTTAAAAAAAAAAACAGAAGCTAGGGAGATGAAACAAAGGCAAACTAAATAGGCAACGAGAGGGGAAGAGGAACTGTGGGTACGGGAAGCATATTGGGGGGAGGTCAACAGGGAGGGGGAATGGGGAAAGGGAGGGAGATGATATAGGAATTGGGGATCAAGGTAGGAGGGAATGGAATAGACGGAGAGAGGTTGGGAGGAACTGTATGCACAACTAATGGACATAATCTAAAAGGGGGGGACAACTGGAGGGAGGGGGGCCACCGGGTGGAGGGGAGCAGAGGGAAGGGAAATTGGCACAAATGTAATAATTTAATCAATAAAACACATTAAATCTGAAAAAAAAAAAAAGAAGGACAAGGAAAAGTTGCTGTGGCAGAACCATGTCCCCCCAAATTCAGACATTGAAGCCTTAATTCCCAATATGATGGCATTTTGAAGTGGGGCCTTTGGGAGGTAATTAAGTTTAGATGAGTTCATGAAAGTGGGGCCCTCATGATTATTGCCTTACAAGAAGAGACACCTTTTATTTCTCCTGTCATAGAAGGACAAAATGAGGAAACAGCCGTCTGCAAGCCAAGGAAAACATCCTCACTGGGGAGCTGAATTGGCTCACAACTTGATCTTGGACTTTCCAGCCTCTAAAACTGTGAGGAATACATTCTTATTGTTTAAGCCATAACAAAAAGATATTTTGTTATGTCAGCTTGAATTGACTAACATGGAGATAATTCGTCCAAAGTTAAGCAGCTATCACATGGAAAAGCCCTCAACTACTCTGGCACATGGCTACCCAAAGAGCTGTCCCTTTTGTGGTCAAGGGCAAGACCTCTACCTGGGGTTTTGCTCTCCATCTAGTCTGGCTTTTAGCATCTTCTAGAATTTGCACCATCACTTTCTTTCTTGCATTTTCAAGTTTAGTTTCAATTGTCTCCTTCCTTAGAAATACATGCGCTAATCACACGCATCTTAAACTGTATTTCAGTCCTTTGTTCCCTAGTGAACAAAGTCCATGGGTCCTGTTCAGTTGCTGTGTTTAGTGATCTCATTTTAATTTTTAACAATGTTGAGGCTTTTTGGGTGGCAATTTTTCTCTTGGCTTGCTAACATAAAACCATTCTCTACTGAGTCCTCTTTGTTCCTCCTGGTTAAATGTTAGTGTTTCCCAGAATTTGATCCATAGTCTGTCTTCTCTTTCTACAGCCTCAACCCAGAGATCTCACTTACTCTCACACCACTGTTGCTGATGACTCCGAGAGCTACACACGGGGTCTGAACTGGTATGCGGAGCGTAGTTTGCTTTCTCCATTCAGGTCTGGGTTTTGTTGTTGTTGCTCAACTGTCAGTTCCTAGTTTAAAATGACACCCCTGCCCACTGCCTAACCCTGTAATTTCCTTTCTTTTTTTAAAATGGTGTATCACCATTTGACTCTATATTTGTGAATTTCCTTGTTTTCTATTTCACCCATTAAATGAGTGCTTTAGGAGTAGGGGTATAATATAGTGATTAGAAACAGAATCCAGAGCTTGAGTTTGAATTCCAACTGTGCCACTAACTGTAAGTTGGGCAGGTTACTAAATCCTGGGCCTCAGTTTTCACATTTAGAAAATGAAGATAAAATTAAGAGTACCACTCAACATTAGCTAATGAATGCCTTCCGTGTTCCAGGCTCTGTTCTAGGCATTGGGTATGTAGCACCATATAGAAATCTGGAAACAGAAATTTGTGTCCTCCTGTATATTATACTCTAGTGAGGGGAGACAGACAATAAGCAAGGTGAATAAGCAAAGTATGTAATTTGTCAGCCAGAGGTAAGACTGTGGCGAAAACTAAAGCAGGAAAGGGGAAGGATAGTAAAGGTAGTTAGTATTCAATTTAAATCAAGGTGGTCAGGGGAGGCCTCCCCTTGAAGGAGATCTTTGAGCAAAGGCTGAAGCAGGTTAGGGTGCTGGCTTGTGGAAACCTGGGAGAAGACCTCTCCAGGTAGAGGGGCAGAAAGTGCAGGGTCCCTTCTCCAGGTTATCCCTTGCTTCCCTCCCTGTTCTCATACTGTCCCCTTCCCCACATTAACTTATTCTTTGGTCATTCTGAAATAAAAAATGTTTTAGTTCTGTATCTTGGCTTAGGTGCTCTTTCATTTTGGAATCTTCACCTCCTTTTTTTCCTCAGAGGTGTTGTGAGGATTTAATTATGCTTATATGTGTAAGGCACATAATAGAGTAACTGACCAATACAGTATGTATAATAGAAACATCAAATCTTCTTACTGCTGAAATATGGATAGGAATCATGTTGTTCTCATTAATATGGCTGCTTGCCTAGCTCTTGCTCATACCTTAGGTCATCCCTTCCCTCAACCCCTCAGTCTGGAATGGCACTGTTCTTATGTAATCCCCATGCTTTCTCTAATACTACATTTATTACAAAGAATTACAATTTCTTGTTAACTTGGCTGCATTGTAATCTAGACTCCAAGCAGCTTGAGAATGGAGATTGTGTCTGGTTAACTGTTCTATCCCCAGTACTAGATCTCTGATTAGCACAAGGTGAGAACTCAAAATAATAAGTTATTATTATAAATAATAAATACTTATTAATTATATAATAATAAATATTTATTGAATAAAATTAATTATCTAAGTAAATTATATTCTATTGAAAAAGTTACTGAAAAACCTACCATAAAGAAAATTTGTCTGAATGGATTTGCTCTCTTAAGGTTTCAGTGAGATCTGGAAATTGAGATGTGGCTCCTTTTTCCTTCTGTTCTTCCACAGAAAGTGCACTTTCCACGTTATTTTCTGCCCTGAATATCTATTGTTGTGAACAATGTGTGTCTTGAGGGATTTATATTGTATTAGCCTGAGTTGGTCAGGTTATGGTGAAAAAACAAATAATCTTCTGATTCTGGAGGCTTAATATAACAAAATTTTGTTTCTTGTTCCTTCAGTGACCTGTGCTGACAGAAGCTCAACCAACTTGTGACTGCAGTATTAGAAACAAGCAGCATCCTAGGCCATCATAATACAGGAGGAGAGAACTTAGCAAATTCTCATGGGCTTTTCAGTGCTCAGCCTGGAAATAAGAGAGAGAGAGAGAGAGAGAGACAGAGAGAGAGAGAGAGAGAGAGGGAGAGAGAGACAGAGAGACAGAGAGAGAGAGATGTCTTTTTTCATTGGCTGTAATGAGTCACATGGTTTTACCCTCTTCAGGGCTCAGAAATGCAGTCACTTCCCATAGGGACAGGAGAACTGGATGTTGAACATTAATAGTATTTACCACATATATTAACTCAGGACCAATAAATGGGGTACACGTTTTCTGCTCACAACTCTGCAGTTGACCAGATTAGATAGCCAATTTGCTACTCTATATTCTCTTTGGCTTGGAGATGATCACTTTGGATATAAATTGGTCAAAATTATTGACTTGTCTCTAGGTAGAAAATTCTGTTATGTATTACATATCATTTTGCGTATGATGCTAAATTTTATGCCAACTGGCCTGCAATTGTTATTGAAATTCCCCAAAATGTCAGCACCTCAAGGGTAGAAACTTGAGTCCTAATCATCTTTGTATTTTGACATCTGATAATTGATATGTTAAGAAGAAAACACAGATTTTTTGAGTGAATAAATAAACAAATGCCTTATCTGAAAATAGTTGCTCATCATCTTAATTACTACCTTTTATTGGCTCATGTCAGTTCATTTTTGGAGGGAAAAAGCAGTCACATGTCACGGTGGCTAAGAACAAGCACTCAGGAGGCAAGGAGATGTGGATTTCATGCCTGGCTCTGCTACTTAACCAACTGAAAGCATGTTGGCAAGTTATGAAAGCTCTCTAAGACACATCTGTAAAATCCAATTCATAGTGTTCCCGTGAGGTTATTTTGAAGATTTACTGAGATAATCCTTATTAAGTGCTGAGCATAGCATCTGGCATCTGAAAGACTTTAACTGATGTTAGCTCTTATTGGTTTCTAACTGGACCATTGCCAGTCCCCCCACCCCCACCCAAGGATTTAGCCAGGATAGTAAATAAACATAAATATTAATTGAACACTGCCAAACACTGTGCTACACATGATATATTTTATCCACATTTAATTCTTACAATAACCTTATGATGCTCTTACTATTTCTGTGAATCCTAGCATATATAAAAACTTAACCCAAGCTCACGCAGCTAGGAAGTACTATAGCTGAGAGGCAGACCCAGAACCATTGAATTACTTGGTCCCAATCACCGACTGAAAACCACAAAGGTGATCTTTCAGTTGCCATTCTGTGGTGATACTTTCATTTTTATTAAAGTTCATTCTGTTTGCTTGGCTAACAGAAATAAGTAAGCCAGTTATTAAATTGAGCCACTCAGACAAGTTTTTCTTTTTTTTCTTTTATTGAGCTCATCACTTTTTTTGTTTCAACTTGCATGCCTGCTTTTACCTGACAGGAAACACTCAGCTTTATTGTCAGTCCCTCGTTAACTCAAATGCAACCAAAACAATTATAAAAGTATTAGTAACAATGCTGAATTACTGAGATTGTGTGGAACTATTAACTTCCATTATCCAGTCTTAATATTTATATTTCACTCTAGGAGCCATCTTAGTTCCAAACTAAGTGTGGCAAACTGTACCACAGAAGGGGGATTTTTCTATATTATCTGCTGAGCTGGTTGCAAAAGCAAGGTGGCAACACCCAAGCTTACATCTGTGGTGAATTAACTTTACCACTATTGTTCACACCCCTGCCATAGTCTGCTTGTGACCAGGTAATTGCAGACGAGATAGTCATACTTGTATTATTTGTTTACAGAAAATTAGCCCTGGAGTGGGTGATAATTTGACTGAGTTCATATAGTTGTAAGTGGTAGAGCTGTGAAGTGAATTCAGAACCGTCTATCCAAAAGGAGTGGTGTGATGATACTCTAACATAGCCAAGGGATTTTGAGCTCTAAGTCCTGAGTTTATTTGATTGAAAGAGTTTCTTTGGTTCTGCTGTTCTACTGCTCATACTCTACATCATTTCTCTCTTTTATCTCTCTCCCTCTCTGTGTCTGTTAATATGGTTCTCTTCTCTTTCCTCAATTAGAATGTAGGTTGCATGAGTGTGGGGAGTTTTGTCTGTTTCATTCCTTACTGTATTTCCAGGACCTAGAGCTATGTGTGGCACACAGTAGGTGCTAAATATATTAAATTTCTTGAATGAATGAATAACTCCTCTTTTTACTGGAGCTGTAATGTCAAATGATGAAAGGTTTTGAATTTTAATACACATTGAGTGTGGACGAATGACTATCATTGGCCTTGTGCCTTCCTGTATCCACATCTTCTATCATGTCACCTTGTAGTTCCTCCCCATTAAATGAGAGATTATTTCCCCACCCTTTCACTTTCAGTTCAGCCACATGACTTGTTCTGGACAAAAGAACAAGAAAGAAAAAACACAGAAGCACATTTTGAGCTTAGATCTCAGAAGGCCTTGTATGTTTCCTTCTTGCCCATTTGTCTTCGTATGAGCAGTAGATGCTCTGGCTAGTTGGGTGCTCCAAAGATGATGATAGACATGTGGAGCAGATGAGAACTGCACGCTTGCAGTGTGCTGCAGAGCTACCCCATGGGCCATCCCGACAACTTGCAGACATGTAAGTGAGCCAGCAAGGATCAGAAGAGCCACCCACAAAGCCCAGCTCCATCAGCCAATCTCCAGTCAATCCCCAAATATTTGAGCAATAAAAAAACACTTGTTTTAAGCCACTGACTGTTGACTTGTGATATTTTGTTATGAAGTATTTTTACAAAAGTAATCAATTAATGTTGCACATTCATTTATAAACATATATAAAATATTATATTCTATGATATTGTATGATTAAACCACTGCCTGCATATTTTGATATGTCATTTGATTCAACTAATTCTGACACAGGTTAAGACCTAAAAAATGAAACATTGATATAATTAGATGTTACCTGAGCAATGTTAATATATTTGGGACTATTAAATTAAATGTTGCTGAATGGTAGAGTTTTAGAAAAAACTAATTTAAATTTGATCTGCTACCTTGAAATAATTTAATATAATTATAATACAGTATTCATTGAATACTTATTCTTGCAGAAGATGAGTAAAGAGGTTACATGAATGTAAGTACATAATAGTTTTTATTTTAGAAAATTAGATGGTAAACATTTTGTACTCTTATAGGTTGTGTGATGGAATTTTCCAGTAGGTTTTTAAATTTATTTTTAAAGATTTTATAAAATATCATTTTTTGATAAGAAAAGTATGTATAGATGAATTTCAGAGATTAGCTAGTTCATCTTTTAACCGCTTGGAGTGAGCTTTACCATTCTTGAGAACAGGGAGGGACGGGGAACAAAGTACAAGCATAAGGCTGCTAAAAATGGCCATGATTTCTAAATAACTTCCTCAGGTCTTATGCAGAATGAGTGCTGTAATTCTGCAATGGAAAATACCTTCCATGTAGTTAGGCCAGCCAGTTGGAGAAGTGAAGAAACATTTGGTTCTGTAAAGCAACAAGCTTACTTGTAGTAACTTCAACCAAGCAAGTAAGATAACCAACGTGTGAAGTGAAGCACCTTGGAAGTTCTCAAGTCTGTAGAGTGCTAGAATTGTTTTTATTTAAGCTATATTGATCTTGTGATCTTATTCTCTCTTAAACTCTTCTCAAACTTTTCTTATCTAAGGTGGAGTTAGCTGGTAGGGTACTCCTCACCTGATTACTATTTATTTATACATGTTTATAATAATAATGCTTGGGAAGACTTCTGCCAGCTCTGTTCAAGACTCACTGTATTTTTGTAGATGAATATGTGCAACGTGCTTGACCTTTTCCGTATTAACTCACTTTTACCACCCTATAAGCGGGTTGTTCTGATTTGGTTTAGCGGCTGGGAACCCAAAACAGAATAAAAATACTATGCACCTAAAGACATGGGATCTTTTACAGGTCTTTTAAATAAATATAATTGTTTCTTATAATCCTATATATGCATGCATTTTACCATATATTACTATTATCCTGTCTTATAATTAATTACATATTCTATTTTATAAAATTTAATCAATAACCATATGATCAATTGTGCTTGAGGAGATCACCATTTAACATAAAATCTTCTGTCCACAAATTCAAATTTAGTACAATTCTTATATAGGTGTTTATTCTTTCCTCCCCCAACCCAAGAATTTAAACTAAGTGATGTGCCAAGTGATGTTTTTAAAGCACATGAGTAAATAGGAGGCACAATGGTATGATGGAATGAGCATAGGTTCTCCATTTATACAGACCTGAATTTGAGTCCTAGATCTCTTATGTGATTTTAGACACAGGTAATCCTATGGTACCTCAATTTATGCATCTGTAAAATGTAAATAATACCTTTCAAAGTTGGTCTGAACAATAAATTATGTAAACAGTATCCATCATAAAAACCGCTTGTGTATAGTAAGTGCTCAGTTAATGTTAGTTTCCTTTCCATCAACATTGGGATCCTAAGGAAGCCAACTAACCATATTCTTCTCTCCAATTTCTTAGAAAAAGAAAGAAATGCATGCTAGTTATTTAATAATAAAAATATCCACTTATTTTAAGTAAAAATGCAATGGAGAGCTTAGCTTGCATCTGAGGTTCAAATGAACTCTCAGTAATTTTCATATCATTTTATGGTAGGTGACTAACTTATATAGTTATAGAGTAGAAGTAACTTCAGTTTTTTTTCCTTCAGAAGCAGAGGCTGCCCAACTTCAGTAACCTTTTTCCCAGGAGAAGATTAAAAATATGTACATCCTGAGATCAGGCTAAATCCAAAGAGAGCTAACTAAAGGACTGTGGTATGCACACTTGAACTCTTTTCCTAGTATCTTCAGTTAGAGAAGTCATGGTCTCTTCTTATGGAAAAAGTGAGGTAGGTGTAGAGAATAGCAGATGTTTTCTTCTTAGTTTTTTTTACATTGATGAATTACTAAATTACTATATAATAGAGCCCATCAGCATCTTGGCAGAGTAATTAAATATGGTTAGTCTTTGCCACTGAAATCTTGGGCTATGACTCAACCTTGGTATATAAGAAAGAGGTGGTTGAAAGCATTGTGATATGTACCCTTTGCTTTCAAGCTGACATTTTGTTATCAGAATTTTCCTGATAATTATTCTCATTATGATAATTACCTTCAGTAACTTTAGAGCCATAATGGAATGTATGTAGCATTGACAGACAAGGCAGACAGGGCTCCTATCTGAAATTCATGACTGCAAGGATGTGGCACAAGATGAGGAAAGCCTGGTTTCAGCTAGACATACCAAGGTCAGGCCAGCAGGCAGAGTACCATTTTGAAGGTAGAGCAGTAGTGAACAGGTCAGTACTGACTCTCCAGGGCACTGCTATAGCCTCCTGAGCTTCATTTATTCATTCAATCATTTATTTGCAGACCTAGTAATGTGCCAGATATTATTGTAGGTGCTGAGAACTTATCAATAAACTAATGAAATAGTCAAAAAAATCCCTGACCTTATAGTACTGACTCACATTCTTTGTCTCCTTACCCTCCATTAGCTGTTAAACTTATTTAGGGTAGCAATTCTATTTTAGTCACTGGAAAATCCCTATCACTATCCCTGTGCCTGGGACTCTGTCTGACCCTGTGTGTACTCTGTAAGTGTTTGCTGACTGAATGTTGAATTTGTACTGATAGATGAACATAGCAAGTAAAAGGGATTCATGTAGTGGTGTTCTGTAATGTACCACAACATCTATGGTTTTCTATAGTATTCTTTCTTTCCTGCTGTCAAAGGGTGAATAACATTCGGATATCCAAGGAAGCAGGTAGATAATTGACATTAAGAAAGTCTGTCAGTAAGAGTACAATTTATAGGAGGGTACAAAATGGGAAACACAATCTATTCTTCCTCTGGCACAGAGGTTTGAAATGGCTTAATAGAGGAGGTGGTACTTGAGTAAAGTCTTGCAAGTTAAGAAGCTATTTCCAAAATTACGTACAAATAAAATAAATAAATAATCTTATATTAGAACTAGATAGCAGGGGAAAATTAAGACTCATCATGTGGCTTTCTCTACGTGGATATCTTTGGATAACTTGTAGATGCACAGACTACATGTCTGTATGTCTGAAATTCTTTGTGTGTGTTTGTTTATTTCTGTTAGGTTTCATCTTAAGAAAAGAGCCATAACAGCTTCTCTTGCTGATTTATATTTGTTATCCTCTAATAGCTCCCCTGAAGGTTCAGAAACACCATTGTTAAAGAGAAGGCATTTGACATGAGAGGAGAAAATCAGCTGACCTTGTTAACCAGATCCTCCTCTTCCCCTGCTCCCAGAGAATTGATGTTTTCTGGTAATGGAGAGACCGGGCATCGTGCCACCGTAAAGGTGCCTGGACTGTGTTTAACAGGCACCTTCATTAGATTGTTTTCAATTTCCTGAGAGCTAATCTCATTAGACAGTGTTTATTAGTCATTGTGTGCTCTGCTTGTCATCATTCCCCTGTTCGGTGGCAGCAAAATATGGTGTGTGTGTGTGCATGTGCGTGTTTGAGTGGTGTGTGTATAAAAAAACAAAACTGTCTGAATTGCCGTATAGAAGACATATCTTCCCAAAGTAATGAAAATAGAAAAGAAAGAGACTGTGCAGTCAGTAGCTAAAACACACACACACACACACACACACACACCAGTGTAATAGCGCTGTCAATTCAGGAGTCAGATCTATAGCAATAACCAGAAAGCACCTGAAAACCTGAAGTGTCAATTACTCAGACCTCCTAATTGACCTAAGTTACACATGCTCTTGTGATCCTCCTGAGAAAGAATTTTTCTCGTAATTATTTGATTTTTTTCCAGAGGAATCATTTATTTTCTGGTACTGGAATATTTCTCCTGCTCCCCCCACCTCTATCCCATATTCACTTCTGATAGATATATGACAAATGTTAAACAATCCTGTCATATGCTCCCCAGCTCTTTTGGACTCAGACTTGACTGGACAATATTTCTTTTTTACCTGATAATTCTGGTAATATGCTGGAGGAAGTGTGTGCCCACTAGTTCATACCTCTTACTTGCCATCTTTCTTTCATTTTCCCCTGTATGTATAATTTATAGTTCTTTCTTCCCAACCTCACTTATCACTAGACTATATATTTCATATAGTCTTAGTCTTACAACATTAAGATGTTTTTCCTTCAACATCCTTACTTAAGTTATAGCTATTTTATTACCTTTTTCTCTAGTTAGAGATTTAGAGTTTCTTGAGAAGAGTATTAATTAAAAATTCTCTTCTAGCTATCAATTTTTTAGCATGCTAGGTTTTTAAGAGATAAAGCCATCTTGATTGTTTTGTTGTTCCTGGCATTGAGAACACTTAGTGACAGACCTCAGACCATCAGAACAATTTCCTGCTCGTGACATCCACTTATCCTCAACTCTAGCTATTCCACTGTCTCACGATTGCTTTTCTTTCTTCACTTTTGCCCATGCTGGTTCTTCCTCTTCAATACCCTTCCTTTCTTCCCAAGAAACCCAAAGTTTTCATTCTTTAAGACTCTTTTCAAAATTCTCTGTCTAAAGGTTTGCTTCATTCCTTTGAAAATTCATAAAATTTTATCTGTATCTTATTGGTAGAACTGATTAGTTAATCAACTAACCATTAACTGCTTGAGGGAAGAGCCAGTGCCAGAAATTTTGTATCTTTTTACAATGTTTAATATGTGGTAGATTCTCAATATTAATTCTTGAATAAATGCTATTTTGTATTATTATTTTATCTGTATATTCCCTTAAAAGTATCTAATAAATTATTCAATCCTTGTGTACTCTCTGTATATTATGTTACAGCATCACATTCCTGGTTTATAGCAGTAAGACTGCGTGTATATATTGGATTGGCCAAAAAGTCCGTATGTTTTTTTCTGTAATATAAAAGACACATTTTTCATTTTCACCAATAACTTTATTGATTTGGATATTTTGAGTATATTGGCTATCTCCTGCATGATATAATGTTGATTATTCTCAATTAATGTCTTGATTTTATCGCTACCAATTTCAACTTGTCTATCCAACTGTGGAGCATCATCCAGCGAGAAATCTCCAGCATGAAACTTCACAAAACACTTTTTGACACATTCCACAGTCACAGCACCATCTCCATACACTGCACAAATCTTTTTTTGCATTTCAGCTGTGTTTTTACCTTTCTTGCAATAATAAAGCATGATATGCCAAAAATGTTGTGTATTTTCTTCCATCTTCAATATTAAAACAGCTACACAAAAATTCATCAATTTAGGCAAGTTTTTAAAAAAAATAACTTATGACAGCTGTCATAATCCAATCTAACAAAATTGCTTTAAATGAAATAAAAGACAGCTAAGCACTACTATAGCCATCTTATGGAAAAAAACAAAGGAACTTTTAGGCCAACCAATATACGGCCCCACTTAAGGTGTTAGAACTGACTAAGGCTTGCACTAAGGCAAATGGAAAATTTAACAATGCTATTTCCTTCTTCCAACCATTGGCTACCTCCCCTTCTCATTATCTCAGATTCTGCTTACTCCTTGGTACTAACAGGCGGTTATTTTAAAAATATATTTTGCCCAGAATTTATAGTTGCTATTGGCAGGAAGTTATTTGTTGGGATCTGTTCAGCTATTTTCAACATTATTTTTAAAGCAACCACTATTTTATTCTTCATATTAGGTATGAATAGTAACAACTTCTTTTTTTAATTTATTTTTTATTGTTTTTCTATTACAGTTGTCCCATTTTTCCCCCTTTGCCCTCCCCTGCTCCACCCACCGCCCCCCTCTCCCACAGTCCATCCCCATTTAGTTATCCATGTCCATGGGTCATTCATATTAGTCCTTGACTGGACCCTTCCCCTTCTTTTCCCCATTTCCTCCTCCCCTCTGGTCACTGTCAATTTGTTAACAACTTCTTTGTAGCAAACAATATCTACTCAAATAAGTACATGCTGTTATTTTATAAAATATCAATCTCATTCTTTTATGGATACATGCCTTTACCATTATACATACATTGCCTGTTAAGTTCAATTGAGATTTGCCTGATTCTTGGCTTAATTTTTTTTAGATTATGTCTATAACATATGTCCTAAATGCCTTTTACTCAATTATTCTGTAATGCATATTAAAAAAATTAATAGATTCTGTAATATCACCCTACATTATTTCTCTAAGTTTTGGCCTGAACTTCCCTTTCCCAATAACCTGAGAACCCAAATTTACTTCATCTTCTTGCTGTAATATATTCTTCATATTTTAAATGTATATTAAGACTACAAATTTCTAAGTAATATGTTATTTGCATATCATTAGCAAACATAGGAGTGCACATATTCTTTCAAATTAGTTTTTCAGGGTCTTTGGATATATATCCAGAAGTGTAATCACTAAGCCTTAAGGAAGTTCCTTTTTTTTTTTAGGAACTTCCACACTATTTTTCATAGTGGCTGCACCAATATGCATTCCAATCAACCATGCATGAGGGTTCCATTTTCTCTGCATCCTCCACAAAATGTGTTGTTTGTTGATTTATTGATGATAACCATTCTTACAGGTGTGAGGTGATACATCATTGTGGTTTTGATTTGCATTTCCCTGATGATTAGTGACATTAAGCATCTTTTTATACGTCTGTTGGCCAGCGATATGTCCTCTTTGGAGAAGTGTATATTTAGGTCCTCTGCCTATTTATTAATTGAATTTTGCTTGGTGTTGAGTGGTATGAGTTCTTTATATGCTTTGTATATTAACTCCTTATCAGATGTATCATTGGTGAACATTTTTGATTTTTGGTTTTTTAAAAAAACTTTTATTGCAACCCACTTTTGAAATTTTTATTGTACACCTACTTTTGCCTCATCTGTAAATATCAGAGCAGAAAACAGTGAAGTAGAAAATAATGACAGCAGGGGAAATCAATGAGACCAAAAACTAGTTTTTTTGAGAAAACCAATAAAATTGATAACTCTTTATCCAGATTTATGAAGAAAAGAAGGGAGAAGACAACAATCGGTATGAATGAAGAGGTGATGCACTACATATCCTAGAGTTCATAATAGGGTAATAAGAGAATGTTATGAACAAATTATTTGAAAGATACAATCTATCAAAATTTGTAGAAGGAGAAATAAATAGCTAGTCTAATATTTTTAAAGAAATTAAAATTTTAGTTAAAAAGTACTGCAGATTCAGATTGATTTGCTGGTAATTATTTTAAACATTTAGGAAAATGTATAAAAGTATACAAACTTGCAAAAATAGAAAAAGAGGAATAAATCTCACCTCATTTTATGAGGCTAGAATTATAATTGATAATAAAACCAAAGATGTTAAAACTATAACAACATAAAACCCTAATAAGTGTGGGTGCCAACCTTTAACAAAATTTTAGTAAATAATAATAAGTCACCAATGTATTCAAAGAATAATACTTCCTAACTAAATGAGATTTCTCCTAGTAATTCATGGTTTGTTTAGCATTCCAAAATTAGTCATTGCATGAGAGAATTGTTAATAGGTAGAAAAATAAAATCCATTGGATTACCCTAAAAAATGCAAGAAAAACTTTGACAAGATTCAAAAAGCCATGATTTAAAAAAAATACAAAATGCCTCATAAAATTAGGTACTATGTAGAAAGATACTTCTTTCACCTGTAAAACACAAATCTATGGAAAAGCCTGTAGCCAATGTGATGGAAGACCCAAGTCTTTTCTCCTATGAGACAAGGATATCCTCTTTCATTACTTGTATTTTAACCTTAATGGTGGTTTTAGCCAGTGCATTAAGGCAATACAAGAAATAAAAGATATCCAGAATGGACAACAAGAAGTAAAACTCTCTTTATTCACAGATGATAGTGATGATCTTTGCTCAAAATCTGAAAAAGCCTACAGAAATGCTATTAGAACTAATAACTGTATTTAGCACATGCACAGGATATGGGATCAACAAAAATCAATTGTACGATTATATACTAATAGCAAATATTTGAAAAATTCAAATAAAAATACAACTGTATTTTTAGTGACATATGTATAAGGCCTCCACACTGAAAACCATGAAACATTGCTGAAATTCAAGGTTACCTAAATAAATGCAGGGACATATCACATTAATGGATTAGAAGACATAATATTTGTAAAATGTCAATTCTATCTTAATTCATTTGTATATTCAATGCAGTCTCAATCAAAATATCTGCAGACTTTCTTTGTGAAAATTGACAAGCTGAATTCACAATTCATATGCAAATGAAAGGGAAGGCCTACTGTTGCCAAAACTACTTTGAAAAAGAAAAATGAAGTTGGAGGTCATACATTAACTTTTGATCTCAAAATTTATTATAAAGGTACAGCAAACAAGGCAATGTGGTGTTACACATGGTAGACAGGGGAAGCAAAATAGAGTCCAGAAATAGAGAAAACCTATAAGCTCAATTTAATTGTATTTATTGGAGTAATATTGGTTAATAAAATTATATAGGTTTCAAGTATACAGTTCTACAATACATTATTGTATTGTGTGTTTATTAACCCAAGTCAAGTCTCCCTTTTTCACCATTTATACCCACATTACTCTCTCCTACCTCACCCACCCCCTTCCCTCTGGCAATCACTTTGACAAAGATACTGAGTTAATTCATTAATTTCTTGAAACTACTAAACAAATAATGCCAATACACTTGAATATCCATGTATAAACTAATCAACCTCAACCCTTTCTTCATATTATATATAAAAATTAACTTGAAATAGATTAGAGATATAAATATAGGAGCTAAAATTACAAAATGTCTAGAAGAAAACATAAGAGAAAAAGGTTGTATATCTTTGGGTTAGGCAAGTACTTCTTGGATAAGATACTAAAAGCATAGAAAGCATGGACTTCTTTAAAATTAAAAACTTTGACTTCCAAAGTTTTTCTGAGTCTAAAAAGATAAACCACATACTGAAAGAAAATATTTGCATAACAAATATCTGATAAAAGATTTGTAATCACATTATATAAACAACTCTTACAACTCAATACAAACAATAATAACTGAAAATTTAGATATTTTATAAAGGGTGGCAAATAAGCACATGAAAAAATGCTTAACATTATTAGTTATTAGGTAAATGCTAATTGAAACGATGATGAGTTACCACTACCACTCTAGAATGTCTAAAATAAAAACCATGGACAAAATTAAGTATTGACAAAAATATGGAGCAGCTGGAATTCTCATACATCGCTGCTGGTAATGCAAAAATTGTACAATCACTTTGGAAGAAGTCTGGCAGTTTCTTATACAGTTAAACATAAACTTACCGTAGGACCCATTAATTCTACTCTCAGTATTTACCCAAGAGAAATGAAGACATAACACACAGAGACTTATTTATAGCAACTCTATTCATAATAGCCATAAACTGGAAAACACCCAAATATCCATCAACTGCTGACTAGATCCCACACAAATTGTGGTCATATCTAAATTCTAAAACAAAAGAAGAAGAGCTGCTGAAGTGAATTGAGCTGAAAATGCTTTCAATTATATGGGTCTTTATCTTATCCTGGACCAATGTTATTTCTAGAAGCTTCTAGCAGACTTTCTCCAGACCAAACCACTGGTGAAAAAAACTACAGTTTTTTTGGCTGGCTTTACCAATCATGATTCATTTCTTGAATGTAGGGCTATAGCTCACCTTCTCTTAGCCCAGAGATGGATCCAGCTTTTAAAGAGCCAAAAGGTTCTTTAAAATTCTAAATACCAACTTGCTAGGGCCCCGCTAAAGGCCTTAGAAGCAGCCATGAAAATGAGGGGCCCTGAAGCATCACTGGAAGCCTACCAGCCATTGACGACTTGCCACCCATGTCTGAACAAATTCATTGCTTTCATGGTAAGCATCATGAAATGGTCAATTAATAGTTTCTGCCACAGTTCCCTTCTTAAGGAGTTTTGGGATCTGGACAGTTGTCTAAGGGTAAGATGATGAAATTTATGGGAATTGTAAATTGATAGATACGGTTATTCCTTTTTAAACTCTTTCACCAATTAGGCGAGCAATGCTGCTAAATGCAGTCCCTTTGTAAGCCTGATAAAAGCAGCAGTATATGATAGAGTGTAGTTGAGATTCTGTTAAGTTTCCTCTTCAATATTTTAGTTGCATAACCTTAAGCAAGTGACTTAATACTTCTGGACATAATTACCTTCTGTATAATAGGGGTAACGGTGGATAGATTCAAGCCAGATTTGAAATCAGTCTGTCCACTGGTTCCCTGCCTGACAGTATTTTCTCCCAAGGAGGTTATCATGGGCACCTTGGAAGGAGTATCTAACCTGTATTATGATGCCTACTTTTAGTTCATTAAATACGGCTTTTTTTTCTTCATATTTCCTATGCCTTTGTTACAAGATGAATTTTTCGCTTTTTAATAAATGAACATTTAATTTCAAAAAGTAAAGTTACAGATTGTTGGGTGGGTGGTGAGAAGCAGTATATGTATTCTTTTTTCAAGTGCTTATTTATAGTGATTGTTAACATGTATTCTTAGTGATTAAATCATTAAGCAAGAACACAATTAGTGAAATAATGTTTTCTGAAGCTATTCAATTTTTTAAAGCATGGCACAGCAAACAACAACTCATAGCTTTTATTCTGACTGATCTGAATTCATAGTACCAAACACTTTATAAATAATTCAAAAGGAAAACAATGGCTAACTCATGTTATATTTTTCTTTCATAAATAACACAGGGAAACAATTTTTAACATAATTCCTTTGAGTTTTATTTTTCAGCTGTTTTAGACTTAAATAGGCATGCTGATTTCAAAACTGCAGTTAATTTTCTTCTATCATGTCAAGTTTTTCTGTAAAGCTTATCTTAATGTGACCACTCTAGACTGGATCGAGCCTGGATTGAGGGAAGCACTAGCACTCTCCTATTGGCTGAAAGCAAACCTCCCTCAAGTGGGGAGGAGTGGAGGATGACCTTGGTGACCAGTGACAGGTTCTTACTTGTCTAGGCTATTCAGTTACACATGAGACAGTGTGGTGAGAGGTTGTGTGCCGTTCTACATAGTGAATTGTATTCCAAAGTGTAGTCTGAGTTTTTGTCTGTATACAAGGAGTTAGCAGAATTTATTTTTTTATTTACATACATACTTATTTCCTTTCCTTCAGAGCATGTCTGCCTCTGCTATTTCTCATCATGAGTGCCTAAACAACCCTGATTCATTTTGTTATATCTGTGGCAGTTTCACCATTCCAAGTCAAAGGTCAAACATCAGCGCATTTATCAGGCAAGCCTATTTTGCATATTTTAAAGTATAACTTGGTAATCAAGGTAAGTCTTGGGCCCCTCACAAGGTGTGCAATCAGTGTGTCAAGAGTTTACAGATGAGGATGAAGGGAACACGTGATAAATTATCATTTGGTATACCTATGGTTTGATGAGAGCCCAGAAATCATTCCAGTGACTGTTACTTTTGTATAGTGAAAACGTCAGGATTAAACAAGAAAAATAAATGTAAAATAGAATATCCTAGTCTACCATAAACTATATGCCCAGTGCCTCATTCAGCTGAAATCCCAGTGCCAGTTTTCATTGAACTACCCTCTTTCAAAAAACAGGAGTATGGTGAAGAACAAGTGACAGCAACAATGAAGATTTTGAAATTGAAGATGACTCAGTTTGTAAGGGATTTGATCAGCATGAGTTGAATGATTTGGCATGAGATTTGGGACTATCCAAGAAGGCATCAGAACTCCTAGCATCAAGACTGCAGAAGAAAAACTTGCTTGAAAAAGGGGCGAAGGCATCCTACTTTCAATCAAGAGAAAGTGTATTTCTGCAGTACTTTCGAAGTGACAATGGCTTTGTGTATTGCCATAAAATACACGGTTTAATGGAGGAATTGGGAATTCCAATCTATAACGCAACTGAATGTGACTCTTCATTGATAGCTCAAAGCAGAACTTGAAGTGTGTCCTCCTCCACAATGGCAATTTACTTGGTGCAGTCCCAATTGGCCATTCAGTTTGTTTTCATGAAGAATATGAAGACATAAAGAGAGTCATTGATCTGTTGCAATATCACAAGCACAATTGGATCATCTGTGTTGACCTTAAAATGATCTGCTTCCTTCTTGGTCAGCAATGTGGATACACCAAGTATCCCTGTTTTCTGTGTATGTTCGACAGCAGAACTTGTGAGAAGCAATGGGTGGAGTCGAATTGGCCTCCAAGATCTGACCTCAAACCTGGTGATCCAAACATGCTACATGAGCCACTTGTTGACAGAAAGAACATTATATTCTCACCTCTGCACATAAAACTAGATCTCACGAAGCAGTTTGTTAAAGCTTTGCCAACTGAAGGAGACTGTTTCAAGTATCTCATTTTGGCATTTCCTAGCCTGTGGTCTGAAAAGATAAAATACCTTAATATGTATGTTTTGTAGCAGAACTTACTACTTGTACACAATTTGACTTAAAGTAGCAATATATAGCCTTTATATGAATAAAATAACTTTAAATAAACAGACTGTTTAGGTAATTTTTTCTTTATTTTTCTTTGTATGTCCATTTTGTATGATTTTTGGGACAAAGGGAGGGTATCCTATACCTTAAAAAGTTGATGTGGTAGAGAAAGACTAGGATCATTTTTGGATTCAGATGCCAAAAGGTAGTCAAAAACAAGTGCCAGATCTAATTCAATGAAAATTGTGTTCCCCACTGTAATGCTTTCAGACCATTAAGTTCACAACAGCTTGTGAAATGGAGACTTACTCACTCTTTGGTCAAATCTGATCAGTGAAGTCAGAGAAGATGCCTAATTATTATGTAATAATTTAGATAGGATGCCTCCTTTTTATTGGGCACCTTCTGGGTGTCAGGCACTAGTCTAGGCACTTTACGTAACTAATTTCACTGAATTTTTACACCCCTGAAAATTAAATTTTCTTTCTTCCATTTTATAAATGAAGAAACTGAAGTTTAATAAAAAGTTAAGTGACCAGCTTCAGATTATGCAGCTAATAAATAAGTAAATAAAAAATCAAGAGGCCAGAGTGATCTCTGTCTGATTCCAGACCAGTGCCCTTAATCACCATACGCAGCGCACCCATCGCCACTGTGCAACACTTGGCAAGTAAACACCACCTGGAAGTCACAAGTTTGAGTTTGTGGTCCATCTCTCTGACACCAGTTTTCATGGGTAGAGAGTGGATTTTCATACTCCCACCATGCCCCCCCCCTTTTTTTAAAATGGGGATTCTTATTAAAAGGTCTTGACATTAGAAATAATTGCCATATAGTAAACAAATATTTTCATTAGGTAGTCAAGTACTCATAATCTTCAAGATTCAGTGTATATATAGTCAAAAATGGCAGTGATGAGGATCGCAGCATAATCTCCTTCCTGGCCCCCACCCTGATCGTGGACAGACAGACTTTCTCATGCACACCTGAACATCAAGTTCTAATAGAAGTGAGATGATTCACCCAAAATAACAGCATAGTCCAAGTGCCAGATCTTTGCAGTGTGCTTGCTGCATGAAAAAGGAAAAAATCCAATAGGAGGAAGATAAAGGCCCTACTAAATGGCTGGTAAGAAGAAATAGAGAAAAGGATAAGATATGAGCAGGCTTCTACAGTAAAGAACTTTGCCTCTTTACAGGGTCATGAGACAGCAAGGCAGCATGGAAGGTAGCATTGCGTTAGCCCCCACGACACAGTATTCCTATCATCTAATTAAACCATGGCTTCAAAAATGTGTTTGGCTCAGATAAGTGCAAGAGGATGGTAGTATGGCACTTACTGAAGCCAAGAAACAATATTGGGGAATGGAACATGTTCTCGTTTTAATTCCAGGCCTCACTAGTTAATGCTCTGTTGTGTAAGATACAGTATTTAGGATTTCTGAACCTCATTTCCTCATTTATAAAATGACAATTACAGTATCTATCCCTTAGAGATATCACAAGAATTGAAATATTTATAAAGTAAATGTTATCAGGCACATGGTAAGCACTCAATAAATATAATCTTTATTATTATTGATGTTATTGTTGGTAATAACAAGAAATAAGTAATTGCCCATGAATCCTTAGGATAATAGGTTTGGATTTAGAAAACCATTACTGGGAAGAAAAACAAAAAAACATTACCAGAAATAATATTTACTGAATTGATACTCAAATCAAGGCGTACATGAGGTTATACCCATTTTATATATAAAAAGCCTCACAGAAGATGTTAATTACCCAAGCTGATAGAGCCAATAAGTGGTAGAACAGTCAAGTGCTTGTTATTCTATACCAGCTGGATGAGTTATTGATTCTATTATCTCAAATACAGGAGAATCTTATTTTCAAAGTTAAAATGATCTTAATATATAATTTCTGCCTCAAAAATCTCCATTGTTTCTCCATTGCTTTCAGGATATAATATAAACACTTCAACATGGTATTTGACAGCGTGTCAGCACAGCCTTCCTCTCTAACCACATCTCCTGACAGTCTTACCACCCCCTTCTCCAACCCACTCAGCTACACCAGGTTGCTCACCTTTCCTTGAAGATGACTAGCCCCTTTCAGGATTCCACACCTTAGTGCTCACTCTGCCTGGAATGTCCTTATAGCTCTCTATTACCCTCCAGTCTACCTTGAACTCATACTCTTTGATAAAGACCCGATCAAATGTTATGTCACGCATGGAAGCTTTTCTGAAACTCCCATGCAAGATTATCAATGTTCTTCTCCATGCTTAGATATAGCATTTTCCACATTGCATCTTAAATGTTTGTTTTGTGTTTGCTCCTCTTGGGAGTCTCATAGGTAACCAGTGAATATTGGCTAGTTGAATAAGTGAAGTATACTGACTGATCTCCTCAGCTCACCTCTGTGCTGTTGAGTAATGTAGAGTCCAGTGAATGACTGGGCTGGCAAGGACAGAGCTTGTATGGGAATCCAAGGTGCCACTGAATTTAGCCCTATGTGTCTTCTGTGCTAGACCACACTTGCCTATTTGTGACAAGGCAGCATTTTAATAGCACTTTTGACAAGCAGTCAGCCTTGGAGGAACACATCGTTCTTTGTTCAATAGCTTAACCTGAATGGTTGACTTTTCTTGTTCTCAGTGGGTTTCTCATAACACTGCAAGTCTAGCGAAGCAGGTTCGCATAAAGGAAAATATGAAATCTGTGCTGACATTTCTCTACACTCCAGCAAAGCATTTGACAGATTCTCAAGATAGGCTGGTGGACCAAATGGGGAAATGCTAGCTGAATGAAAGTCGCATTTAAAATGAATTATACTGCTTAATTTTATAAGTAATTATTTGTGAAAAGTCTTACCCATTAAGTAATCCCCATGAAGTCATGGACCATGTTTATGTTTTACACTTTTATGTTTGCAGCTCCTAAATGACAACAACCCTGGAAGGTACTTACTGGGTAAATGTTTCTTGGATTAAAAAAAAAAAACCAACCTCAGTACTGTCTGCACGGTCCTGCTTGCCCCAGCAGCCACATTTCAAGCCATCCTCTTTGTCACTCTCCATGTGCCAGCCACATTGACCACCCCCCCTTTCTTCTATTTTTTACTTTTAGTTTCTCAAGTGTTTTATGCTTTTTTCTCTCTGTGGAGCTTTCCACATACTATTTCATCTACTTGGAACAGAATGTTTTCCTGGCCACCTCTTCCCACTCTGATCATTGCTGCACAAGTGCCTGCTCTTCCTCCAGGCGTGTCCTTAAACACCGCTTCCTCGGGAAAGCCTCCTTTGCATGCTTGCGCACCTTCCTCTGCCCTTGGCCGACTATGTTAGAATACCATTACAAGCTATACTGTTTCTTCATCACTCTCATAATAATTGCAATTGTTGATTCCATATGAAGTCCTAGATGCCTGGTAAACTTCAGGAAATCAGACTGCATTTATTGCTGTAGGAATCCCTAGGGTCCAGGACAGTGCCTGGAATATTTGTACTAATAAATATTTGTTGCCCAAGAAATTTAGAATTTTTAACTGCAGATTAGAGGAGTAGGAGGGGAAAGAGAAATGAACAGGGTTGTGGTGGCAGAGACTGAAAGGTGATCTCCAATATCTGTTTTCTCTTCTTCTTGGGCACAAGATGGAAGTACATATTACTCCTCCCATGTAGCTAGATGTGGCCATGAGGATTGTGTGTTTTAGCTGAAGCAAAGCATGCCCTGTGCCCTTTGAAACCTGATCCATTCAGAATTCCTACTCATGGTTCTCCATATTTTTTCTCCATTCTTGATGTTTGAAAGGAGATATGGAAGCCACATTTATTTTTTTAAGATTTCAGAAGTTTCTTTGGCTTGAGTCCCTGAATATCCACTCAAAATAGGGCTGTATCTGTCTTGCTGACAGGAACACCTGCCTTAGACCATCACATGAGTGAGAAATAAACCCATCTGTTGGTTGAGCCATTCTTCATTTTGGACTCTATTTGTTATAACTGTTGTGTTATGCTAACCAATAAACTAGCTACCTTAAAATAGTCAATGGACCATGGCAGAGGGAGCAGACTTACTCTGTGAAGTAGGTCAAATATATAGTAAAGTAGTTGTCCCCAAAGTATGAGAGGCAGCATCATCATCCTGGGGAGTCTTATTAAAAGTCCAAATTTTCAGTCCCCAGCCCTACAGAATCAGAAACCCTGGGGAGGGGCCTATGGTCTGTGGGTCTGTGTTTTAACAAGCCCTTTAGGTGATCCTGATATATATCAAGTTAAAAGCCATGAGACTTTGAGTTTAGAGGAGATTAACTCTTGGAAGCTTTGTAACTTTAAACAAATTAATTATCCTGAGTTGTGACAATTTCAGTAAAATTAAAGATATATTTACTTAGTGGCATTGTTTTGAGAGTTTGAATGAGTGCTTTTTATATAAATACCTAGCAGAGTACATTCTCAAACCACGTCTGCTCTGTTCCTTCTATTTCTATGCGGCTCCATGTGAAACTAGGTCATATGAGGATTCTAGGAATTAGGAAAACAGAAATGAATAGAATGTCATAAACATAACATGCAGAGGTCAAAATGTCCTTGACAATTATTTCAAGCTTAAGGGAAGACAAACAATGTCTGATTGATTAGAAATTATTATCAGCTCTGCTTGTAAAGTTAGGTTGGCATGTTCAATGTTTAAGATCATGTTTTAACTCCATTTTTTAAACATTTTTTCTGTGACTATTTTTTCTTGTGTGCTATATATACAAAGGGCTGAGAACAGTTCTTAATACCCATTAAGCACTCAGTATGAGTTAGCTAGTTGCTATTAGAGTAAATTCTGTGAGGTTAGAGATTTTTGTTTATTTTATTTTCTGCAGTATCCTCAGCCCATAAAACAGTTTTCTACACATGGCATGTGCTCAATAAATATGTGTTGAATGAATAAATGAAATAGCATGTTATGAAAATTACAGTTCTGTATATAACAGCTTATTTTCTCCACTTCTACCCACCCACTGTGGCTTTAGCCACAATGCTATGGAATCTCCCTAACCTGTAGCCTACTGAACCCCACAGCTTAAAGTGCACATAAGTCATAGGGGAGGTTGTTAAAATGCAGATTTGGATGCAGAGGGTCTGGGGTGAGCATTTCTGACATACCTGAAGGTGCTGGCAGTACTGTTCTTGCCTGTGCTCCACCTGTTTAGACTCCTGAAATTCCACCACTTTCATTTATTATTGCAAAAAGCCTAATAATCCCCCGAGTTTGCAAAGTTCTCTGGGAAAGTCGTTGCTTTTAAGTGGTATTGGTGTAATGAGTTTTCAATTATTTTTTCTGGCAATTTTATATTTTGGGAATGTTTTAGCTTTTATTTTAGAAAACTTCATATGTAAACAAAAGTGAAGAGAATAGAGTAATAAACTCCCACATACTCATCACACTAATTTGATAGTTATTAACTTATGGTCAATCTTGTGAATGTATAATCCCCTCCCACCACTAGATATTTTGGACAATCCATGTATCATTTGATTTATAATCAACTCAGTAAGTATCTCTAAAATATAAGAAAAGTCTTAAAATATAACAACAATCTCATTGTTACAGCCCTTAACATGATGATTTCTTAATATCATCAAATAAGTTTTCAGTGTTCAAAAAAATTTTTTTTAGTAGTTGGTTTGTTCAAATCAAGATAAAAAAAAAAAAGAAGGCACATTGAATTGATTGATATGTCTCTTAAGATTATTTTAATCTATATATTTTCCTTCCTTTTTCTTTCTTACAAATTTATCTGGTGATGAAATGAAATTATTAGTTTTGTAGACTTTCCTGAATTCTAGATTTTGATGTGTTGGATTCTCATGATGTCCTTTAAATTATTACTTTGTCCTCTGTGTTTCCTGTAAATAGGCAGTAAGATGCAGAGGCTCCATAGCTTCCAGGTTTTATTTTTTTTGGCAAAAAATAAAGGCAGCTTTCATGACAGTTTCATCTCTGGACACTACCTCCTCATCCCTTGCCTTTGTAAGCCCTGGTTTTTCCTAATGTTAAACTGTTACTTTGCCGGAGGTACTTGATTCAGAGAACTTTACTGGGAAATGCTTATGAGGTCTTATCTGTTAGTGTATTAAGAAAGTGGTGTGAGTCAAGGCACAGAACTATCCTGGATGCAAAAAAATGGAAGCATGTTTTCACCTGTCATTAGGCTCTTGGAATTAATCAATGGTTTAGAACATAGTAAGTAAAAAAGGAATTAAGCCCATTGAGTTTGACCCAGATAATAATAAAAAATGTTATCCTTTTTTAAAAAGAGGGTTATTTAGTCATTATGATTACCGAGTGCCAGAGGTTAAATAACCAGTCCTAGGACACACACTTTTTAAGTACCAGAGGTGTGAGTTGAACACTAGAGGTCAGATAACAGGGTTTATGGCCACAACCACTGAACTCTATGACCTTCCAAGGAATTGTTTCAGTCCTCTGCTAATATCCTTTAGTGTCTCCCACTGAAAATGTTCTTTTATTAATATGGTGTACAAGGCTTTTTATATGTGGACCTTGTTTATCTTGACAGCTTCAACTCTGGACACTACCTCCTTCTCCCTAGAATCACAGGCAATACCTGACCCAATTATACTAAAATTCTTTCAGTCTTTGAATGCACTGTGCTTTCCCACTTCTTGGCCTTTGTATATGCAGTTTCCTATCCCTGAAATAATTTCTTCTTCTAAGTCCTTCCTTCCACCATCTCTTAATTATACTAATGCTTACGTATCCTGCTGGTTCCAGGTTCAACTTTCTTTTTTTAAGAGACTTCTGTGACTCTCACTTCTAGGTTAGTTGCTCCTATGAGGTCTTGTAAAACTTATGTTTCTGCTATGAGAGCGTTTAGTATAACACATTTTTATTCTTTGTCTTACAATAAGGCTGGATGATCTGCACAGCCTAATACCACATCACTGTTCTGTTCTAGGCACCCTTTGAGTTGCCTGCCACGTATTATTTGCTTGAATAATCTGGTTTGAGTGAACAACCAGGCTAACACCTTTAAATAGAAATAGGCTTAGCCAGAAAGAACTGTTCCAATGGACACTTAAGCTCCATTTCTCAGATTGTGCCCAGTTCCTTCAACTGAACGTCACAAAAAGGAGATCTTTAGATCCTTGCCTATTACTGTCCTCTTCCCTGACACTTATACCTTTTGCTGAGCTGATTAATTTTGCCTCAAATTCCTCCCCAAAGATAGGTGAGATAGAGGAGGCATATAGGATCTGCTTTCCATGAGTACTGAAACCTTTTCATGGCTGAGAATTAAAAAAAAAAAAGGCATGTTTGTATGTGGAACTGAATTTTATAAAGTCCCATTAAGAAGCGTGGGGGCAGCAATCTGTGGTGATCACTTATCACCCTGCCCACACAGCAATTTAAGTTACTTGGAGGCAGCATTCTATTTCATCTACAAACTGATAATTCACCAGGGGCTGGCAGGCTGATTAATAAACGTAGTGTTATTGGTGGCTGCTTAGAAACCCCCTGTTTCCTAGAATCATGTAAATTGTATTATTTTGATTCCCACTGACTAGGTGTGACTTCTGTTAACTTTTCTTGCCAAACTCTCTTCTTCTCCCTTTGTCAAGCTCTCAAAGCTCTTACTTCTCAGTAGGACTCAGAAAATTACCGAGGATGTTGTTAGAGCATATGTATTTTTACGTTATAATACAATCTATAAATAGCATGTATATTACAAGAGGAAGCCTAACCTCCCCTTTCCTTTTCTGTTTGAAATTATATATGAAATATTTAAATAGAAGAGGCTATTTTATCATTGTCAGTATTATAACTTAGCTACTGACTGACACAGCATCCACTAACCATGCTGCTGGGACACAGCTGCAGAGGAAGATGGTTGTTGATGCCCTGCTAGAGGTCATAACTCTGAATGATTGGATGTTCAGAAATCAGGTATCTCCTTAAAGACTGGAGATGAGAGATATTGTGCTTTTCATGATCAATGATCTATTAAACAATTCCAAAATGATAATTGGTTGGACTGGTTAATTTGGTTCAAAATTTCACCTCTCTTGTTCAAAAGTTATCTTCTCAAGGACAGAAACAATGTTTTATTCACAACCAATATTTCAATATATATTAACTTTAATTGAATATTCATTGCCTGGAGTTGTGAAGAGTTTATTCTTATTAGAAAACATTAAAACATGAGTATTTTTAAGATAGAGTGTGTAATTAAATAGATATGAACCAAGCTTTGTAGATACTAAAATATTCAGCATCAACACCACAATAAAAAGTTCTGTTAGGTACTTGGGAGTGTAAAAATAACTATGATATGATATCAGAATGCAGATATGTTGCAGTCAAACATGGAGATAGACATGCAAACAAATGAGAACAATGCAGTTACTCTGAAAGGCCTTCTAGACATTTCTCAGATTATCAGAAGATGAGGGTGCCTATAAAATTGTGGTACAGATTCTTATCTTTAAGACAGTTATCCTAAAAGTCAAGTGTTTTTGGCATTTGAAATAAGACTACCCTTCTGAAAAATAGCTTCATCAGAAATAATAAAGAGGAAGTCTAGAACTCTCCTTGATCTGGGAAACATTTTCCCAACCCCATCTTTCCTTCACCTAAATATTCATAACTTCTCCATCATTATCTGCTTGGGATCATGAAGACAAATATCCACATGCTACTTATCCAAATCAAGTCATTCATCCCAAGAAAACCACAGTCATATTACATACTCAGGACTCTAATCCCCAATGATTTTCCTGGTTCATTTTTGAACCTCCCATTTCCTACACCTCCCTGACTACTGAAACTCTCCAGCCTCCCCCAACCCCCTTCAAACTCAACATTGATGCAAATCTGTTAGGTCAACACATTTTGTGAGTTTTCCCTATATTTTCTTGATCTAATTGAAAGATAACTCTCTTCAGGTGTTTCCTCAAGATTCCTCTCTATCACAAGCTGTTTAATCACCTAAACCTTTCCTACTATCAGCCCTGGGAATTGAGTAGATGGTATCTTTGTTTCTCACACCATTCTCCCTTTATCTTCCATAAAATCACCCAGCTTTGATTCTCATATCATCAGGCTAAACCACCCACCATTCCACTTTGCTATAGTCATTTTACCACACCCTCGGTCCCTTCCCTTCATTTTTCAAAGGTTTTGCCCCTGGATCATTGTCAGTCTTCAATACTAACTGTGAATTAATTCTTCTGATTTCAATATATAGCAATAATTGTTCCAACACTGGCTTTTCAATCCTTAGAAATCTTCTCCTGTAATGATTTTATCCTACCTTATCTTATATACTAACACGGTCATTAACAAAAACTGCACCCCCTGTATAACTGTCAGTTTATATACTATCAAAGCACCACCACCCTTTAGCTCAATGGCTCACTCCCTTTTGTAAACCCCAACTATACTCCATCTCATTGGAACTTTCAATCCTATATTGTTGTTCCTCACCACTCTCAGGCCTTCTCTACTAAGTTCTAGTCTTGACTCCGTTATTGAATTTCTGGAACACCTTGAATAAGTCACTTTATTTCTCTCTGTATCAAATCCTTATCTGTTAATTAAAGAAACTGCTAAAAGTAATAATGACCATAACAATATAGTCAACTTTCATTGAGTGCTTACTACATGTTAAGCACTATGTTCTAAATAAATACTTTTTACACATTAACTCACCTAAGCCTCACAACAACCTTTCGCAGTAGATGCTGCTATTAGTTTTCTTCTTTAGATGTGAAAACTGAGGCAGAAAGTGAGTAAATTCTTGTCTAACCCAGGTAAGCTTTCCTATGACATGAGCCAGTGGCTCATAAGGATGTGGACTTCTTTAAGAAAAGTCTCATTGGAAGGCAATTTTTAAAATAATTTGTTTTCTTGATGTTATTTGTGCCATTCACTGACTATTGTACAAGGAAGTGGACAGAACTTGTCTTCCATTCTAGATGTTGACTACTCTCAGATATTATGAGATGTAGTAGATAGGCCTTATATTCCAAGTGTTGATAGTCTGGCATATGGGAGAGAGGGTAAAAATGGAAAGACTTTTCCTATGTTAAAAAAAAAATGATAATAAGTGTCTAATACTTATTCACATCAGTTCAGAGGCCTGCAAGTGCCAATGAAACCATTTGGGTAGACATGGTTTTGTCTCTGCTTATAAACAAAACAAAACAAAACAAAACAAAAAACAGAAGTAAGGGCCATATGAAAGAGGTAACAACTACAACTGGACTTTGAAGTGAACGGTCAGCATTTAGCCTCCTTTTATTATCCTCAGGATAGCAAGCCAGCATATTTGATGCCTATTTCAGAATGCACTTAAGCCAGAAAGCTCAGCACACTATTTTCTCAGAGATCAGAGCTTCTATGCAAATCAAGGAGGGGCAACATCCCTGGGCAGTAGTCTGCTTGGTAGGTGAGAGTGTCCTTTCTAAGGATATCCTTCCTTCTCCTGTCTTTTCCCTACTTTTCTCCAATTTGATATTCATCACCTCAACATTATGTAAATAAATATTCAGGGTAGAAGATAATTCAACTCATAAAAAAGAATATGGGTCATGATGACCTTCCTGATCCAGAGGCAATAGGGCCCATATCCCACAGGGCTTCTTTTTCCTAGAACCCTAGGGGTTCCTATTTCCTAGGGAGTTCTTGGGCAAATTTCAAGGTTCTGTGAAGTTTTGGAAGTATTTTGCAAAATTGTTGTATGTTCATGCTTATTTTTAGGGTGAGAGTATATAGCTTTTGTCAGGTTATCAAATGAGTCTGTAACTCAATCAAAAACTTTTTTGGATTCCCTTAATTAGAGGCATCACCATCTGTCCAGTGACCAAAGCTGAAACCCCACCACAATCATTTTTTTGTGTCTCCTCAGTGAGCTCCCTATTAACCGTAGAAGTGATTCTAGTTCTCAGGATATCTGTCTGCTAGTACATTTGAAGGGTGCACTCATTTTCATAAAAATGATGGCTTCTAACAAGAGTAATCCTCAATTATAAAGAGAGTAGGTTTTCTTAAAACATGTATCTCATGGAGGAGAGACAAGTGAATGTAATTTACTTTCTAAAAATATTCCAGTTTATTCTGATTTGTCCTTCTGAAGGTAGGAAATGGTCAGAAAGTATAGGTCTCACTGACTCATGTTAATCTCAGTTCTTTTACAATGCTTCATTTCCATTGCCATTGTCCTAATCTAGGCCTGCAACATTTCATACTGATGTGATTATAATTTCTCTCTACCTGGATTCTTTGCTTTCAGTCCCTCCCTTCTCCATTCCATTACCATGTGTAATAGGAATGGTCCTTCTATTAGGTTGAACCAAAGGAAGTTGCTGATATTTGACAATTTTTGATAAGAAAAAAAAAAAAAGGAAAACAATTTTCTGTGGTTCAACCTACTGTAACATAGATACAATTGTGTTATTCCTTAGCTTAAAATCTTTTTATGGTTTTCTATTGTCTTTATTAAAAAGTTTAAACTCATTAGAGTGACTTACAGGAATACAGACCTTGAACATGACTGCCTGATCAGGGTTTGAAAACTCAATTGGGTACCAGGATCAAATGAATAGTGTAAATGTCTGACATGACTTAGAGCAAGACCTAGGGAAGGTGCATCCCAAGGTGCAGCTATTGTGAAGCAGCGTGCTCTCTCTGAAGGGGCTTCTCTGGTAGATTGCTTCAATCATTGCATAGTTCCAATTTTTCAGAAAAAGCTGGATATCTAGAGTTGCATCAGAAATATTTTGATTTTTCAATATTAATAACAAACATGTATATAGAATGTATTATGAAGTAGATATTATTCTAAGCCCTTTTCAGTGTGGCCAGCTGATTTAAAATTTTAATAATCATTGTACAGTCAAAATATAGCACATCTATGAACAAAATCTAAACTTGTTTCTTGCAAACAATTCTGCCAACATATCAAGCTATACCCAATCTCAGAATAAATGAATCATTTATGCACATTGGATTTTTTGCTCTTGTGGTGTTCTCTGTGTTGAATTCTTTTTCCTTCTTTTCCATTCCCTTTTTCCACTTAAGCTTCAATGGCCAGCTTTCTGTTTATCCTTTAAAGATAATTTCATGTGTCCTCCTTTGTTAAGCCTTCTTGATTTTCTTTCTAGCCTTAATTGTTTCCTTCTTTCTTTCATTGTATTCCCTCTCCTCCCCAATTTTCCTCAGCACACACCTCACACATAGTAAACATTCAACATTGTTTATTACATAAATGAATGACTACTTTTTAAAAAACCCATTCATTTACTTAACAGACATGCTTGTCCACATACTATGCCAGGCATGGGTTTAAAAGAATCCAAAATGCTTTTGTTAAAACTAGAAGCAATATAAACTCTCCAGGTTTGTACTACCTCATAGCATCAATTGTGGTATGATTTTATTATTTGTCTAAACCCTTTGCAAGGAGCCTCTATCAGCTCCCACTGAATACTGGATTTTTTACCTCTTGAAAATGGCAGATAGGTAGCAAGAAGAAATTTCTGAAAGTTAATTCTTTCCAAAAACCCAACTAGCATTGTTTGGAAGCTTCCACTAGCTGTATGGAAAAACAGGGAGAATGAGAATTGCAACCAAGTTACTTATTGAATGCTACATGACAATCTAGTGATGGAGTTTATTTAAGAATACATTCTCTGCTTTGTTTAAAATACACACACAGACGAACACATGTACATGCACACACAAAAAAGCTAATGAACATAAGGAGAGAAAAATGAGGCAAAGAGACAACAATGGTAGAGACAGCACAGGAAATAAGAATGAAGTTATTAAACACACACACACTTTTCTTAACATTCTTTAAGATTGATTGAATTTATGTCTAAATTACATTTCCAAGTTTCTACATTGCTACACCTCAAATGGTGATGAAATCATTATAGCTGTACATTAATTTCTATTGCTGAATAGCAATTTATCACAGATTTAGTGATAACATATTTATTTAAGGACACATATTTATTACCTAAAGGTTTCCATGGGTCAGAATTCTGGATGTGGTTTAGTGGGGTTCTCTACTCAGGATGTTGTAAGGCTATAAGAAAGTACTGGCTGGGCTGTATTCTCACCTGGAGGATAGGTGGGGGTAGAATCCATTTCCAGACTTAATTAGGTTGTTGGCAGAATATATGTCCTTGCAACTGTATGACTGTCGGCCCTCTCCAATGTGGCTGCTTATTTCATGGAGACAAGGGCTTAGGCTGGTTAGTTCTGTCCCATTCAGGGTAATTTTCCTTTTGTTTAGCTCAAAATAAACTATTTGAGACCCTAATTACATTCACAAAACCCCTTTACCTTTGCCATATTCTATTGGTTAGAAGTGTGTTACATGTTATTACAGTCTGAATTGTATCCTCCCTCCTCCCACCTCAACCCAAACAAGTTTATATCTTGAATTCTGAACCCCTAGTACCTCATATGATACCAAATGGGACTGATGAAATGATAACACGAGCAGATGAAAAATAAGATGTGCCTCTCTACAAGATTCCTCCAATCAAACTTTATATAAACAATCTAATCTCTGCGTCATCAACTCTTATGACAGTCTTAGAGGATTCACTAGAGCTTTGAAATGATGAATCCTCAAAATGAATTAAAACTCTGCACCATACTGCCTCAAGCTTGCTTTTCATTTCATTTTTTTTTCTCTCAGTTTTCTTGAATCTTTCTCTTCTCCATTTTTCTACAGTGGTTTCTTTCTAAATAGATCACTGGGAAAATAATTGCTTGATTTTTTTTTTATGGTTTGATATCAAGAAAAAATAAAGTTACCAGGATCCGCTTTTGTATAACTTTGAAAAGGAGTTGTAGTGAGTTATAGCTGAAGCAATGAGGAAAAACTGAAATGGCAGCTGGGGAAAGCTTTGTTAGTAAGATTAATTTCTAATTTTAACTAGTGTCCATGAGTGGAGGCAGACAGATCTATTTTATGCAGTCATCTCTGCCTTTCTGTGCATGCTATCTTCAGATCAATGCTTTTGGGTAGCAATACTTTAGCTCAGATAAAAGGGAGGGCGGCCACCCTGTTTAATGGGAAGGAAGTCATGCAATTTATCTACTTTTGGCAAGTGACATAATAATATGTCAAGTTTTGTGGCCTACGCCCTTTGTGAGAAGCAGTTTGCTTTCTCTTCCCAGTCCATCATGCCTATTGAAGCGTTCCTTGGAAATGTCAAGGCCACCTGGAAAAGATCAATCTTTTTTGGTCAGGAGGCTGTGAGAAAGGTGAGATATAAGGAGAAGTATAGAGAAGAACAAATAAGTTAAATAGCATACTACTTAAAGAAAAACTGCTCTTTCTGCTACTATTTTTTATATATAATATATATTCTTATATAAGTGTATTATATATAATATTTTTACATTTGTATATATAGTCAATTAGCAGACTCAGGCTAGTCAGGATTCCGGTTACTATGGATACCAAAGTGAAGCCCAGGGAAAATAAGAATTTTGACTTTTGAATATTAACATTTTGCTCCTATTCTTGAATTTTAAAACATTTTCTTAAATTACTTTAATTGGAAGCATTTAATACCTACTGCAAAATGGGTTTTATTATGTCTAGATAAGGATAGAACTTTTGATGTGCATGTCTTTGTTATTCTGCAGATGCATCTATTTTCCCACTCTGAAAGTGTACAGTCCATTTCCTGAACATTGACAACAAGGAGAGTATTATACTCCCTTTTATATTCTTAAAGTCTGGGTAAACAAATAAGGGTAAGAAGCTTAAGTAAAACCAACGAGAAAGCAAAAAAAAAGCATGAAATTACCTCTGTATGTGATGAATATACATATTTGGGTGTTTCTATGTGCATCCGTGTTTGGGCTACTCTTGGTTTATATAACAGAATAGAAAAGTGAGATAAAGTGGAAATTATAATATTATATCTTAAAAATTACTTGGATACTTAAGACTAACTTTTAAATGGCTTGCTTAACTGTAAGACACTTGATTAGCATTAGTAATTTTAAAGACTTTTTTAGATGAACTGCTTTTCAAGCTTTGAATTATAAACTATATTATATTTAGGAAGTCATGTGAAGCATAATCCATGATATAGTCATTGCCCTATACCACTGTATTAGTGTCAGGAGTACAGCGTAATGATTATACACACACACACACACACACATTGGGAAGTGATCACAATAAGTCAAGTTAACATTCGTTATAATAACAGTATAAGTTTTTCTTGTGATGAGTGTTTTTGATGATATTAATACTAAGTTTTATAGGCATACCACCACATGGATATCAACCATTCTTTTAACTCAGTCCTTCTGCCTATTTCCCTGTTCCCATTTGCAATCCATTTCTCTAAGTTTTTAAACATATTTTTTTCCTCAAGTTCATTTACATCTTTCCACATCCATGCCTCCTTTTCTCTATCATCTCATCTCTTTTTTACTGCACTAGCCTACATAGTCTCCACACCTTTGCCCTTGCCCACCTCTAATCCATTCCCTACATTCTGGCAGAATACTATTTGTAAGACAAATTCGATTGTATCACTCTCCCACTTGAAATACTTCAAAAAGGTCTTGTCATGCTCAGCATGTAAAGCAAAATGCATTACATGGCTTGCAGGTTCCTACAGGGTTTGGTTTTGCTTGTCTTCTTCCCACGCCCAAATGCACACACCAGTCTCGTTTTACATGTCTCCATGTTCTCTATCATGCAACTGCATGACTGACTTCTCTTCTGTTGGGTATACCATGCTCCCTGCCCTCTTGGGGTCTTTGCACATGCTGTTTCATGTGTTTAAAGTGCTCTTATTTTTTTCAGCTTACCAGGTTCATACCTGCACATCTTTCAAGCCTCATCTCAAATATCAGTCCCACAGGGAAACCTTTTCATAAACCCCAGACTAGACCTCCTGTAGACTTGTGTACACTCTGTACCTTTTCTTTATAATACCTTCACAGATTGTAATTATAAACTTTTTAACCTTACAATTATGAACTTTTATAATTACAAAGTGCAAATGTGTACAAAGATGCAATCTCCTTTATTTCTGTTCAGTAGGATTTAGCTACTGGGATTCCATTGCCATCCATGGGGCAACAAAATCTTGCCAGAAGTCAATTCCAGATTTTTTTCAGTTTCTTTCAAGTAAATACTTTTTTTTTTTTTTTTTCAGTTCAAGAGCTTTCCCTTCCTCATTTCCTTCCTTTCTTGCAGGCTGATGCATTCCTGAATCTGAGCTGGAATGGGGTACATTGTACATAATGGTTTTCTATTCTCTATGACCTGTGCTGAGATCTACCTATTTTCCTTTGTTCCTTTCTGTGCTGGCATTTCCTGCTACATCTCCTGATCCTGCAGTGATCTGTGATTGCTACATCAGTGCCTTCTGTTTAATTCTAATCTTTACCCCAGAGACCTGCTGATTTGTTTTTAGGACTTGATTTTCTCTTGGTTGCAGGGGGCAGGGTTGATTTCAAACTCTCCTGGTTTTCTATACCCTGCTGGTCTGCTGCACTCCATGAGGCTGCCCTCAGGCTCATGTACCTAAGATGCCTTCCGGAATCATGGCTATGGAAGGACTATAATGCTACGTGCAATTTGGCATTTCTGTGAGTCTTGCCTTCTTCCCAAAATGTAACAAGGGAAATGAGGCCCTTCTCTAGCCCAACTCATCTTTGGTTTTCTCAGGAAGAGGCAGAGCCAAGGGTCCTTTCTCAGGAATCCACACCAATCACAGGCTTACTCTCTTGCTTTCTCTGCTAGTTCTGAAGTTCCTATCCTAAATGAAAATTGGCTGTTCCTGATTGCCTTTCTAATGTAAAGTTATGAATATACTTTGTACCCACTTTCTTAAGACCTTGCTTTCTATTGATATTCAGAGTCAAGCTTTTATTTTAATTCTTTTCTCATTGTATTTTAAGACAATTGTCTCTGCAGTGAAATTTTAAAAATCCATTCAGAAATTTGAATTCTTTTTCTAAGGTGATTCACACTTTTTCAGGGAAACAAGGATAATTTTGAGAAACACTTGTTTATTTTTCAAATTGTAAACTCTCTGAGGTTAAAAGTCAGGTTTTCATACATCGTTGTATCACCTAGCCCTTTATCAAGTGCTATTAATAGATATCATTGAAGAAATAATAACCAAATGCAATTTTAGCAGAAGGAAATAAACTCATACTTCACTACTAATAGGTTGGAACCAATATGAGGAGAGACCCCTAAAAATCCAAAATTATCTTCTGGATGGTGTAGCCTTTGTATTACAGGCTTCCCCTACTAAGTGAGTGTTCTAGGAACTCATCTGTATCAGTGTACCAGCTGGCATTGTTGGGAGAGGCTGCATTCGGCTTCAGTGGAATTTTTTTTGAAGACTCTTTTAACATATTTGCCCATTTCACGATGGGTGGGTGATTTGTGAGCACACCTGTGCACACTGTGCTGAGTGTTCAGCAATTTTTGACCTAAAATGGCATGACCCCCCCCGCCCCGCCCTCCCTGTTCACCCAGTTCTCCCCCGAAGTGCCTTTTTTTATTGTTTGTTTCCTCAGATGAAAAGTCCTCAGAGGGAAACATTTTGCCATTATAGAAGACGGGAAACCAAAAATGGCAGAAGCACTAAAAGGCATCAAAAATCAATGAGTTCAAAAACTGTTTTAAGCAGTGGAAAAAACATCTCAATAGGCGTGTTGCATCAAAAGGAGAGTACTTTGAAGGTGACTGAAGCATAAACATGTAAGAATAAATACACTATTTTCTATAAATAAATTTTTGGGGGGGTCCTCCCTCACACTCTAAGCAGAAATCTCATAAGGTCTGTTAGAATAGGTAGTCTGACCTGGTGTCTACCTAACTTTACTATCTGCCCTAAGATGAGCATCTGATCTCCCTCTGGTCCTGTTCTGAGCAGAGAAAGACCATCACCTTGTCTCTCTGGCTACATGGAAAGAAGAAAGAGGTAAGAACATGCATGTCAGCCAGAAAAAGCTCACAATCCACAGAAAGGGTGAGGAAGAGAGAGGAGAGTATCAAAGCTGTGGCTGAACTCCTTATCAGGTGAGACAATCTTAAAGGCCTTCTTTACAGTCATTGTGTGGATGAAAAAGGAAAAGAATCGTATTCATTTATTTCATATTTTAATGCACAGTGGCCTATCATTTGTAAATGCCTCCTGACTGGTACCTTAGAATCTGACTAGTATCCCTTTTCTTTGGGTAGAGTAGGAAAGACAGGGTGGAGAGAGCTCTTCCTGCTCTCTGTTCTTTTTCTTTAATCTTCATAGGAAAGATTAAGCCTGACGTGGACTAAAGAGCAATGGTCCTTTCACTGTGTGTGACGGAAAACAACTGAGGGAAGCATACAGTTTTGGGAGTAGGAATCCAAATTAAAATAGGATTCAACCTTCTTTTCCCACCTATTTTTCATTACTGGCTTTTATAAACAGAGGAATTTTCCATGTTAGTTTCTATTTTAGAGATCAAGTCCCTCTTTGCTTTATTTTGACCATATTTAAGATTTCACAAAGAAAAACATTACAGAGAAAAATAAAACTAAATTGTCTTGAGTCTCACAGTGCAGCACAGTTTAGAGAGAAATTTGGGAAAAATAACCGAAGAAACATTCTTAAGACCACCATGAAATATAAACGGCCTAAAATTGTATTTAGATTAAATTTTTAATTGAAACTAAATAAAATTGTATTTACTATCAGAGCTACAAACAATCACTGAAGTAATTTTTTTCATCATGAGTAGTAATCACTACGTTCAAGACCAAACTCTAATTCAGTGCCTTTCCTTTTGCCTTTGATTCCCCACTCAGCCAGCCACAGTCCCTATTCAAGTAAAATGAAGGTAAATACAGGCATGGAAGAGAAGAACGTTGGAGCCAAGGTATGTGATACACGTGGCTTAAGGAAAATCCATGCATCCCTGTGAAGATGCCCAAATCTGCCTTAATTGGCTCCTGTCTTTCTAGAGGACTCCCTTATTCCCTGCTAGAATTCATAAGCTCTCTGGTATCCTTTCAACAAATTAATTTGGTTAAGTTAACCAGAGCCCATTTTTGTTGCTTCCAAACATTTATTAAGTATCTTTTTTGCATGTTTTTGTACTGCAAGATTTCTCAAAGTCTTTTGTTTGCCAGTGTCAATTTACAAAAGGAGGTACCACATACATGTATACATGTGGTGATTCTTGTATTTATATGACCTTTCTCATGGAGCTTCATTTGCGATTTTTTTTTTTTTTTTTTTTTTTTGCAAAACACACTCTGGAAAACACTGCATTACACCATTGTTGCCATGCTGCCCCGTTTGATACTGATTTAGCGCTAGACCTAATTCTCAGCCTCTGTAGAAGAACTTCTGAAACCCTTCCTATATATTTCCTAAACAAGAGGGCTGCATTTGTGTGGTGTGAGGACAGTGTGGACTCTGTGCTGTAATGCTGCCACAGTTAGATCCTGGCAGCAATTTTACTTGAGGCACTCTGGTTGAATTCTCTGCTTGAGGTCCCAGGGCTTCTATGATTTCATTTCGCAGTATTACTGACTCAGATATATTCCAAGCAAGGGTTTATGCCTCAGTTTTCCAAGAGGTCAAAGACAAAGGAATCATATTTACCACATATCTCCCAGAGCTCTGGCAGGTTAAATTAGGTGATGCCTACAATATGACCTGAATTCTGCAGAGACATGATTTCTAAAAGAGCAACAATAAATGTTTGTTATAGAAAAGACTGAAAAGCTCTTTTCACATATTTTAATCCAGTGTTCAGGTAATTGCAAAACTAGGCTATTAAATTCTTTTGAGAAAATATAAAAATACCAGTCAGAGCAGTTCACATGGAGCGCTGCACATGTTTAAGAAAGTCAGACCTTGTGGCAGGGCTGTTGCTTCCCACTAATCCTACAAGTGGAGACATGGTTTGCTCTGCAATCAGTGTCAGTAGAGGATGCATTTAATCAGCAATGTTATGGACCAGATGCATAGCATGTCACATCTCCACTGCATGGCTGCCTAGGAAATACATTAATTGCTCATTCTACTGGGTCAATATTCTGTCCCTTTATTTTGCCACAGTTGTTCCCACCTGCAACAAAATGGTTAGGGTAAAATATGATAAGTTTGAGTAGGAGCCAACAATGCATTCTATTCATTTATCTTCAGAAAATCTCCTTCACTCAGACTTCTCATTGAACAAATATGGTAATTAATATTTATAAAAGGAACACCACTCCAAAGTCACAATCTCTTTTGCTGATCTTCACAGAGAAGGTTTTTTATAAATGGAAGAATGCTCTTGGAGGGAGTCAGTCTGTTGCTTGTTTGGGTATCTTAAGTGTTCATCACATGGCCTGTAAGTGGGGGTTTGATGAACTCTGAACCTTACAATGTAGAAGCAATGATAGGTGAGCAGCTTGTCTACATGAGGAAAGGGGCGATGACAATGACACCACCGAAACTTGAAGGAGCGGGATGAATTGGAGGTTGCTGATAATGATGAATATAAACCCCTGGGTTCTCTTCCTCTGTGGGAACCTTGGCCACTCTTGGAAAGGAAGGCAGAACAGAAACAAATAATTTGGCCATCCTTTGATATTGTTTCAAAACCTACTATTAACAGTTGCTTCTCTGCTTGGTGACTCTCAGCCAGAGTCACATAGTTAATCAAAAACACTCTTGAATAGAAAAGAGTACATTTAATGTCAACCTGAATATATTAATCAGTGACATTTAGATGGAGCTTGCTTCTGCCTTCCTTAGAAAACTGCATTCCTGAATGTACCTCACGTCTGAGGTGAAGTACTGTTTCATAATATTTGTTCAGTAATTTATTTATCTAACAAGTATTCATTGGACACTATGACATGCAGCATTGTCCTGCCTTCTGCTGATATAATGATGACTTAGGACATATTCCTTTCCCTAAGGTATCTCCTATACTAGTTGTGAATTAAGATAGTAAAAAGGGATTTTAACTGCATTGTGTGATTAATATTTCCTACAATAGTATAGCTTAAATGTTCTCAAACACATACACATAGGCAAATATGTAAGGTAATGAACATGTTAATTCAATAGGGGAAGTCCCTTCAAATCATCGCGTTGTACATTCTAAATATTTTACAATTTCGTTTGTCGATTATACCTCGATAAAAAGAAAATGCAATTAGAAAAAAGAAAAGGTGATTTTTGTACAGTGAGGTATGCAGTTCATGAAGTTAAACATGAGTAAAAGGAGAAAAACTTAAACTAGCCTAAAGCATATTAGATAATGTATTATAGAAGAGAGCCGAGCTGAGAACTAAAAGATGAGTAGGAATTAGATAAATAAAGAAAGATAAAGGAGAGAAGCTCCCTTCTCACAGCCCTGGAAGTGCCACTATTATAGGCCAACAATTACAAATACTTAGTAAATCCATGACTTACATGTATTTCCTTTATTTCTTATAACAACCTTATACAGAAAGTACTATTTTGTTCCCATTTTCATGGAGGTTAAGCTGTTTTCTCAAGGTCACACAGTGAATAAATAAGCAGAGGAATCTAGATTCAAACCCAGGATGATCTGACCACAAAACTTAGCTTTCCCAGTGATGTGTACTGGCTCTTACATCTCCCCAAACTTTAGCTGGACATGGGATGGAATTGTGATCTAAGGCCACCAATTGATCAACTGGGTAGGATCCCGTCAGGTTATCTATCTTGTGAGTTTCAGCAAAGAAAGACCCAGATACTGTGGTGGGTTAATTGTTGGCACTCGAACTGAAATCTGTGATAAATGAACAAATGGAAGAATCTATTTTACAGAGAGTGAGAAATAGAGTGGTTTTCATAGGGAGGAGCACAGAGGACTCCTCCGAGAGATGGAGAGAAGAGACTTGGTAGCTGCCTTTTTAGCCCCGGTGTCTATAAGGCCATTATATTTTGTTTTCATGCCGTCCAATGCTTATGGAAGTGTCAATAACATCTTCACAACCCATGAATATAAGTCAGTGTCTGTTTCTGACAGCCAAAAATTTCCAACTGGAACATGTCCTATGTGCCAGACATTGTACATATAACTATGCTAGTCTTCATAAACTCCACCAAATTTAGTCAGTGTTATGGTGAATTTTCTTATTGTTCCTAGTTAACAGAAACCTATTGAAAGAAGCCAAGAAACTTGCTCCAAATTAAACAGTTGGTAAATACTGGAGTTAGAATTTGGGTCCAAGACATTCTTACTCCAAAAATTATTTCATACTCTGAAAAATCACAAAGTACATTGTTAGTATTTAGGCAGACCAGAGTTCTTGTTATACCCCTTTATTATTTGTAAAATGATGGAAAACAATGTAAAGAAGTAAATAACAAAAGTTTAGCAAAAGCAGGAAAGCTATTGTAATAATTGTAACCTGCATGTGTTTTATTCAAACAAACAAATGTAAACCTACTTTCGCTCCACACTGTATGCATACATTTAAAAAATTTGTGAACATTTTTATAGTAAGTGTTTGGCACTCCCTTTATCTCTATGCTAAACCTGTTTTTTAGCAACTAGGACATGGACACCATATGAAATAAAATGTCAAAACTGGGGTTTTTGCACATGTTTCAATCTTTCTGAGCATTATCATGTTTTCAAATAAAAAATAGCAATATATAAGTTACAAGATAATTGAAAGGAAAAAATAAAATAATTCAAGTATAACTGTATTGAAATGCATGAAACATTGCATTTCCTCCCATGGGCCTCTCTTCACACTGCCGCCTTTCCTCTTTGCTGTCTTCTCATATTCCTTCTTGCTTCAGGAATCATTTCTAAAGGGGGATGAGAGACACATTCGCAAGAGTTTAATGGTGAGAGCCGCAAGGAGAAGTAAGAGGGCAGGCGTTCCTTTCCACTGTCATCGCTTCTCCAGAGCAGTGCCAGGGGGATGGCAGAGATGAGCTAGTGTGTCATTATGGCCTCTAATCTCTATGCTCATTGCTTCTGGATCTGACACAGGGCCAGATGTGGTTCAGAGAGAAAGTGTGCATTTGACTTTGGAAGACGGCCTCAGAGCTTTTAACAAACCTTTAAGAATATTTGATTAACATTAGGGTGGTCCCCAGGAGACTCCCTCAGACTTGTTCTGTATCATTTTGCCCATAAAGAATGTTTTGGAAGTAGGAATGGGAAAGTATAAGTAGTGTCAGGATAGTTAACATAAAAGGTATAAATCTCAGATCAGAACTAGAGGCCTTGCTAATAACTCTAGAGTTGTCAAGTTGGATCTGAAAGATTAAGAGAGAATAATGAGAATGGATGACACCTTTAAGAATACATGATTGAAATCTTGCATTGTCCATTTAGAACAGGACCTATTGGGGCAGAAGTTTCTTAGGCAGATCTCTTGCATCATATAGCTCCTAGGAGTAATATTTGCATTGTAATCTATATGAATGTCATTCCTGGGGTTGTGCAGTTTTGCAGTGCAAAGTCTGACATACAGGTCTTCAGTCCAATGCCTCTTTTGTGGCTGAAACCTCTATGAGACTCAGAGAGGGCAAGTCCCTGGTCAAAGACATAGAGGCAACCAGAAGTCAAATTTCTCTACTTCTAGTTTAGTGATCTTTCAACTAAACTTGTAACTCTAAATCTGTGGGTTGCAATTCTCTAAGGACCATTTAATTCTTACAAGGAGTAGTGTGCACACATGCATGCTATTCTGTGTGTGTGTCTGTGTCTCTTGTCTTTCTGGTATGTCATGTCAGTCAGAAGTACCATTTGCGAATTATATATGGCATTAATTTGCAATAATGGAAAACAAATATTGTTACCTAATAAATTGGTAGACAAAATTCTCTCAACTCTAGGATGAACAGAGGCAGATGTAATTAAAGACATGGGGTTTTAAATCCAAGTAATTAAATACATTAGCTTTTAAATCCAACTTTCATCTACTTTTTCTCCAATTTGAAATACATTAAGCAAGAAGTAGATAATAAACAAATATGAAAATATTTCGATTGCCATCTCCTAAAACAATTATAATAAAGTTAGTAAGAACTCACAAGCATAATAGGCTTCTGCCTAGGCTAAGGATACTACAACATCCTTACTAAGATAAAGCTTCTGTCTATTCTGAACTGCAATTCAATGTAATGGTAGCTTGTGTAGATTACAGAATACCTAAGAGTTTTAAGACACAGGACCTAACTTAAAAGGATGTGCAATTCGTCGTCGTCGGACTCGTCGGCAACCGTCCGTCTTGAGAGACGATGGTGTAGCTTCTTAAGAGTCTATCTGCACCGCCGAGAATGGCTGTGCAGTCCGACTCGGGAGTGACATGGTATCTGTCTCCTCCCGTGTTGAATCGACATCATGCGATGACGCTGAAGCTACAGAGCCTGGGCAGGGTGATATGGAGGGTCTGCTGTTGCCCATGCAGCAGACCCCCCCTCTCTTCGCAGCTGAAGGATCCAAGGGAAAGACGGAGTCGATACAGCTTGGCTTCAGGTGCGCCGCAGGAGTTGCCAGTGTTGACTACAACGTCAAACCGCCTTAGGGACTCCGGCTCCGGATTTTCTGTCGGGGTTTACTCCCTTAGCCTTTCCCCGGAAGAGGTATGCCGCAAGGCAGCGGAGGTTTTTTGGAGTCAGAGTTTTCCTTCCTTTTGTGCAATTAAAGTATGCATAAATGGGTATAGTTGAAACTAGATAGTCATGATGTCCCCTTCCCCCATCCCACCTTGTTTCCCTTCAAACAAATGCAGGCTTCAGTTTGGGCCACAACTGCACCCAACACATCACTTTGACATTTATATTACAGTTTCTGTAGTACTATTTGGTTTTCTTATCTGTAAAATAGGAATAGGAATGTCATACTAACTTTGTAAGATTTCTGTCAGGACAAAATTAGGTCACACATGTAAAACATCCAACACATAGAATATATATTAAATTATTGTTACTGTGAGTTAGGCAGCAAGAAGTAGTGTGGGTGGCTTGAATTTTAAATAAGATTAACTACTGTTTCTCTTTACTTGTTACCAGTTTTGTGTTCTCAGGCAAGTTAATTAACTTCTCGGACTTCTTTTCCCCCATGTGTTAAGTGAAAATAAAACTTTTTTTTTCTGGAATTTATGTGATGATAAAATTAAGTATCTATGGTATAGGCCTAGCACAGTGCCTGGAACATTAAAGATAATATAACAGAAAAATTTTCTTTTTGACATACTGGACAGTGAGAAACTTAGAAGCAGAAGCTTTCATTGAACTATTCATCATTTTATCTCCAGTATCTACGACACAGCTTGGAACCTAGGGAGTTCTTAATAATTATGTGTTGAAGTGAACTGAATTCTTAAAACATCTATTTAGTTAAACTTGTTTAGTGCATAGACTATATAGTGACTCAATTCAAGATTTCTCAAATGGAGATACATGCACATTAGGAACATGAGAAATTGGCAAATTAAGATCCAGAACTCTAATGATCAAAGAACTCATTGTGTTGTTTTGTACCTAAATCAGAGGTTTTTCTGTTTATAAATCATGGGACATTGGCAGCAGAAATGAGGGAATTCTGAGAGTGTCCTACTGCTCAGATGTTACAAGACTCAGCTCTGCTCCAAAAGCTTCCTGATCTCTCTCTTTGTTCTAAACCAGCCAATTATTCTTTTTTTCCACTTCCATTTCTCATGAATGTACAGTGAGGTTCCTCAACTTATGTCTGGGAGCAAGCTATGACATACTTCCCTAATCAGCCCATTGTTTATCTTCCTTTTGGTCACATGGTCACTTGTGGTCTACAAAGGCTACACCTGCCTCCCACAAAAGAAATCCTGGGCAGTACAGTTGCAACTAGAAGAGGAAAGATGGACCTGTTCAGTATACTACACCCTTTGATTTCCATCCACTCACATCCTCCATTTCTTAAATTTTGTTGGAGATTATTTAACTTTGGTCAGAGGAAGGAATGGTTAAAAGCAGTATTAGCCTCTCTATTGTGGGTTCTATTTAAGGAATGATGTTATATTTCTTACCTATACCTCTTCAAAGAAGAGATGCATGGCCTATGCTAATGTGCTTGTTTAAAATATACAATGGATAAAATATAATTATGAACTGCTCAGCTTGAATTGGCAAGAGAAATGTTTTTATTTCTAATGGTGCCAAATTTGGGTCAGATAAAGTTAAATCAATTCAAGAAGAAGCCTCCCACCTTGGGGGAAAGGGACAGCAGAATGAGAAGTTAACTTTGTTTTAATAGTCAGGACTGAGAGAAGGGAAAGAGGAAGGGGCATATTTAGGAAAGGCTGAGGCTCAGCCAGGTGTGGTTGCTGCAGGGCACATTTTGAGATGATGCTTTAAGACCCAATAGATCCCATTTTATCTCCTTCATAAGAACAAGAAATGTAATTGACAGTGGGATGGAGACAAGCAATAGTCAAGTCTCTTGGTTCTAGAGGGGTCATTGCCACCAACCTGTTACAGGTGCATCCTGAGTAAGAATACCCAGAACAGCAAAATCTGTCCTGGAATTAAAAGTTTTTGATTAAATAAAACTGGTGACTTCTTAATTTTTTTTTTTTCCTTTTTGGCTCACTAGACCCACTAAATAAACATTTAATGCTTTCTTTCAAAAGAATGTTTAATTTAGTTGGGCCATGTATGTTGTCTAGGAAGAATGGAAATAAAACTATGTGTAAATTAAGGTGGTTAAATAATGATTCCAAATTGCCTCTCTTCCTAATAGTTTTACGGATGCTGTCATATCACATGATCTAACAGTCATGCATACAACTTTAATGCATCTACCTTGTCCATGGTAAGAAACTCCAAAATGTAGAAAGCCACTGCATTCAACGGTTGTAATATCGTGAAGGCTGTTTAAAAACTTTCATCATTACCCACAGACTCCAGGTGATGCTAATTCTTCCCTTAGACCTCAGTTATATAGCCAGAATATAGTAGTGGAAAAAGAGAATTTTAAACTAGTAATGACTTCCTTAACTATTTCTGTGTTTAAAACAAAGGAGAGAGAGGGGACCAGTATCTTTCATTGTGACACATTCTGCATTCCTTTTAACCTTCAGGCAACACCTCAGCAGGACAGGGATTTTACTTCAGCAGATGCAGTCTTCATTCCAATGGGCTTCTGAGTCCTTGGTATTTTTGCCATTATGAAATTGAGGTCATTTTCCATTAACCCAACTCATTGGATGTGATGATACAGAGAGTTTCCCAGGAAGCCTCCAAGTTCCAGTGATTTACCCATACTCCTTATAGGCATGGAATATAGGAGAAGCTAATGACCTCTTTAGACAAAGTGTCAACAATTTGGTCAATACTAGGACCATTTCCCAATGTTTTCATCAATGGTTTGAGATGCTAGAAATGTTCATGTGGCAGCCTCAACTGCAATGTAGTCTAAGCATTATTGTGTACCTAATTGAATATGTCATTCTTTTGGGACTAAAAACTACAGGCTAGCAGAGTTCAGAGTTATTGAGATGGGAAACAAAATTTGAAAGTGGTTTATTCTCAGACCTGTATAATTTGGCTGTGGAAGAAAGAACACCTTTATGAGTCACTGGTTCAAAACATGTGCCTTTATTATTACAGAGCAACTCACAGGTTGATGTCTTATAGCTGTTACTGAAGGAGAGTTTTAAATAGGTCTTTCCACTATTTAGTAAAGCAAGCAGGGTTTTATTCTTTTTTTTTGCATGATGGGCTACCTAATAGCCTCAGTTTTTCCAAGGGTATCATCCCATTGCCTCCCTACTTTCATTGTGATGTGGTATCCTGGTTAAAGACAATGCTCTGCCTGAAGCATTTAACAAATTCATGGATAACATTGCTCTTAGAAGCATGATGGAATGGGAATGAAAACCCTGGATAAGAGTCTATTTCAGTGGCTGGTGGGCAGGAGGTATGCTGTTGGAAGAAGCTTGATGTAACCGATATGGCACAAGATAGAGCAGCAGAGCCCCTCTATTCAGGTGCTGAATTGGGAAAGTGGCTAAAAGCTGCTCTTTACCACTGGAAAATTACCTGTGTTTAGGTGTGATAGTATTCAGGTTAGCCAAGGTGAGGTGCTCACATAAGTCTCCCATTTGTTCCAATATCAGCTTTAAACTCTAGATTAAATTCTAGTTTTATCTATGGCTTTCCATTGGTGTTTTTTGGAATGGGGAGAATAGAGATACAAGTAACTAAATATCATAATTACTAGAGGTTTCTCATCTCTAGGGTACCATGCATGTTGTTTGAGTGGGAAAAATCACATTAAATTAAATTTTTCCGGTTTGTAGTTTTGAACTACAGAGATGATGCATATTCCCTGAATTGCCAAAAAAATTGGAGGATAATTTTAATAAAGGTGGGAAACTGGAAATTCGATTATAATAGGACTCAACAATGGAATGAAGAAATAACAGTACACGTGTGATTATCTTTAGGGAGCTCTGGCAGTGAAAAGAAGTAAAATGGGGTCAATCAGAGGAGCTGGTTCAGGTTAAAGCCTTTAAAATGAGAAGTATGTAAGTCCATTGGAGGGCAGGGGCCAAGTAGCTGGAAAAGGAGGAAGGGTTCAGGAATCATGAGTCCTAGTCTCAGTTCTCTGGTTATCTGCATGACCTTGGGCAGTTCGTTAGGTCTTTCTGTGACTCAGGTTGCTTTTTGACAGTGATAAATTAACTCCTTCCCCCAAAGCTTATCAAGGTAATTACCTCTGATTTTATCTCATACAAGTTATCTGTGTAATTTGGAAGGGGGGAAGGATTGTTACTTTTGTTGAAGATCATGTTGTCCTGGATCAAAGTGTATAAATAGCTGTGAAAAACATCTCCTTGGTTCAGAAGGCATATAACTGGTGGCCTCTGCAAACCTTAGCTAACATCCTATACAGAAAATTTCCCACTGCTGCCAGCCTTGCAAAGATAGCACCGTGTTGCTGACAAAATGCATTCTGTTCTACATCATGCATCATCAACAAAATTGCCACTTAAGCCCTGATTCCAGATTCTTTATTGTTGGTTCTCATTCATGGAGCAAGCATCAGGACACAGCTTGATTTTTCAGATGCCAAGATGAGTTGGCATTTGCTAAAATCTTGTTTTGATGTGCAAACTGATTGTATTTGAGTTTAAAGCTGTGAGAAGGGCACAAACATGAGACACCAATATCCTGTGTAAGGCCTACATTTATTGTTCTAGCTTTAAAACCTTTGGAAATGGGGTTTGTGTTAGGAAGGGATAGGAATTGGGGAGTAGTTTCAGTAGTTTAACATTTGACCAAATATGTATGCATACATCAATAAATGGTGCACATTTAATGGACTCATTCTTTAGTGTATATTTAATTGACTCATTCCTTAGGATAGGAGGCTACTAGAGAGATAGGAGTTTTAAGTTTTTAGGAAATCTAAGAACATGTTTAGGTCAAACTGGCTGGAGTTATTCAGAAATGAGGAATGTCAGGGCATCCTGTAGATTGCATTGAGAGAAAGCAGATACTTACGAATCATGGTTTCAGATAGAGTTGGTGGCAACAACTGCCCATCTTCCAACTGTTCAGGAAAAAGTTTTGGTTTAAAGTGAGGTTTTAGAAACAATTTTAGGTAAACGAGGGGAACTCTTTAAGAGTAGGGGTAAGGGCTCCTGAGAAAAGCTTAAAATTTAATTCCAGGTACCGCACTGCCTTTTTATCTGGTCATGCAAGGCCTTTTATGACCTAATTTCATCTCCCTTTCCTAGCCTAAGCCCTCATGTTTTCTTTCATGTGTGTATCATGCTTATCAATATAACAATAATATATAATATTCCTTCAGTTCCTATTATATAGCCTGCAAGGGACATTCCAAGTATTCTATGAATAGATTTCTGTAAGAAATTTATAAGGTAGTTATTATAATCTATTTACAAATAAGGGGAACTAAGGCACAGGAAGGATAATTCACTTGCTAAAAAGTCACACAGCATATCCAGATTTAATAAAAACTAAACTTGCCTCCCTAGATTACAAGTGGAGGATAAAAGTAATTTAGTACTATTAGTGTTCCAAGGGACTGATAGAATAAGGCATCCCTGCTTAGCAGCCTAATACAATAGTTTAAACACTGGTGGAGAAACTCCCTTCACCTCTCATGTCAACTTGAGAAATATTTGTGGTAATCTGGTGCCAGGCCTCCTAGTGGAGATAGCAAGTAGGTTATGTGCAGTGATGATACCAAGTCCAATGAGACAGGAGACAAAAAATAAACTAATACACCAAAGTCATGCCAAGACCAGTTCACATCGTTGCTCAATGTAGTGAAGGTGCAGAGTAAAGTAGTTTAAAGTGTTTTATGGTACAAAGAAGAAAGAATGTTTCTAATGGCTACAGAAGAAATCAGTTATGACTGTGGTAGACATAAGATGTCTATGTCTTACATAATAAAGAGACTTGACAGATGTGATTATGTTAAGAATCTTGAGATAGGGAGATTATTTTGAATTATCTGAGTGGGTCCAATGTAATCACAAAGGTCTATATGAGAGGGAAGGTGATTCGATAATGAAAGCAGGAGAGATAAAGGGAGGGAGGGAGAGAGAGAGAGCCAGTGAGAGAATGAGAAAGAATGAGAAATGCATGGAAATGAATTTTCCCCCAGGGCTTCCAGAAGGAGCACAGCCCTATCAACACATTGGTTTTAACCAAGTGAGACCCACTTCAGACTTACTGACCTTCATAAATGGAAGAAAATAAGTTTGTGTTGATTTAAACCACTAAGCTTATGGTAATTTGTTACTACAGTAACCTAGGAAATATGCAGTGGCCAACAAGAGGACTGTGCAAATTCCCTGAAAACAGAATGTTTGTATTTGGGGACACTATAGAGTTAAACAATTATTGACTGTTGGGTGAAGGAGGAATGGGGGAAATGGAATAATAAAAAGAGAAATCTGTGCTTGTTTCCTCTAGAGTAAGGGAAGTAAGGTGCTGGTTCTCTGTTTGTTTCACATTCTCATTCTGATTCCTGAGAGAGCAGTAATTGTTTGCTTCAGGAATCATTCAAGTGTATGCTACAATTGGGAAAATTCAAAGGAATGGTTTCCTGGGGGTGTATGTGTGTCAGAGGAAAGGTTTCTCTGTGTAGCTTGAGCATGCAGCCTGAAATGATAGCTGTAATGCTTGTAGCTTCTGCATGTCAACACCGATGCATTTCAAAAGCTGCATTGGTCTTAGAAGACAGTCAGAGAAAGCTTCCCCTGAATTAGTGCTAAGGGAAACCTGAAGGATTAATAGAAGAAGGTAGGTCAAGTGCAAGGGTCTAGGTAAAAAGGGTATTGCAACAGAGGATGTAGAACACACAAAGCTCGAGCCAGACAGTGCATGTGTGAGGCTCTGCAAGGACGCAGTACTCCAGCTTAGTGTGGCTTGAGGTGCTTAGCACTAATAAGGAACTGGTGGTGATTGATAAGCATGAAGCACGTGTTTGGATATAAGCTCAGCAACGAAGACTTTAAGCTTTAGAAGGCTCCTTCCTGCTAAACTGTAAGTTACACGAAGACATTTACCATGCTGGGTCTCATTTATCGCTGGATTTTTAATGCTTAGTACATTCTTGAAACAGAGTCGAGTTCAGTAAACATTTATTAAAGAGTAGAAAGAAAGGTTGGAAAACAAAAAACAGAAGGAGTGAGGAACAGGACACAGGGAGAGGAAAGGGAGAGAAGGAGCAAGGTAAGCAAGGAAGGGATGGGTCAAGGGCAGATGCTACCGTATAAAGCCCTGAACAATTAGTAGGTCTGTTAGTTACCTCAGCAAGAAGCACTTGCTGCTTGTTTTTTTGCCTCTGCCCTATATATCAAGGGCTCAGTTTTATTAATCTGCTTTTTACAAAGAGTACTGAATGCAGACAAACTCCCAAATTATAGTCCTAGCAAATTCTGTGGCCTATGAAGGGATACTGACCTTATTTCTTAATGTTCTAGTACAAAGGGCAATGTCTCTGAAAATAATGTTGATTTACTTCTCACTCATCCCCAGCTTTTAAAGCTTTAATATTTTCACTGATGCTGATAGTATTAACCATGATGGGCACAAAAGGACAAAACAATGAATAGGTCCAGTTGGAGAAGACCATGGAAGATACACAAGAGGGTCATCCGGGATTCCATCTAGTCTCTCCCCCAGGGAGGGGAAAAGGTCTGGTTCTGTACCTCCATCAGGAAACCTGTAGAATGTGTGATTGTCCCCAGCTCTGGAGCAGATATGATGATAGTAAGTTTCTGGTTTTAGTGTCTTATATGGAGGATTTTGATTGTTACTGACATATACTATGTGGCTGGCATTAGACATATTTCTGAGATACTTGTTCTACCGTAATGCCTGAGTAAATGAATGAATGAATAGGATTCTAAAAACTCAAAACTTAAAATTAGACACTAGAGTCACCAACTACCTGTTCAGGAAAAGGTTAACTCAGTGGATTTGGGTTCCTCAAATCGTGTTCATTCCCAAGAAATAGCGATTTTTAGGATTGGGCATCAGTCAGCTTATGGGAGCTCATCTCTGAACCTTTGGAATATCACCCTGGTAAGTGTTTTTGTGTGCCTGAGGCCATGAGGTATGCTGTACCAGTTTGACCATAGAGCTGATATTAACAGTGTAATGTTTGGTGAACACCTATGCTTTGGGGGGTCTGGAGTTTGAGTAGTTGAGCTGGTCATTCAGGTAACACCTGTTTAAGTGACTTGATTAACCCTCAATAAAATCTCTGGACTCAAGGTTAGATTGAACTTCTCTGGTTGGGTAACACTTCATACATGTTGCCATGAATCATTCCTGGGGGAATTGAGTGAATCCTGGCATGACTAATGGAAGGCAACATTTGGAAGCTTATACCTGGCTTCTCCCAGACTTTGCCCTATGTGCCTTTTCCCTTTGTTGATTTTATCTGTAATCAGAAATATTAAATAATGGATGATTAGGTTTTTTCCCAAAATGAACTAATTTATCTCTATGTAGTTAAGATGGAAAATATATTATCTCAATGAGAAGCACTAGAACTTCTTTTAGAGATAGCTCTCTTTGTTTAGGAGAAAGTCTTGAAAGCTGTTTGGGATACAAAAGAGACTCTGAGTATATGAGTGCAAAAGGTAACAGAGAGCCTTACTATATACACACGAAATTGGAGGAATATGCTCTTGAGAGAGGGGTATAAGAGGAAAGGAAGAGGAGTGAGTAATAGAAAAAAGAGGGGGAAGACAAATGCCAGTAAAATGGAACAAGGCCGACACACTCCCTGGGATGAAGTGACCGTGGAAAAAATACGGTCAGAGGAAATTTTAAGACCAGGAAAATCCGACACTCAACTGAAAATATTGCCTATTGAAATGTCAGCATTTTCTTGATGTCCGCTGTTATTCAACAAAGTCTACTGCACTGAAGAATGAGTGAGATTTTTATAAAAATTGAAGAAAGTTTTTGTCTAGAATGATATACTTCAAAATAAAGACACTAGGCAGGACAATAAAATGTGTAAACTAATCAAATGGTCAGTGGAAGCCTATTATTCCTCAATAATTTATGCAATAGAAATATTAGATAGGATTTTTGATTTTTAAGTGGCGTGGAACAGAGAGGGGCTGAAAATGACCTTTTCTCATCCTCAAGGGCCAGGTTGAACCTGGATTATATCTAGGTATAGCTACAGCTAAGTCGCAATTGACTGGACTAACTTCATATGAATAAAGGAGTATTGAATATTATTATCTTTTTGACAGCCAACTTCCTTGTTTGAATTTACATAAGGTAGGCAGTTAGGTTCTCTGTGAATGAGATTCTGAGACTCAGGTTTGCCTTCAGGAAGTTTACTGGGGAGTGCCCTCAGCAATCACACAAGTAGGAAGAGAACAGGGAGAGGAGGATTAGGCAAAGAGAGGATGTGAACCGGGGTGCAGTTGCAACAGGAGCCTCAGCCTGTCCCAGAGGATGCTGTGGAGCTAGAATGCCTTTTAGAGATGTCCTAAAAATGGAGGTGTGAAATCAGGTTTCTGTTTCCTCACATAGATCAGTCATTGGATCTGAGTTGCCCCTTGTGCAAACTAGCTTCCTGGCAAAGGGCATTTCCTGGGAAGGGCTCATTTGTGAGCATCAGCAAGAGCACTCCCTGTAGCTGTAGGCATGAGTGCTTCCATCTTGAAAGGGGAATCTGGGATCAGATTTAGCAAAATTTATGAGTCCCTACTATGCCTGTAACTGCTCTTGTTGAGGTTAAGAAATAAACGTTGAGCCAAGCGGCTTGCTGTAATGATGCTCATAGCCCAACAGGGGGAGATAGATATGTAAAAACAAAGAAAAACAAATTACAGCAATAAAAAAGGAAGAAAAGCAAGAAAATGAGAGACTGACAGGGTGAGTGGAAGGCATAGATGTAAAAGAAAGATGGAATACCACCTGATTCAGCAGTAATACTCCTAGATATCTACTTAGGGGAAATGAAAAGAATTGTAAAGAATTGTACATGAATGTCATAGCAGCATCATTCATCATAGACAAAAGCTGGGTTGAGCTAAATGTCTATCAACTGGTAAATGGGTAATTAAAATTTTGTGCGTGAATGTAATGGAAAACAACAAAAAGAATGTAGTATTGAAACATGCTACAACTCAGATAAATCTCAAAAGAAGATACTATGCTCAGTGAAAGACAACAGATACAAAAGAACATTTATATAAAATGTCCAGAAAAGGTAAATCTTAGGGAGACAGAAAAGAGATTAGTGGTTTCCCAGAGCTGATGTTGGGAATGGAAAAGACTGTAAATAGGCATGAAGTTTCTTTTCTTAGTGATGGGAATGTTCTAAAATTAGAGCGTGATGATGCTTGCCTAATTCTGTAAGTATATCAAACTCACTGAATTGTAAACTTATAACAGGTGGTATTAGGTTATGTAAATCATTCCTCATTAAAGCTGTTAATGATAGTGATTTCAAAGTATATGGGAGAGTGTTTCAGGTAGAGGATATAATGCATGTGGAAGTATAAAGAAATATGTAGATCAGGAAGTGTTCTGCATGTTTTCTCTGAATGTGAAGGGTCGAAGGGATGAAGAGCATTTGGCACATGATCAGTACTTTGAAGCCACTTTATGAAGAATATTTCATGGCATAATAAGAAGTCTGAAATTTTTTATTTTAATGCCTTTGCATAAGCCTATTTCTACACCTGAATGTTCTTTCCTTGTTTTTTGTTTGTTTCTTTTACTGTCTGGCTCTTTCTCATCCTTTAGCCCTTAACTTAAAAATTAGCCATTTCTATGATCACTTTATGACAAAACATTCTGCTCTCTGCTTACCATTATTCTCCATCAAAAACAAAACAAAACAAAACAAAACAAAACTCTGCCTGTTCACTTATTTTTGTTTAAAGCTTTTCAGTGCTACATTGGGCAGTGACCAAGTCTGTTTTTATCACTGGAGTTAGGACACTAAACATTGGACTGACTTTCCCACTTTTTAGCTGTGTGACCTTGGAACAGCTTACTTGACCCCTTTGACTTTCAATTTTTCTTTTGTAAAATCTGGTAGATTTAACATCGATCTGCCTATCTTTTAGTCTTGATGTGAAGATTACATATCATAATAGATGTGAAAATGTTTCATCTCTCTGAAATTATATTGAACTATTATAATTGAATAATAAATAATACATTGTTGATAACAGTTATTAATAATTTATTAAAGGTTAACTCTCCCTATAAATTTACTGAATTATTATAACTGGATAATAAATAACATGTTATTAATAAATAACATGCTAAAGTATTTATTTAGGATTGAGACTATATTTTATGTATATCAGTTATTCCTCTGACTTGTATCACACTAAAATCCTCAGGTACATAAGAATTATTTGCTCCCATATAGATGGTACTAATGAGCTGTACTTTAGGAGAGGCCTGCATTTGCTTTTTGTATTTTCTGACTTATTCTCTCATATTAAACAACATAAAATTGAATATAAACTAAGTTGAAAGACCTAGAAGATAATCCAATAGATTCTCATATAAATAGAAACATTCTTTTGAAAATATATATGTATGTGTAAAAAGTACTGCACAAGATGTTTATGAAATAAAAGAGACTCAGATATGGATCCTATCATTAAGGAGTTTGTATTCTAGGAGAAATTATTAGTTGTAAAAAATTAGAACACAAGGTAGAAAGAGAAAGTACCATCTGAGAGGTGAAAATGAAAAATATGTGTTTGGAGCAGGGATAAAGTACCACCAACTAAAGTGAACAGCAGTGGGTGTGGGCTTCAATTAGGTGACAGTGTTTGGAGTGACACTCTAATGACAGATTTGTGTTCCACAAGGTAGAGTGACAGGCATGTGGTTCAACAGTCATCTAAACAGCAGGAAAATTATAAGCAAACCCAGAGATGTTGACCATATATGAGATCTCTGTCCTAATATAGCTATAGCCAGTTGGCTAGGACTGTGGCAGATAGAAATAAAGATAAATATCAAGGACTAAAAAGAGATCAATGGATTCTTCAGTAAGGAGTCAATTGATCACTTAGGGGTAGCAGTTAAAATGAAGTGCTTCACTCATCTGACCAGTGTTACTGAGTGTCTTAATTTATGCCGTACAGAAGCCAGATTGCACTGGTGGTGTGGATTAACTACATTTCATGAGCTCTGTGCAGGTTATGTAGCATGAAAAAGGTACAGGTGTTATATATTAGGCTTTTTAAAATAAGGAAATAAAATGGACAAATGCCTCTCCAAACACACAGGTGCACCATTTAATTGAGTGACTCAGAGAAATACAACTACTTGAGAAGATGGAATGACTGAAAGACAATGTGACTTCCCCAGAGAGCCATGCTCTTTATTTATTTCTTTTTTTAAAGCCACCAGTTCCTTTTATTTTTTAATTAAAATAACCAAGGATCACCATCTGGCCATCTATCGCCTTTCAATAGCAAGAACAGCCACTTTAAATATTTTTAATTCATTAATAAGAAAATCAAGGCTTCCATTTACACACTAAGAATATCAGAGGCTTTTAAAATTACATTAAAATGAATACATTTTAGGGAATGCTTTTAGGCTTTTTAACTATAGCCTTTTCTAAATTTAGTTCAGAAGGAATGTTGGTTTTTTTCAATTAGTATTTTAGAACAAATACTATGGTTTGACTTTTTACTAACTTTTGTACCTTAGAGCAGATTGCTTGTGGGAGAGTCCGGGTAGAGTCTGGTTAGGAGTGTGTTATTCTGTCCTTCTGCCATCTTAATTTTCATCAGTACATTGTCAAAATAATACTTGAAATGAAATTGTATGAAGAAAAGCAATTTTCATAAATTTTACATAAAGTATTAACCACAAGCATTAACATTTCCCCATTTCTACTCTCCTCACATCCAATAAAAGTAATAAATACAGCTCAGGACATTCTTGGTCAGGGTTGATTATAGTATGTCTGAACAGAGATATTTAGTAAGCAGCTGAATATTTACATCTGACAGTCAGGAGATTATAGGAAAATATTTGAGAATCATTGGTTTTTGAGGAGTTGAAACTATGTATATTGATGGCTTCCTTGATTACTGACTGGGAATATAGAGCATAAGGAAGACTATGATTATAAGAATAACAATCTAGATGTAGACATAACAATTAGAGGAAAAGTAAGGGAGGGTGACTCAAAGAAGATGATGAAATATTGGGTTTTAAAGCCTCTGCCATGTATATTTCTGAGCTGATGTCACTAAAACCATAGCTTCGGACACCATTTATTCACTAATAATTGAACTCTGGTGATCTTCATGTTATTGTTACAAAATAAGAAGAAATGGCCTAGGGAAATAAAGAGACCAAGCCTAAGTCACATAGATACAGTTGTGACATATTTTTATTTCTTTTCATTCTCGCTGCCCATCTTCTACACAATATGTTTAGGTTATAAATTACTTGGTCATAACTTGATTATGCTAACATTCTCCAGAAAGCTGTTAGATTAGTGTTTCTAAACAACGGTTGTAATTCTGTCATTTCCTTGCTCAAACACATTCACTTGCTTTCCATTCCTTACAGAGTCAAGTCCAAAATCTCTGGCTTGGCATTCACAGGTCCCTAGTAAACATTTGAACCTTGTTTACAATGAGCTTAGCAAACATTAAGCAGCTATTATTCATCAAATACTGTTAGACACTAGTTATAGGCAGCTGTATAAAGATCATAATGAAAGGAAATACAGACACTGAAAAAATAATTGTAACTGTGATAAATATTATGAAAGTGAAAGTAGAAGGTGTGAGAGCATACATATCCTGAGGATCTAATCTGGAGAGCAGAAAGTATCTACACTGTCAACAATCAGTCAGTCCAAACTGGAGAAAATGATGGTTGGGGGTAAGAGTTCAGAATGACTAAATTTTAGAGAACAAAGGTGAGATCGAGAAAAAGTAGAGGAAACTGAGGCTTGAGACTGAAGCAGAACCAAGAGCCGGGAGGACTATCTAAGCTGCATTTAGAGTCTGGGACTTTAAGAGCAATTGAAAAGTCATGGCAGAAGTGTAAGCTTTGGGAGCAAATGATCAAAATTGCATTAAAAATGATACCTTTGTAGTGTGGAAAACTGGAAGGAGGTTATCTGGAATCATGGTTGTTAAGGATATTTTTAAGGAATCCAGATGTCAATGTTGACCTTAATTATAGTTTTGGAAATGGAGATAGAAGGAAGTTAAACAGACTTATAAAAAGATACCTTGAAAGGAGAACTGGCAGGACTATTACTGACTTTACAAGAACTCTGTGACTGTGCTTTGTTCATTCATATTGTCTTACTTGCTCTTATACTCTTTATGCAGACTAGAGAGACATTTCTAGAATGGCTACAAAGATGGACTAAATAATTTATACTTCTTATCCTTCCAGTTTTAAGAATTCCCACTTTTCTTTATGGGGTCTAGGTTAATAATTTTGACATTTCCAAATATCACCCTGCTAGGCTGAGGTCAAAAGGTAGAGCTCAAAAGGCATTTCTCAATTTAAAAAAATCCATTTTGTGATTTAAAAATTCACCTTAACAAGTATGTCACACATTTACAGTTTAATTTCAAGGAATACTGTTCCACCCCACTATTATAGAAATGACACAAAAACAACACAAAAACCAAGTTCACAGTATTCTTTCTAGGAATAATGACTTGAAGCAAAGAAGGACGAGTGTATATCAGACATGACAAATACCTGATTTAACTAAATGATCTTACATTTGTTCTTCATGAATATATTTTTTATTATATTCTGTCCAGATATAACATGAAAGATCATAAGTTATATGTATATGGATACATGGAAACTATTAATGTTTCTCACAAGCACAAGAAATACCATCAGCATTCCTCACTGTGAAAAATTGCATTTCCATTCTCAGAAGTGTTATACATTAGGGTAGATATGTCTGGCACATTCTTGAATGGGTTAGAGTGTTAGATCAAGTTCAGTGGTTGTATCCTTGTGCCCTCTCTGAATTCTGTGGGATTACACAGAGACATTCAGATTTCCTTTTCACACTTGCTCTGCAGTTCATTGACTTTTCATACAGTAGAAGAAGCTATTTAGCATGTGAGTGGTCCTGAGCCTACCTCTGAAAAGTTATCTGCATATTAATATGAATTCCTTTTCAAGAAAGAAAAATAACCTTGACCTTATGAATCATAACTATTGCGGAAAGCTATGGATCATGAATTGCTAACCTATTCATATTAATAAACTGTGTGCCAGCAAAATTATATTCATTTGCATAAGCTTCTTCTATCTGTAGTCCATGAAATTAATATTGTTTAATGGCTGGAAATAAGATCACCTTTGGCTGTACCAGTCATACTCTCATCTTGAGAGGAACAGATAAAGGGGTCTTGACTCAGTAAGCAGGAAACTTTTAAATTACAAGTGCTTTCATTAGACAACCAGTGTGAGTCCAAGCAACATAAGCAAGTGTCATCTCTAGATCCTAGGCAAATCTTAGACTAATGATCCCTTTTCTACTTAGCTTCCTTGACCACCATTTTATCCAATACAATTTTTTAGACTAAATGCCTACTTATGTGGGAGATATTATAATAATTCCAAGGCCCTGTCTTCAAAGTCCTCTTGGTTTATAATAGGAAAGCAGTATTCAGCTTTGTCCTAGAGACTCCGAATATTTTCACAGAGAAGGTGACATTTACATTGGGCTTTGAAGAATGAGTAGGGATTCTCAGGTTTAGAAGAAGAAAAGCAATGTAGGTAGAAGAATATATGTGCTGTGAAAGGGGCTTAGCATTTCAAAGAACAAAAAAATTGAGTGATGCAGGACTGGCTACATAATTTTCCGGGCTTGGTGATAAAATGATAATGTGGGGTCTTTTTTTTTTTTTTTTAAGTAGGAAAATGCTATTCGAGTTTTCTTCCACTGTCTGTCTCCTGAATAGTCATGGTGTTTTTAATTTGCCATTTAATGTTGTCCTAAGGAAAGATATATTACATTTCACATTGTTATAAATTTTGCCATTCATCTTTATATTGTACAATGACAGTTTTAAATGCAAATATGAATATCCAACTCATATGCAGAATCATCAAAATTATATTATTTCATAGAAAATACATGCACATATATTTTGCTCTTACCATAACAATGGGAATGCCACACAACTAATTCAACTGTTTCTGTTTCACATCTTAATACATGCAGCATTCTCAACTTTCAGCTTACTGATGAGTAAAAAGAATTGAAAGGAAACTCTAGGTTTTTTTCCCTTTCCTTCCATGTGGTCATGTTCAATAAGTAGCTTGTTAGTATAAGAAAGTAACAGAAATAGGATTTTTTTTGTCATTTGTGCTTTTTAGAATGCCATTGCCTTGCTTTTGCATTAAAGTAAATTCCGGTTCAAACAGAAAGTGTGGATTATCAAGGCTATCAGTGAACTTATTTGCATAGTTTTAGATGTAGTGCTCATACCTTGCACTTGCTTGGAGTCCCACTAAACTCCCATGTATTGGGGGTTCACTGGTTCTGTGCTCATTGGGGCATCACAAAGCTATTTGTGGATAGAGCAGCAAAGAACGTGAGGCACGCATCATGTGTGTATCTCATCTGCTTAGGCGCATACCCCATGGTTCCTTTCTACTCCACTTACAAAACACAAATTAAAAGATAAAATTATTAAGCATTTCGAGAAGGCAAGAGCAGAGCATTAAACCAAGTGAGAGGCTCTTCTGAGCATAGGACCCTTTATGACTGCATAAGTTGAACAGCCATGAAATTGGCCATACATGAAGTGACAACTACAGTGTGCAGGGAGCAGAAGAGGTTATGCTGGGCATAGGTGTGAATGGCCATATATGCAAAGCTGTGAATTTTGGAATTGATAGGGTTTTATATAAGGGACCAAAGCCTTGTTATGCATGGCAGTACTGTATCATATTTAGGTTTTACAAGCTAACCCTGGAGGCAGTATAGAAAATGGATTGGAATGGTGACAGAGATGATGGGGGACTGAATAATGCCAGTGGCAGAAAGACTGTGAGGTAGAGATGCAAAGGTGTGTATAGATAACAGCTCTGAGAGAGACAATCCTTAGAACTTGGTACCCAAATTTAGAAAATGAGGTAGAGTGAAAAGTATGTGAACAAAATCGATTTCAGAAGTAAGCTTAGCATAATTTTTAGCCCACAAGTTAACACCTTCCAACTCCAAGTCTCCTAAATTATAATCGGTAATGTGCAGCATTATATGTTTTCCCTCCTTTCAAAGTTCTGAAAAATTGATGAGAAGTGCTTAGATTATACAGTAGGTCTCGTTTAGAAAGAACTTCCTTTGCTCTGAACATGTGTTGTAACTGAGCGTATTGGAACTTTTATAAAATGGGGGATCCAGAATGCCATTGTGACTCTGAGCTAAGGGCAATTGGTGTTCAAAGTATCAGTGTCATATTCCAAAAGCCAGGAAATATATTACATATACAAAGCAACACTTGAAATCCCATGGTTTCATGTAGTTCACTGATAATTAGTGACTCAATTATCAAGACATTTCAAATAAAG